>NC_050073.1:71114091-71748591 GCF_009764565.3 Dermochelys coriacea
ATGTCTATAATGTTGTATATGGATATATAGTATTTCCTACTCTCAATAAATTATGTTCACTCACACTGAAATAAAAAGATACCTTATCGATATGCCATATTCAGAATATTTTATATAGAGAATTATAAACTTCATTTCTTTACCAGCTACTCAAATGCTAATAATGGTGCAATACTGGGGTATATTAATAGTATGTCACTGTGCTTCATATGTATGCCATAGCCAAAGCTCCTCCAAATCATTTTTATGATATTACTTTTCCTGAATAAAAAGAACACACAATATTTTTCAGTAACCTACACATGCACAAATCGGCTTGTGCATACATTGCTTAAATAAAGTAAATATTTTTAACAGTGGGACATCATTTGAGTTATTTTACTGTCACCCAGAGCAATGGGAATAATTCTAACTGCATATCTTTGAACACAGTATTAATACAGCTTATGTAACTCGTTATGTTGGCTGAGGTGTTCGTAAGAATGGAATTTTAATTCTTAAGCAGATTGGCATGAGGTTAATTTGTTTTCATTCAGATATCCTTTGATTTCTAAACCTCTGATTGCTGTTGCTAAAATTTAAAACAAATGTATATTGTTCTTTTAGGTTGACTATTTTTAAAAAAAAACACTTTTATCTTGTGTGTCAACACAATAGAGCTAAGAAGAAAAAATGAGTTCTTTCAAAGATGATATAAAGATGAAATACCCTATATTCAAGAACTAAAATTAAAAAAAGAGCCCATGAAAGAAAAATGCTTTATCTCCCAACATCCCTCTGAGGTCCAAAATATTTTTTGTTTTGAAGTTAGACTTTAAAATAAGATATTCCAGCAGCAAATCAGTAGCATAATTTTTGTTTTTATCAGCCTTAAATAGCTGCTGCCATCCTATGGTATGCACCCTATTGTTAGTAGAGTTTAAAAAATCATAATGTCTAACCAGGCTATCAATAGTGGCCCACCGTCTGAAATTTTTTTCCACTGAAACTTTATTAGTTCTATTAATTTCCAATGCAAATCAATAAAATAGGTGAGGCACAACCTCTTCTCTGGATTTGAACATCTCAAATTTTGAGGACGATAAGGTCTGGCTCTATCTTTTCTGGCTTTTGGCCCATTTCTGATTTTAAACTTCAAAGTTGTCTTGTACTCTAAAATGTGAGTTGATAAAAATGGCATCGTTAGTGCCACGTTTATTGTATCACAATGATTTCAACATCAGATATGCTTTAACTATAAAAGTATTTTTCTCAATGCCAATCTTGTAAATTCATCCTGAGCTCTGAGGGTTGGTCAAATGGGTTCTTTCATTCTTGTACCTTGATCACCAGTGGTAAGGTTACTTTCTCTTATCTGTGTTGATTCTAAGGGCTAATGGGAGTAAAAAGTACTAAAAGCTTATGTTTGTCACTAAAGGAATGGATATGACTCTGATCAACAAAGAGCAGCTTTATTCATTAAGACGGTATCACATGCCTTCCAGTCAGAGATTCAAGGAGCTCCCAGAAAGTTAAGGATGACTTGATTGCAGTCTGCAACTACCTACATGAGGAACAGATATTTGATAATGGGCTCTCCAGTCTAGCAATATAACACAACCCAGTGGCTGGAAGTTGAAGCTAGACAAATTCAGACTGAAAATAAGATGTAAATTTGTTACAGTGAGGGCAATTAACCACTGGAACAATTTACCAAGGGTGGTGGTGGATTCTCCATTGCTGGCAATTTTTAAATCAAGATTGTATATATGTCTAAATTAAAAGATCTGCTCTAGGAATGATTTTGAGGACGTTCTATGGCCTGTGTTGTACAGGAGGACAGACCAGATGATCACAAAGGTCCTATTCTGGCCTTGGAATCTATGAATCTTTACACAACCACTTTCCACAATAGAAAAGCTCTTAGAAAGAAACAGTTGTTTTGAAACAACAAAATGCTTCATAGAATAAATGCTTCCTCATGAAAAGAAGTTATGCATCTTGTTTTATCTACAGAAGTTTGGAGAGGTACTCTTCCAGTCTCGAGCAATCATTTTTTCCAGGCTTCTCTGAGAATACTGCAGATATCTGTGGTAGTGCAGAAATGTGGTCTTTTGCTATTAACACCCAGCAATTAATTCTTTGAATGCAGCAGGATGTCTAGGTTTGTGCTTTCCTGATTTTGATTTATACCAAATGTTCTAAAACTCCAACACTGGGCAGTCCCAGTACCTGTTTCAAAAGGTCTCCATCTACTTTCACCAGATTGCTTCAAGCAACTTTGTCATCTTTGAGTAAACTGCATTCAGTTGAGTGCATAGAATGTAATCTGAGGTTTAAACCATTTAAGTCTGTGTGAATTGTGCCATCTTAGACCTTGTTTATACTTGTGACAGTGTGTAGGGTAGTTGTAGCTATACATCATAGTGAAAAGTAAGCTGCATCCACACACCCTGTAGTGTGTAGCTACCTGTGCAGTGAAAGGCTCCAGTGGGGTGAGTGCAGTGGGGAAAGGCTCCATTAGCAGAGAGGCAGCAAGACACTACACTGCTAAAAACAGCAGTGTAGACATCTCGGGGTACTGCTTGGGCATGTAGAAAGCTATGTAGGTATGTACGCTAGAGTTCACACATATAGAGTACTATACTCTACTCACCATGCCTCACTCTCTACCTTTGTGTTTATACCTGTTCTGGCTGGGCATGCAGTGTCTGTTCTCTGCACACTACTGCAGGTGCAGATCTGTTCTGACATTAGTGATCAATTCAGTCCTAATCATGTTGTAAGGGACTGCGGAAGACTTTGTTATGGCCTAGCCAGGGAACTTCCGCTTTCTCGAGCCGAGAGGCTACTGTGGGACATAGATAGCTGCTTTGTTACTGTGGGATAGAGAGAGTTTTTGAAGGACACAGCTGCTTTGTTATTGTAGGAGATAGTTCTTGAAGGACACAGCTGCTTTGCATGGCCCTTCGCCAGGTAATAGAAAGCCCCCCTTTAAGAAGCACCTAACTTTATATTCATGAGCTGTTTTTGTTAATGCTTATTAATGCTAACTGTCTGCCCCTCCGTCAGACTCTGTCCCAGGCAAAGCTCCGGTGTGCTGGGTTCTCCGCCTCCGTGACTGCAATGCTTGGAGTCGCTGTTGCGGGTGGGTCACTAACCTTCAATAAAGCCAATAACTCACAGCTGTGTGTAAACCTCATTTTTCTCGGAGTACTCCTGCCGGACCTGTGGTGCTTCGAGCACTGTGGCCCAGAACATGTAGTCTGACATCAACACATAGCATAAGAGATTTGTGTTTAATTCCTGTTATCATTATGGATTTTGCTGGTGTCACTCTCATGTATAAGTTCAAGTACGTTACGAAAACCGGCAGGCTGTGTAATGGATGCAGGGGTCCTGGCTTTGATCAAGTAAGCACCTGGGTCTGTTGTTTTAAGAGCAACAAGGTGTCTTTGTGTGCCTCTCTGTCTTTCTCTCTCTCTCTCTCTCCGCTCAGGCTTATTCTCCTGCCTTTCCTGAGTTTCAGTGGCTCCAGACTAGGCAGTCTGGATCAGTTCATACAACATGTTTTCCATTGTCTTTTTCTTTTTCCATCCGGTGAAGTGAGCTGTAGCTCACGAAAGCTTATGCTCTAATAAATTTGTTAGTCTCTAAGGTGCCACAAGTACTCCTTTTCTTTTTGCGAATACAGACTAACACGGCTGCTACTCTGAAACCTTCTTATTGTGAGAAGTCATTCAGCAGGTATAGAAGGGATGAGCCTGAAGGATATTCTGCATGAGGTCACTAATAGATGGAGAGCTACTTTTTCATGTGGAGGGGTGGATACCAGACAGCAGAAGATAACGGTTAGGGCTCTTTACATTTTCCAAGCTAAGAGTGTATAACAACATGAGCAGTCTCATTATCACAATTGCTTCATGACCCTTGGTGAGTACATGGAGGGGCCTTTTTAACCTGTGTAGCTACTGGGGGGTGGGAGGAGGTGGTGACTTTTGGGTTAGGGTAATAAAAACTGCTAAACTGATTACAGGCACTCATAATCCTTAATGACATATTGATGATGAAGATGTCCAAGGACAAGAGAAGCGAGCTGCTTGAGAAGGCTGGTAGTCAGCTAAGGCTGCATACTTCTGCGCTAAACAAAGCAATGACCCCCATACTCCCACAAGAGATCAATGCAGACTAGCATGGGAAGGTGGGAGAAACGGAGCAGCTCTGCTTAGAAATGTAGAGACAAAGATTAAGTACTACTTGCTGAAGAAATTGCTGTCATCTCTGCGGTATACCCAGACCTCCATGCTTTTTGCAATTTCCTGGTACACATCTTTATTCCTGCAGGAATTCCGCAGCTGTGATGGCACATGTTCCTCTACAGGTTGAGGAAATCTAGGACTTCTTTCCTAGACTATGCAGAAGCATGACGGTGAGCTGGTGCTGAAGCCATACCTGTGCAAGTGGGGTTGTGGAGGTGGGCTAGCAGGAAAAGAGGCATTTACAAAACACACTAAGGATTTCAAATGGGGGGTGGGATTTCAGTCACTGTGATACGTGGGCAGCATGGTTCAAAAATTCAACCAGAACAGTAACTGCTGCGGGGACAGTTGCATTATGGACTTGTTGCTGGAGGATGCTTGCACTGGTACAGATATTTCATCATCTACATAGGCACTGTGTCTTAGAAATATATTGGTAGAGGGCTCATATCGCTTGGGGGTACTTGTTTAACTTTGCCAGCAAAAGTTGAGGGCTTTGTCATCATGACTCAAAACTGAGTAAAGATTCATATAAGGCTACGCTGACAAAAAGACAAGTTTTTGTGGTAAAACTTGGTAGCGTAAACCAAGCCTAAGATATTTAAGTGCCTTATTCAGCTTTGTAACTGTAATTCTGTGCCAGCCAAGTATTGTGTTCTGTAGAATTTGATTAGAGCTGTTTAATTTTATACCCATAGTTTATTTTGAGTTATCACTTTTTCTCTTAAAATAGCGAATTAAAAATATACTTTTGTTTAAGGATACCTAATTAAAGCTGGTAGTTTGGATAGCTTCTGATGGCACTTTGCAGAGACACTGAGCTTTTCTTGAGAGGCACAGCCAACTGCAGTTAACAGCTTGAGGGTATGTGCTGTGGAAGAAGGAGGATACGTTATACCACCAGTTTTCAGAGTAGCAGCCGTGTTTAGTCTGTATTCGCAAAAAGAAAAGGAGTACTTGTGGCACCTTAGAGACTAACAAATTTATTAGAGCATAAGCTTTCGTGAGCTACAGCTCACTTCATCGGATGCATCTGGTGGAAAAAACAGAGGAGAGATTTATATACACACACACAGAGAACATGAAACAATGGGTTTATCATACACACTGTAAGGAGAGTGATCACTTAAGATAAGCCATCACCAACAGCAGGGGGGGGAAGGAGGAAAACCTTTCATGGTGACAAGCAGGTAGGCTAATTCCAGCAGTTAACAAGAATATCAGAGGAACAGTGGGGGGTGGGGTGGGAGGGAGAAATACCATGGGGAAATAGTTTTACTTTGTGTAATGACTCATCCATTCCCAGTCTCTATTCAAGCCTAAGTTAATTGTATCCAGTTTGCAAATTAATTCCAATTCAGCAGTCTCTCGTTGGAGTCTGTTTTTGAAGCTTTTTTGTTGAAGTATAGCCACTCTTAGGTCTGTGATCGAGTGACCAGAGAGATTGAAGTGTTCTCCAACTGGTTTTTGAATGTTATAATTCTTGACGTCTGATTTGTGTGCATTCATTCTTTTACGTAGAGACTGTCCAGTTTGGCCAATGTACATGGCAGAGGGGCATTGCTGGCACATGATGGCATATATCACATTGGTAGATGCGCAGGTGAACCAGCCTCTGATAGTGTGGCTGATGTGATTAGGCCCTATGATGGTATCCCCTGAATAGATATGTGGACAGAGTTGGCAACGGGCTTTGTTGCAAGCATAGGTTCCTGGGTTAGTGGTTCTGTTGTGTGGTGTGTGGTTGCTGGTGAGTATTTGCTTCAGATTGGGGGGCTGTCTGTAAGCAAGGACTGGTCTGTCTCCCAAGATCTGAGAGAGCGATGGCTCGTCCTTCAGAATAGGTTGTAGATCCTTGATGATGCGTTGGAGAGGTTTTAGTTGGGGGCTGAAGGTGATGGCTAGTGGCGTTCTGTTGTTTTCTTTGTTGGGCCTGTCCTGTAGTAGGTGACTTCTGGGTACTCTTCTGGCTCTGTCAATCTGTTTCTTCACTTCAGCAGGTGGGTATTGTAGTTGTAGGAATGCATGATAGAGATCTTGTAGGTGTTTGTCTCTGTCTGAGGGGTTATTGGAGAACACTTCAATCTCTCTGGTCACTCCATCACAGACCTAAGAGTGGCTATACTTCAATAAAAAAGCTTCAAAAACAGACTCCAACGAGAGACTGCTGAATTGGAATTAATTTGCAAACTGGATACAATTAACTTAGGCTTGAATAGAGACTGGGAATGGATGAGTCATTACACAAAGTAAAACTATTTCCCCATGGTATTTCTCCCTCCCACCCCACCCCCCACTGTTCCTCTGATATTCTTGTTAACTGCTGGAATTAGCCTACCTGCTTGTCACCATGAAAGGTTTTCCTCCTTTCCCCCCCCTGCTGTTGGTGATGGCTTATCTTAAGTGATCACTCTCCTTACAGTGTGTATGATAAACCCATTGTTTCATGTTCTCTGTGTGTGTGTATATAAATCTCTCCTCTGTTTTTTCCACCAAATGCATCCGATGAAGTGAGCTGTAGCTCACGAAAGCTTATGCTCTAATAAATTTGTTAGTCTCTAAGGTGCCACAAGTACTCCTTTTCATTATACCACCAGATAATGTCTGGTTGGAAAGAGACATTGTGGACTGTCAAGGTTCCTTCCCCACTCTAAACTCTAGGGTACAGATGTGGGGACCTGCATGAAAACCTCCTTTACCAGCTTAGGTTAAAACTTCCCCAAGGTACAAACTATTTTACCTTTTGCCCTTGGACTTCCACTGCCACCACCAAACGTTTGACTGGTTACTGGGAAAACGTTGTTTGGAAACGTCTTTCCCCCCAAATCCTCACCAAAACCTTGCACCCCCCTGCCTGGGGAAAGCTTGATAAAAATCCTCACCAATTTGCATAGGTGACCACAGACCCAAACCCTTGGATCTTAAGAACAATGAAACAAAATCATTCAATTTCTTACAAGAAGAATTTTAATAAAAGAAACAGTAAAAAGAATCACCTCTGTAAAATCAGGATGGTAAATACCTTACAGGGTAACTAGATTCAAAACATAGAGAATCCCTCTAGGCTAAACCTTAAGTTACAAAAAGACACAAAGACAGGAATATCCATTCTATTCAGCACAGCTTAATTTTCTCAGCCATTTAAAGAAATCCTAATCTAACGCATATCTAGCTAGATTACTTACTAAGTTCTAGGACTCCATTCCTGTTCTGTCCCCAGCAAAAGCATCACCCAGACAGACACAGACCCTTTGTTCCTCTCCCCCCAGCTTTGAAAGTATCTCGTCTCCTCATTGGTCATTGTGGTCAGGTGCCAGCGAGGTTATCCTAGCTTCTTAACCCTTTATAGGTGAAAGGGTTTTTCCTCTGGCCAGGAGGGATTTTAAAGTTTACCCTTCCCTTTATTTTTATGACATGGACAAAGTGAGACTTCCTAGTAATCTCAAATATATGAAACCCAGATTTATCTGCGAATGCAGAAGGGCCCAAACAGCTTTTGGCTCTCTATGTATTTATTGAATAATTCCAAATGAATATATGTTTAAACTAAACAAATATAAAATTATTTCCTCCTTTGCTTTTCAAGTCTTGGGTACTGACTTTTAGTGTCTGAAACAGTAAGTTGATGTTCCAAACACATGAAACAATGCAGAGTACAAGAATATGTTTTTAACATTATATTAGGTGTTGGCTGTTAGAACCCTGTGTCATTCCCAGTTTTGTCTTGATAAACTATATTTTGAAAGCCAAATGATTTAAAGCTTCATGAAAAGTTTGCCAGTGAAAAAAATGGATTTTGTCAGTAAAAATGACGACATTTTGTGCCTAAACCACACTCTCACCTCTCCCATTACCTATGAGAAATCTGGATGAAGATTTAGTTCAGGTCTCTATTCCAGTTCCCCAGAAAATTCTCTTCTCATTTTATAGTGTTACATTGATATCCTCTGATGTTTCCAAAATCCTTAAACACATCTCCTTAATAACTCGTCTCATTTTATTCAACAAGCATTAGCACTCCAGTGCACAGAGCAGTTATCTAGTCCCCAGCTTCCTGCCTTTTTTTTCATGCTTTGTTTTCCTTGTCCTTCTTTTCCTGCCAACAAGACTTGTCCTTCTCACTCTGCTTAAAATAACTGTGTCCAAGGCCTTGTCTACAGTATAAAATTAAGTCAACCTAATTTAGGTTGACATACAGCCACTGCAGTAGTTATTGTGGTGATTCATGTCCACACTACTCCCCCTTTGTTGGTGGTGTGTCTCCTCATCAGGAGCTCCATTGTGGAGCACTGACAGCTGGAGCGCCCTTCTCTGCTGTGGGGACGACAGCCCGAGCTGTCAGTCCCCACGGTGATGGGGCTCCAGCTGTGAGCCCCATGTGAGGCTGACAGCCAACAGGCAATGTAAGTAATGCAGTATCTACACAGACACTGCGTTGTCCTAACTACATCAACCTAAGCACGATGCCTCTTGCAGAGGTAGAGTTATTAGGTTGGTGTAGCGGGCGACTTACTGTGGCGGGAGCAATATTGTAGTGTAGACACTTAGAGTTAAGTCGATGTAAGGCAACTTACATCCACCTAACTCTGTAGGGTAGACCAAGCCCAAGAAAATTATACAGTTATGCTATTATTAATCATTTAAATTACAGCAGCACTCAAAGGTGCAAGTCATCCATTGTGCTGGCTACTGTGCAAACACAGAATATATTCTTCTTATGATATGAAGCTTAAGGAGCTCAACCTATTTAGCTTTTTGAAGAGAAAGTTGAGAGGTGATTTGATCACTGTGTATAGGTGCTTACATGTGAAAAAAGATATCTAATGGAGGGTGGGGTGGGGTGGATTCAATCTTGCTGACAAAAGGAAAACAAGGTCCAGTGGCAGTAAGTTGAAGTTGGATGAATTCAACCTTGAACTAAGATGCAGTTGAGGGTTATTACGTTGAAACAGCTTACTAGGGGAGATGGTGGACTTACCATCTCTTGGAGTCTTTAGGACAAGATTAGGTATCTTTATAAAATATATGCTTTAATCCAGCTATGGGTTGACTGGTTACAGTGGTCCCTTTTGGCCTTGGAATCTGTGACTCTATGAAGCAATCCCCTGTTCATCTGTTTTCATTATGGGCCATGGAGAGAATAGGGTTGGCTGTATTGCCCTCAGCTGGCCATAACACTTTCAGCTCTGCATTAGATGACTACAATCAAATGTCATGCTTTAGGACTTCAGCCTGCAGGGGTTAGAAGGAAATTTGTTTCCCCCAACACATAATTGGCCTGCTGTATTGTGAATTTTTTTCTGTCTTTCTCTGAAGTATCAGAGATTGGCCATTGGTAGAGATGGGACATTGCACATGGTGGACGAGTGCTCCAAGGTAGTATTTAGAGAATCCTCTTTTTTAGATCTCTGGCTTGTGCACCATGCTCACATGCTCAGGGTCACACTGATAGCCAAACTTTAGGTCAGGCAAGAATTTCCCTCCCCAGGTCAGAATGGCAGAGATCTTTTGGGGGGGGGGGGTGATGTGAGGGGTTGGCCTTCCTCTATAGCCTGAAGGTGAATTGCTTGCTAGGATCATCTGTGCATATCTTACCTACTCAATACCTGCCATTCCAAGAGCACTGTTGGTATCTTGAACTCTTATTTTCTCTGCCTGTGGCACACAATGTTTTAGTCTCCTGAGGAATGAAATGCTTTAGTTTAACTGAAGTCATTGGATTTCATATTGGGGTATATGGGTGAAAAGTAGTGGTCAGTGTTATTCCTGAGGTCAGACTAGCTGATCAAATGGTCTGTTTGGGCCTTGGGCTTAAACTCTGTGAAATCGTGAAACTTTTTTATTGTTGTCTGTTAGTCATAAAAAGGACTTTAATATTCTCATGACTTCCTTTTTAATACAGAATTCACAAATTGAAATTAGAGCCTAACATATGTGCTGTCAGAAATCTGTCAAACATGTGAGCACGTAATAAATATAAGGAAATAGGGTCAAAACTGGCAAGAGAAAAAGAAAAAAACATGTAAAAACTGAAGATAGAACAATTATCTGTAAGATACGCATAATGCCGTTATCTCTTCCCGTGAAGTAAAATTGCATTTTTCCTATAAAATACAAATTATGTATATGTGCTTATGATTACAATTTCCAAAAACATTTTAAAGTCCATTTTATTAATATGAAGTTATTACTCTCTTTAAATATGACATAGCTATAATAATTTTGTGCCTTTCATATTTAAACACCAAAAGTCTACAGAATTCATCAGTTTTCCTGTCTTACTTTTTAGATCCTATTAGTAATCATATTACTTAATATCTTCATGGCACTTTTTCATCTGCAAAGTGCCTTACATATGTTTAAAAAAAAAAAAACTACTCTTTTGGGCTCTGCCAAAGGACCCGATAGCTTTTGAGGACTTGTGAACAATTTTTTAAATTTCATTAAAAAGTGTTCTCTGTGCTTATTTACAGTTTCCTCTCAGCACAATTCTATTTTTCTTAAACTTACCATATCCATTTTGCCTGGAGTCACAAGTACATCATATTTTCATTGTAGTTCAGAATTAAATAGACAGGCTCTTTACTGTACAGCCAAACTCACTTTTTTTTACAACCTTTTCTGCATACGGTATGTGACAGTTTTGAATGAATAAGTTTGTAAAGTTGCCAGCAATTCTGGCACTCAAAAGAAACCACTGTGTCGTATGTGGTCTGTCTGTGTGGAAAGCTAACAATTTTTACCTTATAGTTTGTCTATCGCTAAGCTTGAGAGGACGAGAAGATACTATATGCCAGAACTATGTTTCAAATGAGAAACGTATACCAACTGATTTATTTTCTTTCTGTTAAAATTCAGTCTCGAATTCAACACCAGATATATCGAGCTGCTTTGACTCATGTTGTTTTAAAGGTTGGTATTGGCAAGGGTGCTAGAACAATTTGTACTCTGAGGGTGTTGAGAGCCAATGAACCAATCTGTAAACCCTGTGTATAATGGAAACCACTTCAAGGTAGGGGTGCAGCATTACCCCCAGCACCCCAGTTCCAGAACCTATGGCTATGGACTGTGCACATTTGTTCAAACAGTAAAAAATTACCTGGCCAAACTGGTTTCATGTCTACAAAGACAAATATATTCACTGCTATTATGTCAGTGCTGGCTTATTGTGTGGCTAGAATAGTCAAATGAAACTGGCATTTAGATGAATTTGTGGTACATTGATAGTTCCTTTATTTCCTTGCATTTTTCATTGTGTGATTAGTGATTAACATTTGGGGCCACATCCTTATTCATGCAGTAACCCCAGTGATTTAAAACAATTTAGCTCTTAAATTATTTGGAAGTTGCAGAGAGGATTCATTTTACTGGCTCTTAATAGCAATCGCTAAGGATGGGAAAACTTCCAAACTGAGGAGGCCTTGTTTGTTTCAAATGCTTTTGTGAATTTACATATGCATACTTTTCTGAAGAACCCACCCCTTTACTCTACAAATTCAATTTGAAATCTTGTCAGAATAGACTTTCTTGTAAGAAATCCAGAACATCTTGTTTTTGGCAGAGTCAGAAATATTGTGATCATATCCTTTCACTCAACGTTTCCAGTCTAGTTGAAGCCAGGAATGGCAGAGCCAAACTAGTATATATGTAAACCAAGTATATGGAGAGTTTTTTAACCTCAAAGATCCATTCTGACTTTTGGGTGAAGGTTCAGATAAGTTATTATCTTATCTGAACTAGCCTGCACATCCCTATGTATGATCCTTCATATACGTCAAGGTCACTACAGGTTTCTCAGAGGATACTGATATTCAGGCTCTCTGTGCTAAGAAGATGCATGGAGGCAGAATGATAACATTGGAGAAATGGAAGGAGGCAATGGAAATTGACACTTTTGTCTTCTTCTCTTATGGAGATGAATAAAGCAGTTGACTTTACTTTTTATTTAATTTTGAAATTTTAAATTGGCCTGTGCTTGAGATGTCAGGGACGTTTGTATATGAAATTTGATGTTAGTGCAAATCATTCTTCTTTAAATCTTTGAAAAGTTATCTCTTGGAAAAGAGAGAGAGAAAAATGAACGATCCTTTGCAGAATTAATGTATCAAATTTGGTGAAGAAATTCCGTCATTAAAATTTTTCGAAAGAGGGGTTTAAGTCCTGCAGTAAGAGTAAATTTCAATATAATTTTAATTATAGATTAGCTCAAAGTACCTATATAATGCATGTTTATATTTCCTTACTTACACGTGGGAGCAGTTGTTGGAGGTCTTCATTTTTCATCCAGGCCCCTATCTGGGCCAAAAACTACGCCTCAAATGTATATGTGTATCTGGAAGTAAAATGAAATGGCTTATATCTAGCATTTGAAGTACTTCTGTGATTTATTAGCCCTAACTGAACTAACAGTGCTATCTTGAATTCTGAATATTTTTTTTATCTGGTGAAGCTATCGTCTGTGTTGGTGGCATTTATCCAGTCCTTTTAATGCAACACCCAATACATTGTTTGAAATCCATTTCTACATCTGTGAGCAAGACAAAATATGTAATTTAAAAATAGGGGAATGCCTTGGACTATAACTTTTTGAAGCACTTTCCTAAAGCTGTAGTTCATACACTCCAAGCTCAATGTTCTTAAGCAGAAATGTTGTAAGGTTTATATAAACTATGCTTCTGAAGTGAGTTATATGGACATGTTTCTACTATAGTCTTGGCTCTGTAAAATTCCTCTTGCTCTGCAGGCTCAGTTCCACTAAATATCATTGAATGTCATCTGTGGAAAGATTTTTCAGAAAGAGAAGAGAACTGTAGCTGTCCAAACAGAGCCAGGTTTCTGCCTGATGATAGGCTTTTAAATGTAAGGGTGTTACTTTCACCTTAACAATACCCTAACACCCTAATAATGGTATTAGTTGGTGTTTTTGTTTTTAGTTTAGGACAAAACAAAATCATCAGTTGATCAGTTGTTTAAAATATGATGTACAGCTACTTGCTCCAATTCACCTTCTCAAATCTGAGAGGCCTGAAAAAAGTGACTTCTTGTTACAGCGTTTAGGACAGAATAAATTTACATTCATAGTCACTAAATTGGAGCCATTGTATGTTGGGATGCTGGTGTACTGTAGTCATACAGGAAAGCTGACAGCACCATACAACACCAATGCCCTAATCCACAGTAAAGCGCTACAGGTAAACTACCTGAGGAGATCTGCATAGAGAGGGTTCTCTACACACAGATCAAGGAGGCATAGTTTGGCCCCATGTTTGTGAGACCATGTTTAACTCCTACAGCCACAACAGTGCAAAACAAAACCTCCTTGCCCCCAGGGTGCTCAATGCCCGCTCTACTCCATGCCCCGCCCCCCAGTCCACCCCTTACCCAAAGCCTCCACCCCACCTTGCCTCTTCCTATCCCTGCTCCGCCCAGGCCCTGCCCCCAATCTACCCCTTCCGCCCAAAAGGCTGATCCATGGTGGGTAGGAGGCACTGGGAGGGAGGGGAAGAACTTGATCAGCAGGGCTGCCAGTGGATGGGAGGCGCTCGGCGGGGGATGGGTGCCTACAAACAAAACTTCCCAAAGACTTCAAATCCTGTCTCACTTCTCTGTTCTTTGCCTTCTTGTCACAATAAATATCTTCAGAATTTATTTGGATTTTTGTTCATATTTAAATATTTTACTAGCGTCTTCCTTTTTATGAGTTTTACGTAATTGTATGTTTAAATATCTTAGTGGTTTTTATAGCACATTAATGAGCCAGTTAGAATTTTGGTAACAAGAAATGCATTTGCAATTTGAATTTAGAAAAGTTAGAATGACTTGCAGTATGGTATGTGGCATCTACTGTACGTAGCCCTTGTAATTTCATCTGAAAGATTGTTTATCTGGCCTGTTCAGAGCAAGCAATAGCCCCTAAATTCATCTACGTGGATTACTCATTGCATAAGGAGAGATCCAAAGATGGAGGAGAGGGAACACACAAGGACAAGCAGATTAAAAAAATGTAATGTAGGACTTCAAGCATTGACATAGGAATGTAAGACTTAGAAAAATGGAGGTTGGGGAAGGGGGAGAAATCAGGCACAGACATCTGATTAGTCTCCAGTCTGGTCCAAACTCTGTGGCAAATAATCTAGATAATCTCACTGTCCCCAGCTCTGCAAGAGAATTTTCATAAAACCGAATTACTAATAAACAGTTTTTCCACAGTGTTTGGCACAAACAAGGTTCGTATCAGCATCAGTTTTTCCACTTTTTTTTAAGCACATATTTACTGTGGACAAAGCAAGAAAAAATACTTCACTCTGCTCTGGTTCCATTGTGTAGAGTCACTCCTGAAGGCAGTCATATAGATTTTGTCAGAAAGTTTTATACATAATGGGCAGTGATGCCAACAGCCCACACTTTTCAGGCCATCATTAGAGATACCAGAGAGGTCAAAATGAGAAGATAGTTCCAGAGGTTTTTTTACTTGTTTGACATGAGATCTCTGGATTAAGTTTAGAAGTGTGTGCAACAAGAGTGATGTCATGGTGGGAGTCTGCTATAGACCACCGGACCAGGGGGATGAGGTGGATGAGGCTTTCTTCCGGCAACTCACGGAAGCTACTAGATCGCATGCCCTGATTCTCATGGGTGACTTTAATTTTCCTGATATCTGCTGGGAGAGCAATACAGCGGTGCATAGACAATCCAGGAAGTTTTTGGAAAGCGTAGGGGACAATTTCCTGGTGCAAGTGCTAGGGGAGCCAACTAGGGGGAGCGCTTTTCTTGACCTGCTGCTCACAAACCGGGTAGAATTAGTGGGGGAAGCAAAAGTGGATGGGAATCTGGGAGGCAGTGACCATGAGTTGGTTGAGTTCAGGATCCTGACGCAGGGAAGAAAGGTAAGCAGCAGGATACGGACCCTGGACTTCAGGAAAGCAGACTTTGACTCCCTCAGGGAACAGATGGCCAGGATCCCCTGGGGGACTAACATGAAAGGGAAGGGAGTCCAGGAGAGCTGGCTGTATTTCAAGGAATCCCTGTTGAGGTTACAGGGACAAACCATCCCGATGAGTCGAAAGAATAGTAAATATGGCAGGCGACCAGCTTGGCTTAATGGTGAAATCCTAGCGGATCTTAAACATAAAAAAGAAGCTTACAAGAAGTGGAAGGTTGGACATATGACCAGGGAAGAGTATAAAAATATTGCTCGGGCATGTAGGAAAGATATCAGGAGGGCCAAATCGCACCTGGAGCTGCAGCTAGCAAGAGATGTCAAGAGTAACAAGAAGGGTTTCTTCAGGTATGTTGGCAACAAGAAGAAAGCCAAGGAAAGTGTGGGCCCCTTACTGAATGAGGGAGGCAAGCTAGTGACAGAGGATGTGGAAAAAGCTAATGTACTCAATGCTTTTTTTGCCTCTGTTTTCACTAACAAGGTCAGCTCCCAGACTGCTGTGCTGGGCAACACAAAACGGGGAAGAGATGGCCAGCCCTCTGTAGAGATAGAGGTGGTTAGGGACTATTTAGAAAAGCTGGACGTGCACAAGTCCATGGGGCCGGACGAATTGCATCCGAGAGTGCTGAAGGAATTGGCGGCTGTGATTGCAGAGCCCTTGGCCATTATCTTTGAAAACTCGTGGCGAACGGGGGAAGTCCCGGATGACTGGAAAAAGGCTAATGTAGTGCCCATCTTTAAAAAAGGGAAGAAGGAGGATCCTGGGAACTACAGGCCGGTCAGCCTCACCTCAGTCCCTGGAAAAATCATGGAGCAGGTCCTCAAAGAATCAATCCTGAAGCACTTAGAGGAGAGGGAAGTGATCAGGAACAGTCAGCATGGATTCACCAAGGGAAGGTCATGCCTGACTAATCTAATCGCCTTTTATGATGAGATTACTGGTTCTGTGGATGAAGGGAAAGCAGTGGATGTATTGTTTCTTGACTTTAGCAAAGCTTTTGACACGGTCTCCCACAGCATTCTTGTCAGCAAGTTAAGGAAGTATGGGCTGGATGAATGCACTATAAGGTGGGTAGAAAGCTGGCTAGATTGTCGGGCTCAACGGGTAGTGATCAATGGCTCCATGTCTAGTTGGCAGCCGGTGTCAAGTGGAGTGCCCCAGGGGTCGGTCCTGGGGCCCGTTTTGTTCAATATCTTCATAAATGATCTGGAGGATGGTGTGGATTGCACTCTCAGCAAATTTGCGGATGATACTAAACTGGGAGGAGTGGTAGATACGCTGGAGGGGAGGGATAGGATACAGAAGGACCTAGACAAATTGGAGGATTGGGCCAAAAGAAATCTAATGAGGTTCAATAAGGATAAATGCAGGGTCCTGCACTTAGGATGGAAGAATCCAATGCACCGCTACAGACTAGGGACCGAATGGCTCGGCAGCAGTTCTGCGGAAAAGGACCTAGGGGTGACAGTGGACGAGAAGCTGGATATGAGTCAGCAGTGTGCCCTTGTTGCCAAGAAGGCCAATGGCATTTTGGGATGTATAAGTAGGGGCATAGCGAGCAGATCGAGGGACGTGATCGTTCCCCTCTATTCGACACTGGTGAGGCCTCATCTGGAGTACTGTGTCCAGTTTTGGGCCCCACACTACAGGAAGGATGTGGATAAATTGGAAAGAGTACAGCGAAGGGCAACAAAAATGATTAGGGGTCTAGAGCACATGACTTATGAGGAGAGGCTGAGGGAGCTGGGATTGTTTAGTCTGCAGAAGAGAAGAATGAGGGGGGATTTGATAGCTGCTTTCAACTACCTGAAAGGGGGTTTCAAAGAGGATGGCTCTAGACTGTTCTCAATGGTAGCAGATGACAGAACGAGGAGTAATGGTCTCAAGTTGCAATGGGGGAGGTTTAGATTGGATATTAGGAAAAACTTTTTCACTAAGAGGGTGGTGAAACACTGGAATGCGTTACCTAGGGAGGTGGTAGAATCTCCTTCCTTAGAGGTTTTTAAGGTCAGGCTTGACAAAGCCCTGGCTGGGATGATTTAACTGGGACTTGGTCCTGCTTTGAGCAGGGGGTTGGACTAGATGACCTTCTGGGGTCCCTTCCAACCCTGATATTCTATGATTCTATGATTCTACTGTTCTTGGCTTCTTCTCACAAATGCTTTTCCTGTGTTGTTGCTTTAAATACCACTTTAAGTATCAAGTTTAGGCTTTTCACTGTTAACTTTATATGAACTAAATCCAGCCATGTAGATCAAATGTGTGGCCAATTAGACTTTACGTATATGTTAATGTACACTTGTCATGCTTACAGGGCGAGCTGTGCACCTGTTTTTTGTCCCTCTCAAGTGCACCCTACTGGTGACAAGCCTATCTTCTTGCACCTGTCACTTTGGGAGGGACTCCATGGTCCAACTACTTTGGGACTGGATCTCTGCACAACAGCCCCCACTGTTTCCCAACTGTATTAACGCAATAGGCCCAACAGATTTTGACACCTTTAAGCCCTTTTACTCTGGGAGGCTGATTAGTGACACGAAAAACACTTTTTCAAAGCAAAGTATTATTTATTCCTTCACCCACAGGAACATAGCATACAGAGCAAAGGGGGAAAACAGAAGGATTAAATGCATGAGTCTTATCTGCACCTTAATCTTTCCTCTGCAGCTTTTGTAACCTTCCCTCAGCCCAGTACACGCCCTTTTTGGCTGGGAGAGACAGACTACCTTCTGCAGTGTGCTCTCTGTGATTCTCCCAGTGTGTGTGTCTGTCAGCATGTTGCTTCCCTCCTGCTTAGCCCCAGCATCTTTAAGTTTTTAGTATATGATCCAAGGTTTGACCTGGGAAAAGAAAGCTTATTCTCAATGTTGTTCCTTCAAGGGCCTTTCGTATCCTTATTTCTGTCATTAATTTGTTTCCTGTTAATTTCCTCTTTCAGCTTTTATTTTTTTTTAATTTAACTCTGTGAAGTATGCAGGATAACATCACACAGGCAAACCGAGGTTCACCTGATATTTATTTTAAAAATAGCTATTTCCTTCTTTCTCCACAACAATATATTTAGGACTCTTGTTGGGAAATACTCTATATGTTATACAGATATCTGGCTAAGTAAATCCTTGTAAAGCAAATATTTGCAGCCCCTAACAAATTATGGCAATTTGAAAATCATTTTCATCATTTAATTTTGTATTTTGTTTATCAAGCTATAGAATTAGGGATGTGTCAAAGTATAATATTTTATCACTTGTTATAGGTAAAAGAAAGAATACTATTTTCTTCAAATTAAAATTGACTGTAAATATAATGTTATTAACAATAATATGGACTTAAATATCCAGTATTTGATGTCATTAAATTTTCACATCTATTTGGTTTGCAGAATATTTCAAATTATGATTTTCATCTTTTATTTCATGTTTAGCTGGCATCTGAAGCATGTGTAGAAGTCACCTAGACAGTCATATGCTTCCTCTGTCAAATGGATTTGAAAACCACTTTTTAAATTTGCTTTGCTGAAAATGGTAACATAGTATTGTATATGAAGTTATCTAAAATAAAATTGTTTGTAATGATGTTTTTAACAGTTTTCCAGTTAACAGTTAACAATATTTTTCTGGGATGTTGGTAGTATGGACATAGGTAAATACCAAGGGAAACTTCTTTTTTGGATAATGTTGTTTATTACTCTCTTGAAATGCAGTTCATCATTATAAAGTATCAGGGAGTAGCCGTGTTAGTCTGTATTCACAAAAACAACAAAGAGTCTGGTGGCACCTTAAAGACTAACAGATTTATTTGGGCATAAGCTTTCGTGGGTAAAAAACCCACTTCTTCAGATGCACTGGACTCCTCATCATTATAAAAGGACACTCTTTTTCTTAGTTCCCTATTGACTAGATCCTCTGCAGGTCAGATTTCCAGTATGTAATATTGTTGGAGGTAATTTTCTTTTGTCCTGTGTGATTTAGCCTGATAATAAATGTTTAATCTCAGTGTAAGGTATCTCTATAGTAAAATATTTAGAAAAAATGAAGTTTTGAAGTGTCCTTGAGTTTGAGGGGGAGGGGAGTGTTCATTTGAACTAGTAACTAAAATAAATCACAATAAACTTTGGTAGAGAAGCTGTACATTAGGGGAAAAACGGAGCTTGAAGTGTTATGTTGTTTTTAAATGTCTTTCAGTGTGCTGATGACTATATTTGAGAGGACCAAAAAGCGTACAGTATCATAGGATGTGAAACTTTAGAGACATTTGTATCCAAGGGCCTGATCTTGCAAATATTTATACTACTTATTGTAGTTCTAAAAACTGACAAAATTGGATTACTTACAGTAAAAAGCAAAGTTTGATAGTGTTTGCAGTGTTCAGTTCGTAGTTCACTTTCCCTGGCTTTATACATTTTTATAGAGAAAAGGAGCATTTACTCAAAACCTGTCCTTTTGTTCACTTTTGACAGCACTTGATATATAACCAATTTAAGTGTCTCCCCTGTCAATCAAGAATGTTCCTTTTTTTATTTGTGTGAGCCTTTCACTAGTGACAGGGAGCTGAAGTGGTTTTGATGGTGTTGTTTTTTGTTAAGCTCATTACTATCGGATTACTTTGCAGAGATGTTTGAATGGTCACACATTTTGTATTTTTTATCACATTCATTACTATAATACTGGTGATTGCCTTAGGGTGTTTGTAACGCTCTACATCCATTTAATTTCATAGCATAAAAAACAAAGTTTTGTAATATGAAATTCTAGTTTCTATTCATTGTTTAGATTTTTAAAAAATGCCTGTCATTAGTACTTATCACAACAAAGTCTCTTTAATACCCTCTTTGGTCCAAAGGTTGATTTTACTAGCTGTAGGTTAAATTGCCTTTTGAAAAAATATGGCATTTTAAATCTTTAAATAAAAATTGTACACATGAAGGTGGGGGTTTTATGTTTGTGAGAGAGCAATTGTTAGTGGGGAGTACTTTTAATACTCTAGTATTGCTTTTTAAGAAAGAAGGCATTTTAATTTTCCTGTAAAGAGTTTAGGAAAGGGGAGTTTTTTGAGAGGTTGTATAATGTTTCAAGGGCTGAAGTAAATTACCTCCTTTCACCTTCCCTCCCTAAGAGAGAGTTTTCTTTGAGTCTCTCTCTCTTATACACACACACACACACACACACTGCTATCACAATTGCTTTAGTACCTAATTAAATCCATCAAGTAGTTTTGACAATTTACTCTGCTTGTATAATGTTCAAATTGTTCTCTAATTTCTCAGTATATTAAGCATATATTGTGTATCTGTGAGAATTAGCACTAAATACAATGCATGTGATGTGAAATCTGAAACCATTTTAATCAGATATGTCTAATGAAATATTGTAAATAGTATAAATTGAATAAGTTTAATTCTTTAATATTAAAAAATTGTTGAATAATGTCCAAAAGTACAGTACTGATTTTATCATAAAACCAGCAAAGAATAAAATCAACAAACAAGCAAACAATAAACAAAAAATTAATACTAGTGAACATAAAAAGAAAACCAGCTGAAATAGATGTTAATGACAATATATAGTCAATACAAATGGATGAAAGTGAAAAATAAAAAAAAGGCCAATTCAAAAGCACCAATTAAAAAGAATGACATGCAGAAAGGAATCTAAAGTTTTGGATGGGCAAAGGATATTTTTCTTAATGCAGCAGGTAACTCATTTACAGTTAGACTGAATTACTTGGATCCATATATCCTCCCATGCTCTGGTGGAGGGAAGGTGAAAGGAGGTAATTTACTTCAGCCCTTGAAAGGTTGCAGGTTTCTTCTCTCTATATACCCCGCCAGCTCTGTGAGATAGCACACAGGGAAGGTGGAGCACTGGTGCTTTCCTTTCCCCACCTATTTGTTCCCAGGAAGGAGCATCTGGTGTTCAAATACTGTGCTCCTTCCTGAACCTGGTTCTGGATACAAGAGTCTGAAAGCACTGATGCTGCTTAGGGCTGAGAGAGGCGGTCTTACATGTTTGCATTAAGGCAAGTTACAATCTATACCTTAGTTATCAAACTGTATTTTTGACGTATTCTGAGTAATTATTCATGAAATGTGCTTCACAGAAGAAAAATCCTTTATATTTCCTAAATTTAATTAAATCTAGGAATTTTCATAGATGAACGAAAGAATTTTGGAACTCAAAGACCTGTAAAATTCTTCTCCCTTTTAGTAGGCAGTATATCTGCATAAAGTGTGTCACATCCTTATCTAATACCTAATTATACACAGTTTTTACATGGTGTTTTTTGTTGTTTTTCCAGTCTCAGTTTGAACTCCAGATCTTTCAGATTCGTGGAGAGCATGCTGTATCAAACACAAAGCTTGAGGAAACCATTGCAAATCTCAAGAATGAACTGGAAAACAAATTAAATAGAAGAAATGAGAAAACAAAGGACATCTGTGTATCCACTGAAGATGATAATCCACCAAAGACGTACAGAAATGTATATATACAAACTGACAGAGAAACCTTCATAAAGCCTAGTAAAGAGGAAAATATACCTGTGAAGAATAACCAAATGGTACCTAAAAAGCTTAATATTTCTTCTTTAAATCACAGTATTTCTGCCCCAAATGAGAATAAGGAATCATGTCACTGTATACAGACTTCAGAAAGTCTCTTATCTTGTGAACAGAAACCAGTGTTAGTATCTCTAACACCACCCCCACCACCTCCTCTTCCTGAACCTTCACTACCAGCTTTAGTTCCTCCACCACCTCCCTTGTTAACAGGTTTGGCATCCACTCCATTGACATCCCAGTTTGGATCTGGGCCACAGTCATTTCCTTCAGGTTGTAGAAATCTTCCACCGCCGCTGCCGCCGCCGCCACCACCACCACTCCCAGGTTTTGGGCCTCCTGGTCCACCTACCCTGCCTGGCTGTGGGCCACCTCTACCAGGAAATGGGCCTCCTCTTCCACCGCCACCTCCTGGGATCTTTTTCAATAGCACTCTGTCTTCAAACCAAGGTCCTCGAAAACCTGCCATTGAACCTAACTGTCCCATGAAGCCTTTGTACTGGACTAGGATACAAATCAAAGACAGCAGGTAAAAAGTTATTTTATTTGGATTTATAGGTATAATTTATGTATCATGAGGATGAGCATGTACAGTATTTAAGGTTTTGGGTTTTTTTTTTTAAAAAAAAGACAACAAAGAAGAGTTAAAGAGAGAGCCAAAAAAAAAAGGAACATGAAAGGAAAAAAAGGTTTTTAAAAAAATCAGAAGATAGACCAAGCTTTAAAAAGCACAACAATATATAATAAGCAATGGGTTTTAAAATGGAAAAATATAACTAAAATTTGTAAAAGTTTAAAAGTAGTAGTTCATAGGTGACATTGACAAATATAGCAAATAGGCACAGGGTAAAATAAAAAGCAGAGGATGTGTATCCAGTATTGCTTCAAAGAATTTGTCTATTATTGCTTGTCTGTCTTGTCATTTTAGATTGCAGGATCTTTAGGGCAGGGAGTGTGTTATCCTCTATGGTCCCAATCCTGCAACTTGTTATTTATGTTTAACTTCTATGAATAGATCTGTGGGAGTCCAAGGGAGTACAGTTAAGTATATGCATAATTGTTTGAAGGCTCTCTGGGCTGCCAACTGGCCTGGGAGTCTGGAAGCCCTGGGGTAGTCCACAGAGGGCTGCAACTCCAAGGCAATCTGCCTGGTGAGACTGGCCTCTCAGATCCTGGAAGCCTGGGGTTGCCAGCAGCCTGCCAGGTGGTTGTTTGTCAAAAGTTCATCAAACCTGACATGTTT
Organism: Dermochelys coriacea; assembly: GCF_009764565.3. Classification (NCBI taxonomy): domain Eukaryota; kingdom Metazoa; phylum Chordata; order Testudines; family Dermochelyidae; genus Dermochelys; species Dermochelys coriacea. The sequence goes on from NC_050073.1 coordinate 71,137,069, forward strand.
CCATGAAAAAATGTAGGTTTGATGAATTGGCATTTTCCTGACCATCTCTGCTTACAGCACCGCTTGGTGAAAAGACAGATACATAGACACTTCTGCTTTTCAGAGTTCATTTTCTGAAGATTTCTCTCGAGTTCTGCTATGTTCTCTTACATTTCTTGTGGTTAATTACAGTAGCAAAGAACTCTAAGTGACTTAGCTAAAAGGAGGATTCCCTTCTGATTCGGAGCAAAGTATTTCTAGCACAACCCAAAGTTGCAGGAATTAAGGTGAAAATATATGGCTGTGATATGCAGGAGGTGAAATTAGATGATCACTGTAGTTCCTTCTGGCCTTAAAAATCTATGGAGGCATGTATGCATATCAGTGCAGGCATGATTTTGGAGCAGGCACGTAGGCATATCAGTGTAGTAACACAGACAGGATACTCTCTAATCTTTGATTTAGACATTAAAATAAAAGGTTTATTTCTGAAGTACACAGACAAAATATATTTACTTTTAAAAATATTTTGGTTTTATTAATTTTAAAATCACATGAATGATCTTTAATCTTTAAGGTGCCACCAGACTATAGATGTTAATTGAGAAATAGATGTTAGTGCCTTTGTGATCATCTAGTCTGATCTTCTCCATGCACAGGCCATAGAACCTCATCCAGTGATTTCTGCATCAAGCCCATAACTTCTGTTTGAGCTACACTGTATCTTTTAGAAAGATATCCAATCACAAAAGTACTGGCAATCCCACTGGAAACTCAATGGCAGGGTAAATGAATCCCAAATGGATAGAAAATAATAATTTGCATTCTTTTAGCTTATTCCTCCCCCTTCCCTCATGCACGGATATATATTAAATTCTGTTGCATATTGCATCTAATCAGAGTAATCATTTGGTGACAGCAGCCATGTGCATATTTACACAGTTTTTTTCCCCACTGCAATTCCACCCATTTCATGACTGTTAATAATACCATTGCCTGTTAGTGACACCTGCTGGAAGAAATGGACTCAGAATTTCAAGCTTATCAATAGAAGTTAAGAATAGTCTGAGGATAATTTTATCCCACTTACTTACTTCCCTAAGTATTGCAGTTTCAGAACTAAAGCAATTCAGTACTGAAGTGCTCCATTTGTTGCACTATGTATTTGATTTCCCAAACTTTGGATAAAGCCAGGAGAGTTATACTCACACACCCCTATGTTTAAACACTAATATGAGGGTGAGTTCTGCATGCACCAGATCATTCTTGGAGGATGCAGGAGAGCAAAACTATTTTCCCTCTTTAAAATTTACTGTGTATTAAGGGGTTCAGAATGCTAATAGGCACCTATTCCAGTTCCTCAAACTAGTAGTAATAGTGAATAGAAAGCACATAGCCATTTTCAGTTCATCTGAAGTGAACTGAATCCCACTGATCACTGATAAGATAAATAACACAAAACTCAATCCAGACTTTTTTCCTTGAGGTTCAGAAAAGTTTGGCCAACTATTTTTATTACTTTTCATTTGCATAGTGCATTCCCTTGTTCTAAGCCGATAAACCAGAATAACACAAGGCTGCTGTTGCAATATTTCCATCCATATAAGGGTATGTCTACACAGCATCTGGGAACATGCTTCCCAGCATAGGTAGACAGACACATGCTCACTCTGCTTGACCTAGTGTGCTAAAAATAGCAGTGTAGCTGGGGGTACCATAGGGAGTGACTTGGACTAATTGCCCAAGTACGTAACGAGGGGGACCAGGAAGGTTTGTACTCAGGTGTCTAGCCTGAGCTACTGCCTATGCTACCCCCAGCTACACTTTTATTTTTACCATGGTAAGTTAATTAGAGTTAGCACACATCTGTCTATCCAAGCTGTTAAGCACCCTCCCAGCTGCAGTGTAGACATACCCTAACTGAAATGAGAATTTTCTTGAAAGCCTGTTTTCACGAGGTATTTTTCTGATCTTTGATTGGTGACCCAACATTCTAGTGCAGTACAAATAATAAATAGTAATTTTTGATCACCAGTAGGCTTGAATAATTTAGATAAGTACTTAAGTGTTGTAGTACTTTTTAGTGCTGCCTTCTGCAATTTCTTTTGACACTTTACCCAGTCTAGTAGAAAAAAGAGGAAAAGTTATTTGTCTGTTGGCTGGTAATCAGCTGCTGTTCTGGTTTTAAAATCTAACATGGAAAATATATTTTTAAAATATTTGTTGTGAAATTTTAATTTTATTTATTTGTTTTCAGCAAAACATCTATACCAACTTTATGGGATTCATTAGAAGAACCTGACATAGTTGATACTAGTGAATTTGAATATTTATTTTCCAAAGATGCAGTTCAGGAAAAAAGAAAACGCTTATCTGAGTCTTATGAAAAGAAAACAAAGGCCAAAAAGGTACACATTTTTTTCATAATAACATTCTCTTTATTGAGTGTGTTCATGTTTCTGTGTTTTAAAAAAACAGTGATTTACATTCTGTTAAATAGAAACTGCCAACAAAACTTGAATATATGAAAAAAAGAATTGTTATTATGTTAGTGTATAATAGATGGATTTTCTGTTTTGTTTATAAGTGAATTGTCAAACCACTGTGCACCTAAACTCAATCTACACATTGCTGTTTTTACAAAGGACAACTTGCATTCCTTCATCCTAACATCTTTGTTCATATTTAAAATAAAAGTTCAAAAACAAAGTATTGAAAGAAGATGTAACTTTGGTGAAAATGTGAGGCATAAAAGAATGAGCGTGCTTCGCATCACACAAATGTTTAAGAGTCCATACCAACAGTAATATTAAGGCCCTTTTTGTTTTTACTGAAGAATTCCCAGGTTTTAGAAATGCTATTGTTTGGTTCTTACTGATTTTCACGCAAATTTTGGTCCACCCAGATACATAGAAATATTGATTGTTACAAAAAATCCAACACATTAGATTAGATAGATGTGTTTTATGTTAATCATAATTTAGTCTAAGTGTAAATTTGAGGCTGTCCATTAAAATAAGGCAATGTAGTGGAAGATATACATACACACACACTCCTGTGTGTGCATATATTGTGACGGGGCAAGGCCAGATGGCTATGGAAGAGTAGTACTTTTGGGATCCGGGAAGTGGACGGACGAAGCCCGTCCACTGCTAAAGGATCCCCCCAGCCTAGAAGGGGGATCCACAGGACCTAGATTCCAATTAATTTTGGGGGACAACTAATGAAATTACAGGGACAGGAGTGTGGTCAAAGGGTCAAACGAAGGGAACCGGATGGTGACACCGAGCAGAGAACCCCGGACAGCGCCCACTGCTCCTCAAAGGCGTCAAGGGAGTCAGAGGATGCCGCCCAGAGAAAATCTGCCCGGATACATGAACGGACCGAGGATCGGAAATAGGCCCCACAGTCACAGGGGACTCCATCGGCCAACCTCCTCACTCTGGTTTTATAGATGGCCATTTTAGCTAGGGCCAGGAGGACGTTGATCAGGAGATCCCGTGACTTTGTGGAGCCACGGATAGGGAGTGCATAAATAAGAAGGTGAGGGGAAAAGTGCAACCAAAAGCGTAATAAAATATTGGTGAGGAGCCGGAATAGGGGCTGCAGCCTGGCACACTCCAGGTATATGTGTGCCAGGGTTTCCCTCATGCTGCAAAAGGGGCAGGTGTCTGGGATTGAAGTGAACCGCGCCAAGTATACGCCCGTGCTCACGGCTCCGTGAAGGAGCCGCCACCTGACATCTCCGGCGGGTCTCGGGACTAAGGTGGAGTATAAACTGGCCCACCGGGGCTCCTCACCCTCCAAAGGTGGCAGGAGGTCCCGCCATTTTGTATCGGGGCAGGACACGGGGGTGAGGGCGTGAAGAGTATGGAGCACGAGCGTGTATAGATGTTTTCTTGGCACGGTTTGAAAGCAGACTGGCTGCATCTCGTGCAGCCAGCTTACAGTGAAGGGGTGAGGGGGTTGGTTGGGTCCATGGGGCAGGGGTCCAATTAAAAGGTCCAGCGGGCCGGGGGTAGGGGGTCGGCGGGGCGTACCCTCGTGTAGAATCCGGTCAAGATAAACCCGAGCAGTGGGCAGCAAAGCGGCCTTCAGCTCCTGAAGTATGCGCTGGGGAGTACAAGCTCTGGAGAGCCCCATGCGCTGAGTGAGCATCAAGGGATCCAGCCAGTCTCCCCAGTATAGTCCAGGAGATCTCCGACTCTTGTGACTTCTGCCAGGACCAACCTCTGGCGCACCGAGCAGGACTCCACCACCTACACACGAAGCTGGGGGTTGTGTAGCAGGGGCTCTGCGAAGAGATCTGCCCCCTCGGTGGCCGCCACGGACCTGGTCATTGAAAAGAGTTTCCAGGTCTGGAGGAGGTCCTGGTAGAAGACCGGCAGCCCGGAGAGGTCTCGCGGAAGGCCTCTCGGATGGAAATAAAGGAGCTGCCGGTCGTATTCGAGCCCTTGGAAGCGGTGCAGGAAGGCGTGCACCATAAAGGAACCTCTGCAGGTCCTGGAGGCGGAAGACATGGACCTGAGTAAGCAGACATTTCAGGCCCTGCCCTCCCTCCTCCAAAGGTAGATGGAGAACCCCTGCAGGGACCCAGTGCAGTCCTGACCAAAAGAACTCCAGAATCGATGTCCAGAGGTTGGCCAGGAAAGCCGGGGCCGGGACCAGGGTGTTGAGCCGGTATCAGAGCATGGACAGGACTAGTTGATTAAGCACTAGCGCTCTCCCTCGACAAAGGTGAACGTCGAAGTGTCATCCGGGTGGTGGTCGCGCCAGACGTCCACCAGGGAGTGGTCTTCGACTATCTCCTGGAGGACGGCGATGGAGGTCGGGCTCTGCTCGGTCCCCGAGCGGTCCCGCTCCACAAGGGTGATGTTAAAGTCCCCTCCCAGGACCAGGCACTCCTGAGGATCCAAGGTGCCAAGGAAGGCGGAAGCCTGCTGATAGAATTGCAGCCGCTCCGGGCTCGCTGCTGGGGCATAGATGTTGATGAGATTGACTACAAGCCCCTCCATGCGGACCCGGAGGTGCAGCAGGCGGCCCGGCACAGCCTCGGTGACCCCCAGCACCTCGGACCGTAGGTCGGGGGAGAACAGGGTCGCCACTCCAGCCGTACGAACTGTGAGGTGGCTAAAGTAGACCCTGTCCCCCCAATCCAGCCGCCAGCTGTCTTCGGCAGTCGGATCCCTATGGATCTCCTGCAGGAAAACCACAGAGTACCTCCCCTCCCGAAGGAAGGAGAGCACCTGGGACCTCCGGAGACCCATCCTACAGCCGTGGGTGTTCAATGTTGCGATGGTAAAGTGTGCCGTGAGGAGGGCTGGGGGGGATCCTTGCCGGCAGGGATGCTCGTGGCTCCCGGCGGGCTGCGCAGCAGTCCGTGACCCACCCCGTAGGTGAGTAAGGAGTCATGGAAGAGGCAGACCCGCTGGAAGGCCGCGGCGCCCTGCCTCCCAGTCCTTTTACCCTCCCCCATGAGGGCCCTTGTGGCCCGGAGGATTTAATTAAAGTCCCCCCATCGCTGGAGGGCAAGCTGGACTTTGTTGCAGCAGCCATGGACGTCTTCTAGAAACTCCCGCCACTCCTCTCGCAGCGCACGGGGGGGCTGGGGTTACAGTCTGGTTACTCCCCGACGGGGCCCTTGGTACAGCCCCGTGGCCCACCGAGACGGGCAGACAGGGTGCGGACCCCTGACGGGGCTCCTGATGGGTTGACCTGTATGCTGGGGCGATAGGGGGCGGCGGAGGGAGGATAGCAGCCCCTGGTGGGTCGGGACGGGTAAACACAAAGGCCGCTCCCTGGGAGTCATCTGTTGGAAAGGGGAAGGAGACAGTCCCAGGGGCGGCAATAACATCTCGGGAGGTGGACGGGATAAGGGCAGGGGCAGGGGTAGAGGTGAGAGTCTGGACCGGGAGAGGGCTGTCAGTGATGCCGGGCACAAGCTCTCTGGTGGATTTGGCAGCCACGGCATCAAGAGGTGGACTCTCTTCTGTAGGGCCCTCTCCCGGGAAGGAGGTCGAATGCTCCTCACCAGCGAGGGGTGCCCCTGGTGGCTCAGGTTCCAGCCGCGTGGCACTGGCCGTCGCCTCAACAGGCTCGGCGGCTCTCAGCGTGGTGCCCTCTGCAGCCGGGTTGGAGGAGGAGTCCAGGGGCTCCTCGGAGGTGGGAGCAGAAGCAACGGTTAGGGGGAGGGAACATGGGGAAAGGGGGGCTGGAGTGAAGTCGCCCAGATCGAGGCCCGCTGGCATAGGATCGTCCTCCCATTGGGTGACCGGGGTCAGACCCAGGGCCTCGATCTCCTCATATATAGAGGGAAAATTGTTTTCCGCTACCCCGGGATTCTCCCCGCCGACACCTGACGCGACGATTGCTTCGGTGCACACTGGGGTTTCAGATGGTGCCTCTGGGGTCTTGGAGGGGAGGGACTCCCGTGGAGGGGAGATACTGCCTTCCAGTGCTGCCACGTCTTGCCCAGCCGGCTCTGGTGGATGGAACACACCCGTGGGTAGAGCGGAAGGCTCGGCATCGGTGCCCCCTTTCCTGGTCTTCCGGGGGGCCTCCGCATCAGATGGGAGGAGCGGAGCTCGAGCCTTCCGCTTGCCCCGCTTCCCCTGGACTAGGGCCCAGCCCTCCATGGCATCATCCAGGGGCTGGCTAGCAGGGGTTGTGTCAGGGGGCAGAAACGATGGCTCAGGGACTCGAGGGGGTAACGGTGGAGCAGCACAAGGGAGGGAAGATTCCCCTTGGGGCGGGCCCTCTCCCATGCCCGGCCATGTCCCTGCCGCACCCTACTCCACAGGCCTCGCAAGATTGCAAGCAGCAGGGGCGGGGCTCTCCTGCTTGTCTGGGCATAGTTGGGGAGGTGCCCCTTGGGCCCGAGCGGGAGCAATGGTGGACTGGGAAGGAGGTGGGGTGGTTTCGGGCACCGGGCAACCTGAGGTGTCGGCGATGACGGGGCCGGTTCCCTGCCAGGGCTCGGGGATCCCATATGCCCCTCCTTGCCGGGCCGAGGGGCAGTCCCTCCGGACGTGCCCCATCGCCTGGTAGAGGTAGCACCGGGCCTCCCCCGTGGAATAATGCACCCGGTAATTGGCCCCCTGGTAGGGGACTAGGAAGGACCCCTCCAGCGCCTCTCCGTCACGCCCTGTCGGCGGCAGTTGAAGCTGCACTTGCCGGCGGAACGAGAGGACGTGACGGAGGGCGGGGTCTTTGCAGCCCAACGGGAGAGGGCTGATGACAGAGATGGGCTTCCCCAGGGTAGAAAGGGCGGGTAACAGGGCGGCATTGGGGAGAAAGGGAGGGACGGAGGTCAGGACCAGGCCGACGCCCAGGTCCTCTTGCGGCTCTAAGGGGATGAACATGCCCCCAACTGCCAGGCCCTTCTCCACCGCCTCCTGGGTGGCAGCCTCCGATGTTAAGAAGAAGACGACTAGCCATACATTTTGGAGGCCGCCACAATGGCCGTGGGCCCCACCACCCTCGCCAACGCCTGCACATAGGTCTCCACGTGGGGCGAGGCGGTCACCAGGAGGCAACGGACGCCATGCTTCCTGGTCATGGTGGGAAAGGGGCCCCGGCCGCTATAGATGGTAGTGGAGGCGGTGGGCTGGAGAAATGACGTAGCGGCAGGCGGGGGGGCTGCCGCCACCTGGGCGTATGCTCTTGGGGCCGGGGGAGGGGTGGAGGGAACAGCGGGGAGGGGCACCCCAGCTGGAGATGGGGCCGGGGCATTGGGGGCAGCCCCTGCCATGGAGGGCCTGGTCTTTTTAGCGGGGCCCTTCCCCTTCTTCTTCCCCTGGCCCTTTCCGCCGGCTGGGGGGACTCCCCAAATCTGAGGGGGTGATAGACATGGCAGCAGTGGAGGTCACCCCGGTGCCCGTCGCTGCTGGTGCCCCAGCGGGGGCGATGGCAGATGGTTTGGCAGCGGAGGTAGAAGCTTGGGGGGGTGACAGAGGGGCAGGCGGGGGAGGGGGAGCTCGGGCTACTGGAGAGGTCTCACCCGTCTCATCCCCCGCCATCATGAGCAAGGAGGAAAGGGGGACACCAAAAGGAGGAGGGGAGAGGGGAAGCAGGTCGACCACTCCTCCCCGCTAGGCTGCAGGCAGGGGAGGAGGGCGCCAAAAGGGGTGGGCTGGACGGGGGGCAATCAGGGGTTAGGGGTCAGTCACCGACACAAGGTGGAAATTCCGGCTCCTCTTGGTGCACTACGGGGGGGGGGATTCAACAACATTGAGGGTGCAGTGAAGAGGGTTGCAACTAAAATGGGGAATTGCACAAGCGCCTGGGAGGGGGCATGGGCACACGGAGCGAGCGGCTAAGCGGTCTGGGGGTAGAACAGGGAAACCAAGGGGCTAGCTTCAGAGGCTGGGGCGGGGCAAACAAACAAAGGCTGCAGAAGGAAATGGGCAGGGCAGGCAAACAAACTGAAGCTAGTAAGGGGGGCTGGAGCAAAAGAGGAGGCAAAGCAAGTGGCAAATGGGGCAGGTAGTAAAGGGCAAAGCTGGGGGGTAGGCACTCCGGGGGGGCACATGTGCCCATGTGCACTTGCACAAGTCTTCTTTAGCTTGCTGCTGCTTCTGGCCCAAAGGTTGGAAATAGGGCGTGGCAAGCCAAGCAAGCAGCTGAGTCCAGAGGCAGGAGCTGAGGCAGATGGTATACAGCCAGTGGGGGTGGTGGAGGGGGCAGTGGTGGTGGTAGTAGTGGTGGGGGTTGGGGACACACACCGATGGATGGGGGGCAGCTCCACGCCACACCCCGTGTCCCTGTAAACACAGTCAAAACCCCCACCACAAGAGCACAGTTTGAAAATTACTCAGTCTTAGGGCCCCCTCCACGGTGGTCTGCAAAGTCTCTAGGTGCTGCCTCACTGGCAGATGATCCTCTTCTTCTCCTCCTCAGGCTTCAGCAGCTCCAGGCAGCAGACTCCACAGCAGCAGCAGCTCCAGGAACTCCAGGTGGTAGTCCAGGCAGGCAGAGAGGACCCCTCTCAGGTGGTGGTGCTGGCGGTGGTGTCCACAACAGCTGTGGCTGGGGTCGCTCACTCCTCCTCTCTTTGGAGTGGGCTAGCAGCCCCCCCCCCAGGGCTGCAGTTGCAGCGGTAGTAGCACCCAAGAGTGGGGGGTCCAGCAGCCAAGTAGCAGAGAATGGGAGGAGTCTGGCCCAGCCAGGGGAGCAGCTGGAGCAGCAGGGAGAGCTTAGGGCCTAGCAGCAGCAGGAGTAGCAGCTTCCCACCTCCCTCCAAGCTAGAAGGCTATGGGAGAGCAGTCTTATTGGGATCCGGGAAGTGGGCGGGCGAAGCCCGTCCACTGCTAAAGGGTCCCCCCCAGCCTAAAAGGGGGATCCACAGGACCTAGATACCCAAAAAATTCCGGGGGACAACTAATAAAATAACAGGGACAGGAGTGCGGTCAAAGGGTCAAAAGAAGGGAACCGGACGGGGACACCGAGCAGAGAACCCCTGACAGCGCCCACTGCTCCTCAAAGGCGTCAAGAGAGTCAGAGGATGCCGCCCAGAGGAACTCTGCCCGGATACGTGAACGGACCGAGGATCGGAAATAGGCCCCACAGTCACAGGAGACTCCATCGGCCAACCTCCTCACTCTGGTTTTGGAGATGGCCATTTTAGCTAGGGCCAGGAGGAGGTTGACCAGGAGATCCCGGGACTTTGTGGGGCCACGGATAGGGAGTGCATAAATGAGAAGGTGAGGGGAGAAGTGCAACCAAAAACGTAGTAAGATATTGGTGAGGAGCCGGAATAGGGGCTGCAGCCTGGCACACTCCAGGTAGACATGTGCCAGGGTATCCCTCACGCCGGAAAAGGGGCAAGTGTCTGGGATTGTGGTGAACCGCGCCAAGTACACGCCCGTGCTCACGGCTCCGTGGAGGAGCCGCCAACTGATATCCCCGGCGGGCTTTGGGACTAAGATGGAATATAGGCTGGCCCACCGGGGCTCCTCACCCTCCAAAGGTGGCAGGAGGTCCCGCCATTTTGTATCGGGGCGGGACACGAGGGTACGGGCGTGAAGGGTGTGGAGCACGAGCGTGTAGAGATGTTTTCTTGGCGCGGTTTGAAAACAGACCGGCTGCATCTCGTGCAGCCGGCTTCTAGTGAAGGGGTGAAGGGATCGGTTAGGTCCACGGGGCAGGGGTCCAATTAAAAGGTCCGGCGGGCCTGGGGTAGTGGGTGGGCGGGGCGTGCCCTCATGCAGGACCCGGTCGAGATAAACCCGAGCAGCGGGCGGCAAAGCGGCCTTCACCTCCTGAAGTATGCCTCGGGGTGTACAAGGTCTGGAAAGCCCCATGCGCTGAGCGAAGGTTAGGGGATCCAGCCAATCTCCCCGGTCATAGTCCAGGAGGTCTCCGACTCTTGTGACCTCCGCCAGGACCAACCTCTGGCGCACCGAGCGGGACTCTGCCACCTGCAAACGGAGCTGGGGGTTGTATAGCAGGGGCTCCGCGAGGAGATCTGCCCCCTCGGTGGCCGCCACGGACCTGCTCGTTGTAAAGAGTTTCCAGGTCCGGAGGAGGTCCTGGTAGAAGACCGGCAGCCCGGAGAGGTCTCGCGGAAGACCTCTCGGATGGAGATAAAGGAGCTGTCGGTCGTATCGGAGCCCTCGGAAGCGGCGCAGGAAGGCGTGCGCCAGTATGCTCCACGCCGGACTACCTGCACCATAAAGGAGCCTCTGCAGGGTCTGGAGGCGGAAGACATGGACCTGAGTAAGCAGACATTTGAGGCCCTGCCCTCCCTCCTCCACAGGTAGATGGAGAACCCCTGCAGGGACCCAGTGCAGTCCTGACCAAAAGAACTCCAGAATCGATGTCCGCAGGTTGGTCAGGAAAGCCGGGGCTGGGACCAGGGTGTTGAGCCGGTACCAAAGCATGGACAGGACTAGTTGATTAAGCACTAACGCTCTCCCTCGAAGGGAGAGGCACCGGAGCAGTCCTGTCCATTTCCGGAGCCGCTCTATCACCCCGCCCTCTAAATTCTGCCAGTTCTCCGGCGGAGAGGGATGCGTGGCAGAAAGGTAAACGCCCAGATAGAGCAGCGGACCCGTGCTCCACCGGATGGCTTGAAGCGCGGGTGGGCGGGGGCTCGCCTGCCGCCAGTCCCCTACCACCAAGCCAGAGCTCTTGACCCAGTTGACCCGCGCAGAGGAGGCTGCTGAATAGATGGCCTGGCAAGCCTCCACTCGCACCAAGTCGCCCGGGTCCTGGACCATGAGGAGCACGTCATCAGCGTACGCCGACAGGACCAGCCGCAGCTCCGGCTCCCTCAGCACCAACCCTGTCAACCTCCTTCGGAGGAGACAGAGGAAGGGCTCGATCGCCAGAGCGTAGAGCTGGCCTGAGAGGGGGCACCCCTGCCGTAATCCTCGCCCGAAGTTGACCGGTTCGGTCAGGGTCCAGTTGAGTCTTACCAGACACTCTGCGGAAGCGTACAGCACCCGGAGAAAGTTCACAAACCTGGGTCCGAAGCCAAACGCCTGCAGAGTGCTCAGGAGATACCCGTGATCCATCCTGTCGAACGCCTTCTCTTGATCTAAGGACAGGAGGGCGAACGACAGACCATCCCTACACCCAAGTTCCAATAGGTCCCGGACCAGATAGAGGTTGTCGAAGATACTGCGGCCCGGGACGGTGTAGGTCTGGTCTGGGTGGACCACGTCCGCCAGCACGGACCCTAGCCTCAGGGAGATGGCTTTTGCCACGATTTTGTAGTCCGTGCTGAGGAGCGAGACGGGACGCCAATTTCGTAAATCGCGGAGGTCCCCCTTCTTCGGCAATAAGGCGAGCACGGCTCGCCTGCACGAAAGAGGGAGGACCCCGCTCTGCAAAGACTCGGCCCAGACGGTGACTAGGTCTGGGCCCAGGACGTCCCAGAACACGCGGTAGAACTCCACGGTCAGCCCGTCCATGCCCGGAGATTTATTGGTGGGCATGCGACGGAGGGCTTCCGAGAACTCGGCCAGAGTGAGAGGCAGCTCTAGCCGGTCTCGGTCGCCCACGCTGACCGTCGGGAGCTCCTCCCACAGCACTCTGCAAGCGTTAGGATCGGTCGGCTCCGGGGAGAAAAGGCTTGCGTAGAAGGCTCTCGCCCTCTCGCACATCTCCACCGGATCCGTGAGGGGGGTGCCATCCTCTGTCAGTAGGCAGATGATATGTTTCTTAGCCCCCCTCTTTTTTTCCAGGGCGTAGAAGAAGCGGGAGCCGCAATCCATCTCCCGAAGGAGACGGATGCGGGATCGAACAAAGGCACCCCGGGCCCGATGGTCCTCGAGGCTCCGGAGCTCCTCCCGCTTCTCCCGGCACGCTCCGCAGAGGGGTGGATCCTCGGGGCTGGCGGCCAGACGCCTCTCCAGCTCTAAGACCTCCCGTTCCAACTGCTCTATCGCTGCATCCCTCCGTCGGCTGGTGCCCCGGGTGTAGTCACGGCAGAAGAGCCGGGCGCGCACCTTCCCTACGTCCCACCACCGCCGTGCCGAGGGAAAGGCACGTCGCTGCCCTCGCCAGGCCAGCCAGAACTCCCGGAAGGACGCCACGAAGCCCGCATCCTCCAGCAAGCTGTTGTTAAAATGCCAATAGGCCGGCCCCGGCCTCTCCGCGCAGAGGGAGGCTGTCACGGTGGCTATGTGATGGTCAGAAAAAGGGGCCGGCCGGATGCTGGAGGAGTGGGCTCGTGTAAGATGAAAGCGTGATAAATAAATGCGGTCCAACCGGGAGTGGCGCGACCGATGGGCCTCCACCCGGACAAAGGTGAACGTGGAAGTGTCATCCGGGTGGTGGTCGCGCCAGACGTCCACCAGGGAGTGGTGTTCGACTATCTCCTGGAGGACGGCCACGGCGGCCGGGCTCTGCTCGGTTCCCGAGCGGTCCCGTTCCTCAAGGGTGATGTTAAAGTCCCCTCCCAGGACCAGGCACTCCTGAGGATCCAAGGTGCCGAGGAAGGCGGATGCCTGCTGATAGAATTGCAGCCGCTCTGGGCTCGCTGCTGGGGCATAGATGTTGACGAGGTTGACTACGAGCCCCTCCATTTGGACCCGGAGGTGCAGCAGGCGACCCGGCACAGCCTCGGCGACCCCCAGCACCTCGGGCCGTAGGTCGGGGGAGAACAGGGTCGCCACTCCACCCGTATGAACTGTGAGGTGGCTAAAGTAGACCCTGTCTCCCCAATCCAGCCGCCAGCTGTCTTCGGCGGTCGGATCCGTATGGGTCTCCTGCAGGAAAACCACAGAGTACCTCCCCTCTCGAAGGAAGGAGAGCACCTGGGACCTGCGGAGACCCATCTTACAGCCACGGGTGTTCAATGTTGCGATGGTAAAGGGTGCCATGAGGAGGGCTGGGGGGGATCCTCGCCGGCAGGGATGCTCGTGGCTCCCGGCGGGCCGCGTAGCAGTCCGTGACCCACCCCGTAGGTGAGTAAGGAGTCACGGAAGTGGCGGACCCGCTGGTAGGCCGCGGCGCCCTGTCTCCCGGTCCTTTTCCCCTCCCCCATGAGGGCCCTTGCGGCCTGGAGGATTTGATTAAAGTCCCCCCATCGCTGGAGGGCAAGCTGGACTTTGTTGCGGGAGCCACGGACGTCTTCTAGGAACTCCCGCAACTCCTCTCGCAGCGCATGGGGGGCTGGGGTTATGGTCTGGTTGCTTCCCGATGGGGCCCTTGGTACAGCCCCCTGGCCCAGCGGGACGGGCAGACAGGGTGCGGACCCCCGACGGGGCTCTTGATGGGTTGACCTGAATGCTGTGGCGATAGGGGGCGGCGGAGGGAGGATAGCAGCCCCTGGTGGGTCGGGACGGGCAAACACAAAGGCCATTCCCTGGGAGTCATCTGTTGGAAAGGGGAAGGAGACTGTCCCAGGGGTGGCAATAATATCTCGGGAGGTGGGCGGGATAAGGGCAGGGGCAGGGGTAGAGGTGAGAGTCTGGGTCAGGAGAGGGCTCTCACCGATGCCGGGCGCAAGCTGTCTGGTGGATTTGGCAGCCACGGCATCAGGAGGTGGACTTTCTTCTGTAGGGTCCTCTCCCGGAAAGGAGGTCGAATGCTCCTCACCAGCGAGGGATGCCCCTGGTGGCTCAGGTTCCAGCCGCGTGGCACTGGCCGTCGCCTCAACTGGCTCGGTGGCTCTCAGCAGGGTGCCTTCTGCAGCCGGGTTGATGGAGGAGTCCAGGGGCTCCTCGGAGGTGGGAGCAGAAGCAACTGTTTCGGGGAGGGAGTATGGGGAAAAGGGGGCCGGAAAGAAGTCGCCCAGATCGAGGCCCGCTGGCATAGGATCGTCCTCCCATTGGGTGACCGGGGTTAGACCCAGGGCCTCGATCTCCTCATATATAGAGGGAAAATTGTTTTCCGCTACCCCGGGATTCTCCCCGCCGGCACCTGACGCGATGGTTACTTCGGGGCACACTGGGGTTTCAAATGGTGCCTCGGGGGTCTTGGAGGGGAGGGACTCCCGTGGAGGGGAGATACCGTCTTCCAGTGCTGCCACGTCTTCCCCAGCCGGCTCTGGTGGGTGGAACACACCCGTGGGTAGAGCGGAAGGCTCGGCATCGGTGCCCCCCTTCTTGGTCTTCCGGGGGGCCTCCGCGTCACATGGGAAGAGCGGAGCTCGAGCCTTCCGCTTGCCCCGCTTCCCCTTGACTAAGGCCCAGCCCTCCATGGCATCATCCGGGGGCTGGCTAGCAGGGGTTGTGTCAGGGGGCAGAGGCGATGGCTCAGGGACTCGAGGGGGTAACGGTGGGGCAGCACAAGGGAGGGAAGATTCCCCTTGGGGCGGGTCCTCTCCCATGCTTGGCGGTGTCCCTGCCGCACCCTCCTCCACAGGCCCCGCCAGATTGCAAGCAGCGGTGGCGGGGTTCTCCCGCTCGTCTGGGCATAGTGGGGGAGGTGCCCCTTGGGCCTGAGCGGGAGCAATGGTGGATTGTGAAGGAGGAGGGGCGGTTTCAGGTGCTGGGCAGCCAGGGGCGTCGGCGATGACGGGGCCGGTGCCCTGCCGGGGCTCGGGGGTCCTGGGTGCCCCTTCTTCCCGGGCAAGGGGGCAGTCCCTCCGGACGTGCCCCATCGCCCGGCAGAGGTAGCACCGGGCCTCCCCCGTGGAATAATGCACCCTGTAAGGGGTCCCCTGGTAGGGGACTAGGAATGACCCCTCGAGTGCCTCTCCGTCGCGCGCCGCCGGCGGCAGTTGAAGCTGCACTTGCCGGCGGAAGGAGAGGACGTGACGGAGGGCGGGGTCTTTGCAGCCCAACGGGAGAGGACTGATGAGAGAGATGGGCTTTCCCAAGGTAGAAAGGGCGGGTAACAGGGCGGCATTGGGGAGAAACGGAGGGACGGAGGTCAGGACCAGGCGGACGCCCAGGTCCTCTAGCGGCTCTAAGGGGACGAACACGCCCCCCACCGCCAGGCCCTTCTCCACCGCCTCCTGGGAGGCGGCCTCCGATGCTAAGAAGAAGACGACCTTGCCATACATTTTGGAGGCCGCCACAATGGCCGTGGGCCCCACCACCCTCGCCAACGCCCGCACATAGGTCTCCACGTGGGGCGAGGCGGGCACCAGGAGGCAACGGACGCCGTGCTTCCTGGTCATGGTGGGAAAGGGGCCCCGGCCGCTATAGATGGTAGTGGAGGCGGTGGGCTGGAGAAATGACGTAGCGGCAGGCGGGGGGGCTGCCGCCACCTGGGCGTATGCTCTTGGGGCCGGGGGAGGGGTGGAGGGAACAGCGGGGAGGGGCACCCCAGCTGGAGATGGGGCCGGGGCATTGGGGGCAGCCCCTGCCATGGAGGGCCTGGTCTTTTTAGCGGGGCCCTTCCCCTTCTTCTTCCCCTGGCCCTTTCCGCCGGCTGGGGGGACTCCCCAAATCTGAGGGGGTGATAGACATGGCAGCAGTGGAGGTCACCCCGGTGCCCGTCGCTGCTGGTGCCCCAGCGGGGGCGATGGCAGATGGTTTGGCAGCGGAGGTAGAAGCTTGGGGGGGTGACGGAGGGGCAGGCGGGGGAGGGGGAGCTCGGGCTACTGGAGAGGTCTCACCCGTCTCATCCCCCGCCATCATGAGCAAGGAGGAAAGGGGGACACCAAAAGGAGGAGGGGAGAGGGGAAGCAGGTCGACCACTCCTCCCCGCTAGGCTGCAGGCAGGGGAGGAGGGCGCCAAAAGGGGTGGGCTGGACGGGGGGCAATCAGGGGTTAGGGGTCAGTCACCGACACAAGGTGGAAATTCCGGCTCCTCTTGGTGCACTACGGGGGGGGGGATTCAACAACATTGAGGGTGCAGTGAAGAGGGTTGCAACTAAAATGGGGAATTGCACAAGCGCCTGGGAGGGGGCATGGGCACACGGAGCGAGCGGCTAAGCGGTCTGGGGGTAGAACAGGGAAACCAAGGGGCTAGCTTCAGAGGCTGGGGCGGGGCAAACAAACAAAGGCTGCAGAAGGAAATGGGCAGGGCAGGCAAACAAACTGAAGCTAGTAAGGGGGGCTGGAGCAAAAGAGGAGGCAAAGCAAGTGGCAAATGGGGCAGGTAGTAAAGGGCAAAGCTGGGGGGTAGGCACTCCGGGGGGGCACATGTGCCCATGTGCACTTGCACAAGTCTTCTTTAGCTTGCTGCTGCTTCTGGCCCAAAGGTTGGAAATAGGGCGTGGCAAGCCAAGCAAGCAGCTGAGTCCAGAGGCAGGAGCTGAGGCAGATGGTATACAGCCAGTGGGGGTGGTGGAGGGGGCAGTGGTGGTGGTAGTAGTGGTGGGGGTTGGGGGGACACACCGATGGATGGGGGGCAGCTCCACGCCACACCCCGTGTCCCTGTAAACACAGTCAAAACCCCCACCACAAGAGCACAGTTTGAAAATTACTCAGTCTTAGGGCCCCCTCCACGGTGGTCTGCAAAGTCTCTAGGTGCTGCCCCACTGGCAGATGATCCTCTTCTTCTCCTCCTCGGGCTTCAGCAGCTCCAGGCAGCGGCCTCTGCAGCAGCAGCAGCTCCAGGATCTCCAGGTGGTGGTCCAGGCAGGCAGAAAGGACCCCTCTCAGGTGGTGGTGGTGGTGGTGGTGTCCACAACAGCAGTGGCTGGGGTCCCTCACACCTCCTCTCTGGGGAGTGGGCTAGCAGCCCCCCCCCCCCGGGGCTGCAGTTGGAGCAGTAGCAGCACCCAAGAGTGGGGGGTCCAGCAGCCAAGTAGCAGAGAATGGGGGGTGTCTGGCCCAGCCAGGGGAGCAGCTGGAGCAGCAGGGAGAGCTTAGGGCCTAGCAGCAGCAGGAGTAGCAGCTTCCCACCTCCCTCCAAGCTAGAAGGCTATGGGAGAGCAGTGGGAGGGAGAGAGAGAGATTCGTTCCAGGCTAAACAAATCCCTGGTACCAGGATAAGTGAAATGGCAGCTGCTCCATGTCATTTAAGACACCTGGGGCTAATTAAGAACTTTCCAGAAGGCAGGGAGAAGGCTATGTTGATTGGGACACCTGAAGCCAATCGGGCTGGCTGAAACTAGTGAAAAGCCTCCCAGTCAGTCAGGTGAGTGCGCATGTCAGGAGCTGTGGGAAGAAGTTGGGTGGTTGGAGAGGCTGAGTAGTACACACCATATCATGCTGAAAGAAGGAGGCCCTGAGGTAAGGGTGAAGTGGAGCTTGAGGAAGTGAGGGCTGCTGTGGGGGAAGTAGCCCAGGGAATTGTACATGTCATGTTTCTAAAAGGTCAGCTACCATAGTTGATACTATTAGGGTCCCTGGGCTGGAGCCCGGAGTAGAGGGTGGGCCTGGGCTCCCCGCCACCCCACCTTTGCCCCCTGTTTAATCACTGAGACTGGGAGACAACAGAGACTGTGCAAAGAAGGATAACTTCTCCTGACCTCCCTCGCTGGCTTATGATGAAAATGGCTGAGTAGACTGTGACCCTTGTCTCTAGAGAAAGAAGGGTTACGTGGAGGGTCACAGTGAGCCTCTGAGGCTAGTGAAATCTGCCAGGAAACGCAGGACCCACGGAGGCAAGGACAGAGCTTTGTCACAACTGGTGAGAGGAGTGGGACTTCGTTCACAGCGTGGCGGAAGAAAGAGGTTTAAAAAAAAAAGTGCACTGGTGTTTTACTTTTTTTTTTGTTTTGGTTTTTGTTTGTTTGCTTTATTCCACAGTGGAAGAGGTGGTAAGAGCTCTGGTACAAGCCACGGCAGCCCAGCAGGAGGCCATCCGTGTTCAGACAATGGCACAACAGGAGTCTATGCAGCTACAGCAAGAAACCAATCAATTATTGATGAGCCAGGCAACCCAAGATCATGCCCTCTTGAGAAAGGTGGTGGACCAGCTGAAGATCCTCCCCACCCAGGTCCAGGGGTCCGACGGGACGTGAACCCTGTGGGCCACTGGTTGTCTTCCAAAGATGACGTCAGGAGATGACGTAGAGGCATATCTCCTATCATTCAAAAGGACTGCTCAGCGTGAGGCATGGCCCCAGGAGCAATGGGCCAGCATTCTCACCCCTTTTTTGTGTGGAGAGGCCCAGAAGGCCTACTTTGACTTGCCTGCCACGGATGCCACTGACTATACCCGTCTGAAGGCAGAGATCCTAGCACAAGCAGGGCTAACGGCAGCGGTAAGGGCCCAGACGTTCTACAAGTGGAAATACCAGGAGAACAAACCCCCGAGGTCCCAGCTATTTGACCTCATACACCTCACACGGAAGTGGTTACAGCCCGAGGTGTGCAGGCCGGAGGAGATTTTGGAGATCCTGGTCATAGACCATTACATGAGGGGACTGCCGCCAGATCTCCGCAAATGGGTAGGCCATAATGATCCGTCCACGTATGACGAGATGATCACACTGGTAGAAAGACGGATGACAGCCAGGGAACTGACCCGACTACCCAAGGAAGGCCCCTTTCGAAGCAAGCACCTGACCCCAACCCTGAAAGGTTGGGTAGCCAAACCCCCGGGGAGTCCTAGGTGGAAGAAGGGGGGGGCGAAAACCAGCGGGGACCCCAGAAGGAAGGGATTGGCCTGAGTGGAGGGAACCCCGGGACTAAACCCCCTAACCCCCGGGATAGGGGAGTGATTAAAAGTAGTTATAGATGTTATGCATGTGGGGAATGGGCACACATAGCAGCACAGTGTCCCAGCACCAAGGAGCCTATGCAATGTAACTTGGGGGATTGGGAGGTCCCATGCTCCCTTATCCACCTCGTGAGGGTCGCATTAGCCCCACATAATTACACCAGGCCAGTGAGGATAAATGGAGCAGAGACTATAGCGCTTGTGGACTCTAGGAGTGCTATCACCCTCATATCGGGTAAGCTGGTAAAAAATAGTCAGCTGCTACAAGCCAAATGCGTAGCAGTGACGTGCGTGCATGGGGCTATGAGCCATTACCCCACCATCCCAGTGGAGATGGAGGTTCAGGGAAACCCCATTGAGGTGACCGTGGGCATAGTTCCTAAACTCCCATATCCTGTAGTCATTGGGAGGGACTATCCAGGATTTGATAATTTACTCCCCGTGGAGAGGCTGGAGGGAGGTGGGGACCCTGAGGACAGTGACTCATCACCAGGGGAATGTCAACCCCCGATGTTCGCTGAGATTTCTCAGGATCTGTTCTCAGCCCCCCAAAAGACCCAGAAGACAAAAAAAGAGAGGAAGTCCTCGAAGGCCTTGGGAACCAGGATCCTGACCCAGGGCCAGAAGTCTTCCCTAGTAAGCAGATGGACACGAGCAGCCAACAGAGAAACTTCCACCACAGAAGGTGAGCCAGAAGCTGCCCCCAGCCATGACGGCGGCGAGCCATTGGAAGAAGCAGAAGCCAGCCCCTGGGAGCTTGGGCAGGTTAGTCCCGGGAGAGAGATTTTTGGGCGGGACCAGGCGGAGGACCCCAGATATGATAACGCCAGGAAAGAGGTGGCCGAGATCGATGGGATACCCGTGGATGGGAAGGTCCGGGGTCCCGGACCTTACTTTACAGTGAAGAAAGATCTCCTGTACCATGTGGTGCAAATGCAGGAGCAAGAGATACAACTTCTGGTGCCACAAAAACATCAAAAAGCCATATTGAGTCTCGCCCAGAGTCACCTGTTCGGAGGACACCTAGGGGTAGAGAAAACCCAGACACGGATCCTGCGGAGGTTCTTCTGGCCAGGAGTACATGAAGATGTCTGGCGACACTGCACCTCTTGTCCGGAGTGTCAGTTACATAGCCCTCGCCTGCACTTGCAGGCTCTTTGATACCTCTTCCAATAATAGAGGTTCCTTTCGAGCAGGTAGCCATGGATTTGATAGGGCCCCTAGAGAAGACAGCTCAGGGCCACCAACATGTGCTTGTTGTACTGGACTATGCAACCCGGTACCCGGAAGCTGTTCCCCCGCGCAACACAGCTTCTAAGACAATAGCTAAGGAGCTAGTACAGATCTTTGCCCAGGTTGGGCTACCCAAGGAGATATTGACTTATCAAGGGACACCTTTCATGTCCAAGTTGATGAAAGATCTCTGTTCATTGCTCCATGTACAAGCCCTAGGGACCTCTGTATACCACCCGCAAACAGATGGCCTTGTGGAAAGGTTCAAAAGGACCCTCAGGGCCATGATCAGGAAAGTGGTGAGCCAGGATGGGAAAGATTGGGATACCCTATTGCCTTACCTCATGTTCACCATCCGGGAGGTTCCACAAGCCTCCACGGGTTTCTCTCCATTCCAGCTATTATATGGGCACCACTCTCGGGGCATATTGGATATAGCCAGAGAAGCCTGGGAAGAGGAGCCAAATCCCGGAAGGAACATACTTGAGCATGTACTGCAGATGAGAGATCGGATAGCCCGAGTTACGCTCATTGTACGGGAACACTTGGAGAAAGCACAGGAGACCCAACGAACCCATTATAACCACCAAGCGAAGCTTCGACGGTTCCAACCAGGGGATCGGGTGATGGTACTGGTGCCCACAGCAGAAAGTAAACTGTTGCCCAGTGGCAGGGACCCTACGAAATAATCGAAGCCATGGGAGAGGTAAACTATAAGGTGCGGCAGCCAGGCAAATCGGAGCAAATTTACCACATCAATCTTCTAAAACCTTGGCACGATTGAGAGGCATGCTTAGTCATGCAGGAGACCCTTCCCCAGGAGGATAACTTACATGAGCAAGTGAGGCTATCATCCGACTTGACGCCGATCCAAAAGATCGAGGCAGCCGACATGATTAATTGCAACAGAGATGTGTTCTCTACAAAACCAGGGCGGATGACTGAGACCTTTCACCATATCCTCACGATCCCCGGAGCCAAGGTAACATTGAGACCCTACCGAATCCCAGCAGCCAAAAGAGAGGAAATCAAGGCCGAAGTAAAGAAAATGTTATAATTAGGGGTTTTTGAGGAATCTTACAGTCAGTGGTCCAGTCCAGTTGTTCTAGTGCCTAAACCTGACAGTACCATGAGATTTTTTAATGACTTTCACCGACTGAATGAAATATCCCAGTTCGATGCCAACCCCATACCACACATTGACGAACTGGTTGACCAACTGGGTAGTGTCCGATTCTTGACTACACTGGATCTGACAAAAGGGTACTGGCAGATTCCTCTGACCAAAGAAGCTAAAGAAAAGACAGCATTCTCCACCCTGGATGGGTTATTCCAGTACACCGTCCTCCCTTTTGGGCAACATGGGGTCCCAGCCACATTCCAGCGCCTCATGGATAAGCTGCTGCGCCCCCATACTAGTTATGCAGCTGCATACCTAGATGTCATCATCCATACGCCAGACTGGGGAACCCACTTGGAGAAAGTTGAGGCAGTACTGCGCACCTTAAGGCGGGCTGGCCTCACTGCTAATCCCACTAAATGTGCCATAGGGCTAGCAGAGGCTAGGTACCTGGGATATATTGTGGGAAGGGGCATAGTGAAGCCCCAAACGAATAAGCTAGAGGCAATTCAAAACTGGTCCCGGCCGACCCGAAAGAAGCAGGTCCGTGTGTTCCAGGCGTGGTAGGCTACTACCAACGGTTTATTCCCCACTTAGCCACTAGGGCAAGTCCCCTAACAGACCTGGTGAAGGCCCGAGGTCCAGACATAGTAAAGTGGACCGATGCAGCAGAGGGGGCATTTACAGACCTTGGGACGGCCCTCTGTAATGACCCCATACTCATAGCCCCAGAACAGGGGGCTTAACAGGGAATTTATTTTAGAAACAGACGCTTCCCAGGTGGGGTTGGGAGCAGTTCTGTCACAAATGGTGGGAGAAGAACAACACCTGATCCTCTACCTAAGCAGAAAGCTTCTCCCAAGAGAACAGAAATACACAGTAATCAAGAGAGAATGCCTTGCTGTCAAATAGGCTATGGAGACACTGCGTTATTACCTCTTAGGCCGGCGATTTACTCTTGTGACGGACCATGCACCCCTCCAGTGGATGCAGCGGAATAAGGAAAAAAATGCAAGGGTCATCAGGTGGTTCTTATCCTTCCAACCGTTCCAGTTCCGCATACGGCACAGGGCTGGATGCCACCGTGGCAACACTGATGGTCTGTCACAAGCATACTGTCTGGCGTCCCAAGTTTCCCAACTCTATGGTGTTGAGCGGGGGGGGCGGGGAATATGTGACGGGGCAAGGCCAGATGGCTATAGAAAAGTAGTGGGAGATAGATATATTAGCTCCAGGTTAAACAAATCTGTGGTACCAGGATAATTGAAATGGCAGCTTGTCCAGGTCAATTAAAACACCTGGGGCCAATTAAGAATTTTCCAGAAGGCAGAGAGAAGGCTATGTTGATTGGGACACCTGAAGCCAATCAGGGGCTGGCTGAAACTAGTTAAAAGCCTCCCACTTAGTCAGGTGGGTTTGCATGTCATGAGCTGTGGCAAGAAGTTGCGCGGTTGGAGAGGCTGAGTAGTACACACCATATCAGGCACAAGGAAGGAGGCCCTGAGGTAAGGGTAAAGTGGAGCTTGAGGAAGTGAGGGCTGCTGTGGGGGAAGTAGCCCGGGGAATTGTACATGTCATGTTTCTAAAAGGTTAGCTACCATAGCTGATACTATTAGGGTCCCTAATGACCCTTTGACCCTTTTCTCTAGAGAAAGAAGGTTTACGTGGAGGGTCACAGTGAGCCTCTGAGGCTAGCAAAATCCTCCAGGAAATGTGGGAGCCACAGAGGCAAGGACAGAGCTTTGTCACAATATGTACATATTGTTAATGTACAGTTCACTAAATAAACCACAGCATTAAACTGCTTTTACTTGTAATACTCTTACTTTTCTGTATTTGTTGCTTTTTTCTGTCCTTCCATATACCAATATTTACCCCAATATTTACCCAGAAAACTATAAAGTTAATTTTCCACTGATTTTTCAGCTATTTTAAGAAATGTATAACAAACACTGACATGTTCCCAGGAAATTTTAAACAAAATAAAAACTGAAAATGAATGGCTTTGAGTACTGTGTATGTGTAGGTGTACACTTCAAATATATTTATAATTTAAAGCAAAATATTTTAAATCATTTCCTCTATTTATTTGCTATGCAGGGCTTGATGTTCCGTTTGAGAAAAGTTAATAACGCTACTTAATTTTCCTCTTTGTTTCATCCCCTTCTTCCATTCTCTTTGCTTGTATGTATGCTCCTCTGCCATTTGGTTGCATTATCAGGACCAGTTTTAGGGGCAAGCAAGGAAGCAGTACCAGTGTCGGACTTGGCCATTTTTTGTTTGAGTTTTTTCCCTCTCCACTGATTGACTGCCTGTGAAGGTTGTTTGTTTCTTTATTCTGTTTTTCTGTTTGTTTTGTTTTGTTTTGCTCCAACACACCAAAAATGTTTTCCAGCCTCGCAGGGAAAATGCCTAGGGCTGGCCCCACCCATTACCCTCCACACACTTGCACATACTGCCTGGTTCTCTTCGTGCCTGATCCCCTGAACGTTCCTCTTACACGAGTCATTTTGGAAGCACCTGGCTCCTTTCCTGATGGTAGTGCTTGCTTTTGGCTGGCGGCTCCAATCCTACTGATTGCTGCAGTTCCTGAATGCAGTTCGTGTTTCCTCTCCTACTGTTACGTAGTGGTAGCTGTTAGTGAGGGCATCTAGGATGGTTCTGCCTCATTTTTGGTTACTTCTATGGTTGTCCAGCCTTTTCTTTGCAAGTAGGAACCCGCAATAAGTGATCTGTTATCTCTTTATGGTCAACCAGCAACATCTCTGCAGACAACCAGTGGCCTATGGGCTACAATTAGCAAACGGTGTGTGCAGAGACAAGCCTTCTTGATTCTGGGCCATAAAGATATAGGTTTAACTCTCACATTAGGAGCCAGGCTCTATACAGTCTATTTTGCTCTTGATTAGAGTATACATAGACATACAAATTATAAGTAATTGTATTTTAAAGCAAAATAGCTGAATAGGTATTTGCTTTTTCATCCTTAGCTAGCTATCCAAATTCAGGTTTATATTTAATCTTGGAAGATTTAATGTCACTGCAAGCATAAGGTCTGCAGCCATGTGAGCTGATCAAGGGATCTTACAAAAGAATGATGATAAATCCATGCTGCTTGTATTTATCCTAAAAGGCCCAGTACGGTTAAAGTGACAGTGCCACTAGATGCTTTCAGATACATTCACAGTTGCCATATTATCTTATTTGTTACTCACACTTTAAAAAATGGACACAGAAATATGATCTTAAAGTAAAATTAGGAGCTGACAAAGAAGAAAGTGTTAATCCATGAAGTGATTGACATTGTCTTGTAACTGCAGAAGTCTCATAACAATACATTATTATATATTATATGACATAAGCTCTGTTGAGTTTCCCTGGCTTGAGCCACAAGAGGGCACCTTGGATATAATCTTTGCCTTTATCATACATAATTAGAAAAACAAAGAAGTTTCACAACCTCCAGATATTTAAAACATTTTTTTCAGAAATTATTTGTCTTAACACAATAATTAATCTAGTTATAAATAGCACCTAACATTTATAAAACTCTAGATAATGTGTTAATGTGTTGGTTTTGTTGTCTATATAAATGCATTTTAAGGATATTGAACTATTTCGGTTTTTACATGTTTACTTTTATTATTTAACCTGAACATAGCTGTTCATATGAGAAAAATTATTCCTATCATATTTTACTTCATAAATCTTTAGAGTATGAATAGTGGTATTCAGTACTCAGATTTAGAAGTAAATCCAATTAGTACAATAGTGTAAATTCCTGATACCCACTTTCTAAATTTGCTTTTGCATAGTCAAAGATTGAAAGGGGAGGTTTATTCTACATTTCACTGAATTTGATCCATAAGAAAACATTTTACTATCTAGTTGGAAAATATAGACTTTAAAAGTCTCTTGCTATAAACACAGGCTTTATGAAGAAATTAGACAAATTTTTTACATGTATTTTTATTTCCTACTCCAACTTATACATGCAACATCCCTGAATTTCGGGTATGCTAGACTACAATACAGAGAGCATTAGTCATCTGTTCTGAAGAGCAAATGCATATTCCTGTTCACTTTCTCACCTACCCCTTTTGGTAAAACAAAAACTGAATCCTAATTTGTTATGGCTAATATGGTAGTCCTTTGCTGTATTTTTTCTTTACTCTTTGTCCAGAACTTAATTTCTAGTAGGTTTACATACATACAGTATAGGTGGCAAATGAAATGGTGCCCACTTTTTGTGGGAAACCTTATCTATTTTTTCACACACTATATGGTCCCTTGTTTATCTGGATGTATGAATGATTCTTCATTTGCATTTCAATGTAGACTTTTATTTTTAAAAATATAGAATAGGGTTTACTGAGATTACTGAAACAAATAGAGTGTAAAAATATAAATGACATGAAAAACTAGGGTGAAAATATGAAAAAAAACCTCACTTGAAGAAGCAGATAAGAGATGAACTTTGGAAGTCACCAACCAGAATAAAAAAGTAAAAACTAGGGCTGTCAGGTAATTAAAAAATGTAAACGTGATTAATCGCACCGTTAAACAATAATAGAATATCATTTATTTAAATATTTGTGGATGTTTACTACATTTTCAAATGTATCAATTTCAATTATAACAAAGTGCACAGTGCTCACTTTATATTTATTTTGTATTACAAGTATTTGCACTGTAAAAACCCCCAAAAGAAATAGTATTTTTCAGTTCACCTAATACAAGTACTATAGTGCAATCTCTTTATCATGAAAGTTGAACTTACAAATATAGAATTATGTACAAAAAAAACTGCATTCAAAAATAAAACAATGTAAAACTTCAGAGCCTGCAAATCCACCCAGTCCTACGTCTTTTTCAGCCAATCGCTCAGAAAAACAAGTTTGTTTACATTTGCAGGAGATAATGCTGCCCGCTTCTTGTTTACAGTGTCACCTGAAAGTGAGAATAGGTGTTTTCATGGCACTTTGTAACAGGTGTCACAAGATATTTACATGCCAGATGCTCTAAAGATTCATATGTCCCTTCATGCTTCAACCACCATTCTAAAGGACATGCATCCATGCTGATGACGAGTTGTGCTCGATAACTATCGAAAGCAGTGTGAACCAACGCATGTTCATTTTCATCATCTGAGTCAGATGCCACCAGCAGAAGGTTGATTTTCCTTTTTGGTCGTTCGGGTTCTGTAGTTTCCACATCGGAGTGTTGCTCTTTTAAGATTTCTGAAAGCATGCTCCACACCTCATCTCTCTGAGATTTTGGATTGTTAAATTGCTTCAGAGTAATGCAGTGTTTATAATACAGTGCAAATGTAGTTATTTGGCACTACTCTGTACTGCTTAATTGGCTAGAAAAACAGGCCTTAGACTAGTCTAACCATAAATGACCTACACTTAGTTGTAGATGTGTGAGTTAAAATGAAAATATTTAGTTTGATTTCTTCATGCTAGCTGTTTTCAGTGATTTGGGCCTAAAACTATGATATACTGTAATTTATCTTCATTATTGTTATGCCCAATATTGCCAGTCATATTCATGTTGTCCAAATACTACCACACACAGTGCAGAAGAGACCATTATGATCATCTAGTCTGATTTCTTGAGTAACACAGGCCATATAATTTTACACAGTAATTCCTGCATTGAGCCCAGTAACTTGTGGTGGAATTACAGTGTATCTTTTGGAAAAAAAAAAAAATCCTTGTATATGTACATGCAATTTTCAAAACACTTTATCAGTAAAACTAATCTTGTTGTTAATTAATCACTTTTAAAATACAAAAAAAAAATCAGATTTTACAAGTTAACTGAAATCCTAGAATTAAAGCTTTTCTTACATAAGGTTCCATGAGTCTCTGATAAATGGTTAGTTTCCAGGCCGCAGTACCACTTGAAAATCTTACAGACAGTTTGATCCCCTTGTATAGTCTTGTGTTTTTCATTGTCTCTCTGAAATCCCAAATGTCTGCTGGCTAGCTCCAATGGATCAATCATGGTGGCTCCTTGCAATCCAACAGGGAGTTATTTTACTTAACGACAGTGTGGTGTGTTACTTGATGGTAATGGAAGGCTTATTGTGGATTTGTGTAGAACTATTAGTTCTTTTTTCATTCCCCTTCCCACCCTCCCAAGACCCCAGGCCCCTTATAAAATAACCCACCATTCATATGTATCTAGTCAAACATTTACCTCCTGCTTGTCTCAATGCATGCTTTACTAGTCTGGGCTTGAGAATCCCACAGTATCATAGAGTACAGCACCTAATATTCTGATTAAAAAATAAACTTTTGTACAGACTTCAGAAAGACAGATTTTGAGTCTTCACTACAGAAGCTGACGAGTTCATCTAAAAAGATGTTTTCATCTTTTTAACTGATTCCTTGTGTTACTTCCCTAATTCCTTTTTCAAGCGCTCATGAACAATAAAATCATCTATAACAAGATGTATTGTTGTTATGGCTGTGGATTACAAGGTGGTGGTGTTTTGTGTTTGGAGTATTTAGAAGACTATTTTAGATGAATAATTAACATGTAATTTAAGAAAAAAATTAAAATGTTCAGAATTGTACGATTGATTGGAGACCTCTATGAAGAGAAAGAAGATCCAGAATAAGAAAAGGGGGGAATTTGTAGGTTTTTCAGTGGTGTTATTTAATTCATTCAGGTACAAGTAGATATGGATAGTTATTGATAAATTTACAGATTAAATTGACCTTGATTTTTTGCAAAAACAATAGCAAATTAGTAGAATTGGTTAAAAAAAAAACCTCTTGAAACATTTTTCAATTTAAGCTACCATTTTGACTGAAACTGAAAACATTTAGCAAAAATAGTTGGTCTAAAGTTACTTTTTAAAATTTAAAATATTGAATTTTTTAAAAAATTTTGAACATTTATTTTGTTTGTTTCTCAAAAGCCAAAGCCATTCATTTAGTCCCCTTCCACATATGTTTTATGAAACAGTCTTTAATGATATGATTCCATGTTATTCTTCCCTCCTTGTTCTGGGAATGAATCAGAGTTGTGTAGTGAAGAAAGCAGTTGTCTGTAGGACTTCTGCCTCTTTTGTTGCAAAAGTTAAAGATGTGTAATGAATGAGATGGGAGAGAGGAGACAGTCTCATTGTTAAGACAGTTGAATGTCATCCTAAATAACTGGATTCTATCTCTTCCTCTGCCACAGAGTTCCTGTGTAATGCTGGGCAAGTCAGGTAAACAAAACTTCTTCTTTGTGTGCTGGTCTCTGTGGTTATTCACTATGGGTGCATATGTGCCCTCTATGCGCTTGGGACTGGAAATTATTCTATAGCAATGTACATTGTTCCATGCCTCCTTATGCTTCCATCTGATGGCATAAAACATGTCATGAACTGACCACCCCAACCCCATTTCCTTTTCCAAAACATCCGCTTCTCCCCTTCCTCTGCCACTGCCAGAAACTCTGTGTCCATAATCGATGCAGCCAGAGCCTGTACAAAGAAGACATTGATGGTACGAGGAGCTCATAGTATCCTGAATCTGTGCCTGGATAGACCACCATCAATGCCTGAGTCTCATAAGGACAGGAGGGATCATTCTCCCCCTCCTCTGATAGTACTGCCTACACACAGACCTTCCACCTCTAAAACAGGACAAACAGTCCTAACAAAGCCCAGGAGACCAGACAGTTCACCTAAGGCTGGTCCCCATACGCTGTCCTGGGGAACTTGGCTATCTATGTGGACCTGGAATCCCTGATTTTTGCAGAGCTGATACTGTTGTGGGAGGTCCCACTCTGTCGACCCAACAGTTGCTGGTATGGGAGCATAGCTGGGAACTGGAGGCTCAGCTTCAGTCTCTTTCCAGGCCACCTGCTCCTACTTTCTATCTGATGTAATCAGCTCCCAGGGTACCCCCCAGTCCCATGGATAGAACATGAGGAGGCCTATTCATCACACAAACACAAGCCAGTACTTATGGTCACTTGTAGAAAGGGTCTGTCTCAGACCAAGGGGGTTGAGAAGGAACTGAGGGTGGTTCACCAACACAGTGCTATATAACAACAGCATGGAGCAGTAGACTGAGTAACATGCATGCACGGGCTGAACAGACACTGCTATGAGATACCTCTGATCAAAGGCACAGGGGGCACAAGTGCATCTAAAGGGTAGCATCCATAGGGACACTAATTAAAAAATTAAATTAGTTATCTATTAATTTTGGGTGCCCAATTTGACATGCCGAGGACCTGATTTTTCAGAGTACTTAGCATTATATAGGATTTAATATGTTCAAAGCACAGCTCCCACTGACTTCATTTGCAGCTCTGAGTGCTGAGCATTTCTGCAAATCAGGGTCTCAAGTTGGGCACCCAGAAAATGTGGAACACAGTCAGGGCTATGAGGCATTAATGGCGAAGTACAAATTATACCAATATGAACTCCTTTATTGAGCATCTACCAGCAGAACAGAGAGGACAATTCCAGGCAATTATTGCAGAAGCAGAGCATCTCTACTGGCCTCTCTTGATGCTGCTGACTCTGCTCATTCAATTTCTATGGTAGTAGTTATGAGGAGAGGCTTCCTGACTTCAGCTGTCAGGATTTCTTAAGGAGGTCCAGAATATGGTCAAAAATGTTCCTTTTGATGGCACCGAACTGTTTCCAGGCCCACTTTACATTCTCTGGGGATCTATATATCTACCCCCAAAGAGAAAGTTTAGTAGGTTCAAGACAGCACAGAGATCCCAACCAACCCAATTCTTGGATTCCCAGAGATCATATGAACCTCAAAACAAGTAACAGAGGTTCTAGAGAAGAAAGCCACCCACTTCCTAACCTTTGTCCTCACAACCTTCTACCCCAAAAGCACCAGTTTTGATGGGATGGTGACAATCCTGAGCTCCCATCATCTTTCATACCAACTGCAACATTTCACCTGCCTTCCTCCCTTCAGAGACTACCTTTATCATTTCCAGCAGGCTTGGGAGTCTATCCCTATGGACAAATGGATTTTGGAGATAATCTCCATAGGATAATCCATCCACTTCACTTCTCTTCCACCTGCCAACCCCCCTACTCTGCCCTCTTCAGGGCCTGCTCTCACAAGAACCTGCTGTGGCAGGAAATAGACTGTCTTCCACTCTTGAGTACTACACAACCGGTTCCCATGCATCACAGAGGGAAAGTGTTTTATTCCAGGTATTTCCTGGTTCTAAAAAAAAAAAAGAACAGTGGTTGGAGACTCATCCTAAATTTAAGGCTACTCAACACCTTTATGACACCTGCAGCAATAATTCTGATACTAGCCCAAGGGGATTGGTTCTCAGTCCTTAACCTTCAGAACTCATATTTCCATATAGCAATTCACACATCCAACAAAAGATTCCTATGTTTTACTGTCTGTCAGGACTATTTTCAGAATAGGGTGATTATAAGTAGTAAGCATAGAGATCAAAGTTGGGTATCTAAGAAATAAAATAAATTAGCAGT
The DNA here is from genome assembly GCF_009764565.3 of Dermochelys coriacea. Taxonomy (NCBI): domain Eukaryota; kingdom Metazoa; phylum Chordata; order Testudines; family Dermochelyidae; genus Dermochelys; species Dermochelys coriacea. The sequence continues at coordinate 71,167,902 of NC_050073.1, forward strand.
CTGAGTTCTATAAACTAACCAGGATTTGAATCAAGCCTTGTCTCACACTAATAGATGATACAAACAGGTCACAGAACTTTAATACACAGGCTGGAACTTTCCGCCAGCCCAGGACCACTCTCCCCATATCAAAATCTTTGTCCTCCAGATGTGTTTCCAGGTGTTGAGGGAGTGAGGCCAAGTCATGATGTCACTTTCCTCTTTATAGTTTCTTTGAGCTTGCTGGAAAGATGTATGCTTCTGAAGTGGAGGTCTACTTTGTCTTCTTGCTTTCTCTGAGAAGTTTTTTTCTGGGATGATCATTGGGAGTGTGGATACGCTTTAATGGGCTACTCCATTGTTATATCTGATAGGCTGGTTGTGGCTGTTCCCAACTTCACAGCATATTTCAGTAATACACAGTAGCAAATCTTCAAAACTTCAGATACAATGATAGCACATACAATCCAACAGGATATTAATGTTCAACAGATCAAGACTTTCAGAATGATGCCTCACAAGGCATACTTTGTACAAAACATATCATAATTATATGACAGTGGTGAATACGGGGATTCAGGGGTGTTGCTTTGAGCTACAGAGTGCCACACTCACAGGGATTTTGTGAATATAAATTAATTAATGTTTGGGATGCACTCAGATACCATAGTGATGAGCACCATAGAAAAGCCTATGAGGAAATTAACAGTTCTGTCTTCCAAGCAGGATCTGAATAGTGTACAGTGTACAGTAAATAAGGTGTGAGGCCACAGACTGAACAACAAGGAGAAACCAATATATTGAATAGTTACCCATTATGTGAGCACTGTCTATTCTGTGCACTGAATGAGTCCAGGTTCCTGTAGAAAAATAGCATGTGCTGTTGTAATTAAAGACTGAAGCAAATACTCACCAGCAACTACACACCACACAACAAAAACACTAACCCAGGAACCAATCCCTGCAACAGACCCCATTGCCAGCTCTGTCCGCATATCTATTCAAGGGACACCATCATATGACCTAACCACAATCAACCACACCATCAGGAGCTAGTTCACCTGCACATCTACCAATGTAATATATGCCTTCACGTGCCAGGAATGCCCCTCTGCCATGTACATTGGCCAAACCGGACAGTCTCTATGCAAAAGAATAAATGGACACAAATCAGACATAAAGAATTATAACATTCAAAAACCAGTAGGAGAACTCTTCAATCTCCCTGGACACTCAATAACAGACTAAAAAGTGGCAATTCTTCAACAAAAAAACTTCAAAAACAGACTCCAACGAGCAACTGCAGAACTGGAATTAATTTGCAAACTGGACACCATCAAATTAGGCCTGAATAAAGACTGGGAGTGGATGGGTCACTACAAAAACTAATTTTCCCCTGCTGATACTCGCACTTTCTTATCAACTGTTTGAAATGGGCCACCTTGATTACATTGGTTTCATTAGCACTACAAAAGTGATTTTTTCTTCCCTTGGTATTCACCCCTTCTTGTCAACTGCTGAGAATAGCCCACTTCCACCTTAATTGAATTGGCTCATTAGCACTGACCCCCCCACACTTGGTAAAGCAACTCCCATCTTTTCCTGTGCTGTGTATTTATATCTGCCTCTGTGTTTTCCAGTCCATGCATCTGATGAAGTGGATTTTAGCCCACAAAAGCTTATGCCCAAATAAATTTGTTAGTCTCTAAGGACTCCTCATTGTTTTTGCTGATACAGACTAACACGGCTACCACTCTGAAACCTGTCAAAAGGATGTGGTGTTTTTGAGAAGCATGTCTTGTGGGTCAAAGATAAGGTTGTTGCAGGGAGGTCAAGTGAATGTATTCACTGTAAGGGTACTACAGTCTTAAGGTAAAATATTCAGAATTTTACTGTTTATCAACATTGCTTTCTCTGATTACTTCTATATTTCGTAAGGCTTAACTTTTAATTATAACATTCTATGCATGTAGTTTTTGTAGCCACTGTTACATATCTCTATTAATATTATGTTGACACAGTTATTTGTCTGGAAATTTCTTATTATTTTTAAAAGAAATATTATGTTATACTGAAATTATAAAAAGACTTCAGCCTTAATGTATGGTATACAAGTTTTTGCACTATGAACAGATTCTGCGCATGAACTTTTAAGTGCATAAGTGTTTAAGTGTTTATGCACTGAAAAGAATTGAGTATATAAAAGTTAATGTCTATAATACTGAAAAGACTTCAGCTGTAATTTTTAAAAAACACCCATTTCCAATGAATTGTAATGGTATTTGAACATCTATCTTCTTTAGATTGCTTTGGAAATCCTAGAATTCATAGATATATGCCAGGCTTACAACTCCTCAGAGATATTTGCCACACCTGCAATCTCCCAAAATGCTCTTATAGGACTAGCAAGCCGTGCATAGACTCTTTTATATGTTGGATTTAAGCACCTAAAACTTTATATACAGCAAGATCCTAGTTCTCCTCTCACACCAAACTGTCATTGGCCTTTGTCTGCCTCTTAACAGACCTAATCCATGCAGTCTGCAAACTGACAGGCACAGATACATTGCTTTGAAGCCACCCCACCCCTCACTCTGTGGGAGTTGCACAGCCCAGACTTCTTGCTCTGTACTTGATTTCAGCAGTAAAGTCAGAGGTAGCTGGAAGGAAGATAGAACTAGGAAACTGACTTTGAGATGCAGTAAAAAATGGGCGCAGCAAGCATCAAACTACAATGCCATGTTGCCTGAAAGAGATGTGTTTTAGAAGACAAGTGCTTCAGTGTAATGTACAGTGCATGCATTCTTTATATCTTAACGTTACTAAGGCTAGATATATTTTAAAGTATGTGTTTGTCTTCCCTATATTTCTGAGGATTTACTAGGAAGATAGTCATCCTTGTAGAAGCTAATATTTTCTATACTGGTTCAAGGAACAGTATGGCAGGAAGTACCTGATGCCACTGTTTCTTCATTTTACAAAGGAAATGGGTAAACGTCAGGTAATTTGTGTCACGTGTATGATCTAAATGAAGGTCCATCAATCATTTTTGGTCCGTCAGTGCAATGATTATCATATCAAAGACACAGAATGACAATGAGGGTAACAACTTTTCTGTTGTCTATTATCTCTAACTGGCCTCAAGTAATTATTAACATGTTCTCATTTAACATGTGTCAATATTTTGAATGAAGAGCATTATTTAAGTTAAAGGGATATATCTGTCAGCCGATTTTCTATCTAGTAAATGAGAAATTATGATTACTTCATTTTGTGGTTCTGCAAGAAAGGCAGATATTGCAGAAATAGTTGTCTGCTTCACAGGTTTGAAACACAAAAGTCATCTTCAACTTTCTACAGAGAGGTAATAAACAGTGCTTGAGCAGAAGAATTCTGGTGAATGTTCCTCCCAGCCACTCCTCCTTTCTCTCCATCCATTGTACAGTGGGGAGAAGAGTGCATTCCTTTGCTTACCACCAAGTTACGCACTCATGTAGGGTGTAGGATATACCCTTTAGCATAGATGGGAGCCATTAATTTTTGGTACTTTTACAAATTTGATAATAATGGAGCAACTGAGATAAATGTGTATCCATCTCATTCCTCATCTATGAAGAAAAGCTCTGTGTCGCTCAAAAGCTTTTCTCTTTCACCAACAGAAGATATTACTCCACCCACCTCTCTATATTATATCAAGCAAGTGCCATGGCTATTGCTTGTCTATTTAAAGTGTGTTTTTAAAATAATAACATAAAATTTTTCCCTATTATATTTAATTTAAAGTTAAATGCCTCCTGAAGCACTTAAAAATATAGATCAAAATATAAAAACAACATGGCTTCTCATAATTTTGCTTTAAATGTATTATTCAAATAGGTATAAAACCTGCCTTACTTTGAGCAGAGGGAGAAGAGATCGTGGCTGATGCTTTATATCCTTCGGAAATCCCACAAGCACATATGGGAGGTGGTGATGGCATTGTGGAGTACGCTTAGCTGTAACTCTGAGCAGGGTTTCAGTAGGCTCCTAACAAATGCTTGGAGATAATTGCAGTATACAAGCTAAATGGCTGGGTATGGGTGTTGGATATTGTGATCTGTAGGCCATCATGTTAGCGATAGTTTCTCCCAACACATTTGAGTGTCATGGAAAGAACCTGTGCACCAGTATAGGGAAGGACTTCGCCTTTAATTGCTTAAATAAACTTAATCTTTGCAGTTTTATGTACCACAAAGTGTCCGGGACAAAATTTACACAGAACAATGAAGTTTTTCATGCAACATTAATGGGATGTATTTCTGGCTGCATTAAAGAAACACCCATTAGTGGGGATGTAAGCAGAGGTGAAAGTAAATTAGAGGACTTACCGGTACACTGGAGTCCTGAGCAGGGGGCGTGGCCTCAATTGGAAGGGGCATGGCCTTAACCAGAAGAGGCAGGACCTTAAATCCCCAGGCCCTTTAAATCTTGATTTAAAGGGCCTGGGGCTCCAGCTGCGGTAGTGGCGGCTGTGAGCCCAAAGCCCTTTAAATCACCCCTGAGCTACCAGCTGCAGAGGCAGCTGGGAGCCCCGGGGCTTGGGGGCGATTTAAAGGGCTCAGGCCTCCAGCTGCCACTACCGCAATGGAGCCACAGCCCCTTTAAATCACTGAGGAGCCCTGGGAGTTCCCGGCTGCCACCGCTATCCCAGGGCTCTAGGCTCTTGCAGAGCTTTAAAGGGCCTGGGGCTCTGCTGTGGTAGTGGCTGCCGGAGCCCTGAGCCCTTTAAATCCCCGCCTGAGCCCTGCTGCCCAAGCCCTGCGGTAGCGGCGGCTGGTCTCAGTCAGGGATTTAAAGGGCCCCGAGGCTCCAGCCGCCACTACTGCCCCAGCCCTTTAAATCCCCTCCAGAGCCCTACCACCACTACTCTAGGGCTTTAAATTGCCATCTGGGAAAGCCGGTCCTGGTTCGGCGCACCGGCTCTTACAGGTACGCCGTACCGGAGTGTACCAGTTTACTTTCATCTCTGGATATAAGAATAATTTAGCTAAATGTATTCAAATATGAGTACATATCCACTTTTAAATTAGATGGTAGATATTAGAGAGACATACAAAGAACACTTTGCATCAAATCAAGTAGCCTAATATTTTTTAAATGGCCAGTCAGTAGAAGCCACTTAGGACAACTTATGTTATGGACCAGGGGATAGACTGAATAAGAAAGCAGCAGCATTCACGTTCTTTTCATTGAAGAAGACGCTACATCCATTTCAGTGACGTGTTTATTCTCTAGAGGAGAGACAGATTACTGGCTGCCATGTCCAGTCTTAGACAGACTCTGCCAGCTGGCAGAACAGCATCCGCTAACAGCGAGGAAGTCAGCTGCTTATCTGTCATTGCCAGCCACAGTCAGGAGATGCAGACTGCTGAGAGGTGATTAATGCCAGGTCATCTTTAACAAATATAGACTAAATACAACAATGGTGCCTTTGCAAAGTTCTCTTTCATTACCTTTTGCTTTTTAATAAGTTGGATAAGTGATGTGTCCTCCTTACATCTGTTTTCTATATAAAATTCTCAAATAGAGTTTATACTCCGCTGCCAGCACCCTCCCGAAACTGACCATAATTTGAGGTAAAGGAGATGCCACAGAAAATATATTCCCTATTTCTAATATTGATTGCATCTGGTTGTTGCAAAAGGTCTCTAATTCTTCATTGGTTCCAAATTCTGACAACAAAATTCCTTATTCAATTACATAGCATTACAACTGTATTTTTAATATGTTTTGTATGTCCTACTTGAGCTATTCTACTGTCTTATTGTTACCATTTTTGTTATCTAATGAATAAAATATTAGCCTTTAGTCACAAATTTGGTTTGGCTGAAGTTATTTCAAGTAGTCTGGGTCTAGTCTGATCTCTGGTAATTATGACTATGTGTACTTATTTCCATACAGATTTTTAGATACAATATGAATCTCTCTATTTTTTTTAAATGTACCATTACAATTATGTGCAATTTTTTTTTTACAAAAGTTAAAAGAAAAATTAGCCAAGTGGACTAATTTGATCATATCTGGAGAACATATCAACAATTTTCTGAAGTAGCCTAATGTACTAGTTTCAAATGTCATATTATCTGTATGAGGTATAGTCTGGAAAGCTTTTACCTCAAACTAGGCATGTCTAATGGCGTTTATGACAACATATAAATTTGACCCTGAACAGGGTCAACCTGGAGGTCAGTGAATGCTATACAAATTGCATACTAGTCGAGTCTATAATTATCCCTGTTAGAAGTTAATGTGCTCCCTAGTTTAGAGACTCATATACAGCTTCAAAAATGACCATCATATACCGGGTACTTCCTAACATTTACAAAGAATCACATTTTATAGAAGGAGAGTAAAGTATGCAAAGTATTCATATACAGTGACTTGTAGCCAAGGCATTTTGTATATTTGTATATTTGGGAAATTCAGAACATGGATTCTGTCTTGTTCAAACAAAATACATAGAATAAGAATACAAAGTTAATTAATTTTAATAGCTAACATACAGTATCATAAATATAGTGTGTAAAGACTTTCAGAATATGTTTTATTTGCAGTGGTGGCATAAAATATGCTATATGTAGCATAACTAGCATTCATTAAATTGTGTGGTGAGCCTCTACTGCACGGTCATAAGTATCTTCTAAGATCCTTGTTGGAGGTACCATATATTGTTTGTTTGTTTGTGAAGTGTCTGGCACACTTTTAGCACTTGATAAATAATAATTAACCCTGCATTTATTCAGACAAAAATGTTACTATCCTCTCTCTACCATGTTTCCCAACTCCCATTTCACTTTTGTATTTGTGATTGGCTGAGTGGCTGCTCCGCTAAATGTCCTAGAATGGGCCCATAAGATAGGAGTATTGCAGTAAACAATTGTATGAATTAGTATGAGATTTTTTAAACCATACTATACTCTGCAGTTTTCATTATTGTGAGAGCCACTAAAATATATTATTGGGATAACAAAACTTATATCACGACTTTGGGGGTTGGAAAAGTTTAACGGTTTTTTTTAATTTATATTTGAAAGCTTCTGTTGGTAGGATTAAAATTCAGTTTCTCACAATATTTCCCCAGACATACTGTGCTGGATGTCTCTGTTAAGCATTTATTTGTGCAAGTTTCCAGCCTTGTTGAAATCTAGATTAGAGAGAGGCAGATTTTGGTGAAGTGTTTGAATTTTCAAACTAATTAACAAGAGATGGTCCTGAGCCAAGACCCTGGATATGAAATGTCTCCTGAATTTTGAGGAAGTTCATCTCTGGATCTGAATTTTGTGACTTGTTCCTATCATATCTCTCTAATGGTACAAACCACAGGTACAAACATTGCAAAACATTGCTTCAAATCCTAATTTTGCATCTCAGGTCTATCTGTGCCATCAGCTGGACTAAACCTGCAAAACTTTGAAGGTTCACCTTTCAGTATTTTATTTATGTACCTATCCCCGCTCTGAGGTAATACATACCTGAATATGGATCTTTTGTTCATTTTAATATGCTAAAGTCGCTCCCCCCCCCACACATACACACAAAAATAGTTTGGGCTCAACACAGATCTCTAACATGTATGATCTAATATTCAAAACATGGTCAAAGTCCTTCACTCCTCCGGGCTTTGGTGGCAGATGCTCAGTCATCATTTGGAAAGAAGAACTTTTCAGCAATCTCTGAGTGTTTTAGGAGCTGTGTTGAAAGGGAGCCATAGGAAAAGCCATCAGCTTTCTTTGATCAAGAAGAACGTGTTGGGAAGTGAGGACTTGAGGATGGGCTGTAGTGAAATTAAAATTATCAGGTCACCTGAAGGCTTTGAAACATACTCAGAATTAGGGCTGTCAAGCGATTAAAAAAATTAATCGTGATTAATCGCACTGGTAAATAATAATAGAATACCTTTTATTTAAATGTGTTTGGATGTTTTCTACATTTTCAAATATATTGATTTCTATTACAACACAGAATACAAAGGGTACAGTGCTCATTTTATATTTATTTTTGATTTCAAGTATTTGCACTGAAAAAAACAAAATAAATATTATTTTTCAATTCACCTAATACAAGTACTGTAGTGCAATCTCTTTATCATGAAAGTTGAACTTACAAATGTAGAATTATGTACATAACATAAGAACAGTCATACTGGGTCAGACCAAAGATCCATCTAGCCCAGTATCCTGTCTTCCGACAAGAGCCAATGCCAGGTGCCCCAGAGGGAATGAACAGCTAATCGTCAAGTGAGCCATTCCATGTCACTCATTCTCAGCTTCTGGCAAACAGGCTAGGGACACCATCCCTGCCCATCCTGGCTAATAGCCATTGATGGACCTATCCTCCACGAACTTATCTAGTTCTTTTTTTAATCCTCTTCTAGTCTTGGCCTTCACAACATCCTCTTGCAAAGAGTTCCACAGGTTGACTGTGCGTTGTATGAAGAAATACTTCCTTTTGTTTGTTTTAAACCTGCTGCCTATTAATTTCATTTGGTGACTCCTAGTTCTTGTATTATGAGAAGGAGTAAATACCACTTCCTTATTTACTTTCTCCATACCAGTCATGATGTTATAGACCTCTATCATATCCCCGCCACCCCTTAGTTGTCTCTTTTACAAGCTGAAAAGTCCCAGTCTTATTAATCTCTCCTCATACCGAAGCCATTCCATACCCCTAATAATTTTTGTAAAATTTTAGAGCCTGCAAGTCCACTCAGTCCTACTTCTTGCTCAGCCAATCGCTCAGACAAACAAGTTTGTTTACATTTGCAGGAGATAATGCTGCCCGCTTCTTGTTTACAGTGTCACCTGAAAGTGAGAACAGGCGTTCTCATGGCACTGTTGTAGCTGGCGTTGCAAGATATTTACATGCCAGATGCGCTAAAGATTCATATGTCCCTTCATGCTTCAACCACCATTCCAGTGGACATGCGTTCATGTTAATGACAGGTTCTGCTCAATAACAATCCAAAGCAGTGCAGACCAATGCCTGTTCATTTTTATCATCTGAGTAAGATGCCACCAGCAGAAGGTTGATTTTCTTTTTTGGTGGTTCAGGTTCTGTAGTTTCTGCATCAGAGTGTTCCTTTTTTAAGACTTCTGAAAGCATGCGCCACACCTTGTCCCTCGCAGATTTTGGAATGCACTTCAGATTCTTAAACCTTGGGTCAAGTGCTGTAGCTACGTTTAGAAATCTCACATAGGTACCTTCTTTGCGTTTTGTGAAATCTGCAGCAAAAGTGTTCTTAAAATGAATAACATGTGCTGAGTCATCATCTGAGACTGCTATAACATGAAATACATGGTAGAATGTGGGTAAAACAGAGGAGGGGACATACAATTCTACCCAAGGAGTTCACAAATTTAATTAACACATTTTTTTCATGAGCATCATCAGCATGGAAGCATGTCCTCTGGAATGGTGTCTGAAGCATGAAGGGGCATACGAATGTTTAGCATATCTGGGACATAAGTACTTTGCAATGCCAGCTACAAAAATGCCATGCAAATGCCTGTTTCAGGTGACATTGTAAATAAGAAGCGGGCAACATTGTCTCTTGTAAATGTAAACAAGCTTGTTTGTCTTAGCGATTGCTTGAACAAGAAGTAGGACTGAGTGGACTTGTAGGCTCTGAAGTTTTACATTGTTTTGTTTTTGAGTGCAGTTATGTAACAAAAACAAATCGACTTTTGTAAGTTGTACTTTCATGACAAAGAGATTGTACTACAGTACTTTTATGAGGTGAATTGAAAAATACTATTTCTTTTGTTTATCATTTTATAGTGCAAATATTTGTAATAAAAATAATATACACTTTGATTTAAATTACAACACAGAATACAATGTATATGAAAATGTAGAAAAACCTCCAAAATATTTAATAAACTTCAATTGGTATTCTATTGTTTAACAGTGCAATTAAAACTGCAATTAATCACCATTAATTTTTTTAATGGCTATTAATTTTTTTGAGTAAATTGCATGAGTGAACTGCAATTAATCAACAGCCCTACTCAGAATATCTCACACTCCTGCACCACATTCTCCTGATGGGGGTAAGGGGAAAGAATGTGCATTTCTTGAATAAAGATTTGATGTGGGTTTGTCTTCCTGGTAGACAGTATCCTACAAATAAAGGATGATCTTTCCTTACTGGTACTGGTATGAATTACATTTTGGAGCTGACTTGTATTTACTACCGTTATTTGAAGTCCAAGCTTTGTGGTCCCTTTTGAACTGAAAAGTTTAAATAATTTGAAAAAGCTGATGTCTTGTTACCTATATACATGGCTACAGAAGGCCAGGAGAAGATTGAGATAGCCATAGCCTTATACCACATTTAAATAATTGAAAAGCGTTGAGCAGTATTCAATTTAACTCACAAATTAGCATTTTTAGCTTTTCTTTAATCATGAAGGGTTTTGTAGATTGATAATTTTGACTACAATAGCATTTTGTTTTATAATTCCAGATTATCAAACTGCTGGATGGAAAGCGATCTCAAACTGTAGGAATTTTGATATCCAGTTTGCACCTGGAAATGAGGGATATTCAACAAGGTGAGAGTTACAAAACTCTTGATATAACTTATTTACATGGAAATTTTCTCATATCTTGACTTAAAGTGAATGTTAGGCAAAAGTGGGTGCTCTTATGTGTGTTCCTTTTTTGGTGTCAGTATAATAATGAGAAAAAGTAGTATTAGTTTTCCAACTAAGTACACGTAAGTGAACAGTTGCTAACTTAATCTGAAATTTAAACCCAGCCCTTTCCCCTAGTAATTAATTGACTTTAGATTTTGATTTTATATATCACATCCAGTGTTATGATTTTAGTGTTTTTCATGTATAACTGTTTTGGATTTTAAGAGTGGTTCTATCAGATTGCCTTCTATATGTGTGCTCTCAAAACTGTTTATGTTGGCTCCTTTCTTTGTTTCCTCTTCTCTCTCCCGCTCTTCCTCATCCCTATCCCCAGAGGCCCTCAGCTCAGGGAAGCTCAAGTGAGAACTTACAAATAATATTTGGGGTTTGTTAGGTGTTTAATTTTTTGCTTCGGTGGCAGTGTAAAAAACATATCCAAAAATGAAAATACCAAAACCATATGACAAGAAGAGGGATGAACACTGAGCAGTACATTTTCGAGCGTTGGGGGCTATTCTGTGCATAAGTCGTATTATTGGTAGAAATAGGCCAAAGGAGCTTGGAAAAAATATATTTGTCTCTGACTAGAGTTTTCAGGGGACGTAGCTCAGGTATTTTGGTGCTTGTGCTATATATTAAAAAGGACACTGTTTAGGCGATTTTCATATTTTAAAAAGCTTTTCACTGTTGTTTAAAACAACTGCTGAAAAGCTCCAAATTGAAGTCTGCTTTCTTGCGTGTGATGGAGGGAAAACAATGGCAAAGACTGGCTTGGAATTGTGGGGTTTTGAGATGCTGGCATTGATTATTATTAATTTTAGAACAGCCTTAGAGCATTCTAGCTTTTTTAAAAAAACAAGGGCTTACAGATGGTTACAAGAAGAAGAAAGAAATGAGGCAAAACTTTGAGCCTGCCCATAATGTGTCAGAGGTATCATAATGCTAGAAACTAGCTGCAGTAATGAATTTTGTGAATAGTTTGCTGGCAAGACTAATAAGAGGCAGCAGCTGTAACATAAAAACCCTGTGATGTTCTTACTTCAAGTTTCTTCAGATAAATTTTCAAGGCCTCTTATTTCATGCTGTGAAATGTCTTGTAGATAAGACACTTATGCTGCAGAGTATTAATGTGGCATTTTTATATTTCACAACAATATGAGTGCTATTAATCATGATCTGTCTGAAGAGACTACTGGACAAAAGAACCATAACTCACCAGGACTAAGAATGGCACCCAAATGCTATGCGGATGTTCCTTAGAACCCCATATTATTATAATGATAATAGTAATAGTTGTACTAGTTCATCTTCTGCTTCATGCTGCCACATTCAGCCTATTCCTCTCTAAGACGTTTTCCTTTATCACCAGACTTTACCCAATTTACATAGACTTCTCACCACTATGGAACCTTGACTATGGCTAAGAGGATTACTTGCTTGTAGGGCTGCTAACTATCGCCATTCAATCTCGTGTCTAGGAAAGGATCATTATAATGACAAGCATAACTCATGAGTTTCTTTGGAATACTATATTCTTCTCTGAGTGATGAAGGTCCCTATCTGTATTCCACTGAGGGTTGTTTGCATGCGCCATACGTCCACAGTAGTATCCATTGGTCCACGCATGTGCCCTTGTTCTGCCTCATGGTTTCAACTGAGGTGATAAAGCGTGGGGCAGACTGACTGCGCCCTCAATTCCTTCTCAATGTTGCATGGTCCAAGTAGGAGCTTCTGCTATTCTCTCATCTCTTGTGATGCACTTTCAGAATTTCTTGTATATAGTTAGCATTTTATTGTGAGGTGTTATTTTTGGTAGGAGTAGTAGTAGTTTTTGGTGTTAGTAGTAGTTTTCTGAGGATTTAAGGACTTTGGGACACTGCTTTGGTGATTTCCCTACCCCGCACCCCCAGTACCCACATCTGGTTACTGAATTATGCCAAAGATGCTGAGATTCAAGATCTGCGCTTCCTGCCCTCACTTATTTTCAATCAGCGATGGCACCAGCCCTGCCTTTATTTCTTGGGGGAAGCCCATGTCACATTCATGGGCAGTATTTGCCTCTCCTTCCTTGCCAGTACCTGCAGTTAGATTAAGGCTAAGCAACCTCTCTGTTGCTGTTGAGGAATGCACCCCCTACCATGGAGCTCCAATCCAGTTCCATCAGTACCAGTGCTAAGGACCCTGTGCCAGGGCCTAACCATGAGGCAAGGAAGCATACGCATGACAATAAATGAAGCATGACAATAAGTCTTCTCAAAGCCCAAGAAAGACACTGCATCCTCAACGAATTCTGGCCATGGAGAAACAGCATGTTTCAAGGCCCACAAGCATTACAAGAAGTCACACAGAATGCCAGACCCGTTGATTCCGGTCACTGAGTTTCATATCCCCTCTTCATCAGTATTGTGGAACCACAGGAATCATCAGTTCTAAGGCAGCCTTCTGCCAACGTTCCAGCTCCGATTCTGTCTGTGGAATGACACCGGGAGACTCAAGTCGGTTCCTGGACCTCATGTACTGTTTGCCCTAGATGATGAAATCCCTGCATCTTCTGGTACATTTGGTTCCAAAGAGACTCTGCTCCTCTGCTTTGGACTTGCCACATTCAGGTCATGTGCCTGAGTGCTCCCCTGTGACATTCTCAGTTTTGCTGGTTCCGGTGGCTCTGCCGTTTGAACAAAGATCTGACTTCTCAGTGTTGGAAGATCCAGATGGTGCACATGGTCGACCGTTCCCATACCTACAGCAAAAATATCCAAAGGCTCTGCTGGCCCAGTGGCAATATTCTCCCTTCCCTCAAACCAGGAGCCATTGGTACTCAGCTCCATGGGGACCACCACAGCAACTGCAAGATCCACCAGTTTGGCCATACTGGGGGCCTTGGCCCCAGTATCTGCCTTCAGCACCTTTTGGATCTGCTCAAAAGGAGTCCCCCACCTCACCACTCTGGCCTTCATTGGGCAGACATTTGGAACTGGGGTTGGAGGATGCACCAATCAGCCTGACTCCAGTGGTACTGCCAGATCTGGAGCAGCTCCCCTCCTAGTCTCCGGATGTGACAGTGTCCTCAACTCCTTCCTCCCTGCATGGATGACTACCACCAGTTCCAGGAGTTGTTAAAGAGAGTGGTTGAGACTCTCCACATTCCACTGGAGGAGGTGCAGGACAGCCAGCATCGGTTACTGGACATTCTGCATGCATCAGTATCGGAACAAAGTGGTGCTACCAATCAATTATGCCATTCTCCAACTGGCCTGCATCATCTGGCATACCTGGCAACCTATGCACCCACCCCAAAGGGGGCAGAAAATATGTACTCTGTACCGGCGAAGGAGTCTGAGTTTCTATTTTCTCACCCCTCACCCAATTCCCTGGTTATTCAAGCTGGCACTGAGTGGGCCAGACAGCAGCACCCACATTACACTCTGATTGACAAGGGTAAGAGACTGGACCTTCTGGGTTGTAAGCTCTTTTCATCATCCAGCCTTCAGTTCTGCATCTCTAATTACTTGGCGATACTGGCAAGGTATAAACTTTTTTGAATTATGGCCAGTTAACGGAATTTGCGGACAAGTTTCCCCAGCAGGACCGTTCCTATTTCCAGGCTAATTTAGAAGCTGGCAAATTGGTTGCCAGGACAATGCTTCAGGCCATGGTAGATTTGGCAGACGCATCTTTGTGCACTATGGCCACAGGGATTGTCATGAGGAGAGAATCCTGGTTACATTCCTCTGGTTTCCCAAGGGAGGTACAGAACACAACTGAGGAACTCCCCTTCATTGAATGTCACTTCTTCAACCAGAAGATTGACATTCTCTATCCTCACTCAAAGACTCTAGAGCTAACCTGTGATCTCTGGGCATTTATACACCAGCACCCAAGTGCAAATTCTGTCGGTCACCTACTGCACATTGACACAGAGCTCCTCAGTTTTTTCACCAGTGGTCTCATGAGCCTCCTCACAAGCATCAAAGCACTCAATGGCCCCATCTGCCTGGCCCATCAGCATAGTCCTTGACACCACACACTCAATCTTCACGTAAGCTATGTTTCTGAGTGCATCTAGAGAGCCATCAACCAAATTTCAACCCATTGTTCTTGCACCGCACTCCATTCAGGGGTCATCTAGTGCTCTTTCTACCAGCCTGGAGCATGATAACAATGGATGAGTGGGTCCTGGGTGTCATTTAACATGGCTATGTGATTGAGTTCACAGCACTACCTCATCCACATCCCCCATCCTGATCCTGCCTCCAGGACTACTTTCTGAACAGTATCCTTGCCCAGGAGGTGGGCAAGGTGGGCAAGGATACCTCCTACATAGATGGGCGATAGAGCCAGTGCCCACAGCCTTTCAAGACGCAGAGTTCTATTCCACCTACTTCCTGCAACCCAAGAAAAAGAGAGGATGGAGACTAATCCTAGATCTTTGTCATCTCAACCGCTTCATATACAAACCAAAGTTCCATATGGTCACAGTCATGGCTAGTATACTGTCCTTGCTAGAAAAAGGCATGTGGTTTATGGCTTTTGATATGCAAGATTCTTACTGTCACATACATATCTATTTGACCCACAGATGATTTCTGAGGTTTTCTGTGGGCCCTTGGCACTTCCAATACAGGGTTCTACTGTTCAGATTCACCGCTGCTCCCTGGGTCTTCACCAAGGTCTTTTCTATAGTGGCAGCTTACCTCTGGCATCAAGATGTTCTCATCTTCCCTTATCTCAATGACTAGCTGCTGGCAGTGCAATCCAGACACAAAGCTCAAGCATTGACTTCCCTGCTGCTTCTACTCCTCTCCTCCCTGAGGGTGAGTGTAAACATCGAAAAATCAATGTTGGATCCCACACAGTCTCTGGAGTTCATTGGGGCGTACATCAATGCGGTCGCTGCATATGCCTATCTACCACAGGACTGGTTCCTGGCCCTGCTAGAACTGATTGATTCGGTGATTTCCAGTCCTTCTGTTCCAGACTGAACTTGCCTTTCCCCTCTTGGCCATGTGGTGACATGCACATATGTCACTGCCTTCACTTATCTTTGCTTCTGCTGCTACAACTGTGGTTACAGAAAGCCCATTCTCCAATGCTTCACTCCATGGACACCCAAATAACTGACCCACCCCAAGGTTCTTTCCTCACTTTGGTAATGGATGGACCCAGATCAGGTTTGCACCTGATTGCCTTTCCTTCCATCCTCCCCAAGCGTGATGATCATTATGGACGAATCACTTAACAGATGGCGTGCCCACATATGCGAACACATGATGGAAGGGATTTGGACCATTTGGGAATCCAGGATGCATATCAACATCCTAGAATTTAGGGCAGTATGGAGAGCATGTCACGCATTTCTCCTGTTCATCCATTCCCACCGTATTCTCATCATGTTGGACAACATCACTATAATTTACTACATAAATGAACAAGAGGGAATAAGGTCGCCATTGCTTTGTGTGGAAGCAGTTTGCCTTTGGAAATGGTGTGTTGCACACAGTATCCTGTTGTCAGAGGCTTATCTCCTGGGAACTCAGCAGATGCTCTGAGCAGGAATTTTGTGGCCGACCACAAATGGGAACTACACAACTCTGTGTTCAAGGATATTTTTCACTGTTGTGGGGGTGTCTCTGGTCAGGGATCTCTTTGCCTCCCACACTAACATCAAATGCATCCAGTATGGTTCCAAGGGCAGGCTCAAAGCCCACTCCCAAGGTGACAACTAGTCACTGGCTATAGAATTTCTAAGTTGGACCAGATCAATTGTGCCTCCCCCCCCTAACTTTACTGCCTTGCATCCTTCACAAGATTCAGTGAGACAGAGTGATGATCATTTTGATCGTCCCATTTTGGCCTTGCCAGTTCTGGTTTCCTCCTTTTCTCCGCATGCTGAAGCATCCTTCTCTCCCACTACAGACATTCTTTGAACTGCTCATGCTAAACAATGGCCAGATAACAGACATCCTGATCCACAGATGCTTCACCTGAGATCCTAGTTTTTGGAGGGGTATCTTTGATAGCACGGGAATGCTCATCAGCAGTGTGAGACGTCCCCTTGAGTAGTAGGAGGGACTCCTCGAGGTGCTCCCACCAAGCCAAATGGAAACACTTTGCCTCCTGGGCTCAACAGTAAGGTCTTGCTCCTGGGGCCACAGACATTCCTCTCCTCTTGTAATGTTTCCTATCCAGTTCTCAGCTCCATCAAGATGCCTGTAGCAGCCATTAGTGCTTTCCACCATTATGTGCAGGGGCACTCAGTTTTCACTCACCCATTGACTGTACAATTCTGGAAGGGCCTCATGTGGACGTATTCTCCCATTCAAGCCATTGCTCTCCATTGGGACCTCAACCTTGTTCTCATGGCATTGATGAACCACTGGCCTTGTGCTCCCTTTCCCTTCTTTCCATGAAGGTGGTTTTTCTGATAGCTATTACCCCTGCGAGAAGGGTGAGCAAATTGGGGACGATTATGGTAGACTCCCCTTTTACCACATTCCATAAAGACAAAGTTTCCTTACGTTTGCATCCCAAGTTTCTGCCGAAAGTGGTTTCCTGCTTTAACCTCACCAATACATACATTTACCTGCCTTCTTTCCAAAGCCTCATGCTTCAGAGAAGGAACATCACCTTCACTCCCACAGGTTTCAGAGTAGCAGCCGTGTTAGTCTGTATTCGCAAAAAGAAAAGGAGTACTTGTGGCACCTTAGAGACTAACAAATTTATTAGAGCATAAGCTTTCGTGAGCTACAGCTCACTTCATCGGATGCATTTGGTGGAAAAAACAGAGGAGAGATTTATATACACACACACAGAGAACATGAAACAATGGGTTTATCATACACACTGTAAGGAGAGTGATCACTTAAAATAAGCCATCACCAACAGCAGGGGGGGGAAGGAGGAAAACCTTTCATGGTGACAAGCAGGTAGGCTAATTCCAGCAGTTAACAAGAATATCAGAGGAACAGTGGGGGGTGGGGTGGGAGGGAGAAATACCATGGGGAAATAGTTTTACTTTGTGTAATGACTCATCCATTCCCAGTCTCTATTCAAGCCTAAGTTAATTGTATCCAGTTTGCAAATTAATTCCAATTCAGCAGTCTCTCGTTGGAG
Organism: Dermochelys coriacea; assembly: GCF_009764565.3. Lineage (NCBI taxonomy): Eukaryota > Metazoa > Chordata > Testudines > Dermochelyidae > Dermochelys > Dermochelys coriacea. Next base: position 71,185,670 of record NC_050073.1, read on the forward strand.
TCTGTTTTTGAAGCTTTTTTGTTGAAGTATAGCCACTCTTAGGTCTGTGATCGAGTGACCAGAGAGATTGAAGTGTTCTCCAACTGGTTTTTGAATGTTACTCCCACAATGTCCATAGGGCCCTGGCCTTTTACCTGCAGAGGATGAAGCCATTCAGGAAGTCTCCTAAATTATTTGTTGCTATAGCAGAAAGGATTATGGGGCAGGCCATCTCCACTCAAGGAATTTCTAAGTGGGTTTCAGGTGCATTGCACTCTGTTATCAATTATCGGGACTGTCTCCACCCCTTGGGGTACTAGCCCATTTCACAAGAGTCAAGCATCAACTATGGCCGCACTTCACGACATACCACTCATGGACATAGGTAAGGCGGTCATGTGGAGTTTGGTACATACTTTCTCTTCCCATTATGCGCTGGTGCAAGACTGTGTGACAGATGCCTCGTTTGATGCGGTGGTCCTCTGTTTCATGGTTTCACAATCTTCCTCACCCTCCTCATAATTAGATACGGCTTTTCAATGAATACATTGCTCAAAGAAGAGGAGGAGTTTACTTAACCTGTAAGTGGAGGTTCTTTGAGATGCATGGTCCCTATCTGTATTCCAATCCCTCCCTCCTTCCCCTCTGCTGTGGACCTGATTGATTTCTGGTGGAGGGCACAGCCAGTCCGCCCCACCCTTTATCACCTCAGTCAAAAGCATGAGGCAGAACAAGGGTGCATGTGCGGACCAATGGACACCACTACATTAAAAGTACTGGCTCTGGGTGCATGGTCCATGTGCATAATCCTCAGTGGAATACAGAGTAACCTCCTCTTTATGAGTCCAGAGACTTCAGAATGGAGGCCATAGTAAATTATCACCCATGACACATGTATCATATTGTGTAACTGATTTTTTAATGAAGGAAAAAATAATTATTTTAAAAGGTTGATACAGTTTGTATTTACCACCACCACATCTTCTGCAGTAAATTTTGAATGGAGATGCAGATCCCTTAGGAAATCTTAGACATAGGCTGCGGACCCCATGTTGAAAATCACTGGTTTAAACAATCAAACATACAAAACTGAGCTAAGCCTCATCCACGATATCCCAGCCTTCCTGGGTTACCCTGTCTCAACAACAACAATACACTTAGACCCCATGAGTCCATAGCACTGAATGTCCGTGGCCACATCTCACAGCTTTATTGCAGGTGTTTAAGTTTCACTGGATTACTACTGACCTGGTGCCACCAGGTTAATCGTGGATGGCTGTGTGGTCACCACTAGTGTGTGGCCAAGCAATGTCCCCTCCTGACTTCAACTCTGATCTTCAAGGCTGAGAGTGAATGGGCTTCATCTTTGAGGTGAGTTGTATGACCAAAAAGTGCCAACTGGGAGTGACCGATGAGCCAGTTTTTTTCCAGGAACAGAAAGCAGAATTATTGGCCTGTAGCTGCTGCACTAAGTGCATTGGCCTTTACCTTTATAAAGTGGAATGATGATCCCTTTCCTCCACTCCATTGGTACCTGCCCTGTGGTTCAAGCCTCGACAAAAATTTGGAATAATGCTACACTTATGGGCACTCTGGTGCACCTGAGAAGTTGGGGTGTTATGCTGTTGTGTCCAGCAGTACTCTCTCTTCTCAGTTTTTTTATGGCAGAGCGGACCTCTTCCAATGTAGAGGTTTCAGAGTCAGGGATTTCATCTACTAACTTGTCCACATCTGAGCATGGAGTTCAAGATAGTTAAGTGTGGTCTTATAATATTCTTTCCATCTTTGTAGGACTTCTTGGGTTGAGCATGTTTTATTGTCAGCCTTATTTATTGACATAAACCCTGCACAAAGTCCAGTTTTGGATCAAAGTGATTGAATAACTTTGCAGATCATAATTTATTAGATCTTATTCCTTCTTCTACCTCTTTTGCCAAGTTCTCAAAATAAGCTTCATGATCCACTTTTACTCGTGCCCAAAAAATACCCCATTGTCATGGTACTGTCTGGTCTCAGATTTCTTTTGCAAAATTTGAAATGTCTGATCAGTTTAGTCAAGGGTGTTGCACGTAGAATTCCAGTTTTGGAATGGCATCTATGGCTTCTTAGATGACCGTGCTTATGATTGTCCAAGCTGATTCTGCATCATCTGGAAGAGTGCCAAGTGCATCAAATTTGTTGCACACTGTGACAGAGGACTTATTAGCATTGAATATTCACAGATGCATTGTGCTTATGTTTCATAACAGGTGCACTCCTGTTGAAATCAGAGGATAATTGCCATTTTAGCATAAAGAGATGATGGTCACTATTTGCTGGGACTTCTTCACCTCTGTTTACACCCGATATGACCTTACTGCTTTATGATCCAATATATGGTTCAGCTCCTTACTCATCCAGCCATTGCTGGATCCAGGTTTCATGATGAATATCTAAGCACCTGAACCAACCTCCAGTGATGGTAATATTATGAGACACATAAAAAGAGAGAAATCTCAGAGTTATTTATTGTTCCAGAGCAAAATGGGCCAAGAATAGTCTCAAAACCATTTCTGGAACAACTTGGTTTAGGGTTCATATCTCCAAGTATAATAAGGTTATTGTGCAGTGAAGCAGATCAAGCCATTGCTTCTTGCTGCTAATATAATTTATCTTTATTAGCATCCATAGCTACAACAATGGAGAGCTGTGCATGGCACCTTATCAACCTGGCATATAGCAGTCGATCAGAAATAGGGTGCCACACTGAATGGTTTATTAAATGGTGGAAAGAGGATGAGTGCCATTCAATTTATATAGCTAGTTCCTCCAGAATACAGTAGACCTGCATTCTCACAGAATGATGACTATGTTTCACAAATCATTGCCTTGGTTATACAATTACAATGTTGTAACTTTTCAACTCTTGGACTAACAAAACCTTGTACCTGATGTCATTTAGGGTTTGTAAATTCCTGGTGGCAAATCTGGTGGATTTTTCTCAAATCATTTGTGGAAGCCATAGTCATTATGGAGTTCAGCCTAAAGTGTGGACCATGTTTTATTGGATGCTCCTTGATTCCATCTGTTGCCTGGGGACAGGGGAGATGTAGCATGGTGATTTTGTTTAGGGACACCAGCCCTCTTCCCAGAATCTCACCCACATGAGCAGGTGGTTCTGAGGTCATAGATCAGCCACCTTTAACGCTGTTTGGGAAACATTTTCCCTTCTTTTCTGGGTCTGCCATTGGCCTTCACTCGGAACTCTGAGCCAGGGCCCTGATTGGATGCTACAGGCTGGAGTCAGCCAGAACTGAGACTCATGTTGGCAGAGTTGACCACACCCAGAAATAGCAAGGCAAATACTGCTTCCCCATTAGCTATCATAATGGGCCTATTGAAACCTGAACAAATTATCCCCAAATAAATTCTGTGGCTCTTCTAGTATTAATACAGAATGAAGAACTGCCACATGGATACAGACACTTGCAAAATTAATGAGAAGATAAGAGTAGTTACAAGAAAACTTAAATGCTGCTTAAAATGCTGTGGGCTTTTTACCTCCAAGGGATCCCCTTCAAATCTGATTTAAGTCAACTAACTGGCATGCAGTTCAGATATCTTAGCAGTGGGAACACGTGATTGACCATATCTGGCACACAGATGTTTCGGCTTGCATTTGATAACTAGCCAGCAAACAAGCAGATGCCACATTGTAGAAGGGAATCTTCCGCAGATGTTTCTCAGAGAGAGTGAAGTTCACTCTCTGTAGATAAATAGCTATTCTCACTCCTTCTCAGAGTACATGCTAGACAGTGGGCAACCCAAATACAGAACAGTAAGTTTGACAAGAGCTAATGTATATGTAAACTAGTTAGCACAAAAATAATCTTTCTGTGATGTAAAGGAACACTGAGTTTGCATTGCTAGCTCTGTCCTATTTTAAACTAATTTGGGTGGTGGGGGAAGCCTACCTGTTATGTTCTAGAGAACACAGAATTTGTGCCTTAACAGATTTTGCTGCTGAATCTGGTACTGATGATAACAGTCCTGCTGCTATTTAGATCATTAATAATGGTCACCCACAAAATTTCCATCTCTTGAGCATCATGAACACATAGCATGGAAAATCTATCATTTGCATTGTGCCATGCAGAATCTAAACTTACATTTACGTAAGTCGTGCCCATGTGGTGTGGCACTCTGTCCCCCTTCAGTGGTGGCTAGGCCATATAGAGGTTGATAAGCCTGCTACAGCCCTAGCTAAGAGACCTGGATCTTCTAATTGAGGCAGTAGAGGCTCATGCATTAAGATCCAGAGCTCCTAGGTCAATCCCCACCACAGACAGCCCATCCAGGGGTGTCAGCATTACATTTAAAAAAAACCCAAATATTTCTAGTAGTAAAAGGTGATCATCAAGTGGCTTAGAGGCTTAGTATAAAACTTTGAGGCCCCCCTTTTCTGGTCCTTTCATAGCCTTGTGAAAGGGAGAGAGGAATAGTTCTTTCTAAACCTTAAAGTAGATTTGGGTTCAGTTCAAGGGATGTGCCAACATACAGCTTAGCTCTTATTTCCTGAACCTGCTGCACAGTTGTGAAAATAATCTTCTGCCCAGATAAGTACACTTCTGTATTTGTTTTTTTCCAGTGACAGCTCAACTAAAGCAATAGAGCAGGGGTAGGAAACCCATTGCTTAGGGCTACCTGTGTGGTTCAGTTGTTAAATATTACAGCTTTCTTCATAACCAGATGGATTCAGTTTGGTTACTAATTGTGTATATGTATGTGAGGCACCCTTGCCCCTCAGCGTTTTATAACCCCACTTCCCCACTTAGGGAACTCCCAATACAAGTACTCAGCAATAGCAGTGTAATATGAAGCAAATAGCAATACTTCTCTGCTGTGATTTGGTCATTCCTCACCTTTGCTAGCCTTTAACGAATTGTTGAGATCCTTGCTTATAACTAATTGGCACAGATATTCAGACCACTTTGGCATTCTGTGTATAAGTCTTAATACTTGATCAGAATAATATTTGTTTATTGTATAGGCAATGTAAGATTAAGGTGTGCTTGTTTATTCTCTCCCCACTCCTTTTTTTCCCCCTTGCCTTTTTTTCAAACATCTTTGACTTTTTCTTTTGGAAGTGAAGTTTTAATTTTTTTAAATAAATGGGATGGATGGGTCACAATTAATAAAGTGGTACTGCCCAAGCTAGTAATGCCCCTGCTCTTGAAAAGATACTCATATTTACTAACTAGCTAGATTAGATGTGCATACAGCTGGGGGAGAAATTTCATTATCAATGGCTAGAATTAGATGTGATTGAGTATTTTCTCTACAAAATCTAGGTCATTTCTCCCTGATCTCTTCTCTTACCAGTAGACCATATTTTCTCAGAATGGCAGCTAACATGGCCTTTGCTGTTCCTCATGAGTAAGGTTTGTTCTTTTGAGGGCTAGTACAAATAGTGATAATGGGCAAAGCAGCAATACATGTGGCTGGAATGTCACTCCAACTCAAATTCTTCTGTACAATGTTTAATGGTGGGATCAACTAGAGATATGTATGAATAACTTTTCTGTCCTGCAATTTTGTATTTGTTATACTAGGAATTCATACATGTAGAATGGGGACCTAGGATAGTGTCATGGATGTATAAAACAGCTCTGGAGTGTGAAGCATGCACACCCAGAGAGACTGGATGGAAAATATTTAGACTGTTTTCAGAGTAGCAGCCGTGTTAGTCTGTATTCGCAAAAGAAAAGGAGTGCTTGTGGCACCTTAGAGACTAACAAATTTATTTGAGCATAAGCTTTTGTGAGCTACAGCTCACTTCATTGGATGCGACTCACCAGAGCTGGGATTGTACCTTCTTTTCTGTTTGGAAAATGCCCAGAGATACTAAAGAAAAATATGTGATAATATACCTGTGTCTATATGTTAGTTCAGCTTTCTTTAGTTTAACTGAGATGGTATAAGAAAATTTTACAATGAATTGTAAGGAAATATATGCCTAGGTATAACTTATTGATGGGACATATACTTCTGCTTCATAAAAGAAATGTCAGTGTTTTAAAAGAAATAAAAATAGATGGTGTTGTAGTTGGTCCATTGTATGATGCTGAATTGAAGGGAAATCTATTCACATTGGACCTAGAAATTATTATATAAAGGAAAATGCCCTTTTTATTAGTTTGATTTTCAGCAATTAAATTTTCACTAACAATAAACGCAGTCTTATACTAGTTGTACAACAAAAACATCCTATCTGTTGTATCATTGGTTAATCTTGGATATGGCTTTATATTCTGTAAAATGTCCAGCGAAGAAGGCAGACGATCAGCATAGTCAAAGGTATCTCCCTCCTCTGCAGCATGTGATGTATGCCTGGCTTCTACCCACCTGGACATCAAGAATACCATTCTTTCCACCAGGCCACAATGTAGCCCATATTGTAAGGAAACATAGTGCCAAGAAAAAACACCACCAGAAACATTGCAATTTACAGTGCTGAAATTATACTGGATTAAATAACTAGAAGTATTTAAGCAATAGAGTAAAATTAACTAATTGATAGTGTAATCTCTCTAATGATCACATGTAATCTTATATTTTTGTATGTCCTACCTAATCACATCCCTAGGTTCCTTAGATTTATGCTATGTCTTCCTCCTTTGATGAAGAGCCAGGGGAGAAAGGGATATGCACAGTCCTGGATGCCGGCAGATTATGGCATGAAAGCATTATGTTAAAGCTGTTTCAAATTATAAAGCATGTAGGAAAACAAAATCTATTAATAGGATTCACTGGTGATGATGGGTTTGGGAGTGTGTGTGAGAGGTTGATAGTATTTGTTATTCCCCTCAACTATTTGTGTATGAATTCTCTGTATACTCACTTTTCTTCCAAATGGTGGTGGGCAAATGGCCAAGATTAGCCAAAGTAAATAATCCAGAAAATTGTACCCTTGCCTGTAGATAAAGCCTGTCGACATAGCCTGTAGACATTGTGCACTACTTTTGGAGCAAGCCCCTTGAAATCTGAGATCAGTCAGAGTTACTGAGGTCCTTCCTAAATCTTAGCAAACAGCACCACTGCTAAATATCTAAGCAAGTTTGCTTGGGAGTTGAAAGACTGTATTGTGTATGTTTTTTTTTAATAAATACTTCCATAGCAGCTTTCATTTGTGGTCCAGAAAACACTTTACAAACACTAATATAGTAAACTTCGTAACATCTCTGCACAGTAGTTAACTATTACTCCATTTTACAGGTGGCAAAATTGAGACACAAAAGGATAAAGCGATTTGCCCAATACCATAGAACCTAAAATTCCTAACTTTCATTCCCTATCATGTTAGATGGGGGTTTTTCTTATTGTGATTTGGAAGTACTGTGAGAGTACTTCATTCCTTCATTGTGTACAGCATGAATGTGTTTGCATTACTATCTGTGTAAAATAGAGATAGATACATACACATCTCAGAAGTTGAGAAACAATTTCCTTTAAAAGTTATTTCTTTTGTTCAGGATAATTTACAACATATGTTTTTGTGAATCTGCCTAGGGCATCAAGCCTGATGTGGTTAGGTTAACATTAGTGCCAGAGTCTTTCGCTCATGACTTCATGCAGCAGTTGAGCTTTCCTAAAGTTCTAAATCCACATTATGTCTGTGGTGGTTCTTTGCATTATAACTCCTTTTAACATTTTTACATGACAGAAAGTAAGATGTTGGAGGAAGCCTTCAGAGGAATTTAGGATATTCCTCAATTTGTCGAGATAAACAGGAGGAGTTTGGATGTGTTAAGCAGTGTTGCCAAGAGGAGATTTGTCCTTAATAATCGTAACAACTTTTTGGTTGACTGGATCTGTGACATTTTCATTTAAATTTTCCAAAGATGGACTTCATTTTCCCCCAGGAACCAAACCTTAGTTACTAGTAATGCAATGTGTAAAATAGTTGAGTCCACTGCGGTCCAAACTGTGGTCCAAACAAATTTAACTTTGAAAGAGTTGTTTAACCTATTTCTGTTTGATTATTAAAATGCAGTTTTTAAAATGATTTTTTCACATTTCTGTTAAACATAGTTTAGTTGTTGTACTAACTGCTTTGCTGATGATGCTGAATGTGTGTAAATTCTGGCAGCAGATCCTTTTATAACCAAATACCACTTAAAATGAATGTAATAGTACCAGTTACCTCCCACCTTAAGACTGTTGGAAATACATAATATGCCTTTCAGCAATGGTGGTAACAGGAAAGAAATATCTCTTTAGTACTAAATCTTTAAGATCTACAGTTGTCTGAGTTTCTATATACAGCAAATGGCATGCTTTAAACGTTCAGGTTTTCCTCTGTGTACATTTTTGCAGTAACAAAGTATAGAGATTAAAAGAATAGATCAAATCCCTAAAATGTGCTGTGGAGAATCTGTTTTTTACAGCTAGATTGATTTTAAAAAAAGGTAACTCTGTTAAAACCTTGGGTAAAAGTTTATATTTCTTGCAGCAGCCTCTGCATGTGAAATGTAGTTGGCAAGTATTTTTATGTGTGCCTGTTAGTTTGAATGCACGATGCTGATCTGCTTTTTGTCCTCCCTGACGGTTATTATATCCTAATGGGTGCAACACTGCACTAATGATCCTTGTATATATAAATTCTTCTTGTTGTGTGCAGACACCATAGGGCCACATAAAAATGTTTGCCTCAATTTCCCTGCAAAAAAAGAGCTCAGAAACCAGACTTGGCCAAGTAACAGATTTTTAAAGGTAGAGGAACCCTATAAAATTACCAGCTTTTCACAGCATGAGTCTACTTCCTTTTGACATATTGTGAGGTGTAGGTGAAATATTCTAACTGAACTGACAGTGTAAGGAGGACAGCTAACTAGAAAGCAAGATAAAAGTAAAAACCACCAATGATGATTGATATTGCAGTAGCTATTAATTGTTTTGGAACCTCTTTTGTAGATTTCTGACACTTCACCTTTATAACTTACTCCTATGCAAGTCTTGGTGTAATGAGATTTAATGTAGTAAAGTACCACAGTCAAATTTACTGTATCAGGGAGTTATTTTAATACTGTCGTTTCTTGAGAAACATGAGTCACAAAATGTTTTTAAGAGGATTAAGGAACTTTAGCTTCATCTAGCTTTGAAGAAAAAAGTAAAAATCATCACAGAATGCTTCTTCCATATAGTTCAATGAATGTTATTAAAATGACACCGATTCAAATGAGGTTATGCAACATGTTTTGAGTTTATTGCACACACTTAAAGTATGGTATATAACAGCTCAGGGTTCAGATTCTGTGCAACTGGGAACTTGGGGATCATTGCCATCACTCCAGAATTTGAGAGGCGGGGGGTAAGAAACCAAGCAAATTGTTATGATTGTCCGTTTTTCCATTTTTGTACAGTGCTTCCAACATGAAGGATGCTAACGTTGTTGAGAGTGGGTGAAGAAAAGACATAGGGCTAGATTATTAAAGGTATTTAGGCACCTACAGATGCATAAAGATGACTAGAAGTATTTTCAAAAGCACATGGATGCCCAACTGCCACTTTTGAAAATCCCACAAGAGATCTAAATGATTCTTTAGGTGCCTGAATACATTTAAAAATCTGGCCCATAGGCCCTAGTTCAGTTGATAGCAGGTGAGCTCAGTTGTCTGCCTGTGCCTTAGCAATAACTGCAGGATTGGAGCCCTACTAAGTCAGAAAGCAGTATCTCTGTGCTGTTTAATACAAGTAATCAGTTGTTCAAAAGATAAAATAACTTATGCTCGTCTTCCTTTGTATTTAAGCTTAATATTGATTATTATTGATTCACTTTTAGGTCTGTTTACATATCAGAATATATTTGAATATTTTCTTTTTTTCCCCTTATCATTTGAAAGCTCAATGATTGGTTTAATCCTCTCAGTTTATTTGAATGTGACTGGTTATTATACTCTTCTGTATTTAGCAATAGTTATATTTGGGTATTTAGCATAAAAATGAAAAATGTCCATAATGTTGGAGCCTTTTCTGTCCAGTAAACCATTCTCCATTTGGAGATATAAGCAATAATATAACAACAATCCTGATTTTTGAGTTCTCATTCTTGTACTTTCTGTAATTTAAACTGCCAGTTATAATTATATTTCTGTACATTTAAGATCTTTGTCATTAGTTACTACTTTTCTCATCCATAGAAGTAGTAAAAATTATTGTACATTGGTTCATTGTAAATCCATTTACCAGTTTGAACTAAACAACTATACGTACTGTAGAAGCTGATGGAAAGACATACCGGTGAAATCTACTATAAAAATAATAAAAATCTTCCCTTTTTAAATACATTTTTCAATAGCCCGAGATTGGATGGGAGAGGAATGAAACTGAGAGAGGAAAATTTAAGCTAAAAATCAGAAAAATGTCTTGATAATGAGATATATTAGGCTGTAGAAATGGTCTTTCAAGAGAAGTCCAAGTCTTTTGGGACCTTTTGAAATTGGACTGGATAGTACATTAGAAAACGTCTTTTATATAGAACAAGCTTCAATTGGCAGATAGATGATCTAATAGATTCCATCTCTAACTATGTTTATTTGAATATAAAGTAATTAGCTTAGCTGTTTAGTTTTTTTGTATTTGTCTAAACATTTTAGTTCTAAAAATGGGACAAATATAGAAGTATTCTTCCTTTTTTCCCATTGGTAATACCTTTCTCCCTGCCACTTTCCTGCCCCTCTAGCCAAGATGTAATGTCAACAACAGATGGAATCATAATTGACAGTCAAAATTTTAAAGCCCTCTAAATGTCACTGATCGTTTTAATAAAATTAATTAGCCTGCCACAGAGAAAATTTACTAGCCTGCTGGTTAATTTCACAATGTAAAATCATGGGGTAGGAGGGAGTGGGGGAGAAACCTTATTACTTTTGAATAATTATTTAAAGATGTGCACCTTGCCTAATTCAAACATCATCGATGGTGAATGCAACAACAGCTTTTTATATCTTTTAAAATTGCAAGTGGTCACATCTCAATATGTAAGTGAGGAAATCAAATACAGCTGAACTTTAAAGGTATCGATCGGGTGCCAACTAATGATAATTCACTGGTCACATAGAAAACTACTGAAACCTTAGTTTTGATGGTGATGCTATTAATATTCCTATTACTATTTAATGTAAGCAAATAATTTAGATTCAAGATACAAAGTGACTTGAAATTATATGCCTAAATTAAGTTAATGTTCTGAATCTTGATAAAAACACATTTTGTTTTCAGAAGAAATGAGATCTTTAGTCAGTTCTGTGACATTACATAAAAAATCTTATTGGCAGGGAATATTCACTTCACAGTGCACCTGACACCTGTAGTCTGATTTAGTTTTGAAAAACATAAATAATGTAGTGCCTAAATTAAATTGCAGTGAGACACGCAGATGATAGAATTAAATACCATGAAGTTCAGATCTTCAGTAGGAACTAGTTTAGCCTTTTTCCTTTTTTTTTTTAAATTCCATTGGGCAAATGAAGTGAACAGTAATCTGCTGAATAGAGAAGTTCATATATCTCTATTAGAGCTGGTTGGAAATTTCCCCACAGAACAGGTTTCCAGTGAAAAATGCTACTTTAACAAAATCAAAACATTCTGCAGGAACATGTCAGTTCTGTCAATGTTTGAGAGAAACCTGCCTGGCTTCCTGCCAACTCACCTGCACACCTCCCCAAGCTTCCCAGCTCTTCAGCAGCCCACCTATCAGGCTGCTGGGGATCCAGCAATTCCAGGCTCCATGCCAGCCTAGACTACAAGGGCTTCTAGCCTCTTGACTCCTTGACATCGTGACTGTTAAGAAGCCAGAGAATCCAGTTTCCCCAACTGGCCACTTCCTTGGCTCCTTGTTGTCTAGCTCCTCAAGCGACCCAGGATGCTGGATGGCCAGCTGGTCAGCTCCCTGGGTTCTTAGGCTCCCAAGCAGCCTGTCTCAAATTGGGAAAAAGTCAAAACATTAATTTTTCAAGTGAGCTACATTTTTAAAAAGTCCATTTCTGGAGAACAGTAATGAATTTTTTCAGCTTTCTCCTGGAGAAGCTCCCATCCCTGGCTAGGTTCCCAGGCTGCCTGACTCCCTGGGCAGCCAGTTCCCCGACTGCCTAGCTGCCCCAACTCCATGGCCAACCTATAGAGCCACCTGCATTGGGAGTCAGGCAGCCCCAGGAGCAAGCTGAAAAAATTCATTACAGTTCTCTGAAACTTAATGTTTTGAAAATTTAACTCCTGTGACATATTTAGAATTTTTGATTTTCTCCCAATTTGGGACAAAAAAATTTCAAAAACTTCAAAAAATTTTGCTAGAGTTCAAATCTGTTTTTTGTCCAGTTGTGATCTGCAAGATATGTTACCTAGAAAACAGGTTAACCCAATATGTTTTTTTAGTGTGTAATTTTTTATTTTATCCTTTACAGCTACACTAAATGTGGATGACTCCATAGTCGACCTGGAAACACTGGAAGCACTGTATGAGAATGTAAGTATGACAGGAAAACATGTGAAAGAGCACACTGTTCATAATTTCCGATTTTTACCAAGTGCAAACACACTCAAAAAATAAATACAATTTTATTTTGTGACCGTATTACACAAGAGAGAGTATATAAACATTGATTTTTCTTAGGGAATGTAAGAGTATTAGCGGATATCATCAAAATGTAGTTAGCCAACACAAAGCATGTATTTTGCCAGATCAAGTCTCCCAGTGGGAATATAAACCAATCCAATCCAATTGGAGCTGGATTAAGATTAAATAAATTGCAACAAAAGACATAGCATGACCTGTCATCTTCTCCCCCACAAAATATTGGCCTCTCACCACAGAGAGGCTCCTTCTCACTGTCTATATCTTCTCCCACTCCTATCATACCTTGGGCAGACTTTTCCTTCTCCCCTCCCCCCATTTCACTCTTCTCTAGGTCATAGCCTGGGAGGGTGTCCCTTTTCCAGATCTTCCCCCCCTCCCCAAACTTTAAAACTACTTTTAAGCCATAATATGTGATTTGCTTTGTCTTGCCTGACCGAGCCAAGTATTCTACAACACAGTGCAGTGTGCAATAGCTTTCTATTTGGTAACCAGGAAGCTCTAGAGGGAGTTGAGTTATGAGGCAGAGTAACTGGCAGAGGAAGGGGAAGCAAAGCATCTACAGGATCCTGCCAGGAGATATCTTTGACCTTGAAGTGTTTAAGCTCTGGGAAGGAATATTCCCAAACTCACTGTGGGGAAGGGGTTTTCTCTATTCCCTCTCTCTAATCTATAAAATGGGAAGGGAAATTTTGGAAACATGTTTAGGGGCTGATTGTGAAAAATGGAGTGTAGGACAATTTGAAGGCCTTCTGTAATGTAAGATTTAGAACTTGGTGCACAGAGGTATTAATCTGCTATGCAATAGGATAAATTTGATTTTGTATTGTGACCTTCATAATACATTTTCATAGAATGCTTCATGGAATTAAATAATACAGGTGCAAAATTCAGCTACAAAATGAAAATAGAGAAATAGTTATGTGAATGTGGTGATGGGTTTATGGCAACTTTCTTTATTTATATCCTGCTGGCTACAAAAAGGGGGTCTCTGTCATGAAAGCACTTGCCCTTACGGTGAGGGAAACAGCATTATAGGTGCAAACGCTGTCTAGGCTGTAGTTAAAGGGGAAAATCCTCAGAAAAGCTCTTCAGTAGGATCCAGCCAAGATAAATATAATGACAAAGCAGAGAAAATAAGTCTTGAATCACATAGGTGAGAAACATTGAAAGATATCAAGTGTTCTTCGTAATTCAACCCTGTCTCCTGATCTGTATACTAAGTATCATTCCTTGGGGATGCTGGAAGAAGAAATTGTACAAAATGTAAAAATGGTGACCATTTAAGAATATTGTTATTTTAGCAGAGCCACAAAGTTCAGCTCCAGACCTCAATCTCCCCAAACCTTGGGACTGTTTGGGTCTAGAGTAGTGGTTTGGGCCTACCTCTTATTTTTTGAATAATTTTTCATGTTCCTGTATGGTGTCTTACAAGTGACACATAGGCAACTCAATATAGAGTTACAAAGAAAATGAAATACAAATTATACTGTGTTGAATTGTACTCTACTGATTGTAAGCAGAAAGAAAAAATGTTTATCAACATCACTTTGAGAAAGGAGGGGAATGCCTATAGAAATAGTAGAGTACACTGTTCATCTTTAATATTACCCCACTTCTGCACTACAGAAACTTGTGTACATGTAGGAATGTGGAAAAGCAGTGACTTTTGGTAAGGAAGCCTGAACAAATTTAATTATATTGAATCAAGTCCTTACCAAATTTGAAAAAAAATTAGCATTACTGGTAGAATAGGGAACAACTTAAGTAAAGCAGTAAGCCAACTTAAGTAAGTAAAACCAACTTAAGTAAAGCAGATGAAGGATTTGTTGAATAAGGCACGTTCTCAACTTTATCAAGAAACTTTATGAGATAAAAAACCCTGCATAATTGTAAAATTATTATTGATATCAGGATGAGAATACATTTTACCAGTCATATTTTTGTATCTTTTGACCTTGAGCAAAAGACAATGGCATGAGTTTAGCATATAGATCCACTTTTGGTCACACTAATATATATAGAATACATAAAGTGAGGCTCTGTGCATTTTCAGTGACATGTGTGATATTGGGGAAAGTATGTAAAAAGAGAATGGGTGGCGTTTTTAGAGATCAGTAAATAAGATGGGTTGATTGTATTTCAAAGGAAAGCTTCTTATTGCTAGTTTCTAATTACCATCACACAGAGAGCGCAAAAGGATGAACTGGAGAAAATAAAGCAGTATTATGAAACTTCAAAAGAAGAGGAACTGAAGCTCTTGGACAAACCAGAACAGTAAGATTTTAAAAAAATATATTTTTCCATTATGCAAAATCACCGTTGGCTAGGAGGCTGAGGGAGTGTAGGGACAGAAATCTGGCTGGTTAAGTTTTAAAAAATCCTTATTTCAAGAGATGGTGTGAAAACTGATTATATTGTCCCTTTTTTGATGTACTTTGTATAACTTTGTATTGACTGGGACCACTACGACAGATGAAATATACTAATTTTGCTGTGTGACCTTGAGCCAGTCACAATTTCTGTGCCTGCATGCTCTCATTTTTAAAATGCTTTATCTTCCTCTCGTAGGTATTGAGGCTGAATTAATATTTGTAAAGCAGTGACGTGCTTGGATGGAAAGGAGCCATAGAAGTTGCTGTTATAATAAACCCCAAAAGCAAAACTCAAATTGCATGAATTCCCAAATGGAATTATAATCCTATTATTCAGAATGAACCTGTCTTTAATTAAAACAATGTACTTGATCCCAAATTTATGCCTAGCACTAGTTTCTGCTCCCTCCCTGCTGCTCCTTCCTCCTTACTGCTCTCCTCCTCCTCCACTGGCCCCCATCACTCTCCTTACCACCTGTGTTCCCATACTGAGGCCCCACTTTTCTACTCTTCACTATGCTGCTGCTCAGTCATCTTTGGTATCAGAGAGAGTGGAAGGAAATATGTGGATGATGAAGGAGGAACAGAGGCAGCAGAGACGGCATCTGAGTGTGAGAGCTGGGACACAGAGGGGATATCTTTTTACATAGTTTCTTTAAGGCTGGAGGTTGGTGTTGGAGGGCAGAAAGATTTTTCTCCTTTCCTACCATCAGAGCAAGCCAAGCAGCTGTTGCTGACATCTGCGTATTGGGGAATAGGTTAATGTCTGAGGGTCTGAATATCTCCCAAATATTAAAACCTCAGAATACGAATGTCCTTCAAATTTATATACAATCTTGTTCATCTATCCCTTGTCTTTGTGCTTTCATTGACCACACTCAGGTGAGCCTTGTCCTACAGCATGATACATTGCGACTATTTGTGCCACACACTCTCAAAGAAACTGCGGAACCACCTGATCAACATCCTCTACAGCAAACAGGGAAAGATTAAGAATGAGCTCTCAAAACTGGATACTCTCATAAAGAACCAACCTTCCACACAAACTTCCTCATGGCTGGACTTTACAAAAACTAGACAAGCCATTTACAAAACACACTTTGCTTCTCTACAAAAGAAAAAGGACACTAAGCTATCTAAACTACTATATGCCACAAGGGGCCACAACAATGGTTCCCGTAACCCACCCAGCAATATTGTTAATCTATCCAACTATACTCTTAGCCCAGCAGAAGAATCTGTCCTATCTCGGGGCCTCTCCTTTTGCCCCTCCACCCCCACGAACATGATACAGTTCTGTGGTGACCTAGAATCCTATTTTCGACGTCTCAGACTCAAGGAATATTTCCAACACACCTCTGACCAACATATTAACCCACAGAGACCTTCCTGCCAACACTACAAAAAGAAGGATTCTGGGTGGACTCCTCCTGAAGGTCGAAACAGCAGCCTGGATTTCTACATAGACTGCTTCCGCCGACGTGCACGAGCTGAAATTGTGGAAAAGCAGCATCGCTTACCCCATAACCTCAGCCATGCAGAACACAGTGCCATCCACAGCCTCAGAAACAACTCTAACATCATAATCAAAAAGGCTGACAAAGGAGGTGCTGTCGTCATCATGAATAGGTCGGAGTATGAACAAGAGGCTACTAGGCAGCTCTCCAACACCACTTTCTACAAGCCATTACCCTCTGATCCCACTGAGAGTTACCAAAAGAAACTACAGCATTTGCTCAAGAAACTCCCTGAAAAAGCACAAGAACAAATCCGCACAGACACACCCCTGGAGCCCCGACCTGGGGTATTCTATCTGCTACCCAAGATCCATAAACCTGGAAATCCTGGACGCCCCATCATCTCAGGCATTGGCACCCTGACAGCAGGATTGTCTGGCTATGTAGACTCCCTCCTCAGGCCCTTCATTACCAGCACTCCCAGCTATCTTCGAGACACCACTGACTTCGTGAGGAAACTACAGTCCATTGGTGATCTTCCTAAAAACACCATCCTAGCCACTATGGATGTAGAAGCCCTCTACACCAACATTCCACACAAAGATGGACTACAAGCCGTCAGGAACAGTATCCCCGATACTGTCACGGCTAACCTGGTGGCTGAACTTTGTGACTTTGTCCTGACCCATAACTATTTCACATTTGGTGACAATGTGAATTCAAATCAGCGGCACTGCGATGGGTACCCTCATGGCCCCACAGTATGCCAACATTTTTATGGCTGACTTAGAACAACGCTTCCTCAGCTCTCGTCCCCTAATGCCCCTACTCTACTTGCGCTACATTGATGACATCTTCATCATCTGGACCCATGGAAAAGAAGCTCTTGAGGAATTCCACCATGATTTCAACAATTTCCATCCCACCATCAACCTCAGCCTGGACCAGTCCACACAAGAGATCCCCTTCCTGGACACTACGGTGCTAATAAGCGATGGTCACATAAACACCACCCTATATTGGAAACCTACTGACCGCTATTCCTACCTACATTACTCTAGCTTTCATCCAGATCATACCACTCGATCCATTGTCTACAGCCAAGCGCTACGATATAACCGCATTTGCTCCAACCCCTCAGACAGAGACAAACACCTACAAGATCTCTATCATGCATTCCTACAACTACAATACCCACCTGCTGAAGTGAAGAAACAGGTTGACAGAGCCAGAAGAGTACCCAGAAGTCACCTACTACAGGACAGGCCCAACAAAGAAAATAACAGAACGCCACTAGCCATCACCTTCAGCCCCCAACTAAAACCTCTCCAACGCATCATCAAGGATCTACAACCTATCCTGAAGGACGACCCATCACTCTCACAGATCTTGGGAGACAGACCAGTCCTTGCTTACAGACAGCCCCCCAATCTGAAGCAAATACTCACCAGCAACCACACACCACACAACAGAACCACTAACCCAGGAACCTATCCTTGCAACAAAGCCCGTTGCCAACTCTGTCCACATATCTATTCAGGGGATACCATCATAGAGCCTAATCACATCAGCCACACTATCAGAGGCTCGTTCACCTGCGCATCTACCAATGTGATATATGCCATCATGTGCCAGCAATGCCCCTCTGCCATGTACATTGGCCAAACTGGACAGTCTCTATGTAAAAGAATGAATGGACACAAATCAGACGTCAAGAATTATAACATTCAGAAACCAGTTGGAGAACACTTCAATCTCTCTGGTCAAGAGTGGCTATCCTTCAACAAAAAAGCTTCAAAAACAGACTCCAACGAGAGACTGCTGAATTGGAATTAATTTGCAAACTGGATACAATTAACTTAGGCTTGAATAGAGACTGGGAATGGATGAGTCATTACACAAAGTAAAACTATTTCCCCATGGTATTTCTCCCTCCCACCCCACCCCCCACTGTTCCTCTGATATTCTTGTTAACTGCTGGAATTAGCCTACCTTGCTTGTCACCATGAAAGGTTTTCCTCCTTTCCCCCCCCCCTGCTGCTGGTGATGGCTTATCTTAAGTGATCACTCTCCTTACAGTGTGTATGATAAACCCATTGTTTCATGTTCTCTGTGTGTGTATATAAATCTCTCCTCTGTTTTTTCCACCAAATGCATCCGATGAAGTGAGCTGTAGTTCACGAAAGCTTATGCTCTAATAAATTTGTTAGTCTCTAAGGTGCCACAAGTACTCCTTTTCTTTTTGCGACTATTTGATATTTCCCAGAGTCTAAATCTTTGGCAACCTATTTGCTATATTTCTGAGTGAAATAAAAATAAGCACATTTTATGTCCTGGAAAATATGAATCATGCTTAGTGTTCTGGAATTATAAGAGGCCATGCCTAGTTTTGTAAATCATGGTGGGGAGAGGTTGGTCTACATTAGTTACCCTGTCAGTTTCATGCTATCATTGTTCTGTAGTTAAAAATAAGGCATTTTAAAGAAACCAATTATATATGGTAATTCCAAATAAAATGAGTCTCCTTTTTCACCATCTCGTCTTTATGAAAACAGTTCTTATAATCCTTACCTAATTATCCCATGATTTCCCCTGTTATTGAGAGATGTTGATTAAGGAGACTTTTGTTTTAAATGTTGCTTTAAAATGAAATAATCAACCAGTGGTCAGGAATTAGGGCCTGCAGCTGAGCCTGGGACCAGTTAGTTGACCTCAGCTGAACACCTCAATAGACCAAACCTACAAGGCCTGCTCTGAAGCCAAGGAACAGCAGCCCTGGCTGCTGCTCAGTGCTTTGCTCGCAGCTGCAATTGCTCTTGTGCCTGCCTTATTCCAAGCCTTGCTCCTGCCCTGGTCCAGTCAGTTCAAGAGCTGCTCTCCTGCTTGGTTCTTGACTCTGGCTCTGACTACTGGCCTCTGACTCCAGCTCTGACCTCTAAGCTTGATCATCCACTGCTGCAACCACTAGACCTGACCACCCACATTCCAGTCCATGACAGTTTGAGCATCCTCCTCCTGAAAGAAGGGACAGGTTCTGCTAGCAGAATGGATGCTGCTAGGGCCAGTGTCTCCCTGTCAGAGATAGTGAGTCTCTTGCAGAACCTGCAGACTCAGGTTGCTGCCCTGCAGGCCCAGAGTGTGGCACCTAGGCACAGGCCATGCCACCTGCAGCTCCAACTCCAGCCACTTGAGAACCAAAAATTTCCCTGCTGGACGAGTTAGCTGGCGACTGCAGTAAGTTCCTCAAGTTTCTGAATTAGTGCTGGCCCTATTTCTGTTGCACCCTCAGTCATTTCCCCCATCCGCTCCTGAGTAGGACTTATCAGCCTGCTGACTGGAGAGGCGTTGGGTTGGGCCTCTCGACTGCTGGAGAATTTGAGTCAGTTGAGAATTTTTGTTCAAGCCATGGCGATGATTTTCAATGACCTGAGTCGCATGTGTATGGAAGAGGCTGCTGTCCAGGCATTGCTGCAGAGGCATTGTCCAGTTGCTCATTTTTGCCGTGGAGTTTCGACACCTGGTAGCAGCCACCAAATGGAATGAGGCTATGCAGCACTAGCGCTGAGCAGGAAGCTCAGCTCAGATGTTGATGTCAAAGACGAGTTGGTGCAGATGGAGCCTCTGACAGGTCCAGATGCCCTAACTGAACTGTGCATAAAGACTGACAACTGCCTGATGGAACGCCACCAAGTAAGATTAGCTTCCTGACCCTACCAATCACTCTGACTCCAGCCAAGCAACCTCTGTGCCTTCCCCACATCCTGTGTCCATGCAGGTTGACCATGCCAGGCCCCGCTTCTCTAACACAGAGGAAAACATGCCCCAGGCCTGTGGCTATACTGTGGAGAACTGGAACACTTAGCATTGACTTGCCCTTCAGAGGCCCAGTCTGCATCCCAGTCAGGAAGCACCCAGCTCCAATAGAAGGGTTGGCATTCTCCCCCTGGCTCAGGTAGCCTGCACCAACATTTGTTTGCTGGTACTCTGGCGCCTCAGGTAATTTAGTGGACTTGAATTTACTTGAGAGTATAATGTCATCACCAAATGCAAAGTTTCCCTGACTTAATAGTGTCCATTGACAGACCGCTCCTCTCTTCAGGCTTTCACTCATCTACCTGCCCCTTAGAGGTCACTACCATTCAAGGTTATCAAGAAATCCTTCAGTTTGGATTGATCCATATGCCACATTCTCCTGTTCTCCTCTGTATTCCTTGGTTCATTTCCCATGATCCATGTATCTGCTCGCAGGCTGACATGGTGCATTTTAGTTCACCATACTGCTGGGATCTTGCCTCCCAAAATCCAACCACAGAGATGAATGCTCTGCTTCTTTGCCTATCTCCCAGGAGATTCCAAGACAGGGGGCTTAGATTAAAAGGATCCTTCGCAACCCCTATGGTGTCTTCAACGATCCCAGTGGTACATGTCAAATATCAAGACTTCTCTTTGACAAAAAGACATATTTGACAAAAAGACAGCTGACATCTTGCTACCTCACTACGACTGCCCTGTTGACCTCCAGCCAGGAGCAGTGATCCCTTTTGGGTGTATCTGTTCCCTCTCAGAAAATGAGTTATAGGCTGTCTGAAGCTATCTCCAAGAAAACCTGCAAAGGGGGTTCATCCATCTCTCCAAGTCCTCAACCAGGGCTTTGATTTTCTTTGTGGGTAAGAAGGATGGCTCCCTGTGGCCTTGTGTGGATTAACAGCCTTTAAACAATGTTACAGTCCAGAACCAGTAGCCCTTACCAATGAACTCTTTGAGAGACTCTACTTCACCAAGGTCTTCACCAAGTTGGACCTTCGTGGAGCTTGTAACCCAGTTCGGATTAGAGATAGAGATGAATGGAAGACAGCCTTCGCACTTGGTATGGACACTTTAGTACTTGGTTATACTCTTCAGCTTGTGCAACACTCGGTGACTTTCCAGTGCTTCATTCATGATCTCTTTAGGGACATGCTGGACCAATTTGTGGTTATCTACCTCAATGAGATCCTCATTTTTACTGAGGATCTGGTTATCGTGATCAACATGTATGCTGAATCTTAGAAAAATTCTCCTAAAACCACTTGTATGTGATGTTCGAGAAGTGTGAATTTGACCAGGACATGACTGAATTCCTGGGGCATATTGTCTTCCCCAAGGGACAAACTATGGACTCGCGCAAGGTGGCATCCATGTCATGGTTGATTTCCTAAGATAGTGCACTATGTTCTGTGCCATGCCTTCCCTACTGTATCAGAAACAACATGTCTCTTCCTAGAGAATATCTTCCGTTACCATGGATCACCAACTGGTCTCATGTCGGATCAGAGCTCCTGTTCATCTCCCCATTTTGGTGGGTATATCTAAGATTTCTTGGCATAGAGTCCCTCACCTTTTCTGCCTATCACCTTCAAATCAATGGGCAAACAGAATATATCAGCCAGATTCTAGAATGGGATCTTCACTGGTTTTTTAATTACTAATTTTCCTTGTGGAATTTGCCTACAATAATGCAACCCACGCAAACTTCATTCTTTGCTAACTGTGGCTTTCAACCTTGTTTTCATCCAGACATACCCACGAGTTCCCAGGTACCTACCACCATGGACTTGGCTACTCACTTGCTCAAAGTGCACCAAGAACTCAAGAAAAATGTAAGATCTGCTAAAGAAGCTTATAGCAGCAGGCTAACCAGGGTCACCAAACTTCCCCAACCTTGTTGTAGGGACAGAGTTTGGTTATCCACCCAGAATCTTAAAGCCCATCAGCCAAACTGGATTACCAGTACCTGGGCCATTTCAAGATCTTGGAACAGGTCAATCCAATAACATGCAATCTACAGCTACCTGAGGCCCTAAAGATCCATTCTGTATTTTATAACTTCCTTCTAAAGCCTTTTCTGAGAACCCCTTCTTGAACCGCTCCAACCCACTTCCACCATCCATAACTGTTGAAGGGCAGGAGTAATATTTGATCTGATGAATTCTTTCTTCCTAGTAAGTTAGGGGGAAACGCCAGTACCTGGTGGACTGGGTGGGCTACAGTCCAGATATATAGTCCAGGGAAATGGTGGAGAACGTCTGTGCTGAGCCTGGGACCAGCTAGTTAACCTAAGCTGAACACCTTGATTGACCAGACGCCCTGATTGGCTGAGAAGTGTCATCAGGCCTTCTCTTTAGCCCAGCAGCTGGACCAGCCCAGCACCTGCTCCCTAAAATTCAAAGATATCTTGAAAATAGGAGAAATGGGCTACAGGCACAAAATGAAAGACAAATGTAAGTGCTACATTTAGGAGAGAAAAACCAAATTCACAAATACAGAATGGGGGATAACTAGCTCGGATGCAGCACTGTTGAGAAGGATCTGGCACTCACGGTTGATCACAATCTCAACATGAGTCAGCAATGTGATGCTGTTGCAAAAAAAGCATATGCAGTTTTGGGTTGCATTAACAGAGGCATAGCTGGTAAGTCACAGGATGTGATAGTACCGGTCTACTGGACTCTGGTTAGGGTTCAGCTGGAGTTCTGCATCCAACTTTGGTCATCGCTGTATAGAAAGGATGTAGAGAAATTGGAAAGGATCCATAGATGAGCAACAAAGATGATCAAAGGAATGGAAGGCAAGCCATATGAGCAGAGGCTGAAGGAACTGGGTATGTTTAGTTTCAAAAAGAAGAGATTAAGGGGAGACATGATAGCAGTCTTCAAATACTTGAAAAGCTGCCATTAAAAAGATGGAGAAAAATTGTTCTCTTGCCATAGAGATCAGGTCAAGGCTTGAGCAGCGGGTTGGACTAGATGACCTCCTGAGGTCTCTTCCAACCCTGATATTCTATGATTCTATACCAGTTTTAGATTAAATCTCAAAATAATCTTCCTAACTGTAAGAACAATGGAACAAACTGCCTAGGGAAGTGGTGGAAGCTTCACTGGAGGTTTTCAAAAAGAGGCTGGATAGCCATATGTTTTGTATGGTTTAGACACAACAAATCCTGCTTCTTGGCAGGGGTTTAGCTAAATGACCCTTGTGGCCCCTTGCAACCCTATAGTTCTATGGTTCTATGCTTCCCGCCGCAGCTGTGATCATCCTGTCCCAGTCTTGTTCCCAGCTGTACTTGGTTCCTGATTCCGACACTGACTCTGGTCTTTGATGCTGTTCCTGGCCTCTGATTGTCGCTCCAACCACCAGTCCTGACCACCCTCTGCTCTGACCATAACACCAGAGATGCTCTTACATCAGTTTTATAAGCCATTCAAAATACTGTACTTTCTGGAAACTCAATAAATCAATTGTGTTGTTCCGACTATCCACTCAGTCTCAATAAAGGTGGACCAGGGGCTTTTGTTGGAACTACATTAAGCACATTTGTCCCACAAAAGATTAAGCACACAAGAGTTCCAACCTTGTATGCACAGATTAAAATTAGTTACTATGGGACATAAACCTGACTGCATTTTCATTGGTAAGGCTCAAAGCACAGTTAAATATGAAATGCCATATTTTTAAAATGGTTACAAATGGTAACATTATGGATTAAAATACTGTAAGTGTTGAGCTGAATTCAGTACAGTCTAAAAGAAGCTTTTGCTAATTTTAAATGTTTTGAAATCCCAGAGAAACAGAAAGCTTTCCTGTTATCAATAATGATCTCCTGCACATGTGATTTTGATTCGTTTTGCTGGCATGTTATATTTGCTATTGTTGACTTACACTGTAAATGTATCTTCACAGTATTGCAGTGTGCCCCTAAATTATGTTTCTTGTTAATAAAGTCGTTAAAATACTAATATTCATTAGAGTGGAAAAGATTTATATGTGTAATTGACCACAACATGGGGTCTTGTCTGAGGGACACAGATGCTCTAGCTTCTTTCCAAGTATTTCATTTTGGCTGAAATGCAATCTTCCTGTAGTTCTAGCTAGTACTAAATCATTGCTAGACAGGAAAATGGGATCAAAATGCAATTTGGGGCTTTATTGCTGACCATGTTATTGACCACAGTAAGTAGAGAACTATCATTTGTTTGAAGGTAAAATATTTGCTTCTCCCCAAATTATGACACTGAGTCCTCATTCTCCCTTGTCTTACACGGAGGTATCTCCATTGACATCAGTGGTGGTCCTTTTGAATTTCACTGGCATGAGAAGAGAATCAGTTTTGTTTCAAATTATTCACTAAACTTGATGTTTTTAGAATGTGAATAAATATAAACGGGTACATTATTTCTTGGTAAAAATGATTATTTCATTGTCTTTCAATTCAGTGGATGCTATGATTCATATATAGTTACACTATGATGGCCTTTGGGCCTGATTCAAAGTTACACCAAGACCCTTTTTACAGCAGTCTGTCAGGGTAAAGGAGCCATCAAGTGGTTATACATTTTATATAAGCTTTCTTTAAGGTGTCTTTACACTGCCAGGGTAGAGTACCTGATATTGAAACCCTCTGTGCTTACTGTATATCATCAGTAGAATGTTGTATTAAGGGCTATCAAAAAGTTACATTAGGTCAATGGGGCACTCCATCATATCTTGAAGTTAGGCAAATGCTTCCCTTTCTTAACCCCAAGCTACAACTAATGAGTGAACCCAGCGTATTCTGTCCTCTTCAAAATTTTATCCAGTACCCTCTTGCATTAATTTACACTTCTTTGTTTGGTTTTTGACTTTGATAGGTAATCCAACCTGCATATTATGCAAAAGATGTCTGCCTGAATTGTTGTGATGTCATCATTAAAAAAAACCTCTATTTACCATATGATAACAGTACAGTTATCATATTTATTTTATACTCAACATAATGGGAAAACTGTGATATCCAATATAACCCTAAGTGGCAACTGTTGGTAATGATGACCCTTAATTACAATATAGGGTCGATCATTCCACAGATTCAGACTATAGATTTTTGTTTCAAGTAACCAGGTATTGGCACTAATCCATTCCTTTATTTCAAAATAACAAAATGTTCTGTGAGACGCTTCACTGTCTCCTTTTTTTCCTGAGTTATGTCAGGCTAATCATATTTATAATTTGCACTTTAAAACCCTGAATCACTTGGTTCATTTGCTGGATCTTTTAAATCTCAGCAATGGCTATCCTATGGTGAGGTGACCAGAATAGAGCACAATATCAAGGGATTTCAAATGAAGAGTAGTCAGGAAAATGAAACCAGTCATGCACCTAATTCCTGCCATGTGGTGTTAAAGTCCTGCCCATCTTAATTTAGGCATCTCCTTTGCTCTTAACTTGTCCTTTGTGGTCCTTTAGCAAATGTACACCAACATTTTGGGAAGCACTTGGCTAGGTGATCAAAAGGGTATTTTTCTGTTTTTAATTGTTATTATTCTGTTATACTCTTTATTTAGCAATACAACAAACAATCAAACTGATAAATCGATGTACAGAGCTGTTTTCATCCAGTAGAGGGCAGTGTTTCTCTCACACACACTCCTGTCCATAGAGTAGTGGAACAGAAATCTCCAGTTTGCTGGTCCTTCTGTTTGTCACCAACAAGCTTTGATAGTAGATCTCATCTGTTCTCTAATGTTGTGCAAAAGATTATGAAACAATTATTTTGTTCTATCATATTTCATTTACAATTCAAATAAAGATTGCTTTATGTATGTGCTTTCTTTGACACTATTACTCTGACATGTTTATATTATAAGAAAAGATGTGAAAAGTAATGATTCGGTATTACAGTATAGTTCTTATTTTCACAGATTTTTGTACGAGTTATCCCAGATCCCCAATTTTGCAGAACGTGCCCAATGTATAATCTTCCAATCTGTTTTCTCTGAGGGGATAACCTCAGTGCATCGTAAAGTGGATGTTATTACTCGTGCTTCTAAGGTAAGTTCTGCCAGTCTAATGAAAGCCAGTCACAAATTAAGTTTATTTAAAATACTATGTATTTCTTTGCTTCCTAAAGCTAATTCAGGTGTAATATAAATACTTCAGCTGTTTCATTAACTTTGCAGGAATTTAAAAGCACTATATGGCTTTTACATAACAACATTTCAGTCCAGCGGAATAGCAGATTTTAATTAACTTGCATAGTGCTAGTCATTTCATGTAAAATGATAGATATTTTCAGTAAAGAAATTTCAAATGTTGCAAAACCGAACAGAGTCTTACAGTAACACAGAGACCAGCATCAGAGCCAACTTTAATAAATGAATTAAACTAGATCAGTAAAACCCTAGAAATAAATAAATACATACATTTTGGAAGAAAAAGAATGGGTTCCTAGATGTTACGGTAATAGAAATAATTGATTATATGATTAGAAGAAAACGTAAACAGTGAATGGCAACCACAAGCATTCATGCAAAAGGCCAGCATACTAAATTATCTGGCCTACCATAAGAAGAGCCTCTTCTGAACTACCTGCTGCCCCACTCCACCTGTGAGTGAAGGAGCAAGGTGAAATTGACAGGATCTGTTTTTTGATTTGTTGCTCTGCTCACATGTTTGCAAAGTGGATTTGGAGGTGCTTTAAAGGGGAGAGAATATAATGTGTGGGGAAAGTGAAGAGTCCGAAGATGGGGATAAAGCGAGAATTCAAGAGGAAAATGAGCCCCAAAAACCAATTCAAGCAAGGAGACAAGCCAAAAAAGAGGAGATGAACAGTGTAGAAGAAACTAGAGTAAATATGGTTGTACCTGTGATGTCACTGAAATGTTGTGGACTGAAAACAAAGCTCCCTCAGCACTCAAATGTCTCAACAAATGTTTTGTATTTATTTGCAGCACTCAGATCAGAAATGTTGCCAAACCGTATTCTGCCATGGCTTTAAAACAAACACTTAGTCCTAAAAATGAGCTTACTTTCTTAAAACCCTAGGAATGTTAAAAACAAACAAAATTTCACACAGTATTTCCAAATAGTAATATAAACAATGATATTGTGTGTTTATATGGTACTTCCTATAGAATGTGCATTATAAACAATGAATTAAGACACTCAGAATTTCTGAGGCACAAAGCACCTGATTCTCATTTATACTAAGGACACCACTCTGTCAATGTTAAGGGGCTTAAATTACTTTTCACTCACTTTAACGTCCTTTTAGAGTACCAGGGTGCTAAAAAGTGGCCTTGTGTAAATAAGAATCAGGGCCATGGAGTTTGAAAGGCTTCCCCAAAGTTACAGAGCAATTCTAAAGCAGACTTGGGAATATCATCCAGGTTTCTTGACTCCCACCTCTCCCACCTCCTCCCCTTTCTTCTGATTTTTCCCCAAGCGGGTGAAGGTGTGGTCTACTGAATGCAAAATTAGGGCAGGTTATCAAATTTTCTCACCATTTACCTCACCACTGAATTTATTTTTCTTCCTTCTGGACCCAAATTTCAGTTTTTAATGACTAGGAGGGATAGTGTGTGTTTACATGGAGGCCATTCATTATCCATACTACCTTAGGCCCTTTCCTCTTTTTTAAAGCAATTTAAAATGGTTTACTGCCAGACTGTGGCTTGCCCTGCCTACCTCCCATATGGTGCACTGGGTATAGACCCACCGTAACCCACACACCTTCTGGGTGTGGTGTTCTGTCCCATCTACCAGCACTCCCAACTATCTTCGAGACACCACTGACTTCCTGAGGAAACTACAATCCATCGGTGATCTTCCTAAAAACACCATCCTAGCCATTATGGATGTAGAAGCCCTCTACACCAACATTCCACACGAAGATGGACTACAAGCCATCATTATCCCCGATAATATCACGGCTAACCTGGTGGCTGAACTTTGTGACTTTGTCCTGACCCATAACTATTTCACATTTGGTGACAATGTATACCTTCAAATCAGCGGCACTGCGATGGGTACCCGTATGGCCCCACAGTATGCCAACATTTTTATGGCTGACTTAGAACAACGCTTCCTCAGCTCTCGTCCCCTAATGCCCCTACTCTATTTGCGCTACATTGATGACATCTTCATCATCTGGATCCATGGAAAAGAAGCTCTTGAGGAATTCCACCATGATTTCAACAATTTCCATCCCACCATCAACCTCAGCCTGGACCAGTCCACACAAGAGATCCACTTCCTGGACACTACGGTGCTAATAAGCGATGGGCACATAAACACTACCCTATACCGGAAACCTACTGACCGCTATTCCTACCTACATGCCTATAGCTTTCATCCAGATCACACCACATGATCCATTGTCTACAGCCAAGCTCTATGTTATAACCGCATTTGCTCCAACCTTTCAGACAGAGACAAACACCTACAAGATCTCTATCATGCATTCTTACAACTACAATACCCACCTGCTGAAGTGAAGAAACAGATTGACAGAGCCAGAAGATTACCCATTAGTCACAGGACAGGCCCAACAAAGAAAATAACAGAACGCCATTAGCCATCATCTTCAGCCCCCAACTAAAACTTCTCCAATGCATCATCAAGGATCTGCAACCTATCCTGAAGGACGACCCATCACTCTCACAGATCTTGGGAGACAGGCCAGTCCTTGCTTACAGACAGCCCCCCAACCTGAAGCAAATACTCACCAGCAACCACACACCACACAACAGAACCACTGACCCAGGAACCTATCCTTGCAACAAAACCCGTTGCCAACTCTGTCCACATATCTATTCAGGGGATACCATCATAGGGCCTAATCACATCAGCCACACTATCAGAGGCTCGTTCTCCTGCGCATCTACCAATGTGATATATGCCATCATGTGCCATCAATGCCCCTCTGCCATGTACATTGGTCAAACTGGACAGTCTGTACGTAAAAGAATAAATGGACACAAATCAGACGTCAAGAATTATAACATTCAAAAACCAGTCTGAGAACACTTCAATCTCTCCGGTCACACGATTACAGACCTGAGAGTGGCTATCCTTCAACAAAAAAACTTCCAAAACAGACTCCAAGGAGAGACTGCTGAATTGGCATTAATTTGCAAACTGGATACAATTAACTTAGGCTTGAATAGAGACTGGGAGTGGATGGGTCATTACATAAAGTAAAACTATTTCCCCATGTTATTTCTCACCCCACCCCACGTTCTCCCCACCTCAGACGTTCTTGTTAACTGCTGGAAATGGCCCACCTTGATTATCACCACAAAAGGTTTTCCTCCTTTCCCCCCCTCCTTCCTTCTGATAATAGCTCATCTTAAGTGATCACTCTCCTACAGTGTGTATGATAAAACCCACTGTTTCATGTTCCCTGTGTGTGTATATAAATCTCCCCACTGTATTTTCCACTGAATGCATCCGATGAAGTGAGCTGTAGCTCACGAAAGCTTATGCTCAAATAAATTTGTTAGTCTCTAAGGTGCCACAAGTACTCCTTTTCTTTTTTGTCCCATCTAGAGGCACCAAGACCACTTAAAGAGAGAGATAAAATGAGTCTGCTTTACAGCCTTAGCTAACAGGCAGTTGGATTTTAGCTCATAATGTAGAGGCTCATGCACTAAGCTCCAGAGGTCCTGGGTTTGATCCTGCCCGCCATCGACCAGGGTCTGTCGATGTTACACCAACGCAGCTTATTCTCTCCCTAAAGCAGCAGGGAAACTGGGGTGGGAGCTTGATTGTGACTCCCTGAGTCTGCCCCAGGTGCAGAACAATAATCCACTGCCCCTTAGTCTGGGCAGATAGCAAACTAACAATAAAGCCCTTTCTTATTAACATTTTGGAAATGGCTACTCTGTTGTGCAGTAATTTCCTCTTATAATTTCTTTGAGTAGGAACATCAGCATCATTTTGTGTCACCTTCATAGTACAAGATACTACACATTGTGCTTCATATGGAAATTAATTAATTAATTAAAGATAACATCTCAGAAGGAAAAGACACAATCTATTCAATTTCTTCCCTTTACAGTTTGTTTTTAGGTTCCTGTCTTTGTGCTATAAAATAAAATCTCTTTAAAAAAATATTTGCCTGTATTACTAGAGTCTAGAGGGTGATTACAGTCTGCCATGTAAATACTGTTTAGCATTTTGATAAATAATAATTTATATATTACACCAGGTTATAGCCTGTTATATATTTCATTTTCCATGTCCATTTCATGCACAAAACACATCACTTTAATCTAGCGATGGGCCAAAATTGTAATCTTGAATCCAAACACCAACCTCTTGGTCCATCTCTGTATTAGACAGGCAAACAATTGTGTTCTTACATTGGTATAGTATCTCTTTCCAATATTTCTGAAAGAAATTCATTGTGTGACTCAGAACCTACATGTAGAACTAGGTGATATTTTTCAGCTTAAACTATTTTTGACAAAAAATGCAGTTTTGGTGGCACTGAAACATTTTGTGGATTAATGTTGATTTTACTAAATTGTTTTGGTTATAAAAAAAACTTTAAAAAAATCAAAATGTTTCACTTTGACATTTCTTAAATGAAACATTTTGATTTTTAAATTCAAAACTGTTTGTTTTGAAATTTTGTTCAGCTTTATTTTTTTAAAATTAATAAACATGAAAAAAATGTCAGGCCAGTGTTTTTATTTTGGATCAAATGAAATGTGTGACCCAGAACAAAGTTTTTTTTCAACTTTTCTATTTGGTGAAATTTTCAAACATTTTAATTTTCAGTTTGACCCCCAAATGAATTTTTATTTTATTTTTTTGGAATTGCCAACAAACCAAAAAATCTGGTTTTTGCACAGCTCTACTTGTATGCTGAGTTCTAGCACAGAGAAAATTCTTATGTAGCCTTGAAAATTAGGTTTAAAATATGAGTATCATAGAAGATTAGAGTTGGAAGAGACCATAGGAGGTTATCTAGTCCAACCCCCTGCTCAAAGTACGACCAACCCCAACTAAATCATCCCAGCCAGGGCTTTGTCAAGCTGGACCCTAAAAACCTCTAAGGATGGAGAATCCACCATCTCCCTACATAATCCATTCCAGTGCTTCACCACCCTCCTAGTAAAATAGTGTTTCCTAATATCCAACCTACACCTCCCACACTACACTTTGAACCATGCTCCTTGTTCTGTCATCTGCCTCCACTGAGAACAGCCTAGCTCCATTCTCTTTGGAACCCCCCTTCAGGTAGTTGAAGGCTGCTATCAAATCCCCCCTTACTCTTCTCTTCTACAGACTAAATAAGCCCAGTTCCCTCAGCCTCTCCTCATAAGTTATGTGCCCCAGCCCCCTAATTGTTTTCGTTGCCCTCCGCTGACTCTCTCCAATTTGTCCACATCTGGCCTCTCTCCAGTTTGTCCAGAACTGACACAGTGGCCTAATTGGTAGTGTTGTGAATGGCAGTACTTGGTTCTGCTGTCTTATGTTACTCTAAAATTGGCATTGTGCCCTTCTATGTTTATACCTCATTGATTCCATGTTAGATTTTACTTAGATTGTAAACTCTTTGGGTAGGGTCTGTCTTTTTGTTCTGTTTGTATGGCACCTACCTCACTGGGGTCCTGTTCCATAACTAGAGCTCTTATGCACTTTTGTAATACAAATAATAATAAATAATACTTTTTCTCAATTTGCAAATGAATGAATTGTTTTTAAATTGCGAACGCTGCATCCTGGGCTCTGAGAGTAAAACTAATTTATGTCTGTGATTTTGTGAGAGAATGAAAGAAAGCTGCTGCAGGCCAAATTAATGCATACAGTTACAGCTGTGCAAGTCCTGGTCTTCTGGTTGTTCCCCTAGTAGCACCTGTTCAATCCCCATTGAAAGCTGCCTGGTTTTGTAGAGGGATGATTGAGGGAATCATTTGGACTGCAGAATCTTTACTACTGAGAATACTTAGGGAGGGGAAAAAAATCCAGCTCGACTCCTGTAGTGTCCAGAGCCCAAAATCACAAAACATCCCTTTACTTTACTTTGATGTGGAATCAGTGAGTGACAAACATGGAACCTCATAATGCCATTTTCATGACTACTGTACTTTAAGTACAAATTGTAGAAAATGGTTGGGACTCTTTCACTAGTATTATGGTAAATATTGGTATAAGTGCTGTAGGGAAATCCATATTTTTTGTCTGTCTCATCATTGTAACATTCATGGGAACAGTAAAAGTATTGTAAACGTCTGTACCACCCGATGTTACAAATTAGTATTCCTCTTTCAGGATTTGCTGGACATGAAAAGTGTGAAGGAAATTTTAGGCTTGATTTTGGCTTTTGGAAATTATATGAATGGAGGAAACAGGACACGAGGTCAAGCAGATGGATTTGGTTTGGAAATTCTTCCGAAACTAAAGGATGTCAAGAGCAGAGTAAGTAGTATTTTTACTTTAAAGGGCGTTTGTCACGTGATCTTTTTCATGTTCCATAATCTGCAAAAGGTTGATCTCTCTTGCCTCTTACCGTTATCTGTTATAAATAGCAGCACACTTTGTAGATGTTGTTTTCGGAATGTTTCTCCCTTCTTTGTTGTTCTGCACAGATCATTTGCATCAGAAAGAATTTTCCTCCTCACTGACTACTGGCCTCTGTCTCTTTCTCCCCACTTTGCCCCCTGCCTCACATATGTACACATAGACATCTCCTGTCTCACCTAGATTCTGCCACTGAAAAGATTATCCTGGTGTCAAAGCCTTTTTGTGTATTTTTCAGTCAAGATTCAGTCAATGCAGAGTTAAAGACATGTAAGAGAGCACAGAGGGATGAAGGTTTCTCCAGTGACTGTCTTAACCCTCACTCCTGATATTAGTTGCATATCTTTACAAAAGCCACTAGCATGTGAGGAATTACTTTGAGGGCCAAGTTTAGGAACAGTGGCTAGAAACTGGAAACCTGAAGGATCAGATTCGAGTTTATGGGTTTGGATTCTTGGTGGAAGAGTCTGCCCATGGCCTGAAAAGTGTTGCCTGTCTTCATTTTTAAGTTGACAAGTATCACATCGTCTTCAAATAACAGTTGTAACACAAGAATTCTGAACTGCTACACTGAGTAAACAAGAAAAATCAGCCTAGATGGCCAATTCTTTTCTGAAAAACTGGAACCCCAAAGGATCTCTGGATAGTTACTTAAGGCTTTAGTGAGGACACTTAAAAATTAGCCACTTTTGGGTCTCATGTTGCCCTACCTCCATCTCAGCAGGGATGATGTTTGATCAGATCAGCAGTGGAAAGACAAACCTTGTGGTCCTGAATGGTGGGAGTGCAGGCTTGGAAGCTCTGTGCCCCTCATCCTGAATGCACATGGTGATCATGTCTGGCCAGGGGAGAAGGTGGGAATTTTATAAATCTCCCTGCTGCAATTGGCTAAAAAAAAAAAAAATGTTTCGGAACCCCTGGCTAGGATGACTATATGTCCCATTTTGGGCCCATACGTCCCAGTTTTTTTGGGACGATGATCAGTTGGCAACTGGTGATCAGTTGGCAAGAGCAAATGGGACCAGTGCTCAGTTTTGCCAAAAAGAAGCTTGTGGGGGTGAGTGGCAGGGCTCAGGTGGGAGGGGAGAGTGGTGGGGCTCGGATCAGCCCTGTGTGGGGCAGGAGAGGGTCTTCGGTGAGTGGCTTAGGCCAGCCTCACCTGGGGGAGGGGAGAGGGCCAGTGGGGGAGGAGGGAGAGGGGCTCGAGGGAGTTCAGTGCCACACAGGGGAGGGGCTCAGGAGATTTCCATGCCATGCGGGCAGGGGAAAGGAACTGAGAGCAACTCCACGCTGGGGAGGGGAGGGGGAAAGGGGCTCAGAGTAGGGGGAGGGAGGGAGAGTGACTCGCTTCAGCCCCGCACGGGGGGGCCCCTCACTCCAGCGCTGTGCTGGGTGGGAGGGGTCCTTGGTCCATTGCTGCACTGGGCAGGGGGACCCTTCATGTGGTCAGTTCAGCTTGGGGCTTGGACAAGCAGTACTCAGCCAGCTCTTCCTGGGGGCAGGAGGAATTTCTCACCACCTCCACACAGGCTTCTCTGAGATGGAGGTGGGGCTTCAGGCGGAAGAGGAGTAGTGGCGAGGGGGAGAG
Organism: Dermochelys coriacea; assembly: GCF_009764565.3. Taxonomy (NCBI): domain Eukaryota; kingdom Metazoa; phylum Chordata; order Testudines; family Dermochelyidae; genus Dermochelys; species Dermochelys coriacea. The sequence goes on from NC_050073.1 coordinate 71,220,005, forward strand.
AGGAGGAGCAGGGGTTGTGGCTAGTATTCTGGTGCTCCTGTAGGGCCCCCCAATTGGTCGGGGTCTTTGGGCACAGGCCCCGTTGGACCATAAAGCAATCCGCCACTGGGTGGGAGAGGATCAGGATTCATCCTAGGGATAGGTTGAAAAGAGCCAACCCTTAATATTGATTATGTGGCATGGAGGCTTGGAAAGATAATAAAGATGTGATCCCACACTTTAAAATCTCTCTCTGCCTGTGACCCAGTCTTCTGCCTGTCCTAATCAAACAAAGGTGATAGGTGTATGTGACATACTAGGGTACAATCCAGACTAATGAGTGGCTGTGTCACCCCTACACTAACCTGGGGTGCCCTTTACAATGCTTTATTGTTGTAACCTCCAGTCTGGACTGCTCACAAACAGCATCCAGCATGCAAGTCACTCCCAGCTATGTCTGTGTGTGTGCTGCAGCCAACCAGCCAGCCACACCTTGGCTCTTACCAGCCTTGGTTATACTGCAGCCTTGGTTATACTGTGACCCCAACACACTCCCAGTCTTAGACCTTCCCCAAGAAATGTATGTCCATTGTATGCCCAACTCTCTTCTGGACAATACAAGTTTATATTAAGTCTGTTATTGCTTCAGAAGAAATAATATGCACATAACTTGCCACCCCAAATGGAGTTTCCCAAACAGTTCAGTTTAAACACACTGGATTAGATAAAACAATAAAACAAGTTTATTAACTACAAAGAGAGATTTTAAGTAAGTACAAGTAATGAGGCATAAAAGTCAGAAATGGTTACAAGAAAAATAAAGATAAAATGCAACTAGTGCCTAACTTAACAAACTATGTTAAATTCAAAGCAAAGTTTTCTCACCAGATGCTCTCAGCAGTCTTATTGACCAAACTTCTTAGGTCAGAACCCCTTCTCCAGTCCAGTGAATGTTTCCTTTGTTGCTTCTAGTGCCATGGATGTGATGGGTAGGGAGAAAGAGAGGGATGCTGTGCGGAGTTTGTCTCTCCTTTTTTTAGTGTCAGTCCTCCTCTTGAAAAACATTTCCAGCTGAGATTCAGGAGACAAAGAGTCCATAGGAATCATAGAATCATAGAATCATAGAATATCAGGGTTGGAAGGGACCCCAGAAGGTCATCTAGTCCAACCCCCTGCTCAAAGCAGGACCAAGTCCCAGTTAAATCATCCCAGCTAGGGCTTTGTCAAGCCTGACCTTAAAAACCTCTAAGGAAGGAGATTCTACCACCTCCCTAGGTAACGCATTCCAGTGTTTCACCACCCTCTTAGTGAAAAAGTTTTTCCTAATATCCAATCTAAACCTCCCCCATTGCAACTTGAGACCATTACTCCTCGTTCTGTCATCTGCTACCATTGAGAACAGTCTAGAGCCATCCTCTTTGAAACCCCCTTTCAGGTAGTTGAAAGCAGCTATCAAATCCCCCCTCATTCTTCTCTTCTGCAGACTAAACAATCCCAGCTCCCTCAGCCTCTCCTCATAAGTCATGTGCTCTAGACCCCTAATCATTTTCGTTGCCCTTCGTTGTACTCTTTCCAATTTATCCACATCCTTCCTGTAGTGTGGGGCCCAAAACTGGACACAGTACTCCAGATGAGGCCTCACCAGTGTCGAATAGAGGGGAACGATCACGTCCCTCGATCTGCTCGCTATGCCCCTACTTATACAACCCAAAATGCCATTGGCCTTCTTGGCAACAAGGGCACACTGCTGACTCATATCCAGCTTCTCGTCCACTGTCACCCCTAGGTCCTTTTCCGCAGAACTGCTGCCGAGCCATTCGGTCCCTAGTCTGTAGCGGTGCATTGGATTCTTCCATCCTAAGTGCAGGACCCTGCATTTATCCTTATTGAACCTCATTAGATTTCTTTTGGCCCAATCCTCCAATTTGTCTAGGTCCTTCTGTATCCTATCCCTCCCCTCCAGCGTATCTACCACTCCTCCCAGTTTGGTATCATCCGCAAATTTGCTGAGAGTGCAATCCACACCATCCTCCAGATCATTTATGAAGATATTGAACAAAACGGGCCCCAGGACCGACCCCTGGGGCACTCCACTTGACACCGGCTGCCAACTAGACATGGAGCCATTGATCACTACCCGTTGAGCCCGACAATCTAGCCAGCTTTCTACCCACCTTATAGTGCATTCATCCAGCCCATACTTCCTTAACTTGCTGACAAGAATGCTGTGGGAGACCGTGTCAAAAGCTTTGCTAAAGTCAAGAAACAATACATCCACTGCTTTCCCTTCATCCACAGAACCAGTAATCTCATCATAAAAGGCGATTAGATTAGTCAGGCATGACCTTCCCTTGGTGAATCCATGCTGACTGTTCCTGATCACTTTCCTCTCCTCTAAGTGCTTCAGGATTGATTCTTTGAGGACCTGCTCCATGATTTTTCCAGGGACTGAGGTTAGGCTGACCGGCCTGTAGTTCCCAGGATCCTCCTTCTTCCCTTTTTTAAAGATGGGCACTACATTAGCCTTTTTCCAGTCATCCGGGACTTCACCCGTTCGCCACGAGTTTTCAAAGATAATGGCCAAGGGCTCTGCAATCACAGCCGCCAATTCCTTCAGCACTCTCGGATGCAATTCGTCCGGCCCCATGGACTTGTGCACGTCCAGCTTTTCTAAATAGTCCCTAACCACCTCTATCTCTACAGAGGGCTGGCCATCTCTTCCCCATTTTGTGTTGCCCAGCACAGCAGTCTGGGAGCTGACCTTGTTAGTGAAAACAGAGGCAAAAAAAGCATTGAGTACATTAGCTTTTTCCACATCCTCTGTCACTAGCTTGCCTCCCTCATTCAGTAAGGGGCCCACACTTTCCTTGGCTTTCTTCTTGTTGCCAACATACCTGAAGAAACCCTTCTTGTTACTCTTGACATCTCTTGCTAGCTGCAGCTCCAGGTGCGATTTGGCCCTCCTGATATCTTTCCTACATGCCCGAGCAATATTTTTATACTCTTCCCTGGTCATATGTCCAAGCTTCCACTTCTTGTAAGCTTCTTTTTTATGTTTAAGATCCGCTAGGATTTCACCATTAAGCCAAGCTGGTCGCCTGCCATATTTACTATTCTTTCGAGTCATCGGGATGGTTTGTCCCTGTAACCTCAACAGGGATTCCTTGAAATACAGCCAGCTCTCCTGGACTCCCTTCCCTTTCATGTTAGTCCCCCAGGGGATCCTGGCCATCTGTTCCCTGAGGGAGTCAAAGTCTGCTTTCCTGAAGTCCAGGGTCCGTATCCTGCTGCTTACCTTTCTTCCCTGCGTCAGGATCCTGAACTCAACCAACTCATGGTCACTGCCTCCCAGATTCCCATCCACTTTTGCTTCCCCCACTAATTCTACCCGGTTTGTGAGCAGCAGGTCAAGAAAAGCGCTCCCCCTAGTTGGCTCCCCTAGCACTTGCACCAGGAAATTGTCCCCTACGCTTTCCAAAAATTTCCTGGATTGTCTATGCACCGCTGTATTGCTCTCCCAGCAGATATCAGGAAAATTAAAGTCACCCATGAGAATCAGGGCATGCGATCTAGTAGCTTCCGTGAGTTGCCGGAAGAAAGCCTCATCCACCTCATCCCCCTGGTCCGGTGGTCTATAGCAGACTCCCACCATGACATCACTCTTGTTGCACACACTTCTAAACTTAATCCAGAGACACTCAGGTTTTTCCACAGTTTCGTACCGGAGCTCTGAGCAGTCATACTGCTCCCTTACAAACAGTGCTACTCCCCCACCTTTTCTGCCCTGCCTGTCCTTCCTGAACAGTTTATAACCATCCATGACTGTACTCCAGTCATGTGAGTTATCCCACCAAGTCTCTGTTATTCCAATCACGTCATAATTCCTTGACATCACCAGGACCTCCAGTTCTCCCTGCTTGTTTCCAAGGCTTTGTGCATTTGTATATAAGCACTTGAGATAACCTGTTGATCGCCCCTCATTCCCAGTATGAGGCAGGAGCCCTCCCCTCACAGACATTCCTGCCTGTGCTTCCTCCCGGTATCCCGCTTTCCCACTTACCTCAGGGCTTTGGTCTCCTTCCCCCGGTGAACCTAGTTTAAAGCCCTCCTCACTAGGTTAGCCAGCCTGCTGGCAAAGATGTTCTTCCCTCTCTTCGTAAGATGGAGCCCGTCTCTGCCCAGCACTCCTCCTTCATGGAACACCATCCCATGGTCAAAGAATCCAAAGCCTTCTCTCCGACACCACCTGCGTAGCCATTCGTTGACCTCCACGATTCGACGGTCCCTACCCAGGCCTTTTCCTTCCACGGGGAGGATGGACGAGAACACCACTTGCGCCTCCAACTCCTTTATCCTTCTTCCCAGAGCCACATAGTCCGCAGTGATCCGCTCAAGGTCATTCTTGGCAGTATCATTGGTGCCCACGTGGAGAAGCAGGAAGGGGTAGCGATCCGAGGGCTTGATGAGTCTCGGCAGTCTCTCCGTCACATCACGAATCTTAGCCCCTGGCAAGCAGCAGACTTCTCGGTTTTCCCGGTCAGGGCGGCAGATAGATGACTCAGTCCCCCGGAGGAGAGAGTCCCCGACCACCACCACCCGCCTTCTCCTCTTGGGAGTGGTGGTCGTGGAACCTCCAACCTCAGGACATCGCATCTCATGCCTCCCAACCAGCGGAGTCTCCTTCTGCTTTCTCCCCCCAGACATATCATCTGGTCCACTCTCCGCATTGGTACCTGTGGAGAGAACATGAAAGCGGTTAGTTACCTGTGTCTGTGTTACTGGAACCCGGACATTCCGCTTACCTCTTCTGGAGGTCACATGTTGCCAAGCTTCTTCACTGGCCTCTTGGCTCCTCTGTGCAACCTGCTCTACATCTTTAGAGCTTTGTGCCCCTAGAAGGCTATCCTGAGTTTGGTCCAGAAAATCCTCAGTCTCTCGTATACAACGCAGGGTCGTTACCTGTTGCTCCAGACCTTCAATCTTCTCTTCCAATATGGAGACCAGCTTGCACTTTGTACAGACAAAGTCGCTTCTGTCCTGTGGAAGAAAGACAAACATGGCACATCCAGTGCAGGTCACAACAGCTGAATTCCCCCCTTCCATATCACCTACCTACTACGGAGCTTCCTCAGAGACGTTGGCAAGATGTAAGCCTCACTGGGCTCACTCCAGGCGAACTCCCAGGCAAACTCCTGCTGTGAGCTGCTCTGCTGTCCCCGCTGCTCCGCTGGTTCGCTGCCGCTCCGCTGGTTCGCGATGCTCCCTGATGCTTTTCCTCACATGTTGGAGCTTTGTTTGTTTCTCTTGTTGCTTGGTGACTCTGTTTACTGGTTAAGTGCAAATTAAGCAGAGAGCACATTGCTTTGTTTGAGACAGACCAGTTTGCCAACCTCAGATTGGAACATGTGGTAATAATACCATACAGTAGAATCTTACCACTTCACATACAATGTTGCCATACCAATTTTATCAGGACAATAATAACCAGCAAATTATGAGTTTTCAAATGATATCTCACAAAGCATACTTTGTACAAAGACTATTACAATAATGTGTAGGGTGTGGACCTGGTTACATTCTGTTGCAGTGTGGTGTAAGAGTGTATATAGAATAAAGTAGAACTAATGTTTTACTTCACAAGGGCAATATATATATATTGTTTTGCCTGTATGAAGAGTAGTGACTTGCTTAATTACTAATTTTGCTACTCTGGGTTATTAATAAAATGTAATGTGCTGCACACTCAAATATACACCAGACAGCTCCGTGCAGGAAGTCGTACATTGTGCATATCTGAACCTTTATCCTGATAACTGTCAATACACTATATACAAATGAAAAAAAAAGACATCAAAGACCTTCCACGTATAATACACTACATTGTCTTTCTTTTGTGCTGTTTAATAATTTCCTGTAATTTATGATTCCATACCTGAAGCACTGTTTATCCATTTCCACAGCTGAAATTAGGTAAATTGATTCAGTAACATATGAAAATATATCATTGTCATCCACAATAATACAGGCAACGCAGGACCGAAAAAGTAGTGGCTTTGTAGAGTGAAAATCTTTTAACATGGTAGAAGTATATATTCATGAAGCAATATACACTATGTACGAAATGCACTGAGCATGTGTATATTCCATGGTTTTATATTTGGTATAAAAGATAAGGAATGCCTATACACTTCATGGCCTGTTATACAGGAGTGAGACTAAATAAACTAAAGGTCCTGTCTAGCTTTAAAACCTGTGAATTTATCTGTCTAGCTTTAAAATGTGTGAATTTATTAAATTTTCAGGCAATTACAATGTTTGTTAATATAATTACTTGAATTATTAGAGAATTGTAACACCTCACAGGTTTTCCCACTGCAGGATCCCAGTAACACCAATTGGTAGAAGTTATCGGTGTCCTGTGGTGGGAAAATCAGGTCCCTGATTACTATACTAGTTGGATTTTTATGATCAATGACTCTACAACTAATACATTGTGGATCCTACTCCACAAGGCCACATAAATTAATAAAATGGGATTATATTCCTTTTTAATTGATTTGGTGATTTTCTTCACTCATTTAAAACTACTTTCATCATAGGTCTTTTGACATTGTTTTCACTCCCAATTTAACCTTTTAATTACTATATTTAATTTATTCCTAGGATAACGGTATTAATCTTGTGGATTATGTTGTCATATATTACCTACGACACTTGGACAAGGTAAATGATTCATTTGCTGCATTAACTACTGTATCAGTATATTACTTAGACAGATTGTGTTGACAAAGAGATTAGAGAAAGACTTGAATTTATTACTAATTTTTCTTGTCTGAATAAAATAGTTCGGACAGGGAAAATAAAATTTATAAAATTGAATACTAAGACCAACACTAAATATTGTCTACTTTCAATGTTATACTTTGTTAGCATTTTCACCAAACAATACTTGTAATTGTATAATTTCCTAGAACCTGGAAGGCATGAACAATCAAGCCCTACTTGATATGCAGTTATACAGACAATTCGCAGCATGTTGTTTTTCAGAAAGCTACACAATTTTAATGGCAGCCTTGTTTCTGCATGTTCGCTACCAGTGTTTGTTATTGGAAATGGCTATACTACATGTTAGGACTCTTTCTATCACATAGCACCATAGCCTGGCTGTTTGTTGGAACTTGGCTGTCTCTGCTGGCGAGCTGAACACAGCTATGATTTCCATCAGTTTTAAATTTAAATTTAAAAATATTCAGTTAAAATAAAAACAAAAATTGTTCGTTATTCACACTGTGGAAGTGGGAAGCAAATAGCTGCTTCAGTAAGGGCATTGATGTAAGGCTGAAGCATGCCTGGGCAGAATTTCTGTTGATGAGAGAATACAGTGGAAGGATGTTGTTTGAAGCTGCATTGGTTCTGCTGATAGGTGATTAAGCTAGGGTTTGTACTTGGGGGAAGAAGTTCTGCTGCTTTGGATAGCTTACATTTTTATAACTCCTATGGTAATATTATTTTAATGTACTGTTATGAGCTGGATGAAACCTTGAGATGGGTTGAGTTAAAACTGCATTTAGATGGATAGATATGAACTCTCCATTCAATTAGCATAGCTAGAAGCATAACCCCCACCTAGGGCAGGAGCTTTTGGCTGAATATTCTTTTGGGTCGGCGTGTGTGTGTGTTTGGGAAGAGAGATGACAAGTATACTGATAAGAGACAAAAACAGAAAGAGATATAAATGTGTAAATTTTGTCCATCTTTCCTGGATTTGATTCTAAAACTTTTTGTATCTTTATGATCATATAACTTTGAACTTTTCCAAAATGTTCACAATTTTTCCGAAATGTTCACAAACTTGGAGTTGTCCTTCATTAAAGACGGAGATATGAGAAGCAGAAAACATTTTAAACTCAATAGTGTATGCTTGTAAAATGGTTTGTCATTAAAATACCTCATACACAACACCTTTGCATCGTTAGTATTTCCTTTGAGAAGTAGCTTTGAATCTTGTAGGGTTTTTTGTTTCTGATTTTTTTCATTGTCATTCTGGAGACAAGGTACATGCTTAGGGTTGCATATGTAAACGATAACCCATGTGATTTATTTCTGCACATAAACTCTCAACTATGTATTTTTATTTGTACAGACTACTATATTCTAGCTAGTGCATAAATACTGATGGCAAATTAGGGTCATACAGTATGAATTGGGTAAGATTATACCTGCAAACAGTTGGCATAAGCTTGTTTGTTCCAGTGAAACACACGTTCATGTTATCTAATTTTAAGAAATATTTAATCCCATATCAAAACCTTTATTGGTATAAAATGAACTGAAATTGTGAAGTCTTAGTTTTGTCTGCTAGTTTAGGTTGGTATTCTCCATTAGAATTTGATTGTACTATAATACTGTAGAAAAAGATTATATTATTATTATCCTTTTGGCATAAAGATGGAAATGAAGGGTGACATCCTGGTCCCATTGAGGTTAATGGCAAAACTCCCACTGACTTCAGTAAGGTCAGGATTTCACCCAAAACATGTGTCCCAGTGAATAACTATTTTCAATGTAATATTTCTGCAGTTTTGTAACACTAATTCATAGTTAAAATTTCAAGAAAAATATTTTGTTTCAATATGAATTTTTCATTTTCATAGTTGCCTATTATTTATTTGTTTGTTTGTTTGTTTATTTTAGGACGCAGGAACAGAAAAGAGTATTTTTCCTCTGCCAGAACCACAAGATTTCTTCCAGGCCTCCCAAGTTAAGTTTGAAGACCTAGTAAAAGACTTAAGAAAACTGAAGAGAGATCTAGAAGGTAACTGGGAACTTTTACATTATTATGCTAACAACTGAGTGCCATTTAAAAAGTGAACTTTGAGTTTTGTTTATTACTAATTAGGTTTATAGTGTTGTTCACTCTACATATTTACACCCTGGCACAAATTACAAACATAAAATAAAAATAAATGTACACCATGAGTTTTTAAAAATGAAAGCAAAACCAGCTAAAAGTAATTTTCTATAATCCCTTTTAAATTCAAAGGGACTCAAAAGAAATCTCTTGGAAATTTGCTTTAATTATGTAAGAATTTTCCTCTGGCTTCTCCAGGAATCTGTGTTTAACTGTAGATACCTCTTAGTCCAATAACATAAATACTCGCCACAGTCCTTGTATAACAATTTAACAGCTACAAGATAGAATTTGAATACTATTAATGTAAAAATAAAATACTACTTGCCAAGACACAGCAAAGGGAAATGGAGAGCTTCATCTCAAAATATTTTTACCCTTGGACATAAAATAAACATTTAAAAATGTTTATTATAAAAAGGGGCTCAGAAAAGCAAGTCTTCTATCAATCAAAGCACTGAGTTAGAAATAAAATAGGAATGGGTTGCTCTCTAAGTATTCTAGACAGTTTCATGCTTTGTAAGACTTTCTTAAATAAACACAGCAAATGATGATTGAATATTTTTAGCTTCTCACTTTTGTTAGGGAAAAGTAATACTAAGGCTGTTTTGTATAAAAATTAGATTTCAAGAAAAGAATTCCACATAAAAGAATATACAAAATATTCTGCTTAAATTTAAATAATATATTAACTTCTTTGGGGGGGTTTCCAAACAAAACATTAATTTTAGCATCAGAATTGAGCAAGATGACTGTATTCTATTGTTCAGTGTAAGGCAATAAAAACCATTACAAAATAATTTATTCTTCCAGTTAGAAATGGCTGAATTAGGTTATAGCCATCTTAAGGAGGGTTTCAAAGGTCAACAGTGGTAGGAAGGTATCAGTTGTTGTTTATTCAACCCGGGCATAGGCAAGTGCTCTATCTCCTCTCATCTCTTGGCCCTGTAAAACCCTTGGCCTGCCCTCTCTCGTGCTAGTTTGTGCAGAAACATGATCTGTGTTTGATGTTCTTCTACTTCAGCATGTAGTTCTGCTGCCATGCATTTCACTGTTACAGGCTGCGCTGTAAGCCTTTGACATTCTCATGATTTTAGTGCTAAATTGCAAAGAAAATAAAGAGAGAGAGAAAAAGGAGGGGTAGTGAAAAACACGATAGTTCAGGCTTCCCTATTTTTATTAGATTTATATTTTTGTTGTGATCTTTTGTTTTTGTGCTTCAAGATGTATATTTTGTCAGACTATTATAAAGAAAGGTAGAAGCTTTTATATAACCCCAGATGATGGGAGAAAGGAAAGAAGAAGAAGATGATGATGATGCTTTATAGGAAAATAATATAAATATAGTGCTGAGTTTGCCTTTATTATATTACTGAATAAAAACATATTTAAAACTTGACAAAGTCAAACAATGGATGAAAGTAATGACTTTGACATACAGCAAACGTTTCCAAACAAAAAACATTCTTGTAATCTTTTGATGTGCCAGTGTATTTAACACTTGAAAAGCACCCAGAAATTTTTGGAGGAATGCTAATACATTTCTCTAATGAATTTCTCTTCCATTCAAACAAAAAAATAGTCGTACTAGGAACATTGTGCATGATAGTAGTAATAGGAGCAGTGTGGGTAAATATGCCTTTTTTTAAACATTCCCTTTCGAATTTCTCTCATTAGATAACACTGTAGTTTAATTTGCATCAAATGTTTTAATTGAAGAGGATATAATTTTAACACATTCAACAAACATTTGATGAGTCTCTGTAGTTTATTGTAGCTGTTAAAAAGTTGTGGCTGCTGCCAGAATACCAGTGAAAGTTTAAAGCTGAAACAGATGTGATTAGCAGAAACCAAGTCCAGAGAAGCGTCAGGCCCAGCCATCCAGACAGGCGCGGCCCTTCAGATGTAAATAATTTGAACAATATTAACTGCAGTTGCCTGTATTATAGGGTACATTAGATTTATTTTATGGTTTGGTTGGCAAAGGTAGCTTGCGTGTCCAGTCAAAGCAAACCTCCATGGAAGTGTGATGAGACAAGGGCAATAAACAGGGGGTTTTCTCATGTGCTACTAGGGAAAAAAACTACTGCTCTGTGCAGTGTTAGTGTTATTTTTCACAAACCTATTTTCTCAGACAATACAATAGCACAAAAATGATGACAAAAAGCCACAGTAAATTTAAATACCACGCAGTGTATCTGAAATAACACTTTCAAGGTAAATACTTGTTTCTTTAATGAAAGTAGATTGTTACTATTACACTAATTATTTGCTGACCACTTTATCAAGGCATTCATTTATCGGTATATCATAGATATTAAAATAGGAAGGATTGAGTTGTCATGCTAGAGAGAGATGTCTTAGTGGTCTAAGCCTTGGGTTTGAAATACCTAGACTCCATGGAACCAAGAGTTCAAATCCAGACAGGGGCCATTCAGCCTTTCATCCTTCTGGGGCAAACAGATTGAGTTCCTTGCAATTTAATGGACAGGCATCCTTAAAGGGACAGTTTCAACTAAAAATTGGCTCAAAAATATTTTTTTTAAAAAAAACAAGCTTTTGCAAAACAAATAGAAATGTTTCAATTACTTTTTTTAAAAACTTTGAGTCAAAACAATTTCTAACGCACATTCTGCCCAGGCTTTGCAGCCCTGAGAACTTTAAGGTTAAAAGACTATACACATAAGTTAGATTTAACTGAATATCATTTTTCAGGCTGAGAAAAATACAGAAAGTTGACAGTATAACTAGTGAAATAGAAATAAGAGGTGAAATCCTGGCTCCCATTGACTTCTGTATTGTCAGGATTTCAACTAAGGTTTTTATAGTTCTTTCATTTTCAATAATTTGAAATATTTCTAGTAACATAAGCAAAGATATTAATTTTATAAGATGGGATTTTTAAGTTAACACTGTTCTTTTAAAAACAAAGTTTCCCTTTGCTTTGCATGGGTTTCATATTACCCCTTTTGCTTGGTCTGTGGTAAAAATTTCCATCTCCCTTCCCTTCACCCCCGAAAATATTCCTTTCTTATCATTGTGCAGTATGTTGCTTGGTTGCTGCTCCCAAAAAGGTAGTTTCATTTCAGTGGTTATGTATGAATGTATAAAACACTTAATCACTTAATTCTTTTGAGTTGAAAGCTGATGTACCTGATCCATTTTTCTATATCAGGCATTATTTTACATACCCTTATCATGTTCCCTCTCATTCATCTCCTGTTTAGAATAAACAATCTCAATATTTTCAATTTCTATTTATATGAGAAGTTTTCTGTGCCCTTGGTCTCTCTTGTTGGCCCTTCTTGTTCTCCAATATTATTTTTGAAACGAGGTGATCAGTACTGCACACAGTATTCCCGATGAGGCAGTACCATTGATTTACATAAAGGCATTATAAAAAATTTTGTATTATTCACCATCCCATTCCTTATAAATCCTAGCACTTGCTTTTTTTTTTTGACTGCAGATACATACTGATGTGTGTATATGGGGGGTGGCAAGGTGTCTTTGTTGAGTGGCCTACAGTGGTAGAAGGGTTAGGCTAACACTGAGCACTTTTGACATCCCACTCTTATTGTACATGGGTAGGATTTACAAAAGTGCCTGCGTGAGTCAGAAGCATATGTCCCATTGAAAGGCCACAGGATTTGTGCTCATAGGACAGTTAATTGCTTTTGTAAATTCCTTTTATCATGTGCCTATGTAGTTAGATATGAGGATGCTGGCCACCATTTCTATGCTAGCAAATTATGGGTGCAACTGAAATAATTAGAATGTTTACATTACAAGCTCAGTCAAGTACATATATGACTAAGTGGTAATACGTTTCCCCTCAAATAATGCAGATGCAAAGTTAGAGGATTGATGAAGCTTGGGCTCAAAATTTATTTATGTATCTGTTTGTTTATTATGTACAAAAGTGTGCTCTGGGTAAGTAGTAGTATCCATATGATAAATCACTCAATCATGTGATATGTGTATGATTCACCTTTGGTAGTCTCACCTGTCCCCTACCTACTAATCCATCTCCACCATGACTTATTCTGCATGTCATCCCCATGAGCACCTTCTCCTCATAAATATGTTGTTTAATATTTATTATATTCACTATGGTAATCTTCAGGGACTGATTGAGAACAGGACTCCGTTATATTAGACACTGCAAGTAGAAAAAAGCTGTGACAGGGTAGTATACGCTTAAGGGTAGCAGTGCTTACTGGTCAGCCCACCCCCAGTGATATGGCATAGGCCTTCAAAATTATGGAAAGTTTTTGTTTGTTTATTTATTCAATGACCTAGGAAATAAGAGGTATTGGTGAAGAGAAAGCAGTCCTGGGAATAAGTAGTGCTTGGGAGAAAGGCAATTGTTGTTTCTTTAAGGGCCTTGCAAGGTGGGTGGGGCAAATCTCCCCTCTCACCCAGGCAGTTGGGAATGAGCTGGGAAAAGCAGACTAGCATATATACTGCCTTCTCCCTCATAGCAAGGCAGACATCATCAGGAGAGGCTGCCTCCAAACTGGAGGACTAATTGGGAAAGAGTGCTCAGCTCAGCTGAAAGTAAAGCTGTCTAAAGCCCTGCAGCTGGCCTAAACCACTACCCCAGCTCCATTTAGGAGGGCTGAGCAGGAAACTCCTGTCTGAAGCGGGAGTTACTGTCTGTTCTAATGCTAGAGGCGGAGAAACTGCCTGAAATACAACCCCAGCCCCAGAAAGAGGGCTGAGGGGGATTCCTATCTGGGGGAGGGAAATACTGTGAGTGGGCTTAAGGTAAGAGACAGAGGGATTGCTCACAATACAGCCCAGCTGCTTCAGAGAAGGGCTGGAAGTGGCTTCAAGGAAACCACTTCATAGGTAGATAAGAAGAATCTGTCAAAAGCCACAAATCCAAGGTGGGACTAGCAGAGCCACAGATGAGGAGGAGGCATTAACAAGCAGGGAGAAGTTAGGAGCATCCCAGGGAAATAGTGGAAGTATTGAAGGAAGGGTCCTTAAACAGGGTCCTGGACTGGGACCCAGAGGAGAAGGTGGACCTGTGGGTTCCCCCAGCTCTCCCTCAGAACAAGTGGGGAAATACAGACATCAAGAGTAAAAAAGACCAAGAACTGTGAGTTCCAGACAGAAGCTGAGGGACAGGTTTACAGGCCATTAGATGTTGAGTTTTTTTTTATTTTGGGGCTTTTCTATTCATCCAAGATATGGAACAAATTGAGAGATGTGCTGGTCAAAGGGCTGGGCCATGGAAACAGCAGGCCATTGTAGAACCGGACAGATAATGTGACTGCTACAGTGAAAGAACTGCTCTGACAGTGCATTCTGATACTTGGATGCACTCGTGAGATGAGAGGCTCAACTACAAACTCAAATAGGCAAGACAGACAAAGGGTGGGGAAAGAGGTATGACACGCTGTAATGTTTTGGGATCCAACTCAGACCAGTGAGAGGTTGTGTCACCACTTGTCCTGTAACTCTGAGTGCCTTAAAATGTTCTGCTGCTGTAGCTCCCTGTCTGGACGCTCCAAGCCAGAATACAAGCATGCACTGTGTATGTGTGTCTGTCTGTCTGTCTGTTGAGCTGCCGTAGTTCAGAAACTCTGAATCCAGTAGCCTGCTTGTAACATCTCAACCACACTCTGGTCTCCACCAGCCATGATTACTACTAACCAAGTGACCCCAATACACCTCCAGTCCCAAATTCCCCAAAACTGTCTGCCTTAAAATGTCCAGCCCTCTCCTGGACCATTGAGGGAAGTTATACGGTCTGTTGCCCTTGTAAAGAGACAAAAGAACAGCAGTTTGTTGTTTTAAATGGAGTTAATAATCACTTCAAGTCAAACAGCACTGGGTTGATTTAGAATAAAAGTAAAACAAGTTTAGTTAATCAAAAAGAGAGAGATCAAGTAAATTCAAGTGTAAGGGATAAAGTTAGAAATGGTTGCAAACAAATAAAAATGTGGGGGAAACACTTTCTAGTGACTAAGACTTAACAAAACTACAATCTTGGTTCAAGGTAAGAGTCTTACCACCTTCCAGCAAGATGGCTGACCACACCTTTTGTCAAGTTCTCCCCCAAAGTCCTTTGTCTTCTTAGGTAAATGTAAACTTGGGATTCTCTGCCCTTCTCTTTTATAGTCAAGAGAACTTTTGAAATGTATCCTTAAAGTTCAGTGCCATTGCTGTGAGGAAAGGTGCCATGGAGTCTGATGGAGAAGGTTCCATGCTAGTTTCTTCTACGCTGGTGCTCCTACAATGCAAACTGATCTGTCCCTGCGGCCTCTGATGTGCCATGAAGGCTCCTTGATTGTGATCGCCAAATGACTGTGACTGCACCTGGATAGAGGCATTGGCCTTTCCTTTATCTGGAAAAACAACTGTTTACCCACTCCCCAGATTTGTCTGATTCATTCACATTTCAGTCCCATATTTCCTTCACATTTTTATAGTCCATTGGGTGTTTACAAACATATACCATGAAAGAATATTAATGATCAGTGTGTTTTTGTTTTTTAATGATATCTCACATGACACCAGTTAGATACAAATTATGACATAAGTGACTTGAGGTACACTTAACTGGTCAGGCCAGCTGAAACTTGCTGCCTGATACCAGTGAGTCCCTTGCCCTCTGGCATTGGGATGCTTTTAAGGTCACACATACAAGCAGAGTGAACAATGTTATGGCAGACAAACACAATGTTAGTGCCACAATTTTAAAAAAATGCTTTTGGAGTTGGGTTATGTTAGTGGGGAGTGGTTAGTTAAATGGAAAAGCAATGGAAGAGTGAGTGGACTTTGAAATGGGTGGCTACGGGTAATCAGGGAGGAGGGTAGCACAGAGGGTAGGTGGAATGAGGCTGAGGGGAAGAGACTGTTAGAGATGGAGTGCAAGGGGGTTGGCGGTAACAGCCAGTCAGCACAGGGGTAAGAATGCAAATATGCAGTCAAAACTATAGAAAGTTAAGGATAGTTAAGCGCTGAAATAGGCTAGTTCAGGGGTCTCAAACTCCTGGCCCATGGGCCATCTGCATCCCAAGAACCTCCCCAATGTAGCCCATAGGGCTCCAGCAATTTTAGGGCCGGGTCTCTCCCTTAGCCTCGCCTGCATCCCCAGGTGCTCCCCATCCCATGCTTCCCCCGGGTGATTTACAATGGCTCAGGGCCCTGCCCACCACAAGCAGTGCAGCAGAGCTGAGCGGCAACTGCCTGCTTGCTCCACATGTCTGCCGGTCCCTCCCTGTGGCATGAGCCAAAACAAAAGGAAATATTTGTCCAGAAGATTGGCCTTTGTCCTCTATTATCAATTGTATATAGAAATAGAATTCTTTATGTAGTGCTTTTCTTACTCAAGATATCACAGAACATTTTACAGAGTAACTAGCTCTATTTTGGTACTTCAGTGACTGAATAGGCAAATGAAATAGAGTATGTTCTCATCAAAATCTCATATTCAACCATGGACTGTTTTTTTGTTTGTTTTGTTTTTAAAGAAATTAACTCAGCCCACTGTGCGTGGGTGGGTGTCAATAAATTATTTAAAGCAATAGAAAATTAGTTAGCTGATATTAAACAAAATCTGAAGAGACTCAGCCTCATGGTAATCTCTAAAATGATTACTCCACCATTAACCCTTGGACTAATGTTTGAGTACATATATTGGTGTTAACTCATGGTATGAAGCTCATCAGCCTTGAGCTTTTCTTGATCAAATGGGGATGTGAATTTCACAGTTGAAGTCCCTGCAATGACAATGCCCTGCCACTAGAAATTCTAATTTAAAGAAGGGATGATATGACTTTTTTGAGTAGCTAAAGTCAAGACCCTGAAATTACTATCCACACCTGGAGTTATACCTAGAAACAGTAAGGAGCCAGTGACTTTTTATTGGGAATTGGTTAATTTGACAAAAGGAATATTGGCTAAGACTCATGAATCTGCATTTTTTGGTTCTAACTTCTAACAATTTTGAATGCTGACTTTCTTTCTAAATACTCCTTACCAATTCTCTGCATAATTTACTTAATATGTGCCAATAAATGGTTATGAGTGGAAGATGACTGTTACCTGATAACAATGGATAAAATTTTCAAAAGAACATAAGTGATTTAGGAGTCTAAATCCCATTTTCAAAAGTGATTTAAGCACTTAGAAGCCAGTGGGTACATCTACATCAGAGCTAGTGGTGTAATTTCCAGCTCTAGTAGATGTATGCATGCTAGCTTTGATGGAATTAGCATACTAAAAATAGCAGCATAGCTGCAGCTGTGTAGGTGGTAGAATGGGCTAGTCACCCTGCCTTAAGTCTCATCCAGGCCGCTATGTACATACTTGATTGGCTAATCCATCCTGCCACCCATGCCCCTGTGTCTATACTGCTGTTTTTAGTGCGCTAGCTCTAACATGTATAGCTACCTGAGCTGGAAATCACACCTCCAGGTGTAGATGGACTTAAGTCTCATTGAAATTCAAGTGTCTAAGTCACTTTTGGAAGTGAGACTTAGGATCCTAAGT
The DNA here is from genome assembly GCF_009764565.3 of Dermochelys coriacea. Classification (NCBI taxonomy): domain Eukaryota; kingdom Metazoa; phylum Chordata; order Testudines; family Dermochelyidae; genus Dermochelys; species Dermochelys coriacea. The sequence goes on from NC_050073.1 coordinate 71,237,403, forward strand.
CACTTAGACAGTTTTGAACATTTTATCCAGAATCAGTAGATATGCTATATTGTTCTTTTCAGGGCAGGGTCAGATCAAATAATTTCTTATTATTAATTAAAATAGTTTAAAATTAAATTTTTGAGAAGCAGGTACAGGATAGATGTTGAGGAACAAAAACTCTTGTATGTATGTGGTGTTTAATTAGAAGTTGTTGTAAGTGAAACAGATTGTGATACCTATAGGTAAGATTTTCCTACTATTTTCACTGTAAAGGGTCATTTTCAGATGCTTATTATTTTGCCAAACATTTACATTTTTGATCTGCAAGCCAATGTTGGAGGAAAGTTAGAACAGGGAAGATTTTGTTTTCAAAAGTAAAAAATGTCAGTATTTTCTGATTTTAAAAAAAAAATAAAAGCTTGTGATCTTTATGGGAATAGCTTTCAAGCCTCAGTGGGAGGTGACGGAAACTAGGTCATAGATGTGCCTTTCAGCAGTCCAGTTAAAAACAGTTTTAACTTGAAAGCTTGTTTCTTTCACCCATAAAACGTGGTCCAATAAAAGATATTACTTCACCCACCTCTTCTCTCTAATATCCTGGGACCAGCCTTGCTACAACAACACTGCAAACAACAGTTTTGATTTGGCAGGTACAAGATAGGGGTTTAAAAATAAACTTTGTGCGTGTGCACTGTGTTTTCTTGTACAATAAAACTAAAAGTCTGCTAGCGTTCCAGTGGTACTATGCGTGTGTGTAAACATACAATGACTGGAAATTTTCATTAATGGATGATCTCTCAGTATTCCATTAGATTTCTGCATGTCTGCATAAGATTGTTGAATGAATTTTCACTTTAATACGTAGGAGACTCAACATCTGTAGAGTTTGGATAGTGTGAAGTGAATGAGGCATGGGTAAGCAGTAAGTGAGGCTGTGTATTGTATTGTGGGCTAAGCATTGCTAGAAGCTGAAGTTAGACAAATATAGACTAGAAATAAAATTCAAACTTTTAATAGTGATGGTAATTAATCATTAGAATAACTTACCAATGGATGTAGTTGATGCTTTATCACTTGAAGTCTTTTAAAATTGTCAAGGTTCCTTCCCCACTCTGAACTCTAGGGTACAGATATGGGGTCCTGCATGAAAACCCCCTAAACTTAGGTTAAAACTTCCCCAAGGTACAAACTATTTTACCTTTTGCCCTTGGACTTTATTGCCACCACCAAGCGTCTAACAAATATATAAACGGGAAAGAGCCCGCTTGGAAACGTCTTTCCCCCCAAAATCCTCCCCAAACCCTACACCATCTTTCCTGGGGAAGGCTTGATAAAAATCTTCACCAATTTGCATAGGTGAACACAGACCCAAACCCTTGGATCTTAAGAACAATGAAAAAGCAATCAGGTTCTTAAAAGAAGAATTTTAATTGAAGAAAAAAAGTAAAAGAATCACCTCTGTAAAATCAGGATGGTAAGTACCTTACAGGGTAATCAGATTCAAAACATAGAGAATCCCTGAAGGCAAAATCTTAAATTACAAAGACACAAAAACAGGAACATGCATTCCATTAAGCACAGCTTATTTTATCAGCCATTTAAACAAAACAGAATCTAACGCATATCTAGTTAGATTACTTACTAAGTTCTAAGACTCCATTCCTTTTCTGTTCCCGGCAAAAGCATCAAACACACAGAGGGAGCCTTTTTTTCTCCCCCCCCCCCCCCGCCCCTCCAGCTTTGAAAGTATCTTGTCTCCTCATTGGTCATTTTGGTCAGGTGCCAGCGAGGTTATCCGAGCTTCTTAACCCTTTACAGGTGCAAGGGTTTTTCTTCTGCCAAGGAGGGATTTTGAAGTGTTTACCCTTCCCTTTATATTTATGACACTTATCAATGGATGTAGTTGATGTTTTATCACTTGAAGTCTTTTAAAATTAGGAATATATGTCTTTCTAAAAGATGTATGTTTTAGCTCAACCAGAAGTTATGGGTTTGATGGGAAAATTACTGGTATTATGCAAGAGGTCAGAGATCCCACACTACAGAAATAAATTAGAGATCAACTTTTTCCACATACACTATCACAGTCCACAAACACACCTTATTAAGGTTTTTCTGAGACCCCCTGTAACTGATTCATTGTAAATGGTTGTTTTATGTGGTCTAAATTAGGCAGACAGTACAGTTCAGTTCCATAATACTAATTTCCTGTACTGCTCAGACACATCAGACAAGACTGAGGGTGTGATCATTTATTGGGTTCTGCTAGCACAGATCCCTGCACTTGAGTGAAGTCCTAATGAAGTTAATAGTCTATACTTATGGGACCTGACTGGAAAAATGATGGGGTTTTGCTTTGCCTAGTTGTGATATTAATTTATATGAACTATTCTTTCCCTTGCAGTATGTTTGTCATGGTGTTTACTAAATCTAAACTACAGTTTTAGAGTGAATACAGTAACCAGAGTCTTAGATGTGTTGCTATGGTATGAAAAATATTTAATTTTACTAGCAACCTTTTTTTTTGTTTGATTTTTGCTTGGGAAACAATCTCAACACAAGGGATTTAAGATAGTAAATACAACAATAATAGATGTAAGATGTTGGTTTGCTTTGTCTGTCTCTTAAAGCAAAACAGGGTATTCTTTTATTTTTAGTTTATTTTGATTTAATAAATGTATGATCTAATCTCTGAGCACATCTTTACATACAAGTGAATCACAAGTCATTATACAATCTAAAGTACTTCCCATCAGTTGTAAATCTAAAAAATAAACCAAATTAGAATGTCTAATAAACCTTCTGACAGCCATCAAAATCACTTTGTGAAGATTTCCATTACATAATTCCCCATTCAAGGCATCATTGTTTCACTGAAGTGCCTGACAGAACAGGTGTATCTTATAGGGCAGCGGTTCTCAAACTTTAGAATCATAGAAGATTAGGGTTGGAAGAGACCTCAGGAGGTCATCTAGTCCAACCCCTGCTCAAAGCAGGACGAACACCAACTAAATCGTCCCAGCCAGGGCTTTGTCAAGCCAGGCCTTGAAAACCTCTAAGGATGGAGATTCCACCACCTCCCTAGGTAACCCATTCCAGTGCTTCACCATCCTCCTAGTGAAATAGTTTTTCCTAATATCCAACCTAGACCTCCCACACTGCAACTTGAGACCATTGCTCCTTGTTCCGTCATCTACCGCCACTGAGAACAGCCAAGCTCCATCCTCTTTGGAACCCCACTTCAGGTAGTTAAAGGCTGCTATCAAATCCCCCCTCACTCTTCTTTTCTGCAGACTAAATAAGCCCAGTTTCCTCAGCCTCTCCTCATAAATCATGTGCCCCAGCCCCCTAATCATTTTCATTGCCCTCCGCTGGACTCTCTCCAATTTGTCCATAACCTTTCAGTACTGCAATGCTCCAGATGGGCCTCACAAATACCGAATAGAGGGGAATAATCACTTCGCTTGATCTGCTGGCAATGCTCCTACTAATGCAGCCCAATATGCTGGTAAGCCTTCTTGGCAACAAGGGTATACTGTTGACTCATATCCAGCTTCTCATCCACTGTAATCCCCAGGTCCTTTTCTGAAGAATTACCGCTTAGCCAGTTGGTCCCCAACCTGTAGCAAAGCATGGGATTCTTCTGTCCTAAGTGCAGGACTCTGCACTCGTCCTTATTGAATCTCATCAGATTTCTTTTGGCCCAATCCTCCATTTTGTCTAGGTCACTCTGGACCCTATCCCTATCCTCCAGCATACCTACCTCTACCCCCAGCTTAGTGTCATCCGTGAACTTGCTGAGGGTGCAATCCATCCGATCATTCAGGTCATTAATGAAGATGTTGAACAAAACCGGCCGCAGGACTGATCCCTGGGACACTCCGCTTGATACCGGCTGCCAACTAGACATCGAGCCATTGATCACTACCCGTTGAGCCCAATGATCTAGCCAGTGTTCTATCTTTATAGTCCAATCCATACTTCTTTAAGTTGCTGGCAAGAATGCTGTGGGAGACCGTATCAAAAGCTTTGCTAAAGTCAAGGTATATCATGTTCACCGCTTTCCCCATATTCACAGAGCCAGATATCTCATCATAGAAGGCAATCAGGTTGGTCAGGCATAGCTTGCCCTTGGTGAATCCATGTTGACTGTTCCTGATCACTATCCTCTCCTCCAAGTGCTTCAAAATAGATTCCTTGAGGACTTGCTCCATGATTTTTCCAGGGACCTAGGTGAGACTGACCGGACTGTAGTTCCCTGGATTCTCCTTCTTCACAATGTCACAACTTTAGCAATCCGAGGAGCCCCATTTTGATTTTAAAATTTTTGCAGACCTCTAAGCCCCCTGCTCATCCCCAGGCCTCACCTGCACTCCACCCCTTTCCCCAAGGCCCCACCGCCACTGCATCTTTTTCCCAAGCGCATCCCATCCCCGCTCCTCCCCAGTGTGCAGGAGGCACTGGGAGGGAGGGGGAGGAGTTGTTCAGCGGTGCCTGCAAATACCCTGGAGGTCTGCAGACACCAGTTTGAGAAACACTGTTATAGGGTGTTCTGGAAGTCACCAAATCCAGGGACAGGACCTCTCATCAAGAACCGCCTTGACAATAGTGCTCTCTCTGGGAACTAATATCTTGAGCACCTCAAATGGTGGTGGTTGAAGAATCACATGGGGAAAATGCTCTGTAGCAGACAAGACGCTGTCTATTTAGGATTTTGTTTGGTGGCTAACGGTCAAGTCGTTTCCCCGTTGAACAGTCTATGAAAGCAAATTAACAGTATAATAGCAAGGAAAATAATTATGCATAAGAGCATAGATCTTCTACTAATTGAGAACTTTGTACAGTCTCATTGTTCTCAGCAGAGCCTTGTAAATCATTTATAGATAAGACATCCCAAATGTGAATGGCAAATTTAACTTGAGGTGTGTCGATTCTTTTTTCCCTTTAAACTGCCCTTCATGTAAGACACAGATGTTTATGGGAACGCTTCTGAGAGGTTCTGTTAATACCCTCAACATCTGTTGCCTTCAGCTATGGACCCTCCCCTATACATTTCCAAAGTCTCTGTGTCTCAAGTGACTCTACTGTACTTTCCAGATGAGAAGGGCTAGCTGCCTTTCCTTCTATTTAGTTAAAGGGCTTCGCAGTCAGTCAGATAAGGTTACTGGCTCTGTCACTTTCTTCATCCAGTGGCTGAGCATGTGGGCTCCATGAAATGTTCAGATCTCACTTAGCCTAGATATTAAGACTTGAGCTATGGGCTGTCCCTATGTATGTTGCATTAGTTAACGTGTGTATTGATTACTGATGCCAATGCAAAGAAAATCCACTTCTGAGATTATGCTGGAACATAATCTACCAGTAATTCACTACACGCATTCAGAGTCTGCCAAAGTCCTTTAAAGTACAGTGCAAGACTCATTCTTCAATTGATATAGCAATAGACTGGCAGGTAAACACTTTCTTCTCTTCACAATATCCCTGCATCTCACTTATACCTCCTCCTTAGAAAAAACACTACTTACAATCCTACCAGTGGAGCAGAGAGTACAGATCTACCAGGACTGCAGCAAAGCTGTTCCTCCACTTGGTACCTAGATACTAGTAGAGAATGGTGCATTATAAATATATATAGATAGATATTGTAGAACTAAATAGTGGGAAATAAATAGTGTAACCCGAAGCTGCAACTAAATGCATCTTCATTCAGACCTCCCACCCCTGATTTAATATTGAGATTATTTGGCAAGTTATTTACATGCAAGACACAGGTAACAAACTTCACCTTGAGGAAGTTATAAAACATTTATACAAAATCAAAATAATTCAACATCATTATTAATATTCTGATATCAGATTAAAGGAAAATGCAGCTAAAGTCTGTCAATCACCATTCTGATCCTCACAGAGACATGGACCTTATGGTACAGAAGTGGATCCTTTTAGTTTTGTTCTGCTAAACTTGGTTTTTAGGATATAATTTAAAGGCTCCTTGGTATAAAAAAAAGGGTGATTCTAAAAGTGAGTCCAGGGAAGATGGCCAAATAGAACAATAATTCTCCGGCCAAAAATAAGCATGCCTTATAATGCGAAAAAGAAAGCAGCACGTCTTTAACAATCCTACAATAATATAACCTACCAGGCTCTGAGCAGACATTGGGATTTATAAACAGTGGTGGCTGTTAGCAGCTTTCACTGTGACATAACTCAAGAGGGATAGTATCAGTGACAGGTTTACAGGAATCCATGGCGTTAAATACTTGGGTTCACTGTCAGGATGATTCCCATAAGTGCTACTGGTGGGTCCTGGTAAGTAAATGTTCTGCTATTCAGTGTTATCAACACTGAACTATTTCTGGTTTTGCATTTACTTTAACAACGATGCTTAAAAAATACCAACTCCTGCCCGATTGACATTGCAGTGCTCTTTATGTGAAAGTTTGTTTATAGACAATGATTCTTCTGACAGATTTACAGTGTCTGTGGAGGTTTAAAAGACTATTGCCCAATAGGCATTAAGTGAGAGGCATTCAGCTTTATAAATATTTTAGCTTATATTGGGGATTTTTTAAGAACTTTCTGAGCCAAATACTGCATTAAAACTGAAGACAGTGGCAAACTAATAATCAGCAGTTTCCAGCTTTGTTCTAATGTTTTGCTAATGGTTTCCATTTCCATGGCCAAGATTTGGAGTGTGAAGCACAATGTACATCCAACAGTTTGTATTTTTAGGGTTTTCAAATAACATTTATTCTTACATTACACACATACTTTCTTTTTTGCAATAGTTCATCTAGAAATAAACAGTTTTCAAAGTAGCCTATTACAGTTAATGTGACTAACACACAATGTGTATCAAGAAAACGTCCCAAAAGTTTATTAGCACAGTCGACAGCTTACATCTGTTTGCACTGAGTAATGCTAAACAGGTTGTTTATCTTAACACACTTGTGTATTTGCTTGGATCATCACTTTGGAATTGGTTAGTGAGGGAAGAAATGTACATTTGGTATGCTTTGGTAACTCTTCCATTAGCCTCCTTGGAATCGTAAAGGTTGTCTGTTGCATTTTAAGATTTGTATACGTCTCCCTCATAATCAATCTGATCTGCTTATCTCATTATGGTCATTTATGATTAAAGCTTGCTGAAATAATTTTTACTTTAGAGACGATGTGCTTTCTATTGAAACATCCTCTGTATAAGAGAGGCATTATTTAAAAATCAGGAATGGATTTGCATTGCAAGCACTGTAGCTCTTTTTTTTTTGTAGTGTAGACAATTAAGATAAATAAGACATCACATTTCATTTGTAATTTCTTTATAATGTGTTTGACTTAACTGGGCAGAGATTTTTTTAAAAAAGTGTTAACATCCTTTGAAATAAAAGAAACATTACATAAACATGTAAGTACTTTTGGAACTACAAATGGTGTTTCTAAAAGGACATTGAATGAAAACTGCCTACCATAGATCAAAGTCCATTCTTAAAAATTAGGGTTTTTAAGTTACTATTTTTCTTTATGTTCTCTATGGATAAAAATCATACCAAATATAGAGCATAATGTGAGGCATAGAGAGGTGGTGACTTCTCTAATGTCAGATACGGAATCCGGAAAGTTAACTTTTAATTTATATAAAAGATTATATTCAGGGGTAAGGGAATATAACTGTCAGGATTTGAGTATTATATGGGAAAAGACTAAAAAAATGCACTACATTAAAATCCATGAACCAAGTGAAGAGAGCAAAGAGGGGGGAAAAAGAAGCATTAAGGAGGGAAATACAGAAAGGAGAGAGAAAAGTGTGTGTTCAACAATTTAAACTTACAAAAGAAAGATGTAGGAACATAGGAATTGTCATACTAGGTCAGACCCGTGGTCCATCTAGTTTTGTATCCTTTAGTCAACACCATGAGCTTCAGAAAAAGGTGCAAGGTGCCTCACAGTTGGTAAATGTGGAGTAATTAGCCTCATTGAGGCTCCTAATCCCTGATAAACATTGAGCTAAAATGTGAAACATGAGGCTTTATCTCCTTAGCAATTAATGAGGCAAGCATTTCACATCTGCCTTGAGAGTCAGAAGGATCCACTTGTTAGAGCATGTCTTATATCCAGCTTGAAGAAGTAAACAAAAACCCTTGTCCCCTCTTTCAATATAATGAACTAGAATCCAAGCTCAGATGCACCTATTTTTGGCTAGAACAAGTAATTTTTTTTCTTCATAGACTAAAGCTACAGAATGCTGAGTAGCATGTAATCTAAATTCTAAATCAGTTGAATAATTGAATGCAGGGGCTTAATGAAGATGTAGGCAACATTGTGCATGTTTTTGGGACAATCAATGGCCTCACCTTGCAAATATTTCTCATACTTTAAAGCAAACTGGCATGTCATTAAAAGCTCCCATTACTTTTGCTTAAATTTAAAAATAAAATAGCATATGGAGTCAGTATAGCAGCTGATAATCACCTTCCTTCATCTTTTGTTGACCAAAGCAATTTAGGATTGCATCCCTTGTTGACAGATGCTGACTTCACCATGCCCTTGCTAACTCAAAACTAGAATTCTGCAACAGGCCGTATTTGGGGCTACTCTTGCTGCTCTTCTCAGAAGCTTCACTAAGTGTAAACGTCTGTGTCCAATAATCCACATTGGCTGCCAGTTAATTTCTACATGCAAATCCATGTGCATTTAAATATTTATCTGTGAAGTCTTAAATAGTTTAGTCTACGGTTATCTGCCAGACAACCTCTCCCTCTATGACCCGGCCTAATAGCTGCTGTCTGAAGGAGAGTTTCAGTTTTCTGTCTTAAGGGTGAAGCTCATGAGAGCTCAAAATACAGACAGTGTATTAGAAATGGCAAGACTTTCTGCTGGACTCTTATTCCATTATATATAGGCTTGGCAGAATTCAATTTTTTGTATATTTTTTATAATTTTGACTGATAATATTGATGTTTATTTTTAAGCACTTTTTCTCATATTTCTCAGTTTAAGTAATCACAATTGCAGGAAATTATGCAGGGGAGTAAGAATCGAAGGAGGTCAAACAATTTTTGACAGTATACATTGAAATTCAAAAAGTTAAAGCCTTATAATTGCTAAAACTCAAATTGACAATATCACATGTCAAAATATACGAAGTAAATATCCTTAAATCAAGCTCTAATAATATCTCAAGCAGCATTTTTTTTTGCCTATCTGTACATTTCAATTATTACCAATGGAAATAGTCTTTGTATGTACAGTGAAATCAATATTTACTGACAAAAATCTAATCCTTTCAAGCCTAATTATATGCGAGCACAATATTTGTCACTTTTAGAGAGAATATTTTTCAGGCTTTCCACTAACTCCAGGCCTTGGAATCTGCTGGCATTTGTTCTAACTGTTGCTTGTTCTTTATGCTCCTCTCAATCTAGTTGTTACAGGGTGATTGAGTATATGCACGCTTTGACTTCAGTAGAAAACTGGTCATCTCAACATTCTCGTCTTCATTAACAATGGTTTTGTCTAACCCCACCTGTCTGGTCTGCTCTGCCCTAATCTTCCTCTTCTCTTCCTTAATCTCTCCATCCAATCTTTCCCTCATCTTCTTAGTGCATTTTCCCCATTCTTCCCGTTCATCTACATACCCTATCTATTCCCCAAACACTACTGCTTTCACTTAGCCACATCCTCCTTCACTCCTGTCACCTGATTTATTTACATTTTTTAGTCTTCCCTATAAAGTCACTTTTATAAAAATAATGTAAATTGAAAAAAAATTAAAGTAATGTACCCCAATCTTGGTCATTTAAAAATCACATATGACATACCTAACATTATATTTGAAAACCTTATGGGGGGTTCCATTTTTGCAGGAAATCTCTTATTAGTGAGGCACCTTGCATATTTTTGGGTGTTCAAAAATGATAAATAATAATGTATGCTACCTGTTTTGGGGGAGGTGGTGTTTGAGTCCATTCAGAATGGGCCCTGATGCCACCTAATACGAAATACTTGTAATAATAATGTTTTTCTTGTTTGCCTCAAAATAATTTCCTTTAATGCAAATGCTCTTTGTCCAAGCCTTAAAAATTATACCACATCTCAGCTCAAGAACTTGAAATATGTATTTCCCATGTCACATTTTTGTCATTTCATATTTGCCTGGAACAATTTCTAAGACTTATTTTATGTGGCATATTTCTCTTTAGACTTTTTTTTAAACACACAGGAAAAGTAGCCACAAAATTGTGGCTTCTAATTTCTGCCAACCTTTAATAAGAGAACTTTTAAAAAGTTTTTAGAATCATTTTGTTTATAGAGTATTTTTCTTCCAGTTTTCCTCTCTATTCTACAAATAAAATATCACAATTTGTGAGTTACTTTGGGACCCTCATTCTGCTTATATAAGTTGAAAACATTGTGTGTTAATATGTTTCATTCAATATATTTCTACAATCGTATAGTTCAAGTTTTTAATGGCAAGAAGCTTATGTTGTGAAGAAAATAATCATACTGTATCTATATCTCTTTTTCTGATTTGTTTTGTTTTTGTTTTTTCTTGTTCTGAAGGCATGTATATAGATGGGCAGACAAGAAGAATCTTTATTTAACAAGATATGTTATGAACAAATTAAAACCCCAGTCTTAACAAGTAGATGTGCACAAGCAAATTCCCATTGACTTCAGTGGGACTGTTTATATGTGCAGGATTGTTTCTGCATGACACAAGTTGCAAGATTTGGGGTTAAAGCGGGGCTGGCCTTACCATGATGTGAACTGAGGCAGCCGCCTCAGGTGCCAGACTGGTGGGGGGGGGCGCGTGCTCGTAGGTACCCAGAGTGTTGAAAATTGTGCCTGCTGCTGGTGTATATATATTCTCTCTGCTCTAGATGCACAGAGCTGGTGGAGTGCTGTGCTTGAGGAAGGAGGGCACAAGAGACATAACAGGCAGTCAGGAGAAAAGGTGAGAGGGAATAACAGAAAGCAGCAGGAGCTGCAGGGAGAGAGAGGAGGAGGAGGAGCATCTTATGTGCCTCTCTAATATCCCCAGGAGCCTGGACTGATTAACACCAGCTTCTCAGGGAGCTTCCTGTTTCCTGCTGCTTCCCTGAACCCACTTGAGGAGAACAGGCAGTCAACTGAAGTAGTAAGAGCCAGTTAGGCCCTTAAAATGCTGATATCTTCCCTCACTCAGGCCCTGCTACCTGCCTGCTTATTTGTTCCCTTCAATTAATGTTGAGAGCCACTATAACTGGCACAGTACAGCAGTCATGAGTGAAAGAAGAAAACACCCCTCGGGGCATCATTCAGAAAAAGAAAGAAAGCAGAGGAAGCTTTTCTATCTAAGCGGGAAGGAGCTGTCCTGAGATACATAGACACAAATGTCCATGGTGAGCCTTCCAGCCCCAGTGAGGATGCGAGTGGTGAGGAGATGCCTGATCTTCCAGTTAGTCAGAGTGCAGGTGACCTGGCAGCTACTGCAGCATCCATATCTCCATCTCAAATGGATGTAACCATGCACATTCCTGAAGAAAAGTGTAGCTCAGAGAAGAGCGTGGTAGAGGTGCAAGAAACAGCTGCTGCTGAGTTTAGTTTCTTAAGTCTAGATGATCCAGGACTGTGGACCCACTTGAGCGGTAGCCTGAGGGACTTCCTTGTACTGCATAGGCCACAGCAAGTGAAAAACGTCATGTTCCCCAAAGACAATGAACATAGAAGTTTCCATCCAACACATTACTGGTGTGAAATCCCCAATGGTGACAAAGTGGAGAGGCCATGGCTTATGTACTCAAACAGCAGAACTGTTTTTGTTACAAACTCTTCCAGTCTAATGTTCCAGCCACATTGGATTCTACAGGAACAAAGGACTGGAAAAATCTGTCTAGAAATCTGGCATGTCATGAGAAGGCAGCAAATCACCAGAGAGCATTCCATAGGTGGAAAGAGCTTGAGATGAGACTAAGGTTAAAGGCCACCATAGATGATCAGCATCAAGAGAAGATTGCGTCAGAGTCTCTTTACTGGCAAAATGTTCTGAAAAGGCTCGTGTGAGAATGCTTGCTACCCAAAACCTAGCACTGCGTGGCACTTCAGATCAGCTGTATGTGCCAAACAATGGAAAATTCAGGAGCATCTAAGAAGAGTCACCACCCAAGAAATGTACACACAGAACTACCTTGGAAAAATAATTCAAAATGAGATGATACAATTACTGGCAACAAAAGTCAAACAGAAGATTGTAGCAGATCTGAAGTCAGCAAGATATTACTCTGTTATTCTGGACTGCACACCTGACATCAGCCATATGAACAAATCACTTTAATGGTGCGTTTTGTAACAACTACAGGACCTAGTGAAAAATGTCCCTGCAATGGTGACTGTCAGAGAGCATTTTCTAGAATTTATTGACATTGATAATACTACAGAGCTGGCATGACAAATGTGCTTCTTAAAAAGCTGGAAGATTCGGGAATTGCGATAGCTGACATGAGAGGTCAGGGCTACAATAATGGTGACAACATGAGAGGAAAGAACAGAGGAGTGCAGACACGGATCCGAGAGTTAAACCCTCAAGCTTTTCTTGTCCCATTCAGTTCTCATTCATTGAACTTTGTGGTCAGTGATGCAGCATCAGCTTCTAGTGAGTCTGCTGAATTTTTTAATATAATTCAAAGCATCTGTGTATTTTTCTCTGCATCAACTCATCGATGGCAAATTTTGAAGCAACATCTGGGAACATGCTCTCTGACACTGAAACCACTGAGTGCCACATGATGGGAAAGTCAAGTGGAGGCTATTAAGCCTATCAAACACCAAATTGGGAAGATAGATGATGCCATAGTTGCCATTATGGAGAATAATGCTATGACAGGAACTGTTCATGGGAGAACAGTGGCAGAGAGAAATGGAATCACCAGAAACATACAAAACTTCAAATTTCTGTGTGGCTTAGTGCTGTGGCATGACATACTGTTTGAAATAAATGTTGTAAGCAAGAGATTCTAAGGTGTTGACCTTGATATGTCTGGAGCAATGGAACAACTGGACAAAGCAAAGTCATACCTACAGTCTTATCGATCAGATAAGGGATTTCAAAACGTTCTGAAGAGTGCACAGAAGTTGGCAGAGGAACTTCACGCTGAAGCTATTTTCTCACCCATTCAAGAATACAAGAGTCACCGGAGAAGATGACATTTTCATTACGAGGCGTGGGATAATCCCATAAGAGACCCCAAACAACAATTCAAAGTTGAATTCTTTAACCAGGTGCTAGATTATGCAATACAGTCAGTTGAAGAACATTTCATGCAGCTCAAGGAATACAGCAGTATATTTGGGATATTGTATGATATTCCAAAACTCCTCACTGTACCTACACCAGCAATGCAGGGCACTAGAGACAGTGTTGACCCATGATGACATGCGCAATATTAATGTGAGTGATTTAGGTGATGAACTGAAAGCCCTTTCAAGATACATTTCAGCATGATCAACTCCAAAGGCTGTTTTGGAATATATGTGCAGAAATAGGATGACCACCCTCTTTCCAAATGCTTTTGTTGCTCTGCGCATACTTATAACACTTCCTGTAACAGTTGCCAGTGGAGAACACAGCTTCTCCAACCTGAAGTTAATAAAAACACATCTACGTTCCCCAATGACACAGGAGAGGCTGGTCAGCCTTGCAACCAGCTCAATAGAGCATTAGCTGGCCCAGGCTATGGACCTTCAGGAAGCAGTTCAAATCTTTGCAACCAAGAAGGCACGGAAAGCACCACTTTTATTATTCAAACAGATAAAAATGCCAATGTTTACTATGCAGAAAAGAAAAGTTACATTTGTTGTTCAGGCGTTTGAAAGTTAAGTGTTACTTAAAATTTTTGAACAAGGCATTTTAAGTTGTTAGTTCTCCTTTATTGGGGTAGGTAGCAGAGCAGTACCATGAGAGGAATAGAACAGGAAGAAGGCAGAATTGAGACCTTTCAAAGTTTTGGCCCAAGCAAAGAGGCATGGGGGCATCATTTGAGCTCCCTGCCTCAGGTGCCAAAGTGTTGTGGGCTGGCCCTGGGTTAAAGATAAATGTATAATATAGTTCATAAAAATAAAGACTGTGGTTTATATAGGTAGGACCTCCTCAGCTATAGATGAATTTTTGATAACTTCATATTCTAGTTCTATATAGCTGAGCTATGGAAGAATGTTTAATTATCGTACAACAGTTTTAAAAGGAAGCAGATATCTTTTCAATATATTTCTGCAGCAACAAATGTCAAGAAAAGAGATTTCTGGCCATCTTAGATTTTTCTTTTTAACATATACTATATTGGGGGGCAGGTTTCAACAAAAACTCAAACAGATGGTTTGTGTGGTTCTTTGTTAAGGCAGTCTTGGTGGTCCAAATGTATTATATGCTGTACTACTGGTTGTATAATAAAATGCATACATGTATTCTCAACCTTCTGCTGACTTCTTTCCCTGCACTGCAAACCTCAAATCTATTAACAGGATAATTGTATTGTTAATTATACACTCTTCCCTTCCTCCTCCACATTTTTGGGGGCATACTAACTTTACTGGAATAAAGTTAATTATTAACTGGAGTGAAGGTGGCTGGCTTGCCATTTAAATGTGTATATGTTTCATGCAACCAAACTGTAACCCTTTGGTTTAGTTGTGAAATAAATTTCCATTCCAATTAAACACATAAAAACTATATTTTTTAGAGGTGAGAAGAAGAAAACAATTTCCTGCTTGCACTGGTTCAATGCATAATTGCAAAATTTTCAAGTATTGGTTTCTGACAGTCTCATTTCCCCTTTAGGATAATCTAGAATCTCAGAATTCTGAGAAATATAGTAGGACTTCCTAGGGCAATGCCTAAATTCTGTGACAGTTAACTTGGCTTCTATAGGAAATGACATGGCATCAGGACCTCAATTAGTTGATAAATTAGGCAATGGATGCATCATAATTAGGTGGAAGTTCACTTTGCTTCTACCAGGCTGTAACTCGACCTGCTAAATTCAAGTTAAATGGGTGACCATGAACCTACGCTAAGAAAAGTGGTTGAGTTTCGATGAAGGTTGGCTAACTTGTATTAGCAAAATCTAATCTAAACTCAACCTTTTTTTCTAGTCATAACAAGGTCCTCAGAGAGGCAGTGAACTGGCATGGGATTTGATGCCTGAAATATGTTGATGACAACCAGTTTTAGTTCTTTATATCATCAGATGCAGTGAGAGCAGTTTACCAGTTCACCCAATGTCTTGCTGGGGTTGGTAGATTGATGAGGGCAAGCCAGTTGACACAGTTCCGATAAGACTAAAGTCATGCTCATGCTTTTGGGGGAAATAAACTAAGAAAATGGCAGAGATCACGTCTTCCCTTGATTGGTGGAGTTTGCCTACCATTTGTTACTAATTTGGCAACCCGGATAGTTCTGTTGGATCTGCAGCTATATTGGGATGTCGAGGAAGCAATAGTAGCCAAGAGATGCTTTTATCACTGAGATTTGACCTGAAGGTTCTCTTCTTCTGGAAGTGGACCTCATCACAGTGATCCATACCTTTGTTAACTTCATGTTAGATTGCTGTATTGCATACTTCATGGGACTATTCCTTAATACAACTCAGACATCAGTTGGGGCAGATTGTGGTGGCCCATTTGTGAGGGAGTGGTGTTCCTTCCAAGCATTAATAAATTATTCATGATCTATACTGGTTTCAGTTTAGTTTCCAACCCACTCCCATTACAAGCAGTCATTACAAAAGCTGAATTTTACTGCATATAACCTATGTTTAAAAAAAGATTGTCTAGTTCTTCAGCAATTCTGGCTGAGGCGACTTGACTTTAATGCAGTTATTAGATTCAGCAAGACAGAGGCAGTATGAAATATACATTGCTTGATAAAGTTTGAATGGTAAATGAGTAGGTATATAATTATGGAAATAATAGTGTTATTTAAGAGTTGTCAGTTAAATATTCAGTTTTAAAGTATCTATCTCTGCGCTTTTATTTCTAGCCTGTGAAAAGCAGATGAGAGTCGTTTGCAAAGAATCTTCAGAACAGCATCTCCATCCCTTCAAGGATAAATTGGAAGAGTTTATTCAGACAGGCGAGCACATTTTTTTAAAACCTTTTTGTTCATATTTTAGTGTTCCGAGAGTTTGCTGTATATATATTAATACATTGTCTTAAATAACCAATGCTGCAAAACTGGAAGCAAATAATATCAGTTATGGGTCTTAAGTACCAATAATTGCACAGATCTTTAAACCTCAGGCATCACTTGCCAGTGACCAGTAATGTTACCATAGTCTCACTAGGTCTCCATTTCCTTGAGGTTTTTTGCGTCATTAAATCACTAGGTGCAATAAAACTGGGCTTTAGGATAGACTGTTACTTAATAAATTGAGTCTAAATCTTCCAGTCTATGGAAAAGTGACATGAAAAATGTCCTAATCTTGTATTCATATTAAGTCAAAGATTCAAGTCTAAAAACTAAGTCCATGAAAGTAAGATAGCTGAGGGTCCTCAGGAAAATGACCCTGTGGCATGGTGTCAGTAGTGGGAGGATCTTGGTAGACCCTAAATAGTTGTGCAGCTGAGACACTGTAAGTCTGGGAGTTTGTCTACACTTAAAATGCTACAGCAACATATAGCTGTGCCTGTCACAACTGGAACAAGGGCTGTTAGACTAGTGGTTGGAGCAGGAGTTAGGCCAAGTCAGATACCTGGAGCTCAAAGTCCAAGAGGGCAAACCGAGAGTCAGGCATCAGGAGGCAGGGTCAGATTATCAGGAGATCAGGGTCAGGCACCAGGTTACAGGCAGCAATTGAAGAGCAAAGCCAAGGACAAACAAGAGTCGGAAGCCAGAGCCTAGGGTCTATCACAAGCAGGGTCTGGAGCAGAGAGAGGCAGGCAGTCTGCATTGTTGCTCAGTCAGTTTTCCATCATTGGGCTACCACGGGCTGCCACTCAGGCCCTGTTGGGTGGTGCTTCCTGCCAAGCCCACCCTCACAAGGTCCTCATGTGAGAGCCCAGCCTAAGCATCCCATGGTGATGTAATGGCATCAGTAGCACAGAAGCCCCTTAGTCCCAGGTTCCAGCGATGCAAGTTCTTGCAGCCCCACTGTAGCGCTTCTGCGTAGACATTATCTATGCCAACATAAGGGGTTCTCTCATCAGCGTGAGGTAATCCATCTCTCCACGAAGTAGTAGTTAGGTGGATGGAAGAATTCTTCAGTCGACCTAACACTGTCTACACTGCGTGTTAGGTCAGTATAGCTATGCCTCTCAGAGGTGTGGATTTTTCACGCCACTTAGATGATGCAATACCAGTGTAAGTTCCTAGTGTAGACAAGGCCTGAGTTTCTGGCACAGAAATCTGACATTTTAGATAAGTCATGTGGATAAGTGTAAAGTAATACACATTGGAAAAAATAATCCCAATTATACATACAATATGATGGGGGCTAATTTAGCTACAACTAATCAGGAGAAAGATCTTGGAGTCATCATGGATAGTTCTCAGTAGACATCCACGTAGTGTGCAGCAGCAGTCAAAAAAGCAGACGGGATGTTAGAAATCATTTTAAAAGGGATAGAGAATAAGACGGAGAATATCTTACTGCCCTTATATAAACCCATGGTACGCCCACATCTTGAATATTGCGTATAAATGTGGTCCCCTCATCTCAAAAAAGATAGACTGGCATTAGAAAAGGTTCAGAAAAGGGCAACTAAAATGATTAGGGGTTTGGAGCAGGTCCCATATGAGGAGAGATTAAAGAGGCTAAGACTTTTCAGCTTGGAAAAGAGGAGAGTAAGGGGGGATATGATAGAGGTATATAAAATCACGAGTGGTGTGGAGAAAGTGAATAAGGAAAAGTTATTTACTTGTTCCCATAATATAAGAACTAGGGGCCACCAAATGAAATTAATGGGCAGCAGGTTTAAAACAAATAAAAGGAAGTTCTTCACTCAGCGCACAGTCAACCTGTGGAACTCCTTGTCTGAAGAGGTTGTGAAGGCTAGGACTATAACAGGGTTTAAAAGAGAACTGGATAAATTAATGGAGGTTAAGTCCATTAATGGCTATTAGCCAGGATGGGTAGGGAATGGTGTCCCTAGCCTCTGTTTGTCAGAGAGTGGAGATGGATGGCAGGAGAGAGATCACTTGATCGTTACCTCTTAGGTTCACTCCCTCTGGGGCACCTGGCATTGGCCACTGTCAGTAGACAGAATACTTGGCTGGATGGACCTTTGGTCTGACCCACTATGGCCATTCTTATGTTCTTAGGTTCCTTCATTCTTTGGTAGAACCTTGCTGAGTCCAGTGAAACTGCAATATTGGGAAAGGAAAGAGTCATGTTCAGCAAGCAGGGCCGTCCCTAGAGGGGTGTGGGGCCTGGGACAAATCAGTCTGTATGGGCCCTTCTTAACATTTTATACAGGTGAAATCTGGTTTGGGGACGGGACACCAGTGCTTGGTGGCAAGGGATGATGGAGAGTCATAGAGTGGCCCCTGTGCTGGAGGGTCCCAGAAAAGGGGAGAGGTCTGGGGCGGAAGTGCAGTGAATGGGGTCAGCCTAGCCCTGGCGTTTTCCAGCAGCGCTAGGACACTGGCACTCGATGCAGTGGTGCACAATGCCGGGAACCAGCAGAGCAGGGCAGGCTGGGGTCGCCAGAGACTGAGCCTGAGCCCCACAATGCCGGATAAGAAAAAGAAATACAACGTGTGCTTCCCACCGATGAGTGCAGGCGTGACCTCCACTGCCGGCGCCAAGCCCCCCCGCTAATCCCCCAGGCCGGTCTGGCCCCCTGAACCTCTAACCCAAACCCCTGGGCCAGAATGGCCCCCTGAACTCCTAAGCCCACCCCCCAGGCCGGCCTAGCACACCCCCCACCACATGACACATGCACACTGAAGCGCAGGGGCCCCCAAAGGGCAGAGCCCAGAGTGGTCACCCCGATTTGCCATCCCCAAGGGACAGCTCTGGTAGCAAGAGCTAAATTATTTGAAAGGACACTTGGATCCCTAGATGCAAAGAGTCGCCAATGTGGTGAAGAAACAAAAGGAGATAGAACTGTTCACAAAGAAGAATCTTTCTGATAGATATGTGGAGAAGACCAGCCGCATTGATGTGGAGGCCTGAGAGGATGAGACAAAGTCTCTATTCTTGACCAGAGCTTCAGAGGAAGATAGAGAGCAAAGAGTGGAGCTGGAGAAATTGAAGCATGGTTTGGAGCAGTCGGAACGGAAGCAGTAACAGCTCCCCATGTTTATAGCTGGTAGGAAAAATTTGGAGATGGCCTAAAGGTCTGGAGAACCAAGTCTGGAAGACCAGATTCATTCTACTAATAAAAGGTAAGGTGAAGTCATCAAAGAGCTCCACCATCTGCAGACCCAGGCAAAAGAGTGTATGCAGGAGCTGGATGAGATGCGCTGCTCAAAAGAAAAAGTTGTGACATAGACCTTGAAGAAAAAGGATTTAATCTGGTTAATGGCACAGATGGAGAGCAGTAGCTGCTGCTGGAGAAGAAGCTGTATGAGCTTCCCACTGAGGTGGAGACCCTTCTGGCAGAGTAACGCCAAGACTGATGAAGGCTTGAACTGCATCACAGAGGAGGAGTTGTAATCACCAGAGGAGAAAGGCAAAGTTGGCTGTACATCTCAAAACACAATCCAGAAAATAATGGGGGTGGAAGAGGAAAACAAACACTTGATCATCTGGGTGTTGCAGGCAAAGATTCATGGACCTTGATGGTTGTAAGAATCTCAAAAGGAGCTGACTCTTTATAGAATTTTCTCAATGGTAAATGATATAATTGTATCCATATCCATGAAGAGTGCTCTAGACAGACTATGAGTCAGCCCCTTTGCCAGTTCCACCCAAGTAAAGGCCAGTTTTAGCTGTCCCACCATAGCCACAGGAGGATTGGACATTTCAAAAGTGGCACTCATCATAAACCTTCATTTGCTAATAAACACTAAAGAATATGTGCATTACATTGTTTGTACAGGCTGAGTTGAAAACTATGGCCATACCACTTCATTCTTCAAGCAGCACAAATTTCTTGTTAGTCTTCCTTGTTGAGGTTAAAAAGGAAATGTCATCTTGGCTGGGCGATGTAGGTAAAGCTCTAACAATTTATGGAGAGCCTTCCCCTGGAGATAGAAAAGGGGGGCTTGGGATAATGTGTAACAGGATGTGCTGTCCTTTAAGAGGAGGTGTGGGTCCAGCTCAGGAGACCATCTAGTCAAAGAGCAAGGTAATCTACCAAAGAGAGGTGGGGGGAAACGGAGGCAGCCACTACACCAAATCCTCATGACAATGTTACATGTGATATATTTCTACAAATGTGGCACTGTGTAGGAAATAAAAAAAAATGTTTGCTCAGTGGACAGTAATAGGTAATCCTCATGGAAGTGGGTATTTGAAAAGTATTCCTGTGCAATGTAATTGATTAAAACACAAAATATTTTTGGAGTGGAGATTCTAGAATGCCAGTAATTGTGATTGTAATAGTTCTGCAGCATAAAAAAAAATCACATTAGTTACAAGAAGCTTCATTCGAGGGGAGTTTCCATGATTATTCTGCTGAAGTTGTACTCTACTTTTTTCTGCATATTTGGGTATCATGCATCACAGTTAGAAACCCAGAATCTGGTATTGTCACAGCAGTTATATGAGGCACTCCTAAAGGTTATCAGAACCAGTTGTAACCATTATGGTGACTAAACAAGGAAGTTAGTATTCCCAAATGAGCAATATCACTCGCAAAGTCTGAAGCAATTTAGCATTTAATGTCTGAGAAGTCACAAGAACTATGACTCAATTCGTTCCTGAAAGGACTCATATTTACAAAAACTGTGATCACTGAAACCATTTAACCATAACCATTTAATTTTTCTTTGATAAGCTATAACTTCTTGTCACGCTTGAAAGAAAGTGGTCTCTGAATTTAGCTTCATCTTCTTTTTTTATAAAGGTCCTCCTAACATCAGGGAATCTTTAAATAACTTTACTTTATGAAGCTACAGAACTAAAATAATAGAATTGCCTAAGTTAAAACTGTTTTTTGAACAACAACACTTATTAAACTGTACTGTTAAATACATCTGACATTTCTAAATATAACACTTCTCCATCTAAAGGTTATTGTATTTAATCTAATTTGCTTGGGTTTTTAAATCATAAATTTGTGTGGCTGTTACGAAGGCTACAAGTTTCTTATCACAGTTCTTAATGATTCTAACAAGTTCTTAATGATATGTTTCCAGAAAATGTAATACATGTATTTAAGTTTCTCATAAAGTTAGCAGGGACCCTGTAAAAGAAGGAATCCACAGGTATGGCTGTTGTAGGTTATCTTTTCATCTCATTTAACTGGCAGTTCATATTTACAGCTTTAGCAGTAAGTGCTTGGGGTGAGATAGTGTGCCGTTTGTGTGCACATTAACACTAGCATTCTCCCACATGCTGTTTTATCTTGCCTTCCTTTAAGCTTATGCCGCTACTGTTGGGACTAACCAGCTTTATTTACACAATCCAGATATACATAAGTAAATAAACCTTAATTGCTAGCATTTCCCCATCAGAATTTAAAAATCAAACACTTCTTTTTAAAGATCATTGTGTTGGTGTTTTTTATAGATTACTTGATCCTTAGTGCCACAGGAACTGCCATATTGAAGCTGCTCAAAGGTCCATATTGTCCTTTATCCTGTCCTCAGCAGTGGCCAAGGCCATATATTTTACAGGAAAGGCATCAATTTCATTTAATTGTACAATATTATATTATGTGGAACATTTTATTCCTGACATCAGCTGATCAGTGTACATGGAATTTGTATTTTCTTAATTTTATCCCAGCCAATGTAAATGAAGAGTATATTCTTATTCCTATAGATGTCTTTAAATATTAATTTAAATACTTTAAATAAGATATTTGCTTTAATAGTGTCCTGTGACAGTGAGTTCTGTGAGCTAATTACATGCTGAGTAAACAATATTTCCTTTTATTAATAGAACATATTGGCTTTTAATTTTGTTGCATGCCTTCTTGGTCTGTGGCGTGGTTGTATTTTTTTGTTTTTTAATACTCTAGGAAAGAGTAAATAAGAGCACTTGGCTGGCATACATATTTATGTATATTTGTCTCTCGATGTCTTCTTTTTTTGCCTAAATAGTTATAGTCAATTTAATCTCACCTCGTATGGAAGCCCCCATTCCTGCTTATCTTTGTACAGTTCTTGTTTCAGCTTTTTTTTTAAATGTTCTGTCTGTAATTGTACATAGTATTTAAGGGGATGAATAAGGATATGCCATCAGTTTACAAAATGGCATCACAATATTTTCCATATCTTTCTCTTTCCCCTTCTTACACCTGTGCATTGAGTAAACATTCTTGTTGTCTTGTTGAGCTTTGATGGCTAGAACTTTTCCTAATTAGGGTAGTTCCTAACTCAGAACCTGTTAGAGTGTACCTCTGTTTCTTCCACTTGTCTTTACTGAATTTGAGCTGCTATCATGGTGTCTTTCTAGAGTCCTATTGTTAACTAATCCTAATATTAATGTTTTCTGAAAACTTTGACACCTTTCTACTTACCTCTTGTAGTTGATATGTTGATAACTATAATAATAACAAAGTTCTTGGACTTGTACCCCTCATATGGTATCAAAGTGTTTTACAAACTGTGTAACCATTATCTCTAGTCTAGTCTATGTGGATTCTTAATCATGAGGGGAATTCTGCGCCAAAAAATTAAAAAATCTGCTCCAAAAAAATAAAAATGATAGATACAATATTTTAAAATTCTGCAAAATTCTGCAAATTTAATTTATCAAACTAACACTACGTAATCACATGAGATTCATTACTTTGGTAATTTATTCCAAAATACCTGTCAGCAAGTATGTCTGTAACAATACAGGCACACACAAATTTTCCCCCAGGAGTAGAGACCCCTATGACAGTAAAGAAACCCCTATGACAACCCAGTTTCTGTTTCTCTGCCCCCTCCCCCATCCCAGAACCCAGCTGGAGGGGCCAGACACTCACAGTCTCTCCCCCTGAGAGCCCAGTCATGGGATCCTCCCTAGCTCAGATACCCATGTCCCCTCCCCACAGAGCCCAGCCATGTCCCCCCAGCCTAGACACCCCCTCCTCCTTAGAGCCCAGGGATCCAGAGGGAGAAACAGCCTGTTGCTGGATTCCTGGTGTGTGTGGAATTTCCTGCATGCTGCCATCTCCTTCCCTCAGGGCATGCAGGAAACTGCAGCTTCCAGGAACTCTTCACTCTCTCTCGCTTCCCCTGGCAGTGTCTTCTATGTGTGAGCTGGTCTCTACTGGGTCCAGTGGCCCCTACTGGCAGCCAGCATCACTGCACCCAATTTCTTAGGGGGAAAGGAAATTCTGCACACAAAATATAAATTTCTGCAAAATTCTGCATTGCACAGTGGTGCAGAATTCCCTCAGGAGTAGGTTTTGGTAGCATACTCATCACTATCCTAGCTGAGCACCTTCAGTGATGTGTTAAGCAACCCAACTAAACATCTATCATATTTGTTCTCTTCTTCTTGCCCCAGGGGGAGAAGTGGGTGCAATAGAGTGGGTTTTGTTTTGGAATTTTTTGATAATGTATGCACATGTTGCTATGTGTGTGTTAGCAGGAGGGAGAGGGAGAATATTTATACCTCATGTCACCACAGACCAGCAGCATGCACCCTCCCATGGAATCAGACTGGGACTGGGTTTTATGATCTGCTATGGGCATTACTCTAGTTTCGCTTTCTTCTTTCAGAGCTAGGAAGGAATTTTTCCCTCATTGCCAGATTGGTGGGGAGAGTATGTTTCATCATCTTCCCAAAAGGGATCGGGGCCCAATTGGATAGGTAAGGAGGTATGGTCAAGTGGTTGCAACTTAGCAGGTGGCAAGTGTCCTGTTCAGATATTCATTCCATAGGGCATATGGTTCCTTGATAAACCAAAGTTGGAAGTGGACTTAGGAGGAAGGTATCCTCTAAGGAAGCTGGGGCAGGAGGGTTGCTGCTCCTAATATCTGGTACAGTGGGATACAGCCCCCTTTTACTTATATACAAGGGGAGGGTGGCACAGTTGCAGTGATGGGCAGGAACCAGGGAAGGGGCAGGGCTGACAGCAGCCCTCCCAGATAGATGGGAACAATTAAGGAAAAGACAATGACCTGTATCTTTGTATGCTGGGTATTTCCCAGTTGAGTTAATAAAGATGTGGCCTAATTAAACCACATTCCTTGTATCTTGTCTGTCTTGCTTTATGGTTGGGACACACCACAGGCACAGAGGATAAGTGAATTGCTGAAGGTAACATAGTAAGCTGGTGGCACAGTCAAAGATGGTACCCTGGTCTCCTGGCTCCCATGATGCTGATATATTTACTTGACTCTTTTGCTTCAGTTTTGAACTAAATGTAAAATGGATTACTGTATCATATACATACATAACAAAATGCACAAACCCTAATACTGAACTCTATGTCACCCTAATATTAATCCCTTTCCCTAGTAGTTACTGGTCATTTTTTCCTATTGTTTATTTACTATCTCTTAAATAGTTTTTAATCCAAGACAAGGCTTCATCTTTTATCCGGTGGTAACTTAGTTCCCATCCAGCAATAAGTGGAACTGAAGAAAAGCTCATTGTTTTATAATCCTTGGGATAAAATAACACTTTTTAAAAAGTTTACTACTCAACGTCCTCTTCTACTGTGGCTTTTTATTTTCAAGGTTAGCTGAGCTAGCCATCTTGAAGTCTTGAATGATCCTGGTGATATACTGCTGATTAATTATTTTAATGGTTTCATCACTTTATTTCTTTCTGGACATCTCTGAGACTGTGTAGGTTTCTTTTCCTTTAAAATTTCTTATCATTGTTACCAGCAGTGTAGCTCCACTGTTGGTGCCCACAGTGGGACAGTGGAGCAGACTGGCAAAAAAGCATTTTTATCACTGTCATTCAGGCCTGATCTAAATTTGTGACAGTAGTAAAAATAACAGCAGCTGATGTACACTAGCACTGCCATCATTGCATGCATCGGTGGAGATTGCCTAGTGGTATGATGATTCAGTAGTCTGAACAAGTGTCTGGGATTAGGTTAAAATCAACAAATTCATTTCACCTCTGCATACACCATATTTGATCCCATGAAAAGTTCTAACGAAATTGCTAATTCTGTTTTCTCATTTTAGAGGTTTCATTCCAAGTTGCTGCCAGAAACTCAAAACCAATATGCTCATTTAGTCCAGGTCTCTTTGCTGAGGCTTGACAAGTGATCTGGATGCTTGTCCATTTGTAAGGATACTGAGATTTAAACCATTCATTTCACACATGCCTGTGAACATCTGTCAGACAGTAACAAATTATAGGTACTATGAATCTGGGTCTAATTTGAACCAGTGACCAAGAAATAAAAGATTTCATGTCCCATTACTGACCCCCTGAGTCATCCCATTCCCCAGATGACCAGCTTCTCCATATATGGAAGAATTGGGACTCCCTTCTTCAAATGTGACTTGATGAAAAAACAGTACTGGCTAGACGACTGAATCTTGCTGGAGGAGCTTTGAGCTAATACTGTATCTCACCACCATCTGCTGCTCTCATTGCTTCCTCTGCTTATTCCCCATCACATCCTCTCCTCTCACTACTGCTGGATGCTTCCCTGCTTGTATGCAGTAGGGCATGCATGGCAGAGCTACCAAATGTGTGATATTGATGAGACATGAGTGACACTTGGCACCCCTGGTCTTACCATTAATTGGCACAGGTGGTCCTGAAGGGCTAAACCTGGTCTGAACCTGTTTGTAACAAAATCTGAAAGAGGTGAGTTTTGTATGGCCTCAAATTACATTGGAAACATTTAACACAGTTCTAGCCGGGATGGTATGAATTTTAGTGTGCATCCTTGAAATTATTACCAAGGACGTTTACACCATTTATGTATGAGTTTATGGCCAGGCAATAAAGATATGAGAGATTGGAGTCACATGTGGGAATGGTACATGTATTACTGGAAATCTAGGCTTCAATACTTCAGCACAACTTGTGCTGAACACTGGAGATTTAATCTTGATTCCAAACTTCGTTGCTTTCTGTGATTTCAAGTTTCAGGCCCTTAATGTTGCTTGTGTATAGTTTTTGTGCTTTTTTAATTTTCAAGTGCTTCCCAGCTCATCTAGATCCAGCACAATTCTCCTTAACATAGACATCAAAAATAGATTAGCTACCCTGTGTACTACAAATGTAAATTTACCACACGTGAACATATATGAGTGAAATGAATAAACCGCTATTGCTCAAGTCCTTTAAATCCACAAATTCACCCTAGACATGGTTTCTGAAGGCAAGTTCCAGAAGACTGGGAAAATGTTAATGTTTTGCCAATATTAAGAAAGGGTAAATGGATGACCCAAGTAATTATAGGCCTGTCAGCCTGATATTAACCCTGGGCAAGATAATAGAGTAGCTGATATGGAACTCAGTTAATAAATGATTAAAGGAGGGGCAGATAATTAATACCAATCAACATGGGTTTATGAAAAATGATCCCGTCAAACTAACTTTTGTTGATGAGACTACAAATTTGCTTGATAAAGGTAATAGTGTTGATGGAATATACTTAGACTTCTGTAAGGCATTGACTTGGTATCACACAACTTTTTGATTAAAAAAACTTGTGACACCCTGGTACTGCTGCTTCCAGCGAACCCATTTCTTCTATTTTGAACTTGAGTAATTCATGGTCACTGGGTACTATGCTTCTGTATTATTCTTTCATTTTAATCAGTTGCCTATTTGTGTTGGTAATAAGATGATAATTATGGTGGCTGCTTCTTTGAGTGATAGTCTCTATTGTATTCCACTAAGGATTATGCACAGTAATGTCCATTAGTCTATACATGTGCCCTTGCACTGCCTTGTGGTTTCACTGTTGGCAATAAAGGGTGGGGCAGGCTTACCATGTCTTCAATTCCCTCTCACTACCTCATGGTCCAAGTTGGAGCTTCTGCTGTCTTCTTGTCCTCGGTGACACATTTTCCAAAATTTTTCAAAAACTTTTTGTTTTTGTATATAATCAGGATTCTTGTGATTTTGTAATAGTTTCTAGAAGTTTTGTAGGTTTAAGGGCTGGGGATGCTTCTTTGGTGTTTCCCACCTCCCCCGCCTCCCCCTCTTCTCCCCCCCCCCCCCCCCGTTCCTCACAGCACCCAAGACTGTCAAGATTTTTGCTGATTTTATAGTAATTTTCTTGTTTCTGAAAGTTCATGTAGAATTAAGGACTTGGGACACAGTTTTCGTGGTTTCCCACCAAACAATCCCCAACTCCCACCCCCACCCTAGCACCTGGGTCTGGGTACTGGATTATGCCGAAGAGACCAGAATTCAAAGTCCTCGGTTCCTGCCCTCACCTGTTTTCCCTCAGTGATGAGCACTAACATTGTCTATACTGTTTAGGGGAAACCCACACTACATCCTCGTACACGGGAAGGCAGAGCCTTCTGACTTAAGAAGCACTTCATGAAGATCACCTTGGGCTTGCAGTCAGATCCTGGCCAGGGGACCCATTGGCCTGAGCAGTCCAAGAATGCATCTCCTACTGTGGAGCCTCAGTCTGGTTCCACCAGTACCAGTGCTATGCCCCAGTTCCATCCATAGATTGGGTGCTGTTAACTCCGGCGAGACTTGGAAGTACTCCTGGGCCTCATGAACTGTTCACCCTGGAACAGATGAGGTCTCCATGTGTTCTGGTACTCTCACCTACTAAGCGAGCCCCATCCAGCATCTCGGATCTGCCATCTTTTGGCCATCTTCTTACAACACTGGCACTGCCATTTGTACAGGACTCCAGTTCCTCTGAATATGAGGATCTGGATATTATGCATGGCCCACCACTTCAGTTCCGAAGACATGACTATCAGAGGGTTTCAATAGCACCATGGCAATACCCTCCCATACCTCAGCCCAGGAGTCACTGGTACTCAACTCCTTTGACACTACTGGTGCAACAGCAGGATCAAGCAGGTTAGTCATATTGGAACTCATGGCCCCAGTATTCACCTTCAGAACTCTCTCATTCAGCACAGGATGACTCCCCTGCTTTTCTGCCCCATCCTTTGTCGAGTAGACATTCAGAACCAGGGCTAGACTATCCGCCAATCAGCCCAGCCTCAACCTATCAAAAGATGTTTCCCTCATCATCTCCAGACACATCTGTGTCATCAATGCCATTCTCTCTCCCTTGCAAATCATCAATTGCAAGAGCTGCTATGGAGGATAAGCTAATGTTCTTTAGGTCCCATTGGAAGAGATGCAGGACAGTCAGCACGAACTACTAGACATTTTCCATGCATCGGTACCAGCCAGGCTGGCCCTACTTATCAATGATGCCATTCTCCAACCAGCATGCACCATGTGGAATATCCTGGCCACGTGTGCCCCCACCCTGAAAGGGGCAGAAAAGAAACATTATATCCCCCACAAAGGGTCTGAGTTTCTGTTCTCACATCTTCTGCTCAATTCCTTCGTGATTCAGACTGCTATGGAGCGGGCTAAACAACAGCATCCATGCTCCACCAGTGCTGGTAAGTAGGGCAAGAGGTTAGATCTTATGGGTTGAAAAGTCTTCTCCTCAGCTGGTCTCCAGTTCTGGATCTCAAACTATCTGTCACTGATTGCCAAATATGATTTTGTAAACTATGGACAGATGGCGGATTTTGTGGATAAGCTACATCAACATGATTGTGTCTGATTCCAAACTATTTTAGAGGAAGGCAAGTTGATTGCTAAGTCCACACTTCAGGCTGTGGTTGATTCAGCAGACATGTCTTCGGCCATGTTGGGGACTGGAATTGTCATGAGGAGGGAATCCTGGTTACATTCCTCAGGTTTCCCTAGGGAGGTACAGAACACAGTTGAGAACCTCCCGAGCCACCTTGCGTTCCTTAGGCATATATATGCCAGGGCCAAAGTGAAAATTTTACCTTCCACCACCAATGCAATGCTATAGGACTCCCCAGTTCTATCACCTAGGAACCTCCACAGAAATGCCCAAAGGTCCACAGATCACATACGCCTGTTCCAGTGGTGCAGTCCTCCATGCATCACACTCAATCGGCTCATAAGCAACATTTCTTAGTGCATCTAGAGAGCTATCAGCTATTTGGCACCCCAATGCTCTTCCCAGCCACACTTTTTGGAGACCATCACAAACTCTTTCTACAAGCATGGAGAGTGATAACAACAGAGGAGTGGATTCGGGATGTCATTCGACATGGCTATACCATCTAGTTTGTGATGCTACCTCCTCCACATCCCCCACCCTATCACTCTCATGACAATATGCCTACTCTAGAGGTGAACTCCCTCCTGCAGAGAGGAGCAGTGGAGTCAGTCCCTGCAGCTTATCAGGACACAGTTCTATTCCAAATATTTCTGGTATCCAAGAAGAAGGGGGCATGGAGACCAATTTTGGATCTTTGACATCGCAGCCATTCCGATTGCAAGCTGAAGTTACTGATGGTCATACTATCAATCCCTCACTAGAAGAAGGCATGTGATTCATGGCTCTTGATATGCAAAACTCATACTTCCATATAGACATCCACATGACCCACAGATGATTCCTGAGAATGAATTGGTCCTCAGCACTTCCAATACAGGGTTCTCCCATTTGGACTTACCACTGCCCTACGGGTCTTCAAAAAGGTTTTCTCTGTGGTAGTGGCTCATCTCCAATGACAAAGAGTCCTTGTGTTCCCTTACCTAGACAACTAGCTGCTGGTGGCACGATCCAGAAAGGAAGCTCAAGAGTCAACGTCCCAGTTCTTTCTACTCCTCTCCTCCCTAGGAGTGACCGTCAATATCAAAAAATTAACTTTTCACCCTACACAGTCACTGGAATTCATAGGAGCATCATGTGCTTATCTACCAAAAGACAGGTTCCAGAGTTTACTGGGCCTAATCACTTTGGTGACTTCCAGTCCCTCAGTCCCAGCCAGAACATGCCTTTCTCTCCTCAGGCACATGGCACTGTGCACGTATGTCACAGCCTTTGCTTGCCTGTGCTTCCACACACTACAGTTCTGGCTGCAGAGAGTATACTTCCCCATGCACCAACCCATGGACACCATTCTTATCGTTCCACCAGAAGTCATCTCTTCCCTTCAATGGTGGACAGATCTGCTCCAAGTTTGCTCCAGAATGCTCTTCCTTCCATCCTCCCTGAGCATGATGATCATAACAGGCACATCGCTTGACATCTGTGGCATCCACGTGGGAGATTGCGTGACACAAGGCACTTGGATGACTCAGGAAGCCAGGATACACATCAACACCCTGGGACTTCGGGCAACACACAAGGCATGCAGTACATTTTTATCAGTTGTCCTTTCTCATCATGTCCTTGTCATGTCAGACCAACACCACGACAGATTACTACATATGTACACAATGGACACAAGGTCCCCAACTCTGTGTGTGGAAGTGGTACATTGCCAGCCTACTTGCCAGGAACGCAGAACGTGATTGCCCATGCTCTCAGAGGGAATTTTGCAACCGACCACGAATGAGAGTTGCACAACACAGTAATCATGGACATTTTTGGTTGCTGGGGAACTCCAATCAAGGACCTCTTTGCATCTCACACCAAGTTCATTCAGTACTGTTCAAAAGGATGACTTGATGCCCATTCACAAGGCAACACCCTGGTCATCGACTGGTTGGACCAAATCAACTATGCCTTCCCTACACTATCACTCTTGCCACACATCCTTTGCAAACTCTGACAGGAGAGGGCAACGGTCATCTTGATCGCTCCATTCTGACCTCGCCAGTTCTGTTTTCCCCTTCTTCTCTACATGTCGAAGCATCCTCCTCTCCTGCTCCTGATTTTTCCAGAACTGCTCAGACAACACAATGGCAGACTCCAGTACCCCAATCTGTGGATGCCTCACCTGACAGTTTGGTTTTTGTATGGACGCCTCCATTATCATGGGAGTGTTTGTCAGCAGTACGAGATGTCCTGTCCAATAGCAGGAAGGACTCCATGAGACAATCCTACCAAGCCAAATGGGTGCAGTTCACTTCCTGGGCCCAACAGAAAGGTCTTGTCCCTGAGGTTGTGGGCATCCCAATGCTCTTAGATTATTTCCTCCACCTGAAAGCCTTGGGGTTCACTCTTAGATCCATCAAGGTGTATGGAGTGGCTATTACCACTTTCCACCCTCTGGTGGATGGACATCTGGTTTTTACTCATCCTTTGACAATCTGATTCCGGAAGGGCTTTGTACATAAATACCTGCCCATTCACCTATTGCTCCCCAGTGAGACCTCAACCTAGTCCTTACATCATTAATGAACTCTCACTTTGAACCTCTAGCCTCCTGCTCTCTTTCCCCTCTTTCCATGAAAGTCGCCTTCCTGGTTGCTATTACCTTTGCAAGGATGGTTGGCGAACTGGGGGCCATGATGGCAGCCTCTCCTTTCGCCATGCTCCATAAGGATGAAGTTTCACTGTGTCTGCATTCTAAATTTCTTCCAAAAGTGGTTTCCCTCTTCAACTTCAACCAACCCATACATCTACCCTCTTTCTTTCCTAAATCATGCACCTCAAATGAAATGGAGGCTCCACTCCCTCAATGTACAGAAGGACCTGGCCTTTTACCTGCAAAGTATGAAGCCATTGTGAAAGTCTCCCAGACTGTTTGTCACCATAGCGGAGAGAATAAAAGGGCAGGCCATCTCCACCCAGAGAATCTCCTAAGTGGGTCTAAGGGTGCCTTATGCTCTGCTACCAATTTTCAGGACAGTCCCCATCAGGTGGGATATGGGCCCATTCCAAGAGAGCGCAAGCATCAACTACTGCCATGCTCCATGACATTCCCCTTGTGGACATATGCAAGGTGGCCACATGAAGTTCAATACATATCTTTTCTTCTAATTATGCTCTAGTGCATGATTCTGCAATGGATGCCTTATTCACCACAGTGGTCTTCCATTCTATGGTTCAGTCATGTTCTTCATACCCTCTTCCTATCTAGATACTGCTTGTTAATCACTCTCAGTGGAATACAATAGGGACCATCACTTGAAGAAGAAGGGGAGGTTACTTACCTGTCAAATCATAGAATCATAGAATATCAGGGTTGGAAGGGTCCTCAGGAGGTCATCTGGTCCAACCCCCTGCTCAAAGCAGGACCAATCCCCAACTAAATCATCCCAGCCAGAGCTTTGTTAAGCCTGACCTTAAAAACTTCTAAGGAAGGAGATTCCACCACCTCCCTAGGTAATGCATTCCAGTGTTTCACCACCCTCCTAGTGAAAAAGTTTTTCCTAATATCCAACCTAAATCTCCCCCACTGCAACTTGAGACCATTACTCCTCGTTCTGTCATCTGCTACCACTGAGAACAGTCTAGAACCATCCTCTTTGGAACCCCCTTTCAGGTAGTTGAAAGCAGCCATCAAATCCCACCCCCCATTCTTCTCTTCCGCAGTCTAAACAATCCCAGTTCCCTCAGCCTCTCCTCATAAATCATGTGTTCCAGTCTCCTAATCATTTTTGTTGCCCTCCACTGAACGTTTTCCAATTTTTCCACATCCTTCTTGTAGTGTGGGGCCCAAAACTGGACACAGTAC
Organism: Dermochelys coriacea; assembly: GCF_009764565.3. Taxonomy (NCBI): domain Eukaryota; kingdom Metazoa; phylum Chordata; order Testudines; family Dermochelyidae; genus Dermochelys; species Dermochelys coriacea. The sequence goes on from NC_050073.1 coordinate 71,270,056, forward strand.
TCCAGATGAAGCCTCACCAATGTCGAATAGAGGGGAACGATCACGTCCCTCGATCTGCTGGCAATGCCCCTATAAATGCCATTGGCCTTCTTGGCAACAACGGCACACTCTTGACTCAATTGTGGAAATTCTTCAAGATGTGTGGTCCCTATCTGTATTCCAATCTCACCTTCCTCCTCCTCTGCTACGGATCTGGAAGATCTGCAGTGGAGAAGGAACCAAGGATGTGGTTGGTCCGCCCCGCCCTTTATCGCCTCCGATGAAACTAGGAGGCAGTGGAAGGACACATGCATGAACCGACAGACTTTACTACTTTGAAAATGCTTCATCTCTGAGTGCATGGCATATGTGCATAACCCTCAGTGGAATACAGATAAGGATCACATATCTTAGAGAACTTCCTGTTACATGTAAGTAACCATCCTTTCACTTCTGTTTCTAATCTGTATTTTCTGAATCATAAAGTTGTTTTCTAAGTAATTTAAAACCTTGTTGGTGCATATTTAGCTATATTTTTACCAAAAAAAATATTTGAGTAGTTAGGGTCTACCATGATTTCATGTACCTAGAGTTTTTCCAGAAATTTTAAAAATTCTTGCTTTACTCCATTCCTAGGAGCCTGTAACAGATGCTTTTTGATATTTCTCCTTTGTTTTTCTTTCCTAAAATCTTTACCCAAAGAATTTCACCACCATATTATTCATTATCAAATTGTAGATACTTTTGCCTAGTTACACTCCTTTCCTTTTCCTTTCTGTCTGTACAGAATGTACCTACCTACCTATTACGGTATTCCAGATATGAAATTCATCCCACCAAGTTTCCATTGTTTACTACACCATAATCTATTTCAATTAGTATCATTTTTGCTTCTTATAGCTTATTTACTATATTATATACACTTCTCTGTAAACTAATGCTCCTTTTCTTAATAGATTTCTTATGCTGCAGTATTCTGCCTTACCCTGATGTCTGGAAGTATTTGCTGAAAAGCACCTTTTCTTATTTAGTTTAAAGCCCACCTAAAAGCCTGCTAGTTTTAGACACAGAAGGATGATGATACACTTGGGTATGTCTAACCTCTCTTCACTCAAAACATTCTAATAATGTCACAAGTTGAAGTAGTACATAAACCATTAAGTAGGCTACCAACAGTGTTCTGTGTTTGATTAGAAGTCAGGCATACTCAAAAGCATTAACCCCTTTGACAGTGCTTAATATTATTTTATACGTCTCTTCTGCTACTAATGTTAACTGAACAAATTTTCACAAAATGTAACTCTGTCAAACACTAGAAAGAAACTAAATTTGATGCTACTCTTTTTAAAAGCCTTATAGCTATATTGTTGCTTTTTAAAAACATGCGAATATTGAAACTGTATTTTAGATTACTGTTTACAGGAGCTCTATAAAACTTGGCCTATATTGACTTCTAAAAATATGTTGGAGCTGTCTGATAATATTTGTTTAAATCTCTTTTCCTTCTCTGCAATGACATCACAATCAAAAATACAGCCTCCCCAACAATGAAGAATTTACAAAATTAATGTTAAAGAAGAGTTAAGAAAATTAATATTTTAAACAAATTGATTCTAAATCAATATAATGAGACTAACAAGCACCCTTTATTTTTCCTAGATTCCCATTCCCTATCCTTCAACTGTATATTGTCCTTGAGGATATAATCTCCTCCAGATAGGGAGCTTGTCTCCTTTTTAGTTTGTAAAGCTTCAGCACCTTTGGGTGCTATATAAACTGGGCTAGAAAAAGAATTCCAAAAAAGTCTAACTGTGATCATATGATTATAGTTAAAATGTCATATGTAAAGTACAGCATAGTAATAATATAAAGATAAAAGAATTAATTGTTTAGAATTCTCCTTGATTTTCTAAGTACCCCCTGTGATCTTGAAGCTTCTTCTTCAACTGGAAGACATTTCTCTGTAAAGACAGCCAGTTATCCAAGACACCAACTTCTGTGGATCTGGACTATTGAGTCTGCATATCAAATACTGATTCTTCATTTTGTGAATAGATCATACAAGTACGATGACTTTTCAACTTCAAAGCTTTACATTTGCCATTCTAACTCATCATAACTCTTTTCTCCATCCACCCCTTTCATTTGTTTTCACTGAGATGTTTTATTAGCTCTGCTGCACATGTGAAGTTCTCACATTAAACAGTGTAGCAGGATATTTATGTCCATTGTCAAACATGAAAAATATGTCATGCTTCCTTGCAATGATGATAATGTTTGCTTAAAACTTTATATCCTTTCCAGCAATGATATTTCAGACTTTACAAAGTTTGTGTTTAGATGTGGAACAAAGTTTTATATGCCAGCAGCAGAATTACTTTAATCTTTCAAACTGTTTGTGACAGTCATAACTGTTTTCATCACTCAAGGATCCTTGTATTTAAACAGATGAAAGCATGATTTACATGAATTGGCATGAGCCTTCAAAGTAGATCCTTATTGCCTTGGTAAGCTGCGGTTTTATAGTTAGACAATAGCCTCAGTGCGTGAAGACACCAAATAAGGTGTCTTGGAATGTGATTGTGTCCATATGCTTTTAACTAATGCAATATTGACACTGTGAGCAGATCCAAAGAACAAGTAGTATGTCAATATTTGTTCCAGGACAAACAAATTGCCAGCTTGTTTCCTACTACACTACCAGAAAAATCGTCACCATCAAAGTCTTGAGATTTGGTCTTAATTAAAATTATGACCTTTCAGGAAATCTTACCCAGTGTGGGGGAGGAGTGTGTGTGAGCGAGAGAGATACCATTGCTATCAATCAGCTGCAATATACTCAATTGTAGCTATTAAAAATTGAAGAGGCAGTCTGTGAAAATGTAGCTATTGTTGTAGATTTGGAAACACTTGAAATTAAAGCTGTTATTGGTTACTTTCAGTTGGTATCTGAGATGACAGTTTGTCACTTACACCTCTTTTTTCAAATATTAGATTTTCTGTATTATGCCAAAATATGGTGCCTGCTATAAAATAAATCTTTCCCACTTTATCTTTTCAGGTGTGCACATTTTCTGGAGTATTCATAATGTTTCTCATTCTTTATATGAGGAATATTGTGGTAATTTTAATTATTTGTAAAGTAGATATTTGCAAACATTTCACTGGGCAACTGTTATAAAGACATCTAACATTTTAAAACATGTTTGTACTGATAAGCAAGAAGACATTTAGACATCTTGTTAATTAAGATAATAAACTGTCAAGATCTAGACACTCTAGTATAATCCTTGATTTGGTGCCAGAAGTCTGTCAACTATGTTACATTTATAAAATATAGTCTTAAAATTACCAATGTCTTTTTGACACGATGACTATCATTTTGATTGTTTTAATTCTGCTCGCTTTAGTCAAGTTGGAATCCATCTTTTTCTTAAATTCTCATCAAAGTTTTCCTATTTGTTTATAGTAGTGTCGTCCTCCCCAACACACATATCTCAGCCCTCTGGTCTGTACAACATGCAGTACTTAACTCATCTTCTTTGACTTTCATAGTGACTGCATCATCCACTTCCTTCAGTCCAACTGGCTGCCCTTCATCCACTCCATCACATTCAAGGCCCCACACAATTCCCTACTCTTGTGTCTTGTGTCACCTTATCCTTGTCACTCTACAACAATACCATTTGCCTTTTGCACAACTATCTGTGCTGTTCCTTCCATGCCACTCCCTGAACCTACAGGATCATTTTTGTGCTGATATTCAAATCCTCTGTGCTGACCTCATTTAAATCCCTCCCAATGGTACACTTCTTCTTTGATAAGAAAATAGTTGATTCAGTAATCTACTTATTATCTTAATGTATGTATCTTACGAGTAAGCTGCCCATCTATGTGAAAGAAAGAGGTTGAATGCAAATTGCTGCAAGGAAAGATAACAGAGTAGAGTGGTGGAATGGATGATGTAGTAGAAGAACTTGGTCTGCTTCATTTAAATACTAAAAAAGTCCAAACATACTTTTCTTAGTAGACTTCATATGTTTTATCACTGTGGTCACTTCTTTCTCTGTGTGCTCTTTGGTCCAGGGAACCATGAATTTGGAAAGACCCTAGCATATTTTTAGTGCTATCATGATATAAAGGTAGTTTATAATACTGAGGTGCAGCTTAAGCCTTTTCCCTTTTCTGTCACAGGTGTTTGTTAGGCTGTCCCCAATTAACTTGTTGAGGGCCCTGCAGCCCATGCTTGTCTTTAGTTTGGTGGAGTGCTTGTCCTGATCACTCTATACAGAAGCTTATCTCTGGGCTTCAGAAGGGGTTTCTAGTTCCTTGTGTCCCCACCCTTGACTCCAAGCATGCTGAGAATGGGGTCAGCGGCCTTGGGCAGCCGTCTTGGTTTTAGTCCTTTTGGTTGGCCTCCCTGTTAGCTCAGACTGGAACTCCATGAGCTGGCACACTTCAAGTGCAGGTTAAACAAATAATATATAATAAAGAGGAGGAGTAAGTGTTTCATCTGGTATGCATCTATATAAACTTCCACTGTCTGTGCAGTTTCTAGCTTTTGATATTCAAGTCATTTTCTCAGCTCCTTTTGGCACCAGTAGAAGTAGCTGGATATCCTGTTTCAATGCTTTTCTAAGCTATCTGTGTAAGTGCATTAGCTGAAAATTTCAGCCAAGGAATTGCAGCTCTCTGAATCTTGATCTATTACAGTGGAAGCTACAATTTCCTTTGCAAGGCAGTAATAGCAAGTAGAATCTGTATGTCTCTTATGGACTAACTACCAGAAAGAGATGTTTATTTTCTATAGTCAAAGAGTCAACTAAATTTAAGACTGACACCCCTTAACCAAGAGTTACCATACTAATTTATTTAAAACTAAACAAACAAACCACTGCCAAGGTAGCTAGTGGAAGAAGTAAATCTCAAAACTCCATTCTGAAACCAGCTATGAGACAAAGGATGATGGAGCTGATCAACTTTGCCACTGGAGAAGTGCAAATGCAAAAGTGCAGAAATGTCATTTCAAGACATATTCCATATGTGACTGTGTGGAATTCTGATGGTCTGTGCAGACAAGAGTGCAGAGAAGCATGGAAATCCAGGGAACAGACGTGACTATCAGCAAGTCACCAATCAGCAAGCCTGGGATCCTGAAGAATATTGATATTGTAGTTATAGTCATTGGACTGCAATGAAAGCCTCATCAGGTCTTGCCAAGACACCTAAAATGTTTAGGCACACAAGTACCATAATAATGGTTGGAGGATAGAGAGAAATGACCAGCAGAAATCATGCACCTTTGCTTATAGTTAGTAGAAGTGATTGGGAAAGGAGCACAGAATGCCACTGTAGTTGGCTTGTAGATGGAGTCAACTTGTAGATGGAGTGAGGCATTACAAGGCGAACTGGATCAAGCTTTATGATGACTGACAAGAGAAGGAAAGAATCTGCTGCTCAGATTCAGAGCACTACTAGTACGTGGGTATGCCCTACCTGTGGATGGGACTGTCACTCATGCATCGGACTCAGCGGCCTTCAAAGAACTCATTGGCACATACACTATGCTACAGTGCTATTGACTGATTTGAGTAGAAGTGATTATTAAATATTTTGACCGGACTATAATTTTCAAAACAAAATTTTCATTAAGATAAATTGTGGAAAAGCAATCAACATTTTGCTATAAAAAGTATGAAACTAAAGAAATTAGAGCATATTTTGAAGATTAGCTTTGAGAATCTTGAATCCTTTTTCTCAACTTTTCTGTTAATACAATGAGACAGAATATGGGAATAGTCTAATCTTTCTTGCGGCACAGTCACCTGCCAGAAATTGAAATATACTTTGAAATACTAAGCTATTTGTCCTCACCCTAGAAAGAAGGTGTGAGCGATTTCTTACTATCCTTGTGATAGATTTCCCCTGATTTCAGTAATTTTGGCTTGCTAATAATGCCTAAGCAAACAAATCACTTATTCCCACTGTCGGGTGCTGGAACAAGTCTCTGTTGTAGGAGATACAGTTCTGAGGGGAGTGCTCTTCTTTGGGAAAAGCCAGTGCTACTCTGTGAATTAGTAAGCAAAGGAAGGAAACTCAGTAGTTTTCCCCTGAACGTGTGTACCTTATTGTTTGTGCTTATATATTCTCTCATGTCATTAATACTTGTCAATCATGCCATGTAAATCAATAAATAATTTCCTCACAGTAGCTAGGGCATAACGTTCATAACTTGTATGGAAACTTTCTTCTTGATGGTCAATAAATGCTTTACAATACAGAAGTCATTTCATGTACTACTAACGTGCTCCCATCTCCAGGAGGGATGGAGGCATCAATTAGATAAGTAAACAGAGTTCTGGTATTTGAGAACTGGAAATAATTCTGATGAGAAGCAGCAGTTTAGTTTCACTGTCCACGCTTAGAAATATGCAAAAGGTAAGCAGTACAAATGGTAAGGAGAAAATGCTTTATAAAATTATTTGTTTTGGTTATCTATGGAGATACCAATGCAGTTCAGTAAATGTTTTTAAATGTGATTTTTATTCTTAATTTTGAGTTCCCAGCTCCCACTGAAGCCAATGGGTAGACTTCTATTGGATTTAGTGGGAGCTGGATCAGGCCCTAAATGCTAATAAACTTATTTAGAATGTCACCTTTTTGCTTCAGGGATTTTCTTAAGAACAGTTTCTAGGACAATGAAACTCCACCCTGATTAGTATCTTTAGGCTCTATTGTAATACAAATAATGAATAATAAAAAATTTTCATGTTTATCCTACTTAGAGTTCATAAATATCATTACAGTAGCATTTTGTCACTTGAAATGTTTAAAATCAAATATCTTAATTTCCAGCTAGATGTTTTTTATATCTGGATATATTTTTAGAAGAAAGCATACTGGGCAAAGCCTTGGTTTCCCCATCTTCAAAATGTCAAAGAATTATTCATGTGTTTATAATTATCTTTTTTTATTTTGGCTGCGAATTAAGCACATAGGCTTTGCCTTTGAGTTAAAATTTCTTATTTAACTTAAAAACTTTTATTTTCCAAAGACATTTAAAAATTAAATTCCTCCACTGAAAAACATGATATCCAGACAGAATAAATCCTTCTTATATTTCACTTTCGTAAGAAAAGATCATTTCCAACATTCTAGACACAAGTACATCCATTTGTTACATGTGTCATTATTTTTAAGTGTGGCAGAATTCAATTTTTTTTATAATTTTTGATGGATAACCAATGTTTATTTTTAAGCATTTTTTTTTATTTTTATCATTTTAAATGTTCACAGTTGCAGGAAAATTTTTACGGGTCAGACAATAAGTATTTAATGACAGTGACTTTGACATTCAAAAAGTTAAAGGTTTATAACCATTAAAACACAAATTGTCAAAATATACAAAATAAATAGCCTTAAATCAAACTCTAATAAGTTTTCAAATGCATTTTTCTTATTTTGTCTATCTGTAAATTTCAGTTATTATTAATGGAAATATTTTTTCATCAGTTTGTGTATGTGTGCAGTGAAATCAACATTTATTGATATTTACTGATAAAAAACTAATTCTTCCAAGCCTAATTATTTTTAAGCTGTAAACTACTTTTGTAAGTCTCTTGAAGGCACTTTTATTTTAATGAAGCAATTGTGATGATACACAAGAGAGTCACATGAAAAGAAAATGAATTCATTTTGACTAGATTGTGACACTACACTGAATTTGGATATGAATAATGCTGATGTGATTTGTGTTGGCTTTCATTCTTACAAATAATGTTTAGGTGGCTTAGTTGGTGAGAAACAATGGTTTCAATCAGACCAGATGTCTTAAACTGATTCATTTGTGTTTATCTGGTCCCTGAACAGACAACAGTCTACCACTAAACACAACTGTGAACAGTTAACAGTCTTGCCTGTGGTTATGGGGGATGGTTTAGAGGCTGAATTACTTCCCTCTATCTATCTTAGGTATTTACATGGTGCCAATCACAGTAGTATCTATGTGCTATACTTAACTCATTAGAGACTGCTGCTTTAATAAGAAGGGTCTTCCCTATATCTTATCTCATTTATAATGGGCCTATCTGTCAAAGTGCAGACAACTATTACATAAGCAAACAAGCATTCTCATGGATTGCATTTGCCATCCCTTCCTTAGAAATACCTTTGGGGTGTACTTTGAAATTATTTTAATCTACCTTCTATTTCTATTCTTCTATTTTTCCTTTCTGGACTGAGCTGTTCTTAGCTTGCTGTTGGTGAAAGCTATCTCATGGAATGTACATCTTGCTCTGAACATGGTAAGATTTATGGCCATCTTGAGGTCTGGTGGAAGAGAGTTCCACAGTCATGGGCTTAGCTGCTGAGGGGGCCCAGCCCAGTCTTGTCTCATCTTTGTCACTGTTAACATACTTGTTCCTGTTTACCGTAGCTGTTATTGCAGATCATGGTCATGGAGAGCGGGGGAGACCTCTTTGATAGCTACTGAGGGCCTTGAAGAGGGCCCAGTCAGTTAGTAATGGACAGAGAACCTTTGGAGCCCTGGGATGATGTTTTTCACCACTCTGTGTTGTGCAGGAATAGCCTGCTGAGTATTAGACCATCTGGAGCATCTTCACAATATTTAAGGTCAGCCCCAGGTATGGTGTTTAAGTGACTAAACTCTGAAGCGATGAATGGATTGTGGTGGTCGACTCTTTGTTCAGCAGGAAGGGGCACAGTCTCCCAGTCTTGGTAAGATAATCCAGGGCATGGACTGGGAGCTAAGAGACTTGGGTTCTGTTCCTGACTGTGTCATTGACTCATTTAGTTACCTTGGGCAAGTAACTTAGTTTCCTTTCAATGAAATGGAGATAACACTGTCCTTGGTAAAGCACTTTGAGCTGAATGGGTGGAAAAGCAACAAATTTGGGAGTTGAGGAGTAGTAAAGAAACCCAGGCTGGCATACCAATTTGGGTGGTGGACATGGGTCCTCAATTTAGTGTGGTGTGACAGTTTTGGTTATTTCTTGAGAAGATTTTCCTTTTCCTACTATCACCACTTCTTTCTTGCCAGAATTGAGTTTCATCTATTTACTCTTATGCTTATCTTGTTCAGGCACCAGACAGTTGGGTGATATACTATCTGTGTTTGGAACAAAGGAGTTGCAGAGCTGTGTCATCTGCATAGTGCTAGCATTAAAGTCCAAACCATCATTCCCATAATGGATTTATATATGTGGAATAAAATGAAGGTGGAGGCAGATTGAATCTGTGAGTATTCTGCAAGAGAGAGCTTTTTTGAGGAAACAGGGAGGAGGTTGTTGTTGCTGTTGGGTTGTTTTGTTTTGTTTTTGGGTGCTTTTGCTGCCATATAAGCAACGTAAGCAGTACTGATGAAGAGCTTCTAATTCAGTTGTTCAATTTTTTATTATGAAATATATTCAAAATCAGGTGTATATATAACTCCCATTACTGTGATTAGAGGAATAAGTACCCTTTATAGATATTTTGTATGTTTGTTTGAAGATTCTCCTCCTGCCCCTGTTTTAGGATATCCATAGAATGTAGGAGATTTCAGAATAAATTCTCCTCGTTCATCACAGTCTGTAGATCACAGTAAACATTTTAAGTAATGTATTTGAATTAAAGCACTCTGTCAATTTGAAATATAGTCAGATTCAAAAGTAAGGTAAAGTTAGTTCTATTTATACACCTGCCTTGAGGCCTTCTGCCTGTTTTTGAGGTTTTAAACTCACATTTTTTATAAATAGAAGTATTGTCACCTTTGTTGCTATGTAAAGACAAACACAGACAATGAAAAAACTAACTATATATAATGGTGACAGGTTTCAGAGTGGTAGCCGTGTTAGTCTGTATCTTCTTGAGTTCTTGTGGCACCTTAGAGACTAACAAATGTATTTGGGCATAAGCTTTTGTGTGCTAAAACCCACTTTATCAGATGCATGAAGTGAAAAATGCAGTAAACGGTATATATATACGGCACATGAAAAGATGGGACTTGCCTTACCAAGTGGGGGGTCAATGCTAACAAGGCCAGTTCAATTGTGGAATTGGCCTTGTGAGCACTGATGCCCCACTTGGTAAGGCAACTCCCATCTTTTCATGTATAGTATATATATACTGCTTACTACATTTTTCACTCAATGCATCTGATAAAGTGGGTTTTAGCCCACGAAAGCTTATGCCCAAATATGTGTTAGTCTCTAAGGTGCCACAAGGACTCTTCGTTATATACAATGGGGAAACAGTGAATCTGACTATTCTCAAGATGGTATCCATTGCACAAAGTAAGCAAGCAGGAAAAATAGATAACTTTTTTCACTAATCTTACAATTATACTAGTCCTAGGCCAATTCTCTTCTATACAAGTTTGCTTATTGCCTTCATCATAGTAGTATCTGAGCACCTTTCAGCAATGCATCAAGCAACATGACTAACATCTGTCATGTGTGGTTTGTTCTTTCTCTCATCCTCTCCCCAGATGGAGAATTATGTATGCAGTTTACGGTATTGTTTTGTTTGGGGGGTTTTTTATGTATAATGTGCTGTGTGTGTTGTATTAGAGAAGAAAACGTTGGAAAAGTGTGCTTTGAATTTGGAATGCGACTAGATGTTACTTATAAACATAGCAGGTAAAAAAAAAACCCTCAGACAAAGGATACTTTTTTTCAATTTGTCATCTTTTCAAACATTTTTATTCATAACTGCCATCTTGCTTTGACATATGTGTGACTTAGGTGCATTTTCTTTTAGAACATTCTTTCAAACCACAGCATTTTTTCCTTGCAATTAGCCACTTTCTTCCTCTGTTTAAAAATATTTTGTATAAAAGATTTGAAAAATAGATGTTATAAACAAGGATTATAAACAGTGATACTCAGTATTGAATGAAACTATAAATAGTCACAGTTTTTTAATAGAAAAGGGGTTTATTTTAAGTCTGGAAACAATATTGTAAATATATCAGTCTAATGAAAGAATCATTATAATATCTTGAGTATTTCTGATGATATTTTGCTTGACAGAGGTGATTTTACACCATACCATTCTTTGTTGGTAAACCTTTAAGTAGAAACTATATAAGATGCATAAAAACTTTTGTATATATACAAAAATGTTCCTATTTAATGTACAGGCATTTCTATGGTGAAAGTGAGGTTCAATGAATAGGGCACTAGACTCCGAGTCAAGAGACAGACCTGGATTCTGGTTAAAACTTTGCCATTCACTTGCTGTGTGATCTTGGGCAAGTAACTCGGCCTGTCTCTTCCTCCCTTTCTTGATCAGTAAAATGAGGATGACGATAATATTGTTCCACATTTGCAAAGTACATTGATACCTACAGATGAAAGGTATTGTGTAAGTGCTAAGTATTATGTTATTATCATAGTATCTGAAAAAAGCAAGTTTAAACAATATTGCTTTTTTCCTATTTAAAGAAAATATTATTTATTTCGTTAAATATAAATAAGTTATTTGGACAAAAGAATATTTAGGTGTTTTTTTAATTTATCTTTTTTATGCATATTTCTCAGACTCATTCCTAACACTTCATAGTAGATTTGGCCTTTATAAATAGGAAACCCACAGAATTAAAACTTAATTTACAGTGCAGACTTTTTCTGAAATAATTTCTGTTTCTTCCCTGTAAAGAATATGAAAAGCTTTTCTTAATAAGGATTTTAGTGTGAGTACAATATTTATCAAAACATTTGACAGTCTCAGCAGAAAGGCTAACAAGTCAAGGAGCATGGAGACAATAGTTGCGGGGGGGTGGATTTTGGATATAATATTACAACTTTTTGTTTTATATATTTTTTCATTATCTGATTTTCACATGCTTAATTTTGAGGAATATCTGAACAGTACCAATATCTGCAACCGACACAGTAACACAACTTGTACTGCTAGACATGCTCAGTCTTTTGTGAATTCACAATTGCTTATCTAAATCTGAATTAGCTAAATCTTCTCCAAATCAGAATTTTTCTAAAATTTTTCTGAATTCACTTTAGTCTTGATCAGTTCTGTCTTCTCACCTTTAGAGATGATCCCTCCATGTCAGCTCTGAGACTTGTAAGCAGGACCATATAGAGACATTTGCAGCATTCCTGTTCTGTGGATATATAGAAGACGTCTACCTCAAAGACTGCCCATTTGGCACATTTCACCAGCACTAGATTAACATTTATAAAAATAAGATTTCACTTAATTGTTGCCTAGTTTTAAATATAACAATGCAATATAAACTCTTAGATTCAATTTTATTTTTAAATTGGTTATTTAACTTATCTCATGGCCAAATTGCTTACCAAATCCAATGTTACAAATATTTTATGGTGTCACTTGGCAGAACAAAAATTTGTGGAGGTGGATATCCATAAAGCTGCCAAGCAGCACATTTTCAGAAGGTCAAATGCTTCTTTTCAATAATGTAGTTTTTCCATTCATGCTTTTTATCGACAGTCTTTGTTTCTTAAAGAACCTGCATAGCTTTTTTTTATTTATACAAAAACCTAGCAAAGAAACAGATGTGTCCCATATAAAATATGCAATAAATCTTGTCTCACAAATTCTTTGCTCTGAACTTTCTGACAGAAACTGTCAAATATCCACTTTAATTCTGGTATAAAATGTTCACTTTATGTCATGGCGCCAACCACCATATGCCGGAATAAAGTCAGTAACCAGCAATAAAAAAAGGCAACATAAGCACCTTTGAAACAGTACAAGCAATCAATAGTGAGAAAGGTCTATATAAATCTATGGAGAATTAATCTCAGCTTTGCCACTATCCTGCTGTGCGTTTACAATGAGCCTCTGCTCCCGACCACCAGAAGTGACTTACTTTGCGAAAGGAGTGTGTCCTAATGAGGGGAAAATGCATGAAAAGGAAAGCAGTAGGCTTTTAAACCCCTATCCCTTGGATCACCTAGAAGAGCATGTCCTAGTGTGTTCAAACATGTGGGGCCATTACACATCTAGCATCGCTGTACTTTAGCTGATCATGTGAAACCAATCTTTACTAAGCTCAATCAGCAGAAATGACTTCAGCTTCATAAATCATTGTTATCATCCCACAGGAGGAGGTAACGGTATGGTTTTTCTCTTCTAAAACATTTCAAGCCACTGGTTTCACAAGCTTTTCTGAAATTAGTTTCATTCCATTTGTACAATTACCCATTCTTTACCCACCAGATTGACTTTTGCCTCTGTCTTCCAATTAACTTATTATTTGGGTAATTACATCTACCTTATGTTTTAGAGAAGATCTGTTTCCTATTGATATTAACAATCATTCATCATGCATTTGAATGTATCACCCTTGCTGTAAGAATGTGCTGATCCTTAAAGTTTTCACTTATGCTTACAACAGAAGATTGTAGTTATATTAAATCTGCCTGGTTTATTTTCCCAAACAGAGATCAGATTGATTTTAACCTTATTTTGTTTTAAAGGGATTAGAACTAATTTTCCAGTTCTGTAAACTGTTTGGATAGACTTAGTCATCTCAAAGAGATAAATCTACATAATCACATTGGAATTAGACCACAGAATTATGTAGCTGATATTTAAAAAAAATTAAATTAAAGGTTGAATATGTTTCTATCATGCTTAAGTACTAACAGGCTTTAAAAACTATTTACTTTCTGGAATCACAAGAGGAAGGAGTAGTTGGTTAATGTAGGCTTACTTGCATTTCAACAGAGTGCAGTTTTAAGTGAAAGAAGAGTTTGCAGAATTTGATTCTGACTCTTACAATACAATTAATTTTAATAGCTGCAGAATATGGGAATAGAGAAATACAGGATTCTAACATTAGTCCTGATTTTACAGAAGTGATAATCATTCTGTGTTCAAGTTAACTGAATAAATAGCCTTAACTATATTTAAAAAGATATTTTTTAGAATATCAATACAAGCACCAATTTAAAAACCCCTCTAATTTAAAGAAAAGTGTTTTAGACAGGAAGTTGAATAAATATGTTATATAAATTTCTTTCTTTCTTGAGCTAATCTTTTTCAAGAAGGGAGCTATTTATGTTAAGAGATATCAGAATAATGAATGAACATCATAGAATGACTAGCTCAGTAGTTCATGCTCTAAAGTTCTAGTAAACTGACCTTCAACACTTCTTCTGGCAAATTTATAGACAGCATTATCACATTTAAAACAAAGCATAATTTCTTAGTTTCTTTTTTATTACCTCTGATAATAAACACTTTCTCTAATGTGTATTGCTTGAATGTGTTCTGCAATGTATACAGTGGGTATATTGGTGTAATGTATACATGTAACCGCTATTCTTTGGTAATATTAAGAATACTGAACAGTTTTATAGTGTTCTGCATGTTCAACAAGCATTCATTAGTTCTCACAACACCTTTTTCTTGTAGCAAGGTAAGTGATATTAATTCCATCGTACGGATAGTGAAACTATGTTAGAGAAATTAAAGCAACTTGTCCACGGTTGTGCAGAGACTGTTAACAAGAGAAAATTTTGTACATCATTTTTACATCAGGTGCAGTTGCACTTGTTTTTAAAACAGTTTATGTATTAGTGTACACCAAATTAAACTGTTTTCAAAACCGATTTAGAAAAGCATAGTTTAGACCTCATGGAGGCAAGTCTAAAAATAGTTTTGAATGATTTCAGTGTGTCTATACTGCAATAAAACTATTTTGAAGACTGTTGTTAAAAATGTGTGCAACGTTTTTTATGTAGACAAAGCCAAATAATCAGGCAGAGGGCAGTCAGAATGAGAACCCATGTCCTTCTGCCTACCAGTTGTTTGCCTAATTCATTAGAGGGTGCTTTCTCTCACAAATGGGACATATCAATTGTAACTGTTATTTTATACTTCAAATGTGTTTTTAATCGGTAGAGATTGTAATTATTTGAGAGAGATTTAGATTATTTTAAAAAGCCATTTTAAAAATACAACTACAGCCAAAGAAGTAGAATTATCTTCAACTGAAGCACCAAGAGTAACTGAAAATCCAACAGTTCAAAACCAGAAGAACCCCTGTGACCATCTAGTCTGATGTCCTGTATAACACAGGCCATAGAATTTCCTCAAAATAATTCTTCTTTGAACTACCAACATGTCTCTTTTTAAAAATAACCAATCTTGATTAACAAGTTGCCAGTGATGGAAAATCCACCACAACCTTTAATAAATTATTTCAAGGATTAATTACCCTCACAGTTAAAAATGTGTGCCTTATTTCTAGTCTGAGTTTGTCTAGCTTCAGCTTCTAGCCACTAAATCTTCTTATACCTATGTAAAAATAATTGTTTCTTTGTTCAAACAGTTTTGCAGATCCAAAATAGTTCTCCCAGTTGTGTGCGGCATATCATATTTTCCAAAACATCAGGGAGAAATTGTTATTCTCAGTTGCAAATTGATCAATGCTTTCTTGCTCATAAACACAGTAACATTTATTAACATTTATGTCCTACCCTCAAGTAGTGTTTAAAAGTCAGTTTTTATTTTCTAAATAAGATGATTCATGACTGGATAACTTTTATTTTTAGCTTACATCACTGAAGAATGATCTGTATATATTAGTCTGATACTCTAGAATAGATTCAAGACATACAATATAGATTTGATGAACTGATATGCAATTTCATTGCTACCTGTTCTAGTTTGAGTTTAAAAAGTTAGTTCAGATTCAGTAAATTATCCAAAGAGAATTAATCAAATAGTGAGCAGCAGAAAAACAAGTATTAAGAACCTGTAAGTAAGATAATTTCTCATTATTTTTGAAGTATTACATTTGAAGCCATAGGATAGGAACTGTTTGCATAGGGATGGTGAGGGGTTACTACATGAAATAATCTGTAGCTATCTCAAGTTTAGGTGTGAACTTGTCAAATCTGAAACATTAGACATAGTTCGATCTGGTCAGTATCTGAATGGGAACCTCTCAACAAAAAAAAAGAGTTTAACAAAATCAGGTATTGTAAGTTTTCTCTCATGTTTGTTATATTCACTAGTAGAGTCTAGTATTAGCTAGTAAGCTTTCTAGGGCAGGGACTGTATCTTCCTGTTTGTTTAGTACCTAACTCAATGGTACACATAATAAATAATAATAATGAGGGTACTGAAGAAAATCAAGTCTTGACACAGGCAGCACTAGAAATATGGGTTATCTTGTTTCAGAGGGGTAGCCATGTTAGTCTGTATCAGCAAAAACAACAAGGAGTCCTTGTGGCACCTTAGAGACTAACAAATGTATTTGGGCATAAGCTTTCATGGGCTATAACTACTTCATCAGATGCATGGAGTGAAAAATACAGTAGGCAGGTATAAATATACAGCACATGAAATGATGGGAGTTGCTTTACCAAGCGGTGGATCGGTGCTAACGAGGACTATTCAGTCAGGGTGGATGTGGCCCTTTCCCAACAGTTGACAAGAAGGGGTGAATATCAAGAGAGGGAAAATTACTTTTTGTAGTGACCCAGCCACTCCCAGTCTTTATTTAGACCTAATTTGATGGTATCAAGATTGCAAATTAATTCAAGTTCTGCAGTTTCTTGTTGAAGTCTGTTTTTGAAGTTTTTTTGTTGAAGAATGGCCACTTTTAAGTCTGTTATTGAGTGTACAGGGATACTGAAGTGCTCTCCTACTGGTTTTTGAATGTTACAATTCTTGATGTCTGATTCGTGTCCATTCATTCTTTTGCACAGATACTGTCCGGTTTAGCCAATGTACATGGCAGAGGGGCATTGCTGGCACATGATGGCATATATCACATTGGTAGATGTGCAGGTGAACGAGCCCCTGATGGTGTGGCTCATGTGGCTAGGACCTTTGATAGTGTCTCTTGAATAGATATGCGGACAGAGTTGGCAACAGGGTTTGTTGCAGGGATTGGTTCCTGGGTTAGTGTTTCTGTTGTGTGGTGTGTAGTTGCTGGTGAGTATTTGCTTCAGGTTGGGGGGCTGTCTGTAAGCGAGGACTGGCCTGTCTCCCAAAGTCTGTGAGAGTGAGGGATCATCCTTCAGGATAGGATGTAGATCCTTGATGATGCACTGGAGAGGTTTTAGTTGGGGGCTGTAGGTGATGGCTAGTGGCGTTCTGTTACTTTCTTTGTTGGGCCTGTCTTGTAGTACGTGACTTCTGTGTACCCTTCTGGCTCTGTCAATCTGTTTCCTCACTTCCCCATGTGGCTCTTGTAGTTTTAAGAATGCTTGATACAGATCTGGTAGGTGTTTGTCTCTGTCTGAGGGATTGGACCAAATGCAGTTGTATCTTAGAGCTTGGCTGTAGACAATGGGATTGTGTGATGTGGTCTGGATGAAAGCTGGAGGCATGTAGGTAAGTATAGAGGTCAATAGGTTTCCGGTATAGGGTGGTGTTTATATGACTGTAGCACTGTAGTGTCCAGGAAGTGGATCTCTTGTGTGAACTGGTCCAGGCTGAGATTGATGGTGGTGTGGAAATTGTTGAAATCCTGCATGTTCTTTTTCTTCCAGTATCTCCTCACAAAAAACTCTGAATTTTCTGGCACTTGATAATTTAATTAATATCCTTTAGGTAATTCAGAATGAGTTTACAGTGTGTTGATTTCATTTGATATTTTTGTTTTACTTTTCTGGTGTGAAGTAACAATAATCCTCCTTTTCTGTAACTGATCACATTGTTATTTCTGAGCACCTTTGTATCCTATTGTTACTGTACATCTTCTAAGTATGGTATATTAAGTACTGTGATCTGTAAAAGAAAAGTAAATGCTTTCTGAAGTTGGATGAATCTCATGTGAAGTACAAAATTTCCCTTTGTCTCATTAGCAAAACTGGGTTTCTCCGTTTGTAACAATACAATAACATCCACTTCTTTAGTGGGCATCCTATTGGTTTATGTCTATTATGCTGAGTTTTTAAAACCTGGTATATTTAAATGTAATGGTATAAAAATGCAAAGAAGATATTCTAATTCCCCTTCCTACTTTATGTTTTTACATCCTACTGCCTTCATAGGTGTACTCCTAAAAAATGGCTCATTTGCATGTGAAATACTTGTAAATTTTTTTTAAATAATTGTTTCCCATTCATTAGTTTGAATGCACATTTAAACCGGATTTCAAGAAATTTATATTTTCATAAACATCAGACATTTTAATTTGTTGTAGTATCGGAATTGTCAACATCTAGCAGTTGTTATTCACTATATTCACTGTCTTTCATATTGCACTTATCAACAGTGAAGTAGATTATTAGTAAAAAAGGATTAAAAAAGGAACCTACATAAAATTTCATTTAAGAATACACTGCAAAGCTTGCCAAGTCTCACACAGTTAACTAGCATCAGTTAGTTAATACACACAGTATTTCATAGGTTGGTTGAAAACTAGTGATGGTCCATGGAGGTGATGATAAATCAAAGTGGCTGAGTAACTTTAGCTGAAGTAAAAAAGTAACCATGTCACTGAATGCTGACTTACATGGAGTAAAAATGGTAAACCTGCCAAAATAAAAAAAATCTGATCTAAATTATTAGGATTCATACCATACAATTCATCTATTGATGCACTTGTTTAAAATGCAAGAAGGAAGCACAATATAATTAGAGTATTCTGTAATCAAAGTGGTTCATTTCTGATTATGGGACTGTGCCCTGAGCAGGCAATCCCACTCTATTATGATTTCTCCTTCCTTCAGCTCCACCCAGTACTGACTTCTAGCATTTTTTTCTTAGGGATGGGAGTGAGGGTTGATCCCGCCAGGCCTGGGGGAAAGAGAAAAGATTTCAGGCAGATCCACAAAGGGACTTAGGTGCCTAACCTCAGTTGTAGGCACTTCAGTCCCAGTTTTAAGCACCACTGCAATCCACAAAACGCCCTCTCAGCTGCCATCTAACCCTGTGGTCCTTGAACTCACAAAGGGCCTAAATTTTTGCTGTGCCTAAGTTTCTGCCTCTGGGCACGCACACTGCTGCCTCACTCTAGGTGTATGTCCACACTTATAATGCTTCAGCGGTGGCACTGTCGCACTTCAGTGTAGACACTCACTACAGCGATGAGAGGGGTTCTCCCATTGCTGTAGTTAATCCACCTACGCAAACCATGGTAGCTAGGTTGATGGAAGAATTCTTCCATCGACCTAGTGCTGTCTACACCAACGGTTAGGTCAGCCTAACTGTTTCTCTGGATTTTTCACACCCCTAGAGACATAGCGATGCCGATGTAAGTTTTCAGTGTAGACAAGCTCTAGGTGTTCAGGTGCCCGTCTCACATCTAAGCCCCAGTGTGATCTACAAATTGGGGAAAGATAGCTGGAGGAGCACCTGTCTTCCTTTTGGGGCCTGGTCCAGTAGGCCTGCTCTGAGCCTAACTCCATGCAAAATGGCCTGGGGAAGAGACGGAGGAGGAGGAAGAGGCAGCCTCCTTTGTAACCTTTAGCCCAGTGTTTAGGGTACCTACCCAGGATGTGGCAATCCTCTGTTCAATTCCTCCCTCTGCCTGATGAGGGGAAGGGATTTCCGATCTCTTGGGTGAGTGCCTTAGCCAATGAACTACAGAATGATTCTCACTCTCTCTGGCCCAATTAACATGCAGTTATTTAATTAAAGTGGAATGCTTCAACAAGAGATATATGGAGAGACCCACATCAGAATATCTCAGCATTCCAATGGCTAGGATACTCCCCTGCCTAAGAGATGGAGACCCCCTGTTTTAATCCCTTCTCATCAAGCAGAGGGGGGAATTGAACTAAGGCCTCCCTCATCTCAGGTGAGTTCCCTAACCACTCAGCTAAAGATTGTAAGAGAGGTATAAAATGTATGGGTGTTTGTCACAGAATTGGTCTCACTATGCTGCAGACTATATGGGACTCTGCATGTGACTTAAAAGATTAGTTTAGTTTTGTGAAATCATTTTAGAATTGAAATTTAATATCTTCTGAGTTTTCCTTATCAGATAAACACAGTGAAGTACAGTATAAGTAGAATAATAAAACTGTTTTGCTTTGTTTTTGTTTGTTTTTTTTTAATCTAAGGACATTTTCACTTTAACAGCAGTGGGGGGCTTACTGGCAAAAATCCCCTCCTTTTTCACCTACGAATTATAGCTGGACCTTTCTTCACTCCCTGGAGTTGTAGGAGGAACTGGTAGCTCTATGGGGAAAGAGATGCTTCTTGGAGAGGCTGTATCTCCACTTCTATTGTGGAGCAAAAGCAGTAGCTCCCACTGGTAGCAGATACATTAATGTGGGCCTGTTTCCATTTCACTCCTTGTTGCAAGCAGCTGCAGGAAGGACCAGTCTTTCATAGAATCATAGAATATCAGGGTTGGAAGGGACCCCAGAAGGTCATCTAGTCCAACCCCCTGCTCAAAGCAGGACCAAGTCCCAGTTAAATCATCCTAGCCAGGGCTTTGTCAAGCCTGACCTTAAAAACCTCTAAGGAAGGAGATTCTACCACCTCCCTAGGTAACGCATTCCAGTGTTTCACCACCCTCTTAGTGAAAAAGTTTTTCCTAATATCCAATCTAAACCTCCCCCATTGCAACTTGAGACCATTACTCCTCGTTCTGTCATCTGCTACCATTGAGAACAGTCTAGAGCCATCCTCTTTGAAACCCCCTTTCAGGTAGTTGAAAGCAGCTATCAAATCCCCCCTCATTCTTCTCTTCTGCAGACTAAACAATCCCAGCTCCCTCAGCCTCTCCTCATAAGTCATGTGCTCTAGACCCCTAATCATTTTTGTTGCCCTTCGCTGTACTCTTTCCAATTTATCCACATCCTTCTTGTAGTGTGGGGCCCAAAACTGGACACAGTACTCCAGATGAGGCCTCACCAGTGTCGAATAGAGGGGAACGATCACGTCCCTCGATCTGCTCGCTATGCCCCTACTTATACATCCCAAAATGCCATTGGCCTTCTTGGCAACAAGGGCACACTGCTGACTCATATCCAGCTTCTCGTCCACTGTCACCCCTAGGTCCTTTTCCGCAGAACTGCTGCCGAGCCATTCGGTCCCTAGTCTGTAGCGGTTTCATCTGGTCTACACTAGCACTTTTGTCGATACAACTTTTGTCGCTCAGGGATGTGAAAAAACACATCCCTACCCAACATAAGTTACACCAACAGAAGCGCAGGTGTAGACAATGATACGTCGGCAGGAAACATTCTCCCCCAGACAGAGCTACCCCTGTTCATTGGGAGTAGTTTAATTATGCCAATGGAAGAGCCCTCTCCCATCGGCACAGAGCAGCTACATGAGAGACCTTACAGTGGCTCAGCTGTATCAGTACAGCTGTGCACTGTAAGGTCTGTAGCGTAGACATAGCTGAAGTCCAGTTTTAAATCTTTCTTATTCTTTATTAGCCGCCATCCACTTTATTAGTGGATGGTGAGGAGCCAGGAACTATTGCATTCCTCATTTTATGAGATAATGGCAATTTTTTTTTACTCTTTTTTTGTTCACCCTGAACAAACAAGGAAATGATGTTTCACTTGAAATGTAGCACTTGACACCTATGTCCAAAGTGACAATAGCTGCATTTCAAGAGGAGTACCATGAGACAAGGCTAGACTGAGGGAACTAAGGGCTTGTCTGCATGTACTTTCAGGGGTTTTTCATCTAGTTTAGTTAACTTGGTGCAGAAGGCTCTGTGACCACTCACAGATTGCATGGCTTATGTCAATTGCATGGAAACCAGTTCCTAATTGACTAAAACCAACGTAAAATAAGTTTAGTCTAAACCAGAATGTGTGTCCACACAGCCTTTTGCACTGTTATAAGGCAGCCCTGTCTGGAGCGCTCTCCTACGGCACAACAGGCTCGCCTCCCTCAGTTTCTCTCCTTTAGAATCCCATGAAATAATCCACAGTCTTTCCAAGTATAAATATGGCCCTTGTGGGGTTAATTTATTCATAGGTGCTGACTCTATGAGTACTTCGGGGCTGGAGCACCCACAGGAAAAAATGGTGGGTGCTGAGCACCCACCAGCAGCCCTGCCCCCAGCACCTCCCACCCACCAGTGGACCCCATGGATCAGTGCCTCCTCCTCCCTCCCCGCACCTCCCGTCCACCATGAACAGCTATTTCGCAGCATGCTGGAGGCTGGGGAGGAGTGAGGACACGGCGTGCTCAGGGGCGGAACTGGGCAGGAAGACGCTGGGTGGGGGTGGAGTGGGGGCAGGAAGAGGAGGAGCATGAGTGGGGCCTAGGGGAAAGGAGGCGGGGCCTGGGGCGGGGCCAGGGGGCGAGCAATCCTCGGTACTCTGGAAAGTGAGCACCTCTGAATTTATTACAAAAGTTCCATACACATAAATCATAAGAAGAGTCCCACAACCATAGTCTAGATTTCCTCCAGCATAGTCCAACAGTACATGCAACATACAGTCTCAGCAACTCTGTCCCAGCAGTAAGAGAGGTTTTCCCCAGCCAGTAAGCCGGGTACTTTGAATGTCGACCTCCCTGGAGTGCAACCCTGTTTTTCCCAGTGGCAACCCCCCAGCTTCTCTGCTGGGCTCATCCTAACAAGTGGAGCATCCCTCACTCTCCTTGGCCTCTCATGGTTCCTTTGGGTCCAGCTTCTTGCTCTGTGGATGTCGGGGGTAAGCCCCTCCACTGTTCTCCTGCCTTCAGCCCTCTCTGGCCCTTGGCTCTGATTCTCCAGCTTAGAACCAGCAGGCAATTCTCCTCTGCTGCCCCTCCTGCCCTGCTCTGGCTTTGGGGTGCCAGCCAACAAACCCCTCCTGCTGCTCTCCTGAACTTCAGCCTTCTCCCAGGTCCCAAACATACAGTCTCCTATACAATTCCTCCCTCTTCCCAGGGATTGCCTGCAGCAAGCTTTCGTCTCCACAACTTTCCCTCAAAGACCTGTGTCAGTTTCCTGGCTGATTCTTACCAGGACTCTCTGACCTTTTATGTCCCCCAGGTGCTGCCCCACCCTCTTATTTGGCCAAATGGGAGCACCTGCTCTGGCACAGAGGCACTGGTTCTATTGCTTGTACTGGGGCCAGCCATCCTGTGGCACACTATTAACTACATTGGTTTAAAAAACAATTTAAATTAAACCAATCTAATTTTCTTTTGTAGACAAGACATTAATCAGTTTTAATTCAGACTTTTAGCTCTTTGGATGTACATTTATGTGGGCAGATATTTTGGATTAAGAGAGTTTTATTTTGATTTAGTTTAAATAGTTAAAATCAACGTAAATCCAAATAGGACACATTTAAGCTGAAATAAGAGTGTCTACACACAGACTTGCAGAAGAATAACAAAAGCTGTGAATTAAAACCAGTTTTCGCCTTCTCTGTTTGCAGCAATACACTAGTTTACCTTGTCAGTTTTTAAATGGTTTAGTTATGTGTGCAAACCCCTGTTTAGATATCTTTATTTTAGTTTAAGAATGGTTTAGTTTGGTTCATCTTAAATCAAACTGAATATAAGCAAGTATATTAAATCTACGTAATCCTAGTTGAAACCAAAATATAAGCATTCACAATGTTTTTTTGCACCTGTTAAACTAAATTGGCTTAAAATCATATTGTAGGGCGGGTCTACACTTAAAATTTATCCAAACCCCTGAGTGCTGTAACTAT
Source organism: Dermochelys coriacea (assembly GCF_009764565.3). Taxonomy (NCBI): domain Eukaryota; kingdom Metazoa; phylum Chordata; order Testudines; family Dermochelyidae; genus Dermochelys; species Dermochelys coriacea. The sequence goes on from NC_050073.1 coordinate 71,293,608, forward strand.
GGTGACCTAATGCCTGATATAGAAACAGCTAGGTCTACAAAAGAATGCTTTCATCAACCTAGCTACCATCACTTGGATGGGGAGATGGAGTTCCTACAGTGACAGAGCAACTCCTTCCATTGACGTATTCTGTGTCTACTTTATGGATTTACAGCGAAATAGGCCAGGTTTACACTACAGACCTAGAGCAGTGTAACTGCATCACTCGGGGGTGTGAAACATCTACACTCCTGAGCAATATAGTTAGACCAACCTAACCACCCCATGTAGACAGCACCATATCAACAGGGGAGCTTCTCCCGTTGATATAGCTTCGGCCTCACTATGCCAATGGGAAAAGCTCTCCCATCAGTGTAAGCACTACAGTAGCACAACTGCGCCAATGCAGCCTTTTAAATGTAGACCTGCCCATAGTTACAGCACCATAGCTATGCTTCAACAGTGCTAGTAGTATAGGCATAGCTTTAAGTTAAACCAGTGCAACTTTATTCTGTAGACAATAGCCTTTTTAGTTACTTCAGTTCCAGTTTGTGTGTAGACCGCTTGTCTACATAAGAGTGTTGCACTGGTTTAACTTAAATTGGTTTAAAATTTAAAATTGGTGCAAAATCCTTGGTAGACACTCTTATTTTCATTTAAAAGTGGCTTATTTCAGATTATCTGAACTGGTAAAGAATCAGTTTAAGCTAAATTGATATATACCCGTTATCTCAGCCCTAAATCAGTGTGTACACACAAGGCATTTTACCTGTTTAATTACATTGGTTTAAAATCAAACCTTTAGTTAAATAGTTGCAAGTTTATGTGTGGACGTGGCCTAAGAAAAGTCAAAGTTCATTGTAATGCAAAGAAGGAATTCAGGACTTTTAGTCCACTTCACTATGGCTTTGTCTACACTAAAAGAAAAAAATTATAACCATAGACAGTTGTCAACAGTTGTCAGTGAGTACTAATGTAGCAATAGCACTAATGTAGGCTCTACTGTAGTGAGGACTCTTTGGACAGAATCAAGACAGAGTTCTTTATCTCTGTGTCATTAAAACTTCTGAGTTCTGTTAACACTAGGACTAACCCCAGTGTAGCTGCACTATTGCTGGTATAGGAGTACACACTTTTCTAGTGCAGATGTCTCCTGTAGGTGCAATTTTGCTCTATCCAAATTAAAGGTAAGTGGGTTCCACCAAACATTGAATGTAGAAGAAGCAGCCAAGATTTTGAAAAGTGGTTAATGATCTGGGGTGCCTCCATTTTAGAATTTGAGAAACCTTTTCAGAAAGTGCAAAGCCTCCACTTCTGAACATCAGGCTACTTCTAGTGTCTCAAATGGGTATTCAGCAACTGAAGCACCCAAAATCACTTGTCACTTTTAAAAATCTTGGTGATGGTTTTTAAAAAGCAAGTATAGAGTGTACATCATAATTTTGGGACATATATTTCCACTTTGCCAGCTTCCTGAACAAAGTGTAATATTAGTGTGAAATGGATGAAATTATTAACTACTCTTTAGTGTCTATCCAGCAAATCCAATGGTACATCCTGTAAGAACAGATTAAGGCCATATCTACACAGCACTTTCATCGTTAAAACTTTTGTCATTCAGGGGTGTGAAAAAAACACACACCCCGAATGACAGAAGTTTTACCGACAAAAAGCGCCGGTGTGGACAGCACTTCATCAGCAGGAAATGCTGTCCCAGTGATGAAGCTGCTGCCCCTCATTGGGGGTGGTTTTATTTTCTCACTAGGAGAGCTCTCTCCTGGTGACAAAGAGCCGCTACATCATGCACCTTACAATGACACAGCTGCAGTGGCACAGCTGTGGTGTTCTAAGGTGTGCAGTGTAGACATAATGTTAATCTTACAGGTTTTTGTCTCTAATAATAGAGGAAACTTAGATAAATGAGTTATTTTTAAAATGGAAATAAAAATAATTTGCATTACATAGGAAGAAGTTGTGATATAATATGATTAAGGCTATGATTTTGTCATGGATATTTTTAGTCATGAACAGGTCACGGGCAATAAACAAAAAGTCACAGAAGCCCGTGACCTGTCCCTGATTTTTACTAAAATCATCCTGGACAAAATGGGGAGGGAGGATCCAGCACCCTGCTGCACCTTCCTCCCCGTCTCCCTCCTCCCCCCGCATAGTGGCTGGGAGCTGCAGGGACCCCATTGCCCAGTGGCTGGGAGGGGTCCCCCACCACCTTGCAGGGCTGAGAGCTGCTGGGGGGGCTCTGCCAGCAGTGGAGTCTGGGGAGCTCTGTGGGCCCCCGGCTGCTGAGCAGCTCCGGAGTCCCTCTGTCGCTGCCAGCGTCTGGGAGCTGCAGGGGGGCCCTCCCTACCCCCAGCCACTGAGCAGTTCTGGGGTCCCTCTGCTGCCCGTGGAAGCTGGGCTGCTGCGGGGTCCCTAGTATCATGGAGGTCGCTGGAAATCACGGATTTTGTGACTTTTGCAACCTCTGTGACATAATCTTAGCCCCGCTAACTATTTTAAACATTACTTTCAAAATCTGAGTATTCCCTACTGAAAAATTCACTTATTAAAAATATGGGCCAATGGCTGAAAAATAATGAAATGTTTATTGTTATCTGTATTATGCAAGCCATCAAACCTGAACATTAAAAAACGTGTACTACAAAGAATAATTTAAACCTAAGTACAATAGTCAGATCCTTATTTAAAATACCAATATTTTTCCATTTGCAGCTAAAGAAGAACATAAGACAGAAGAAAGCTGTTTGGAAAATGCACAAAAAAGGTAAGTTCTCCAGTCCTTTCAAACAGATATTTGACCAAAATGAAATATGTTATTGATCCTAGGAATTCAACAGGAATGAAATAGAAAGGCTACTGTAGTTCAAAACAGTACTCAGTGTCATACTTTCTTATGTCGTGTTGCGGCATAGGTTGTGAAACAAGTGGTTTGAACCAAATAATCTGAGTATGCAGTTTTAATTTTTTTTTCATCAGCGAATTGAATCTTGGTCTCTCAGAATAATTTAATAATTCAGTTTTGTTCAGTGAAAATGTACTGAGGTGCCATTTTATTCATTCATCACCTAGATTGCAAAATAGACCATACTAGAAGCTTGTGAAATTTTAAAAAAATTAATGTAAGAGCATTTATCCATGTCATATTTTGGTAAGGGGAGGCAGGCATAGGGAGGAAAAGTCAGTGAAGCCGATAGTTTCAAAATAGATTACAGATTGTATTACTTGTTAAGTTTTGTTCATGTGGAGCTTCTACCTTCCATGTTGCTGTATGCTAGCTATACAGCTACTTGTAAGTGAGCTGAATGAGACAAATTTTAGTTGTTAGCATTTTTAGTAGCTTTGTGCTGAAGATATTGTCTGGCTCTTGTAAATGAAAAATGTTACATTTATTCTTATCTGTAAAAACTACAGTTTTGGCTTGTCATTTTCTTTGAGGGGTTTTTGCAATATTCAAATAAGATTCAGCAAGCTCTAACTTGTTTAGGAGAATAGAGTTTACACAGGATAAAATATTTACTTTTCTTCAGAGGTTTTGAAGGGCAACATAAAAAACCCAAGTAATAGACAACATCAGATATGACATTGCTAATCTGGAAAAAGTACTGTATATACTCATTCATAAGCCAAATTTTTTGGGTAAAAAAGTGAAGCACCAAAGAGCAGGGATCGGCTTATCAACGGTCATTATTACTAACAACAGCAAAGCACAGGTATATTACAATGCTTCTTGTCTCACTCCCAAGCCTAGAGTTATCTCTTTGGGAAAGTGAAGCCAGATCTTCAATGTCCAAATGAGGTTAGGAGTTTGTCTTAACATATTATCTGAAAGACAGATGTAGATTTGTCAGCACAAATTTAGTCCTGATGAGAAATAGCATATTCATCTTTATTGTGGCCTCTGTATGTGTGCATTGCTTTATATGCTCATCTTGCAGGCTTGAGATGTATATCTGATATGCAATATTGGAAAATGTAGCGTTTGAAAATGCTTTCATCTAAAACTTTTTAGAGTTACTGTGTCTCTTTTTTTTTCTCTCATGACTAACTAACATTTTACATACAAGAATTTTCTGTTTTCCTTCTTAGAATGCAGTCAAATCTACTACTGGTATTATATTCACTATCAAATCATTCGCTGTTAAACTGTGTTGTATCTGTGTAGCTCTAAAATAAAAGCCTTGCTACTCAGAGTTTAAAATGATGGATGGGTATTTACTAAAGTATTCCCATCTGTAGCTGTTAATTATTCTTTTCAATCTCCTAATATTAAGTGTGGAGACTGAAGGTGATTTAAATTAGCAAAGAGATAGTAATTCCCCATTACCAATAGTGCTTGAAAAAGAAAACATAGGTCTGGATACTCAGCTTGTGTGAATGAGCACAGCGCTGTTGAAGACAATGGAGATATGTCAGTATACCTCAGCTAAAGGTCTGGCTCAGGGTCTTTAGAATTTAAAAGTATAAAATTAAGATAATAAATTTTATACAGTCTAATTTTATTTGTACTGATCTCTTGCTAGTTATATGACAGAGCAGAGTCCTGGATGTTTAAGTTGTTTACCTGTGATATATTTTACCCCAAATTACTGTTATGGACTCTCATCCTTAATTCCATTTTAACAGTTTCTTGTTTCAGAGTTTCTTTGCATTTTTTTAACCTATTCAAAATGTCATACATGAACAGTAAACAAACAAACAAAAAAAAAACAAAGAAAATCTGACCACATGATATTTATAATGATTTGAATCTATACAATATCAGCCTTAAATCATTTAAAAAATCATTTAAACTATTAGCGTGAGATTCTCAGTTACATTCTAGCTGCTTTGCACCATTTGCACTATTCTGAAACAAGAAACTCTGTTCTGGTGCAGAGCAAAGCAGCTAGAGGTACTGATAAATTGGCCCTTACTTTGCAATTGGCTGGTTGGTTTTAGTTATCTGGGAAACAGGTTTGGGGGTTTTTTTTAAATTATTTTAAAAATATATAGGAAAATTGGCCAAGTAATCCTCCAGGATATGAAAGGATGTAGTTGAAAGGATCTATTATTCACTTTTAGTGGGCAATAGTTATTTATAAAAGTCTGGGAGGCAGACTGGGCACCAGAAGGCACAAGGTAGGTGAGAGCAGGGCTATGTAGGAGGGAGGGTTGATAGAGGATGAAATTGGGAAGAGAGAAAGGTGGGGGATTCAGTGGAAATGTTGAGGGTGGTGGATGGGTAGGCCAGGAATTTACTTTGGGGCCTGAGGTAGGGGACTGTGTTAGTGCAACTGGTGCTATATAAAGGTGGAACCTTAGAAGGAATTGTCTCCCTCCTATAATGGTTCCTCTTTTTCTCCTGACTCCGCTCCCCTAGCAGGAGTTGCACAGTTAGGGCAATCGGATTTCCTTAACTCTGCCCTGTAGTGATACCATGTTATCAACTTTTAATTCTAATGAAGGCATTTTAGAATCTGTGATCCTAGATTATGTTAAACTGATTTTTAAAGATGCATCAGCTAGATATGCATTATTAACCTTAAATCATTTTCTAATTTTTAACTCTTATTCATATTCATTGAGTAGCTCTTGCTACTCAGTGCCACTCTGGAGAAGCACAAATAGCCAAATAGCCAGTTGACCGGTTCAACTGAATTTCCAGGTGCTTTATTTTGCAAAGCAGCTACAGTATATGCTCTGGCTTCCCCAGAGTAACTGCTGTAATTTTGAGGCATATACTCTGTATTCTTCATACATAGCAAAGTGGTTAAAGCCCTGCTTTAAGTGCAAAATTCAACTTTAACCATGGAATTTCCATATAAACACATGGGGCTAGATACACAAAAAATTTAGGTGTGGCAACACTCAGCATCACCATGCATCCCCATGCCTAATTCTTAAAGCCTGGATTAGGCCTCTAAACTCCCTATACAATGAATAGAGGGAGAAACGTGCATCAGAATGAAATTGACAAAAGCCAGCAGCTAGGCAGCTCTTCACCTAAACTAGCCAATGGGAGATGCCAAGACAAGGAGTGAGTGCTAAACCCCATCCTTCTTTTGGAGATAAACCTCTAAATCTGGGAGGCATTTGGGATTCTCAGTTGCAAACCCTCTATTGGAGTTAGGTGCCTGTGCTGTTACTGCAATAAATCCTGGGGTTAGGAAAGGCTGTTTAGTGTATGCTCACCTATAGGGGCTCAAACTAGTAAATGTGCTCAGAGTTTGCCTACCAGATCGGACCCTGGAAGTGAGTTAGACAGAGAAACGCCTGTCTTTCCCCATTTGTAAATCACTCTGGGACATGTGTGTCTGGACACCTGGTGTGGAGTTGCTGTGTTATGCTCATGGACAGAAACATATGTGCCCAGGGAAATTTTATTACAAACATATAGGCGCTTTGTGAGTTTAGGCACCTTCAGGATTTGGTGGCAGCTGAATGAGGGATTTGTGAATTCCAATGGGACCTGATTCTGGTATTTAGGTGTCTAGAGTATCAGTTAGGCACCTTTTATGAATCTATCCCGTAATATGGATCTGTGTAAATGAATCCGCTAATAAGGGATGAGATATCTGCCCAAAGATGAGTTGAAGGCCATTTGTTGAACTTAAATTTTATTGTTTGTAGCCCATGTACAATTTTTAAAAAATATATTGTTTTCAACCGTTTAGCTTCCTAAATTCAAGAATTAAGAACCGTCAGTAGATGTTAATAAGCACATTACTTCCCCTTCCCCAAATGTAGTTGGAGTTTCAAGAAAAGTGAATTCTCTTGAAAGATTTTCTTATGTTGCCTTTACTGTTAAGCCATGACATTGTTTTTAATAATTATCAGCAAAACTACCCTGACAGATATTTCTAATTTGGAAAGAAAACTGATTCAACCTTAACAAAAGCAAAAAGAATTTGTAGATTCTATTGTTTCAGGTTGCACATCTCATAACCATGATCATGGAATCAGTTACCTGTTTATCTGTGAAATGTGATACAATAATGGCTCAAATGCATATTGCACAATAACTTAAAATACCACAAAACTGTTCAACAGGAAATGTTTCCTGTGTTCAACAGGAAAAGAGTCTTTTAGAAATACTCAGATACACTGCAAAAATGCTTTAGCTGTATTATAGAATAGTAACGTATTACAACACTGGCAATAAAACAAGCCTATTATTACTGCTTTTATCAGCTTACTAGCCCCCTGGGAAGGTATGAATCACTTTCATTGTGTTATCTCTTTGCAAACTAGCTATTGGCACTGACTGTGGCATTTGTGCTGCTGCACTGAGCTCCATAACTACCTGAAAGTCTCTAAACTAGAGATCAGGTGACACTTGATTTTCTTTTTGCAGCTAATTATTTCTGGTTTGGCATACAACTCTCCTGTCAGCCTTTAATCAGATAAATAACACCAAAATAGCTCCCCTTTCAGCTTTGCAGAATAAAAATCTTAGTTCATAAGTTTAAATTGAAATTCAGGTAAATAAATAATGATTATTAAAAATGAGTGCCTTTGCTTTGCATACATGACATATATCAATGATGTCTTATGCACACACACAAAAATTCTCCTCCTAGGGGAAAAAAGTAGGTGTTGGAAGGTTAGTTACACTTGGCATGAATTGCTGCTGTGGTTTCCAAAATTAAGGGGAAGTTATGGTAATTATCAGCCTTGGCTACTGAGTCAGGAACCAGCCCTCAGGGAAACTAAGCTTCCCCAATGGGTTTTACGTGTTGACAGTTTTTTTTCCCCTGTAGCTTTGAAGAAACAGTGGGATACTTTGGGATAAAGCCAAAGTCTGGTGAGAAGCACATCACACCAAACTACGTTTTCACTGTGTGGTACGAGTTCTGCAGTGACTTCAAGACCATTTGGAAACGAGAGAATAAAAACATTTCCAAAGAAAGGTAAGGTTCTAATAAAGTCATTAATACTATTTCAGATGTCTGGGAAACTGTTCCTTCTCAACCGAACAAATTATACTCCCATATTTCACAGGCGTCATTGTTTTCTTTCAGATCAAATGGACATCAAGGAAAGATTATTCCCTCAGGGTATGCAGGAAAATTCACCAAAGGCATGCTGTCCCCACACAAAGATAAACACATATAATCTGATAAATTACACTTTCTTAACCCCTTCCAATTACTAGCTAGTAAAATGAAAGGGGAGCTATGCTAATTTGTAACAGATTGCTTCTCTGTGTATTTTCATGTTGAACTAGTCTAAATGAGGCGATATTGCTGTCGCAGACAGTACAGACAAATAAAAGTGAATGCTTTTCCAGTTAATATACTGCACTTGCATCAAAGGGAAGCCCCTGAGATTCAGGCCACACTTAGCACAGTGTTGAAGCCCCACATTGAATTTACAGCACCACTTCTGACTGTTGGTATCCTGCTGAGGACATCAAACTGCATGCCGCTAGATCTCACCACAGTCTCCTGATTTTATTATTTTGAGTAAAAAAATAAAATAAAATAGAAACCCCACAGCTCTGAGCCTGATTTAAAAAAAATGAGAGAGCTTGAATCCTTTTTTAAAAAAGAGAGGAAAAAATCTGTTGTATGCAAATACTCCATGGTGATCACATATTTTTGCATTGAAAAAGTACTGAATGGGTTGTAAAAAGAAAAGGAGTACTTGTGGCACCTTAGAGACTAACAAATTTATACAATGGGTTGTAGTACAATTCAGACTTCAGAAAAAATGGATAACTCACTTTCAGTGCAAAATATAAATCTGGGTGCATATTCCAAATTCAACTCAGTAAAATAAGAAAACATACTTCTGGAGAACATATTGGTGAGAGCAGTAAATGCACTAGCGCTTAGGTTGTTCATCTTGCTCTAAATCAGAGTGAATTGTTGGATTGACTAGTTGGTATTGAACAGGTAAAAGCCAACTTTTAAAGACATGCCAGAAAAATCGTAAATTCCCAAATATATTTAAGCCCTATGAATATATTTCAAATCTGGTGTTAATTGCCGATAATACAGTTTTTAAAAACTTAAATAGCATAGCATTCTGGATCATTCATTTAACAGCTTAAAAAATCAATTACAATGTTTACATCATGTAACGTTTACAAGGGTATCTTTTATATTTGCTTGCGCCTGATTTGACATCTGAAACTATATAAAATCAATTGGCATTTAGCAGACTTCCATAGACTTCCACAATACAATAGCTGGGTGTATTTTCTGTTGAATCATGTCCTTTTAGTATCATTCCATTGTTAGTCATGAGGAATATAAATTAATGTACAAAAAAAAGATTGAGGCCACACATCCTTTCCTTTTTAATTTATATAGTACCAGGATTCTGATTGCATACCAATAGCCCCTTCAAAGAAACTGATTTAAATACCCATGTAAAGGCATAAACATAGCATTAGACATCTTAACAGAACTTCTCAACTAACTTTAATATATTATTTATGCCATTTTTGTTTGTAAGTAAAACTGTCCACCATCATTTTGCCTGTTTCATTGCTAAGATACTGTCAAAATGTTAGTGCATTGTCATTCTATTTACAAATAAAAAGGTAGTATAGATGTCTGATCCATTCTGCTAATGGGTCTGATGTGATGTTTATTCCTGTTCATGAATATAAAGCAGTAGCCAGTAGAACACAAAGCACCATGTTTTGAATTCGTAATCAATTCCAGTTCACATAGATAATATTTTTTAGTTTGCGTCAAATTATTTTATTACAATATCATTAACCTTGAAAAGGTTTGTTTGGATTTTTTTTCTTTAAATTTAAAACCTGGGTGATTCATCAAGACAATGTGCTGCTGAAATGAAGAGCCTCATGAAATAACTAAATTAGAATGATGGAAAAACTGTTTTCATCATCTTGTAAAGTCATGACCCTTTAAAGTTTCTGTTTTACAAAGTGTGAGACTGACACTTCACTAACCGCTGTCCAGGAATAAAAGGTTGAAAGAAATTTAAGTACTGATCACTGTACATTGTGAAGGAGACTTTTTTAGTTTTGTTTTTACTGCAATGGTAAACTTTAATAACCTTAGTATGATAGGAATGGACAGCTGTCTTCTGTAGCTGGGTAAAGCTCATTAATTTGATGCATGATTTGTTTTGCATTTCTACATGTTTATAATTAAAATGTAAAAAAAAGACGTATTTATCAGTAACAAATTCTTCTTGGATCTAGGGAGGAAATATTGTAGAAGCAGAATAACTAGCTTTAGTCAATATTTTAAAACTTGGGTGTCAACAATTAGACACTTAAATCTTTATTTAGGCACCTTAACAACTGACACCTTAATAACCTTTGGAGGTAAATTCAATGTGAGCTGCAGATGTTTGGCTTATCTTTTCTCAGAATTATTCCCGTTATGTAGGTGCATAAATGTGGATTTCGTTGTCTAGCTTTAGGAACCCAAATGTGAAGACTTTGCCCGGAGTTTTTTTCTGTCACCCTCTAAAAATTTGATCGATTATAATTAGTATAAAAATAAAAAAAGTGCAGTCTAGAATTCCAATATGAGAAATCTTACACAACTAAACCAAATATTTTTGGGTTATTAAAAGGGCAGCTAAAGATTTCTAAAAGTACAGAAAAAGAGGTTAATAGTACCCTTAACTAACTGATAGACTCAGCTGCAAGATCTTGTTTTGTCTAAAACAACATTTGACCTCTAAATGTAACAAAACTGTAGAAATCTAATTAGATTTCTATCCAGTGTTTTTTAGTAGCAGAAACACTTTAACCATGCTGCCCTACACTTAACTGACCATGAAAATAAGTTAGCTGCTTGCAAAATATAGTTGAATTATTGTCTCTTTCCTGGACAAAATCTGCACATCATTTAGGAATCCGAAACAGAGTTATAGATGTAGATATTAAAACTACATGTGTATAATAAATAAATGACTGTAGAGATATATGTAGAATTTTTTCAAAATAAATTCCCTGTTTAGAGATACTTTCTCTTTCAGACATACTATTTCCTCCAGTGTTAGTGTTAACTATAATATCGTAAAATCTGCTTTGAAGATCACCTATTTGTAAAGAGAATCTGTCTAGAATGACCACTTCCCCTTCATCCGCTACATATATTTTCATGTAAATGCACCATAATGCCAACCACATGTTGGGGACATTGAAGACTGTATTTTCCACAAGTCCAGTTATTTTATTGGCAGTTTTTTAATATGTACATCTGTATGTCCAAACTACGAAGTTTCTTCATACAGATCTTTTTCTTCTTTTTTCAAAAATTTCTCATGCTCATTAAATTGAAGAATACATTTTGAGTTACAAAGCAAACAATATTTTATGATAACAAGCCAATATCTCTCCAGATTTATTTTATATTTAATTCTATTAAGAAACCCTTTGCACTGTCTTTTCTTGGATTGTTTGTGAGACTGTGACCATGCCCTGGACTGGGAAAATAAGTGGTAGGATGTGGCCCCGGGAGGCAAACTTATCAAGCACCCCAGTGTTCTCCGTTGCTGCCACTTGTAGGACCCCTGGGCCAAAGCCTGGTAGACAGGGAGAGTCCAGGCTTCCCCTATAAGCCAGCCACAAGGGTGGCATAATCCCTGACCTTGAGTTAAGGAGAGTGAAGACATTGTAAGCCCTAAAGTAAGGGGGCTTTGTGGGTCCGGAATTGGGCTGGACACTCCTTTTTTGCAGGACGTTGGACTTCTATATTTTCTTGAACTCTATTACGCAGGAAAGGGGTGGACTTCTACAATGACCTGGACAGAGGGCCAAGTTACTAGCTACCAAAAGAGGGTGACCACTGGTAGGGGACGCTAGAGACGGGAGAGTTGTAATCCGGGGACCTAACTACTAAGTGGTACCACCAGTCAGCCCAGTCCTATCACAAGCTCAGCCTAGCAAAAAGAAGACTCTGAGGTGATATGATTGCTCTCAATAAATACATCATGGGTAAACACCAGGAAAGGTAAAGAGTTATTCAAACTAAAGAACAATGTTGGCATGCACAAGAACAAATGGGTATACTCAGGCTGAAAATTAGAAGGTTTCTAACCATCAGAAGAGTGAGGTTCTGGAACAGCCTCCCAATCACTATGGGAAAAAAACACTTAATTTGTTTCAAGAGAGCTGAAAAAGTATATGTGTGGGATTGTATGTCAGGGTTATTTATGATGGTGTGGGGCAGGGCAGCCCTGGTTGTCCTTTCTGGTTTATGGCTTGCATTCTTAAAGCTCATGCGTCAGTCACCTGTAACAGTCAGAAAGGGATTTCCTCCCCCTTTCCCCCTGACCCCCCCCAAAAATCTGATTTCTTTTTTTGTCTCCTTCCTCTGAAGCATCAGAGATGGTCTCAGCTGGAGATAGGACATTGGTCAGGGTGGGCCGGTGCTCTGAGGTGGCACCAAGCATTCTCTTTCTCCCATCCTTGGCTGGCTGGTTCTTGCTCACATGCTCAGGGTCTAACTGAGTGCCATATGTGAGATTAGGAAGGAATTATCAGGGTTTTTTGCCACCTTCTGCACCATGATAGTCTGGGTGACTTGCTGGGATTATCTCGATATAGCTCATTTAATTGTTGCCCTACCATTGCAGGAGGCCTTGATCCCTGGTGCACCTCAGTCCCTTTTATTCTCTACCTGTGGCATATAATAATTTAGTTTTCTGTGGGCTGTAATATTTTGGGCTGTAATACTAATTTTGGTTGTTGAGTTAGTTTGGGGGATGTTGGCCACTTGAGATACACAGGATGTCAGATTGGATGATTTGGGAGTCCCTTCTGGCCTTAAACTGTCCAATTCTATGACTAGTTTTGGTTTTCAGTTTCACTCAAAACACTAGTCCTTGTCCTAGCTGAGCATTAGCAAGTTATCTTCTTGGAGTTTCACCCATGAAAGCAAGCACAATGGTAGTGTACGTGTTTTATTTAAAAAAAAATCATCTTAACTACAAAAAGATTGCAATTAAAATCCTTTACATGTTTCTCAAAAGCCATTTTTTTAAAAAAAAGAAATGAAATTTAATATGATGGTGATCTTACTCCTATATAGAGCCAAAAGCATTTAACATTTTAACTGACAGTACAAACTATTTCTCCTGGACATCCTATCTAATCTGTCATAATTATCGTGACACCCACCCAGCACCAGTGGAATGGAATGGGGAAGTTGCTAATTAGCACTGAGCTGTACATATTCATTTAGAACAAGAGCCAGATGAGACTTCAGTGAGAATTTAAGTAGGCTGAAGTTAATTATTCATGTTGTAATTTCATAGAATCATAGAATCATAGAATATCAGGGTTGGAAGGGACCCCAGAAGGTCATCTAGTCCAACCCCCTGCTCAAAGCAGGACCAAGTCCCAGTTAAATCATCCCAGCCAGGGCTTTGTCAAGCCTGACCTTAAAAACCTCTAAGGAAGGAGATTCTACCACCTCCCTAGGTAACGCATTCCAGTGTTTCACCACCCTCTTAGTGAAAAAGTTTTTCCTAATATCTTAATAATTTGCCCGGGAAGCATACAAAGTGTAACACCAGACCAAAAAAAAAATAAAAAAGCACTAGGATTCTTGTGTTAAAGGCCAAGTGATCAGGACTTCAGGTTTACATCTCATCCAAAGAATCACAAAGCTAGACTCCGCTTAGCTTGTGAGAACTATGGGAATCACAGTGGAAGGTGATATGGCTTTAAACTGTATGGTATTAATAGTTATTACAGGTTTGTAAAAAATGAATTATATCTTATGTTACTTTTATACTATCATGGTGCTCATAGTAAATTATGGATATCTTATTTATCAGCTTCTGATGGGGAAAATAGTTAAAATTAATATTTTCAATATTATGTGCAGTTTGTAGGCAAGTCATTTCAATGTCACTCACCATGTGTTGATCCCACCGATAGTGCAATCAGGCTTTGATCCTGATTAGAGCAGCTAAACGTTACTGAAATACTGCTGTTGTTAATAATCTGATTGGCATTTTATTAGACCTTCCACATTGTCAGTGTGTTAATGACAGCATAACACATTGTCTCATGGATGCCACATACAGTTTTACAATATTACTGGAACCTGTCCTCCTTACAGTTTTTAGAAGATTGTACGTTGCAAATCACATTTAAACTAAATATTACTATTTCCTCATGAATCCTTAGGGTTTGAACAGTACGAATAACCAGTGTCACTGCCATATGTTCTACTGCAAAAAAGGGAAAGTGTTAGTGACCTTCTTCTCATTACTGGGGTAACTTTCTCCCTTCCCAGCTTTTCTTCACCTTCCTCCCCGACCCCATATAAGCTTCAGAGATGCCACTTTTTACTTCTGATCTCTTCCATGTTGTTCATACATTATCCAAAACAATGGATGGCAATCAGGGTGAGGTTCTACTTGTTGCTGTCTTTGTGACTGTGGTGACTGTTGTTTGTATTATGGTATAACCCATTATGCTAGGCACAACACTGACACACACATGATGGTCTCTGCCCCAAATATCTTATCTAAATATATGATAGGAGGCAACAGGTAGAGACAAAAAATGGGATTATGCTTAGTGTAATAAGTGGCAGCTGAGGTACACCAGTAGTTTAACCATTGTCAAGTGTTTTATAGGCATCACAACCTAAGTGAGTGAGTTTAAGTGAGTTTTAAGGAGAGATTTGAAAGATGATAATTAGATTGCTTTGCCGATTATTTTTTTCAGGGCATTCCCCCAGACATAAGGAGCAGCCTAGAAAACAGGTGAAGATGCTTGTGGGAAAATTTGACCAAAGGACATTAAAGGCTGGCATCATTTGCAGAGTGAAGTCAGAGTTTGACTGCTCTACATACTTCCCTTCACTCTCAAACCTCTATATGGTAGTTTGTGCATGAGTGAAAGGGAAAAAGGGAGCCAAATAGAGGGATGCAAAGAATGTTGTGATGTGGTCAGAGTGATGAGTTTTGCATTTTTGCAGCAACATTTTGAATGGATTTAAGGGTGTCAAGATGGCATTTGTTAAGACCAGAAAGGAGGCGATTGCCATAGTCAAGATATAAGCTAATGAGGGCTTGTACCAGAATTTTAGCAGGATGAACAGAGGATGGATTTTAGAGATGTTTTGCAGGAAGAGCTGTCAGAGTGGATATGGTTTAGATTGAGGGACAAGAGAAAGAGCATGCACAGATTACAGGCCTGAGTGGCAGGGAGGATAGTGTTGGTGTCCACAGAATATGAGAAAATGGTGTGTGCCTTTCTTGCAAGATACTCTGTCAGAATTCCTGTTCCTGAAAGAAAAAGATATGTATTCTCTGTTGCTCTTCTGCACCTGCTGTTTCCCAGTACATAAAATTATATTTTCTCCTCTTGGCTACAGAGTGAAGTCTGTGGTGTTGTCATATTTAACCCATATTCAGATGAACCAGCAATAGAGGATGTGGAAGTAACAGCATGCCTTCCAGCAGTAGATCCTTAAAGAAATTAAAAATAGGCTATCTGCATCAGCAATTTTAGGATTGGAGACAAACTTCATTGGCCTAGACAGACAAATACTTTTTGACTATATTCTTTTATTGGTTTCATAAAATATAGTATATACATATTTAAAATTCAGCTTACAGATGAATTTTATAAAATCTAGATAAATGTTGCAAATATGTCAATTTTCATTATATAAAAACCCATGATATACTGTGAAATGGTCAGTTTTGTAAAATTTAACCAGGTGTAATATACTGTCTAACCCAGTGGTTCTTAATCTGGGGTGCATGCACCCCCTGCGGGTGCGAGATGCCCTTTCTGGGGGTGCGAGACATGCCAGATTTTTTTAGAAAGTAAATCGTTGAAAACACAAATTAAGCACAGGCACGTAAGTACAATTATTTTGTTTCATCAAACCTATGTATTTATTAACATTATACATTTTTAACAATTACTGTAATATACAAACAAAAAAATATATCTAGGTTTAAAGAACGGACCTACTTCGACGATTTTTGATAAGGGGTGTGAGAACATATTTTGAGAACCAAAGGGGTGCAGGCTGCAGTAAAAGTTAAGAATTCTAACCTGTACATTACTTTAAATATGTGTGCGCTAAATTTTATGAACTTTTGAACAGGAATAGTGTCATCTATTGACTAGTAGCAGCGGTGGAAAGAAGGGAATGCACAGTTTTGTTGATTCACAGTAAGAGTTGTGGAGGGGGAGCAGTGGATTCTGCTCAGAAATTCATGAAGTCCTGAGAGATTGTGGCTATGCCCTGCTTCCACCCCCACCCCGCCCGCTCAACCCTTGAATGCCAGCAGAGCCCTGACAACATGGAGCAGGTGTAGAGAGAATTGCATGGGCTCAAGAAAGAGGAAAACATGCTGTGTTTGCTTCTATTGTATCTTTGGGTTTTAGAGTTACAGAAGGGAGCATAGGGGTGAGTGGTGATAATAGCAACCTTTATCCTACCAGCCCTTGTTTGCTCCTATGGAGATGGAAGTTGTTTTTGTGAGCTTATGGAGAAAACATTTTAAATATGTAAAATACTATGTTTAGTTTTATGTTTGTATTCCCTACAATTACTTAATAACAAATTATGTTTTCAACGAAAAATAATGGCCAAATTTTACAGCAGTGGCCTCTGATTTTGGTGCCTCGATTATTTGGGCACCTTGGTCTGATTTTCAGAGATGCTGAACACTCCCAACTAGGAGCGCAGGTGTCACTTTATTTCACATTACTTGGGGTAACTCAAAAGAGTTTCAGGTAAAATAATGGAATCATGATTTATCGGTTTAAAAATACGTAGCTCCATTTTTGTCACTTTCATCAGTTTTGTTTTTTCAAAGTAATGTGCCAGAGTTTAAAGGATCGTTTAATAATAGTTTTATATTTATATTATATTTATGTATGTTATTAAATATAATATACATTTATAAATATATTATTCCACCTGTATTCATTAAGATAATTTGATTTCTCTTGCTCAGAGATGACTGATAATAGTTCTTCCTTTGAACAGATTCACATTACAGCTGGTCAGAATTTGTGATTTTAACCAACTTGCATTCCTTAAAGTTTCCTCTTTTCTTAAAACACACGGAAGTATGCTTAATGTCTAGACATGAGCTGTGTCATTCATTGATTAATTCTGCCCAAACATATAATATGTAAGAAAAGATATTAAACCTTTCATCATGAAATGTGGTTTTCACAATTCAGTGTTCCAATATGAAGCCCCAACAAAAACAAATCTTTTGCTGTGTATTCCACATAGTACTGATTTTTGACTTGCAGATATATGCTTGTGATTGGGTGAATAATAGACTATATGGGCTTCCTGTTAGAATGGCAAAAATAGGAGGGGATAAAAAATAAACTGCCAGTTAGTGGAAGAAGCACATTAAAATTGGTTTCACTATGGTTGCTGATTTAAACAGACAAATCCGCTTGGCCTGATGGTGTGCTCTTAAATTACAGGGGCAATTGTCGTAGAATGGTCTGGTATGTTGTAGAAGAGGGGGCAGTTCTACTTCCTGTGAAAGCACTGAAAGGACTGCTATGGACTGCAGTGAGAGTTGGAGAGGAAGGGAAAATACTGAAAGAGAAAAACAGTAAAAAAACTCTCATAACTCAGTCCTCTGTGAAGAAGCTTAACTTTCAGACTATTTTACAATTATTAATGCTTAGTCTTCTGTCCCCCTTGGGTATGTCCACACTGCAATGTAAGACCAGGGGTAGTAGAACTCAAGTTAGCAGTGTCTGAGATGGTTAATGTGGGGCTTGAGCATCTATACTCATTTATAACCCCAGGTTAGGAATTACTGAATCTTGGGTCCCAAACTGGGGCTTAACTGTGGGCACTGCATCATATAGGCCCAAGTCCAAACACCCATATCCCAAACTGCTAGTGCCTTCCCAAAACATGGACCAGTCTAGTCCTCTGTTCATGGTGGGTTGGGAAGACTTGACTGCCCACCAAACTTGACTGTCCAGAGGACAACGAAGGTAGGCCCATTTCATTGTGGGATTCCGTTGGTGGACTCACAGAGCACAAGTCCAGTAGGACTGTGTCTACACTGCAAATCAATAGGGCTTGAACTCTGGGTCCAGTTTGACTCAGGATCAGACCTTCTATCTCTGGGGGTCCTGGGACCTTGTGGCCAAGCCCTGGGTTAGCACAATTTGTAGATGAAGGAGGGGGAGGTTAGGCTTGAGCCTGTGTTCGAACCTTTGGCTTGCATTGCAGTGTAGACATATCCCTTGAGTCACACAGTCCCCAAACTGTTTATGAAAGGTAAATTATCACTTTTTTTGATATGTCATAACAGCAAGAACCCACCCGCAAATCAGAAATACTAAACAAGAAATGCCACATCCCATTTAACAAAAATGTACAGTGCTGCCCTTGCAAGGTAACCAAACCTCTCTCTCTCTTTTGTTGGGGACTTCCTGCTTGGGATGGCTTGGCAGATCAATACCCCCACATTGCCTCACATGATGTTAAGAGAGAGGTGCCACTGTGTCCATTAACAGGGCACCTCTTGTGGTGTCTCACTCTCCGTCATGGCTTCGCCACCATCTCTGCTGTTTGTGGGGACCCGCGTCGCTCCCGGACCACGGCATCCTCTTCCAGGCACGGCCCTCTGGCTGTGCCCCAACTCCATTGTCTCCTGCCTTCTGGGAGAACCAGCAGTCCTTCGCCTGGCCTCTCGCCACAGTGGTGAATTGCAGCCCCTAGTCCAGCTCCTCGTTCAGGGGCAAACTGCAGTCCTTTGCCTGGCCACTTCCTTCGGAGGCCAGTGGGGCAAAGGTGGGGGCCTAGGCCTGCCCACTACTTTGAGGCCCAACCCAGGGACCCTATAGCTGGCAGCTGCTCGCTGCCTCTCCTCCTCTGCCGCTACCTGCTGTTCTTGGGTCACTTCCCCATAGCCCCAGCACCTACTCGGTCCCTGTATCAAGACCACAGTCTGGAAGCCAGCCAGGCTGGAGCTCCACTTGCTCCCCTGACCCTGCCCAGCACTGCTCTGTCTCAGGTACGTCTCTCTACAGGCAGCCAGTCCTTCTCCCTCAAGCTCCAGGGAGAGATGCAGCTCATCTCTGCCCTGCAGCCTTTCTTATACAGCCCAGCCTGGCCCTGATTGGCTGCTTCTAAGCCTTCCTCTGATTGGCTCGGTTCTGCGCCGCCGCTCTAAGTGCTGCTATTAACTCTTGCCAGCTAGTGAGGGGCAGTTTCCCCATCACACCCCATTATCACATCTTCCTGGTTATTTTACTTCATTCATGATTTTCCTACTGCTTAGGGAGTTCTTTGGCTGTCAAATCCTGCCCCGCCTCCCATCTCCAGGTTAATGACTCGTTTAACACTTGACTAACAAATGAGCTCAAATAACAAGACAAAGTGGGCACCTATTCATTTTATTTATTTATTTGGTAAGCCGCACAACCTGTTCATTCTCCAGTGACTCTCAAGCAGGCTGAGACCCTTATATTATTAGTCTTGTCAAACCACATTAGTAATGTTTTCTAGAAGTCCTCTTCAGTTGTTTTTCTGGCCATCCTATTGAACAAAAGGGTTATAGACTGCTCCCCTACTCTCAGGAATACCTTTTCCTTTCACCTGATCTCTGTAAAGTGTACAATATTAAACTAACCATCTTCATTAGTACTTAATATCACTGCAGTTACTGTCCGACAAGTAAAAAGGGATATTTAGTGGGATTTATTTGTTTAACTTCCAGTTTGACAGTCTGTTGCCTGACTTTTGTTTTATTGTAAATTGAGAACAAGTAATTGACAAACAGTTAAAATAAGCAAGGAAGTTTATACTTTTATAGGAAGGAGTACAGCAATTTAAGTCTATATAAATTCTCATAAACTGCATTTAACTTCTTAAAGGACTTGCTTTTTGACACATTAAATAGTTTATTTTAAGGTGATTAAAAATAATAGTATGTGGTGTGATATCCCTGCAAATCGGTTATTTACATAGTATCTCTACTTAAGACAATGTTAGACAATAATTGTTTATTCGTGTCTATGCAAATGAACTTTATCTCTAGTTTTACTTTTTGTGTATCCTACTAATCTCTGAGCCAAATCACACAAGTACTTGTACTTCACTTACTATTTATTTGTAGCATTTTAGCTGGAAAGAATTTCAGATACTATTTCATGATCATTACGTTCATTATACAAGTGACAACAACATTTTTGTTCACACCAAGGGAAGAGGGCAGAAAATGGACACAATAAGCAGAGAAAGGGTGGTGCTGCATATTTTATTTATAACATCCTTGCAGCTGTAAGCATAACTGGCTAATTAAGCTTGCCTAGTAATCAGTCTGACTTGTGCTTATAGCCGTGTATTATGTGTGTGTTTATTTGGGTATTCTATTTAAAAAAAAAAAAAAAAAAAAAAAGGTGGTTCCAGTGGTACACACATGCTACTTTAGAGGTTCATACTGCTCCAAAGTGTATTATAAATATTTGTAATTTTTTTCTGGAAAGCTACCATAACTTTAAATAGGCAAAGGTATTTTCCCATTTTCAGGTTAATTTTATTTTTTAAAAAGTGGGATGAGGGATTAGACAATAGCTGCCTTCAGCTAACTCTCTTTTGCATTAAGTTAGTTTTCACTTCATTTTATTTTAGCCAATTCTAGGCTAGCATTTCAACACACTAGTAGCAGTATCATTTCCAAGAGTAGGTGGGGGCTGTTATTATTTATAAAGCCTCTTCACAGTGTGGTTACTTTACTGACCTAATTACTGAACTAACCACTTTCTTATAACTAGGGCAACTCAGTTTAAAAAATAATGAATAGTTAAGTCTGTGTTAAATTTTTTCTTGTGGTGCTGAGACTCCATGCTAATCCTTACCAGTCACACATTCAAGAACCTATAATGCACACCAGCAGGATCTACACAGACCAATGAATGCACAACACATTAGTGTGCTTTAGAAATCATGGCCCCATAGTGCACATTACCACACCATGTGGACAAGCCCTTTGTTTCATAAAAGTGATATGGTAAGCAACATATTATTCTGTTTCAACTAGAAAAGCTTTTCAGTTCTGCACTAATATCAGACAGGTAAGCATTAGCAGGTATAGTAGAACCTCCTTTACAAAAACCTTCGGGAATAGAGGCTGTTTGTAACTCTGAAATGTTCATAACTCAGAACAAAACATTATAGTTGTTCTTTCAAAAGTTTACAACTGAATGTTGACATAATACAGCTTTGAAACTTTACTACGCAGAAGAAAAATGCTGCTTTTAACCATCTTAATTTAATTGAAACAAGCACAGACAAAGTTTCCTTCCATTGTCAAGCCTTTTTTTTTATGTTCACTTTTTTAGTACATTACATTTAGCACAGTTCTGCACTGTATTTGCTCTGTGTGTGTGTGTGTGCGTCCTTGTTGCTGTCTGATTGTGTACTTCCGGTTCCAGATGAGGTGTGTGGTTGACCAGTCAGTTAGTAACCCTAGTGTTCATAACTCTGAGATTCTACTGTAGTCTCAGCACCATAAGTACATCATTTAAGATGACCTTACCTATTCATGATTTTTTATCTTGATTTTATCATCTCCAAGATTCTCTGTGGTTAAGATGTTCGCTCAGTTTATTTTGTAGTTGTTTGGAAAAAGCCCATAGTGCCAGTACAACAACCATAACCGCAGGGAGGGAGAGAAATTTAGGACTTACCAAATAGGTGGTCCAAAATGAAGGCATTTGTAGAATTCTGAACATCCCAGTTTGATCCTACTGAATCTAAACACAGTAACTGCCTTTAAAAACTGAGGGGCACTTCTTTGTCATTATAATCTTTGCAGTTATGAGATGTGTACTCTCCAATGACTAGCAGTCATCTTGTCATTAAAAAGCAAACCTCATTTGCTACCTGAGAGTTGTGAAGAGGTGACCTAGGGAGCATGTTAAAAGTTCAATAACTTGTAGACATCTGGACATGCTAATAAAATAAGTATTATAATTTATAAGAACAAAAGGTATCACTAAAACTGTAAACAGATTTGATATTGTGTAAACCAAATCTCATATCAGTCTAACTTAAGGTGTTTCTATAGCATCTATCAACATAGAATGTAAGTGGTATTGGAAGTAAGGCTTCTTAAAAGTAACTTCACTGTTCCCTCATGCTCTTAGGCATTCGCAAGGAAAAAATGAGGTTCCAAATGCTAACAATTGTCCAACAGAAGCTTCCAAAATACATAGTTCAAACAAGGAATGTTAAGTTTTAAAAATGAATTAGACACTGATAAACACTGCAACATATTTATTAATATATTTTAATAAAAATGTTAGGAATCCCAATTGCTGCTGGAGGAATGTGGTACACAGTGGTACAAGAGGGAAGAAAGCAGTAATTGCAGAACTAATCCACATTATTTGTTGCTTTACATGGAAAATTCTTCCAAAATGTAGTGTGTCAAAGGCAGTTTGAACTGGTTTTGGTATTTTAAATACTTTATTGGCTGGGCACAGAAACAGAAAAAATTAAGTAAAAGGAGAAGGTAAAATTGGTCAGTATGACAGTGCCAAGAACTATAAAGTTTATAAAAAAAAACTGTTTCGGTGTATGGTAGTGGAAATTGGGTTGTCTTTTTGTAATCAAAATTTACTTGCAATTTCCTTTCCTCTTGGACATTCCAGACTAAAGTATAAACCAAGTGTCTACACCCTCAGAGCGTTAGTGATATGGAAAGTTGGAAGGGTGCAATCTTTGGGATGGGGTGTAGGGGAGGTTAATAGAAAAAAGTGCAGTTTTGTGTAGAGAAAACTGTCTGATTTCACAGGATAACATTAAATTTCAGATTTCATAAGCACATGTTTTAATGGCCAGTATCAGACAAATGGTGCTTGAGGGGGAAAAAAATCCTTCATGATTTCTTTCTCCTAAAGTCCCTGTGTGTTCTTTTCCCTTCTCCCTCTGCTGCTCTCAGCAGACTGGCTTGCAATCTTTGTCTGATATCAGGCCAGCAGGCTCTAGCCAAGACCCTCTACTCACTTGCCTTCTGCACTCCCTTCTCTACTTCAGTGAGATTGATCACTTGATAGCATTTAAGACTTTTCTCTGTGTATGTTCAGTAAGGAAAAACCTGGCAGACCATTTTAATTTCAGTTTTTTTCTACAGAGGTTTCATGTTTATCACAGCAAAAAGTAAGTTTAATATTTTCTGTGACTGCTCTGAAAATAATAGTTATGTGAAGACAGATTAATTTAAAATCCACTTAAGAGGTACCAAAATGTACACAAATGATCAGCCAGCTAGTGTGTGTGTGTTTTTTTTTAAATAGGGGTATCCTCTTGCCTGTGTGTTATAACTGCTCTGTGGTGTGGGGAGGAGTTCTCTAAAACCTGGCTCCTTCTAAGAGAACCACATGGATGAATCCCTACAAATGCGCCACTGATTTCCGTGGGGCTGCACATGAGCGTGGGAGCTTGCCCGTGTACATTGCATAGCAGGATCAGGGCCTAAGTCCTTCCATTTTTTATTTTCCTCTCTAGTTGAGAATTCATTCACATCTGCCACTATAATATTTTAGTAGGTGCAACTGAACAAATTTTAGTTAATAACACTGGTTCATTATTTAGACTAGATGTTGCTGTTCATCTTTGCCTTGTGTTCCTTTAGTCCATCATTCATTGAGCAATGCTCTTAAAGAAATCAGAGATAGTGGTTGATGCATGTGTAAGTATACCAGTCAGATGTAAAACAGTTTTGTTTTCTTGTGTCTAATACTATATTTTGTGGTGTATTTTGTTTCAGACTGAAAGAGGCTCAGCAATTCGTAAGCAAGTTAACTGAAGAGAAAAAGGTTGAAACAAAGAAAATCAATCCCATGGCTAGTCTGGTATGATATATTCCTTAGCCATAACTCACTGAGAAACTGTGCTTTGCATTTCTCATCGAAGTGTCGCTAGTAGCATGCATGTTTAATCAGTTGAAAAGCAACAAACTGATATTTGTCCAGGGGGGAAATCTTTAAGGTCTTGCCTATGGTGGTATAACAACTGAGTTTAAAAATGGGGTTTAAACCTTATTTAAAGCCTCTTGTGGCCAACTCTGGCTCTAACATGGGTTGAACAGCAAAGTATGGAAGAAACCACTATTCTCGTCTCTTTCTCACAAGTCTCTATGCCTTTTTCCCTGCCATCCTTTAGAATGCTCTATCCAGACCTGTTCAAAAAGCCCCCTTCTTGTCTTGATTCAGACCTCTCCTAAAGACTGTCTTCTGACATCTCCCCTTGTTAAGTGAGGGGGGAATATTTTTAAAAAATTAACAGCCCAACATCATATCATTTACCCTTGTCCTTCCTGGCCACTCCTTTGTTTATGAGCCTTATTTTTTGTTGTACCTTGTCAAATTTACACTGAGTTGTCTTTGGGCAGGAACTGAGCATTATCTGTTTTTTGTGAGGCACTTAGGCTTGAGCAAAATTATCTTAATATGCATAGGCCTAAAGCATACTGGCCAGCGAAACCATGGCTAAGAATCATGTTTGGCCACAATAAACATGCTTAAGAATAGTTTTTAAACTGAGTGGTTACATAGTCTAAAACTGATCAACAATATGGGATGTAGTAAATAGGATGAAATTCAATAAGGACAAATGCAAAGTACTCCACTTAGGAAGGAACAATCAGTTGCACACATACAAAATGGGAAATGACTGCCTAGGAAGGAGTACTGCAGAAAGGGATCTGGCAGTGATAGTGGATCGCAAGCTAAATATGAGTCAACAGTATAACACAGTTGCAAAAAAAAAAAAAAAAGCAAACATCATTCTGGAATGTATTAGCAGGAGTGTTATAAGCAAGACATGAGAAGGAATTCTTCCACTCTACTCCGTGCTGATTAGGCCTTAATTGTGTCCAGTTCTGGGCACCACACTTCATGAAGGATGTGGACAAATTGGAGAAAGTCCAGAGAAGAGGAACAAAAATGATGAAAGGTCTAGAAAACATGACCAATGAGGGAAGATTGAAAAATTTGGGTTTGTTTAGTTTGGTGAAGAGAAAACTGAGGGGGGACATGATAACAGTTTTCAAGTACATTAAAGGTTGTTATAAGGAGGAAGGAGAAAAATTATTCTCCTTAACCTTTGAGGATAAGACAAGAAACAATGGCTTTAAATTGCAGCAAAGGCAATTTAAGTTGACATTAGGAAAAACTTCCTAACTGTCAGGGTGATTAATCACTGGAATAAATTGCCTAGGGAGATTGGAGATTTTAAGAGCAGGTTAGACAAACAGCTGTCAGGAATGGTCTAGATCAGGAGTGGGCAAACTTTTTGGCCCGAGGACCATATCTGGGTATAGAAATTGTATGGCAGGCCATGAACGCTCACAAAATTGGGGTTGGGGTGCAGGAGGGGGTGAGGGCTCTGGCTAGGGTGCGGGCTCCAGGGTGGGGCCAGAAATGAGGAGTTCAGGGTGTGGGAGGGGGCTCCAGGCTGGGGTGGAGAGGGGCATGGCAGGGGGTGGGCAATATATAATAATTCTCTTCTCCAAAACCTGATTAGCATTTTTCGTACGTTTCCACTCTAATAATTTTGGACACATGGAAGTAAGTGGAATACTGTCATGAATTGCACTGAGATTTTTGTTTTGTTTTTTTAAAGAGAGAACATTCAAATGTTTAAGTTGACCTGTTAACTGTGTGCTTCTACCTTTTCAAGATCAGAGCAACAGCAGCAACAGTTGCCTTTAACTTGTTCTCAAGAATCTTCACTTCATTTCTCAGGAGACGCTTCCTTACTTCCAACTCACAAAAACCCTCCTGTCAATCAATGTAGCAATGCCCATGTAGCTGAGCAAATTAAGTTTTTTTTTCCTACTCCCCACAATCGGCTTCTATGAGGGTCAGCTTTGAAAGCAGAATGGAAGAAGCTATTAAAATCATACATTTTGTATGCACTATTTTGAAATGTTTCCAGCTTTCTGCAGCAGCACTGATCTTTGCAAAATGTCTTGTTTGTATTTAAAGTGACTGACTCCTTAAAGACATATAGAACTAGTTAAATTCATAGAAAGGCATGTCTGGGGTCTGATAGTTGAGCATTGTGTGTTGAAAGAAATCATTGCAGGAAATGACAAACTACAGCATAGTTTAGAGATTTATGGTATGGCACTCCAGGAGTTAATTTTCTGGAGGAAAAAAAAGGCCCCAGTCTACAATGACTGGTTTGCTACTCCTTAGTTCAGTGTTCTAGACCACATGCTTGTTGCAATTTGAGAACAGATGGAAAATTAAAGACAAGAATGATAATAAAGCTCTTTTTTCCTGAACAGAAAGAAAAACTACGTCAGAAGGAAGCCAGTGTGACCACTAACTGAAAGAAGATACATGAAAATAATGACAGTGTGACTTAATACCTTGCATGATGCTTTACTATGCCCATTCCCCAGGGAGCACCTTACGTTAATGTTATGGAGTTCTGCTTTTCTCATCTCTTTCTGAGACAATCCACTAAAGACTTTCCAATCCCTTATAAAGAGTTAGCTCATTCAGTAGAGGAAGCATTAAGAAGCTGTTTACAGGGGAATTATGAAGGGTTTTATATAACTCTTCCTTACCTGGCTTAAAATGCAATTCTTTTCTAAATGGTTATTTGAAGCACTCTATGCATAGTGCACTAATGCGGAAAAGATAAAATCAGGATTTTGGATGTTAAATTAAGTAACAGTTAACAACCTGTATATTGCTTACTTTAGGTTCATATAGATTACCACAGAGGTACAGTTCAACTCATGAGAGGCTATTCTATCATAAGAGTTTAGACCTCACTATTAACTGAGGGAAACATTGATTCTAAATCATGTTTGATAGTCTAAATAAGTATTAAATTCATTTTGTTAAAACTAATGCAAGTTTATTATAATTAATGTATTCTGTATTTTATTACAATTATTTTTATAGAAAACTCAGTCTATGCCATATGCATTGAAATAGGAATAATATTTTGCACATGTGGAGAGAGAAATAGCTTCAGATTCTGTTGTCTTATAATATATAGATGATATCACTGGCAAATTATTTTTATGGTTTTGACTTGATGTTTCTTACATGTTCTTCGTGTTGCCTGATTCAAAAAGACAAAGGACAGAAGCATTTTTATTTCAAATTATCGATGCCATAAGATAATTTATTTGTCATCATTCATCTAACTATAGTGCATAACACATCTCCATAAAGTCATATATTTACTGCTAAATTTCTGGCTTTCAATTCTATTGAAGCTCATATTCTTTAAAAATAAGCACCTCACTATAAAACATATTACACAACCTTCTCTTGTCTCCCCATATATTTATATCTGTATGTATAACACAAACATATACTCTACTATGTTAGCATTTGAGGAGGAAGTAAGAGAATCTTGCTATCATCTTGTCATAATATAACCACTCTTTGTGAAGTATCATTTAGGGCCTGAACCCATGAACTGCTGAGGGCCCTGAGCTCCACTGGTATTTTCAGGCACTCATTACATCACAGGATCAGGTTCTTAGAAAGAGAGATCCTTGCAGCAGACAAAGTTTCAAAGTAGAATAAAAATAGTGAATATTAAAAATAAATAGAACTTTTGTTTTAGACCAACAATAGACTGCAACTAACCAAGCAACTGGGTAGGGATCTTATAAAGAAAACTTTCCACAATTACTAAATCGTAAAAACCTTGTGACTACTAGGGTCACTACAATATATGATGAATAAAAATGAAATAATGATAAAGCAAAAAAAGTATAGGACATACAGTAAAGAAAGTATTAATCCCTTGGCATGGTAGTTGAAAAGAATATACATGAAAGAAATATATTGGGTTATCTACATAGCAAATGAGATGCAATAAGAATAGGTATGAAGCAAGATTGATAAGGTGGTTATATATTTATTAAAGAAAACAATAGTTGTAGCACCCCTATTTATGTTTCTCATTTGGAGAGTTCTGAACAAATAAAGTTAAGGGAGGTAAGATAGCCTTATATATTTTGGAATTTGTAGCTGCTGTTGATAGACTTAATATGTGTAAATATGCTACCAGTGAAAACAAATTGAATATGGATCAATAAAGGTAAATAGATTCATGGGGAGGGGGTGTTCCCCCAGTTAGCATGGAAATTTGCAAGAACATTCGAGCGCTAGCGATATGGTGGTACTATTTTTCCAACTGAAGGAAAGCAAATTCCAAAGATCAAAATTTTCTGTCTTCCATCAAACCAAGCACAAACATAAGCGAAATACATCTACTTTGGCAATCAGCATTAATGATATACAATATAAGCGATATACAACTTAAGCAATAGTGCTCATACAAGCCAAAGATTAGAGAACAGCAGTAGGCAAGACAATTTTGATGAGTCTCTAAGCAAACTACTGTACTGAATATTGTTCTGTACCTGTCAAAAAATTCTGGAATATTGTAATTAGAGCTAGATGGGAATTTTCTGACATTTTCTGAATTTTCATTAAAAAATGCAAATTAATCAAAACAGAAAATCTTCTTGGGAAAAGATTGCTTTCAACGTATCTCTTGGTTTGAAAAAATTTTGTGAAAAAAAAGTTTTGTAATTGTCAAAATTAAATGAAATGTTTAAATTTGGGGTTCAAAATGACTTTTTGTTTAGAAATAGTGGTTAATTTATACTTTAAAAACATTGTCAAAATTGAAATTAAATGTTTTAAACTTATATAAATGAAACCTTTGAATTGGTGCCATCTGAATTTTTTTTTCTAATTCTTAGTTCCTTAAATTTTTTGAGATTTTTGACATTTTGTCCCAATTCGGGGAGAATTTTTTTTTCCAAAATCTCAGAATTTCTCACGATGGAAAACCAGTTCAGTTTTCCACCCAGCTCTAATTGTAATTATTTTTTTTCCCCTGAAGAGGGCGATTATGTTTCAAACTTCCACCCTTTTATTACTAGCGGGATTACTACTAGATTAAATAGAAAAGAACATCTAGTTCATTTGATCCATTCCCCTGCTCAAAATTTAATGACTTTTGTAAGCCTTAGTCTAAATGAATGGACATGACCAGCTAAACTGCATGATGGTACACCGCTGGCCAATATCCACAAGTGGCCAGAGACCTTTAATACTGGTGCCAGTATTATGAAGTTATTCTAGCAAAAAAGTGGCATTGGTGATTAATAGATATTATATTGAGGCTTGGCAGAATTCAATTTTTATTATTTTGAAGAATAATATTGCTGTTAATTTTAAGTATTATTTAAATTTTTATCATTGCAGGAAATTGGTGGGGGCACAGAGGAATCAGACAATTATTTAAATGAGAGTAAACATATTTCAAACAGGTAAAGCTTTATAACTGTTAAAATACAAATTGTCAACATCCGATGTTGAAGTATACAAAGTAAACATCCTTAAACTCTAATAAGTTCTCAAGCAGCATTTTTTCTTACTTTGCCTGTGTGTGTAAATTTCTATTATTATTGATGAAAATATTTTTGACGGTTGTTGTGTGTACGGTGAAATCAACAGTTACTCACATTTACTGATTAAAAATTTAATCCTTTCAAGCCCACTTATATCTATATGTAAATTATATAATTATGCACTATTTAGGTACTCTAGATTTAACATTTAGAGATCAGCCTGAATCAAAATCTGGAATGTGAATACCCCTGAAGTTTCTGTCTAATAACACAATGGCACAGCATAAAGTGCTATGTCAGGGAAGTTGAAGGCACTTCAGATGTATTTTGAGGACAGATTTTTAACCTGAGCTTTCTGATCTGGGGAGGAATAGAAAAGACAGAAAGGAGGAGGAAAGGAAGAGGTAGAAAGGAAAGAAAGTCAACAGTTTTTTTTTTTTTACTCCCTTGCTATTCCCTGGCCTTTGGAGGTTTGTAAAGAAGACCAGTCTGAAAGGGTCCTATTTTTCAACATTATCAAGGATAAACATATGGGACCTACTGCACATTAGCTTGCTAGGAAAGGTTACGAATAAATTATAATGCCACTATAACTGTGTAACACTATTTTATCCATTAGATTTTGAGAGTGAGGGGAATACTTATATTGCTGTTACCTCTTACTGCTTTCAAAATGAAATAGGTTATTTTGCATATTAGAAATATTTTAACAATATACATTATATTATCTTTATGACTTTTCTTTTGATCTGTCCACGAGTGACTTATGGAAGTCTGTCTTTTATATTGTGTGCCTTATTGTGAAAATCCACATTTATAAGTTTAATGATCTAAGAATATATTTAGAGTGAAATTGGAAGAGGTTTGTGTGGAGAAAAATACTGATAGAATGAGCCTGTGATCCAGTGCATATGGAAATTTAAACAAACTGGAATTGCTGAAATACTCAGATAGCAGAAGGAGAGATAACTAACCACTGTACATTTGAGTCATCTACCAGGTGATGAGTAAAAATGTGTAAAATAAAAAAGTGCAGTTGTTTACATATCATATTTGAAATGGACACCTTGTCAAGCATGGAGTGTTTCATAGAATGTTATTTCAGGAAAATTCCCCTTGGGAATTTCATAAAACACAGGCTTGTTTTCTTTCTGATTTGTACCACAGAGAACCCCAAGTGTAAGATTGTACTGTAAATCAGACATTTGGAGTCTATTCTTTCATCCAAGTGCATGGGATTTACACATGCAACCATTGTTATAAATGGAAATTTCCCTTTTGCTTTATTATTGTTCCGCATGATTTTAAACAACATGAAACACTGAAAGCTAAATATCCCCCAATCCAAACTTAATAAAGACAAGTGCTGAAATATATAAGCATTGTAACAGAAGGAAAAATACTTTGTATATACAGGAAAAAACTTCAACATAACTTATGAACCAAAATATTAATAAATATTAAACCTATTTTGTAAGTCTTATCAGTAGTTACAGGGGCTTAGATAACCCTGGAGACATCCTCTTGGAATCTTCAGACACTCTGAGAATTTTTTTCAGTGCTCTCTCTTTAACCTTTCAAGTAGTCCTGGGAGGGACGAAGTTTAGCTTAGGAATCTAATCTTTCTAAACTATTGAGGATGTCTCAGCCTTTTCAGTACTAATACCCACTGGATCAGAGGACCAGGTAACCTCTTCAGCCTTATCTACACTAGCATTTTTGGTGAATCCAGCTAACATTGCATTAGCACCACGCCTTGAGCATCTTTTTATAACAATGTCATCTAGACCTTCTCTGAAGAGGATTGGATGGCATGGTGGTGAAAATGCCTGAGCCTTCTCCACACAAATGCTCTGACCATTGCCACCTCTCTTGAAGCTTTCAGAGTAGCATCCGATGAAGTGAGCTGTAGCTCACGAAAGCTTATGCTCTAATAAATTCGTTAGTCGCTAAGGTGCCACAAGTACTCCTTTTCTTTTTTCTCTTGAAGCTGTAACTGATGCAGTGCAAGTGGGAGCTTTCCTCCAAAATACTAAAGATAGACATACTTTTAGCATGGCTATCAACTCCCCCTCCACACCGCATGTCACAGCAGCCAAAGAGTATCTCAGAACAATGTCAGCTCCAAGCTGAATGTAAAGCCATTAGCCTCCAAATAAAAGATGCTTTTATAGAATAGAAATCTATAGATTTTCCTGGAGCTGCTGTCATCCAAGAAGGATGTTGATAAATTGGAGAGGGTTTGGAGAAGAGCCATGAGAATGATTAAAGGATTGGATAATATACCTTATAGTGAGAGAATCAAAGAGCTCAGTCTGTTAGCTCAACAAAGAGAAGGTTAAGGGGTGCCTTGATTACAGTCTAGAAGTATCTACTTAAGGAATTAATGTTTAATAATGGGCTTGTCAGTCCAGCAGAGAAAGCTTTAACATGATTCAATGGCTGAAAGTTGAAGCTAGACAAATTCAGACTGGCAATAAGGTGTAAATTTTTAACAGTGGGGGGTAATTATTGGAGCAATTTATCAAGGGTTGTGATGGATTCTTCATCACTGACCATTTTTAAATCAATATCAGCTGTTTCTCTAAAAGATTTGCTGTAGTTATTATTTTGGGGACATTCTGTAACCTGTGTTATACCGGAGGTTAGACTGTGATCACAATGGTCCCTTCTGGCCTTGGAATCTATTAACCTAAATTCAGCAGTACCTCAGTGGAATGCTGTTCCATCAAACCAGTGCTTATTGTAGCAGCAGATTATCAATTCTTGAGCTCTCTTGCTTTCAAAAATCAGGAGATTTTCTTTATCTAATGTAATTTGTAGCTGTGCAGGCTAGGATAGTGGTACCAAAGTAATCAAATCTCATGATTTTTGGTGCTATCTGTAAAGATTGAAAGAAATGATTTTTTTTCCTTATGCCATAACATTTCAGCTAGCCAAGTCAATTGATTGGTTTGGGTATTTTTTTGTTTTTCTTCTATTAAAACATTAATATTGGCCACTGCTGGAGGAAGAATATGTGATTAGATAGACAACTGCTTTTATCAAGAATGCTAACACCGACAGTACGCTTATTTACTACAATCTTTCTCCATAATTGATGTTTGTCGTCTTATAGTCAAGCATTTAAAAATTGCCTCTAAGCAGGTTGTGAATAGCTACTGTCCATCTAATTGATTTCCAATTGAAACATGAGGGGCACCATTCTGTTGCCCATGTGATTCATATAGCACTTCTTGTCCTGGTTTTCCAGTAAACTCATGGCAACTTCTTTTTCTGTCTAAATGTTTTCCATACCTGATGAATGCCAAGCACAGTGGAAGATTGCAGTTGCCTGTTGGCTCAGTAAGTAATGCCATTCCATTTTGATTAGACCTGCGTTTTGCTTCATCAGTTAGGCCAATATTTTCAAAAATGGGTGCCTAAAGTTAGGGGATTTTCAATAGTGCCCAAAGTAAGTCACTTAGGTGCTTTTGAAAATCCCATCTTTGCATCTGTATGTAGGCACCTATCAAAGCTGAACATTGTAGAAAAGCATGCCATTTAGTTAGGAACCTGACAAAGAATATGTTTTTTTAAATTCAAGGCTCTGGATGGGTATAGTCCAGTTTTGTTGTGGACCTCACTTTATTTTCTGAGGAATTTGTAAGTGCCTATTAATGGGCTTTGGGTTGGTAGTCTTCTGGCTTCTCTTAGTTATCTTTGTTTTGGAGAAAATTCTGTTTGCCTATAATTAGGAAGCAAATAAAAAGAATGAGGTGACTTGATTACAGTGCATTAGTTTTAAAAAGAGAAAATACCAGAAATTCAAGGGCTCTTTGGTCTAGCAAAGAAAGACAGAACAAGAACCAATGGCTGGAAGTTAAATTCAAATTAGAAACAAGCCTCAAGTTACTAACAATGAGAGAAGTTATTCACTGGAACAACCTACCAAGAGAAGTGATGGTTTCTCCATCTCTTGATGACTTCAGATAAACACTGGATGCTTTTCTGGAAGGAGTGCTTTAATCAAACGCTAGTTTTTGGGCTCAATACAGGAGTAAATGGATGAAATGCTATGCCCTGTGTTATACAGGAGGTTAAACTAGATGATCTATTGGTCCCTTCTGACTTTAAAATCTTTGAAACCATTAATGATATTCTTAATCAGTAATTTTAGTCTCTTACATAAAACTCAGTAAGTCAATTATTTTTCCCTCTTCAGCACATCTATAGTGAAAGATTAGTGTTCAAACTAAATGAATATTTGTCCTGAACACTCTGTTTTTTTGCAAAAAGAAAAGGAGTACTTGTGGCACCTTAGAGACTAACAAATTTATTTGAGCATAAGCTTTCATGAGCTAC
Source organism: Dermochelys coriacea (assembly GCF_009764565.3). NCBI lineage: Eukaryota > Metazoa > Chordata > Testudines > Dermochelyidae > Dermochelys > Dermochelys coriacea. Next base: position 71,327,304 of record NC_050073.1, read on the forward strand.
AGCTCACTGCTACTCTGAACTCTATTTTTAAGCTATTTCCACACTATGAGCTAGGATTGTGATTCCCCGCTCGCATAGACATAATTTGTCATCTGAGGTAGTAGATAAAAATAGTAGTGTAACTACGGTAGCATGGGTAGTGACAGCCACAGCCCAAGCTAGTTGCCTCAAATACATACCTAAGGGGTTCAGGTGGGTTTGTACCCAAGACAGCTAGCCAGTGCCACTGCTGCCCGTGTTACTGTGGTCACACTACTATTTTTAGCCTGTTAGCTCAGATGAGAGCTAGTACGAGGATATCTGCGTGAGTTGCAAATCACACCCCATAGCTTGTAGTGTAGACATAACTTTAATTTTAAAAATCATTAATAATAGTGATAGTGTTTCATAGAACAACATAATGCAATAAATTAGTCTAAAACATTAACTATAATGGCATTTGTATTATTTTAAATGTCTCAATAGATTGTTTTATTTACCTACAATATAGATGCACAGTTTTGACTTCAGCTTTACAAATGCCTCCATCAAATTTTTTCATTGTATAATAAAATTTGAATTGTAAACTTATTTAATCATTTAAAGGATCTAATTTGATAGCAGATCAAAACAATAAGACAAAATTAATCGAGCTGGTCAAAAAATCAAACCCTATTTTCGCAATAAGAATTTAAAATTTCATAGAAATATAGGGCGGAAAGTGACCTCAAGAGGTCATCTAGTCCATCCCACCATACAGAGGCAGGATTAAGTATACCTAGACCATCCCTGAGAGGTGTTTGTCTAACCCGTTCTTAAAAGCCTCCAGTAAAGTGGATTCTGAGATATTTCTGATTACATCCTTTTTGTGCCTCTATCACCTCAAATGTATCATCAAAAATCTAATATATGGTAGAATGAAGCCATTTTAGAGGACTTGATCCTGTAAGCACTTATGCATGTGAGTAGCTTTATTAGTGTAAGTAAACCTGTGACCCCAGATCATTGCCTCCTTCAGGAAAATCACAGGAAGGAGTTGTGGGGGAGGATATCTCTGTGCCAATCCACTCATGGGAGTAGTATTTGAGTGTTCTGACTTACGTTTCATATATATTTTCCATATCTATCCAGGGTTCAAGTGGAGAGAGACTGTAGCATACCTGAAAAACAAAAAGCTGGAATAATATCATTGCTGTCAAAACAATATAAAGCTCACTGCTTTTCCTGAGCATCATCACTGCAGAAAGTCCAGAAGAGACTGTCTACTACAGTACTGCTAGTTTTGGGGGTTTTTTTAATTATGAGATTTTCTTGTGTTAAACAGATATGCAAACTATAGCCTGGTGACTACTAGACTGTCCTCTAAAGAGGCCTAATTATCAGACCCAGACATTTTGCTCATAAGAAGCAGATTGGGTACACACTTAAGGGGACACACAACCAGGGGCAGACACTGGTGCCCCAACGAGACAGTATCATCCTCAAACAGGGTGAGAAGTGGGGGAAGCTGGAGGCAGGGGATTTAAAAGGCTGTAGTATTGTAGATTCAGAGAAGTGATGCCAACTGAAGTACATTCTTGCCTTAATGCACTGGTTTTCAATTACACTGATCTGTGTGGAATGAGGAGACTCTGAGCTCATGCTCAGAGATGGAGTGAGTAGTGGATGTTTTACAGAGACATGCTAAATGATAAGTAATTCGTTTTTCTGTAGATGACAGATGAGCCTCCAGGAAACTTGTATCTGTGACTATCCATCCACCCTGGTGCCAGTGGGATGCCTCTTTCAAATGCAAATAGCAAACATTCCAGAAGAGTAAATTTAGCTTGATTGAAAGTGTTTGCCAAGTATTTGGGGGCTACCATTTGTATATCTGTTTAATGCCAGGATATTTCATATCCCCTGAGTGCCATAGCTATGCTGACCTAACCCCTAGTGTAGATGCAGCTAGGTCAATGGAAGAGGGCTTCTGTCAACCTAGCTAATGTTGTTTGAAGAATGGTGTTCCAGCAGGAAATGGAAAAATCCCTTCTGTTGCTATAGATTGTGTCTATGCTACATGATTATGCCTGCATAGCTACAGCACCATAGCTAGTAGTGTCCTCGTAGTATAGAAATGACCTAAATCTCTTAGGGCACTTCTGATATTTTTAAGTTGTGTTTTTGTTTGGGGGATGTGTTTGGTATAGAACTATTCTCAGATATTTCTTTCCAAACTATAAACCTAATAGCTAGCCATAGTCATATGTTATAAGAAGCAAAAATAGAGAAGGATTAATTTTGGGAGACGTGGAGGTTGACTGACAGACATCAGGATTTAGCAGGCATATGGTGTGATTCTCAACATTTTATTTACTTCTTTTGAAAAGCAGCTTTCAAAAATCTTTCAAACCAGTACTAGTTCAAAGAGACTTCACTTAAAATTTGCACCTGCTGAGCATGATTGCTATTGTTTCCCTTCCCATCTCCCACTCCATATCCCCTGCTACACGCTCAAAAAAATATCTAAATACAGACCTCTTGGGCTGTTAGGAATTTGCTGTTAGAAATTCACTCTTAGGCAGATATTCTGTGGTGCACTTGTGTTAATTTTCCTTTTAGAATGTAGCAGAATGGCACATACTATAGCAGTATCATTGTATTATGGGAGTGCATCTAATAAGTTCCACAGACACAGAGGTTATTTTCTTTACCTATGTCAATATCAGATTTGTTTTAATAAAACAACCGCTTTGCCTAGATGCTATCGCATATGACAGCATTAGATGTGTTTGCTGTTTCCACCCTTAGTCCCATAACATTTGCAGCAAAAATCCTGGAACACTTACATTGTGGAGTACTTTTTCTTTTAAGACACAAACACTAAAACATTATATATATTCAAGAAAAATAAGCTAATGGAATTCAGGTACTCTTTTTCTTTACAATGTGACCACATGTATCTTTATCATATATCGGAACTTTTAATTTTGTCAAAATACCAACATATACAAATGAGTTGAATTTGTAAAAAGAGAAAAAAAAAGTTGCAACAAAATGAAGTATTTATTTTTAAAGAAAGTGTTAAACAACCATTGTTTGTAAATAATAAAAGAATATATTTTCCTCCTCACTATTACTCTTCACCATATCAATTGTATTTTTGTATGTAAAATATATTGTTTAGATATTATAGATTTCTCTATTCAAAGAATTCTGTTGAGATAGTATGTTTTACTAATCCTTATACAGTTAATAATCTAGATCCCAGTGAATTTATTTAAAAAGATAGAATCTATTTTTTGAGTCTGCAAAAGACTAAAATATGTAGCTTACAGATGTCTATTTGCTGAAGGTATTTTAATAAACATTGGTTTTATTTGTGTCTGACACAGTTTGCAGGTCATTTTGTGGGTGTCAATTTTCTTTATTGTTGATATTATTTCTGACAAGACACCTTTCAAAGCATATAATACTTTGAGCTTTTAAATTAATTTAAATAAACCCACCCATGTTGTACATGAAATAAAAACAACTGAAATGTAAATCCATATTTCTGGAAATGTATCTCTGCTATCTTCAGACAACTAACCCTCAGGCTCCCCATTCTTTGTAAAAAAAAGATTCACACGCCCAGATTTGGCTTTGGACTATGACTGAGCTATCATCAGTAGTAGTGGTTAACTGTGCTGGGCCATGGAACAATTATGGAATTTGTACCCTCCATGCTCTTTTAGCAACAACATGATAAAAACGTGAATCCTTTGGCAATTTCAGACATCTCAGACCTTCAATACTGTCAACCATTAATTCTGGTCTCCGATCACTCCTTCAGCATGTCCTTTGGAGGATCCTCCTCATCCCCTCCAACATTCTGTGGGGGTTCCACAGAGCTCTGTCCTTGGTCCCCTTCTTTTCTACCTCTACACCTTATCTCTGGATAATCTCAACTGCAAACACAACTTTAACTGGCATCTCTATGGAGCTCTCTCACAGATCTACCTCTCTACTCCAGACCTGTCTCCTGTCCAAGTTAAAATCTTGGCCTGTCTTTCTGACACCTCCTTGTGGATGCTAAACTGTCTGCTCAAATTTAACATGGCTAAAACAGAGTTCCTAATCTCTCCTCATTTCCCCTCCCCCACCCTTCTCCACTGTGTCCTTGGAGACCATCATGCTTGTCACTCAGGCCCATATCCCGGACATCATCTTTGACTTGGACCTCTCTCTAGGTCCTCACTTCCAAGCTATGTGTAAATCTTGCAGATTCTTTCTACATAATTTCTCTAAGAGATGGCCTCTCCAATCCATCCACATAGCTAAAACTTTCATCCAGTCTTTCGTCATCTTGTGTCTGTTACTGCAACATCCTTTTATCTGGCCTTCACAAATACAACTTTGCAGCATTATTCTGAATGGATATGAGAGGGGCAAAGATCATTTTCATAACCCATTGCTTTGATCATGTCACCCCTTTCTTTGCATGCCTCCACTGGCTCCCCCTTCTCTATCACATCTCTCATAAGCTACTTGTCTCCACTTTCAAGGCCCTTCATGGCCTATCCCATCCTGTTATCTTTGGCAAGAGTGGTTGCAGTGGAATGCAAGAGACAGAAGTTGGATTTGAGAGGGTCTAGGATGCAATTGTAGGAGAGGAACACTGGACAGTAATTGTAAACAGATTATTCAATGAGCAAGAATTGGGTCGGGGGGGCTGGGATGGGGAGTGTCTGTGTAATATCATCCCAAACATTTATTTAGCTGGCAGTCTAGAAAATGCAAATGGTCCTTATTGATCAAAAGTCAAGGATTGTAGTTTCTCTACTTATCTAGCTAGGTACTTACATGTCCCCAGTCATCATAGTATCTGAGCAGCTGCTCAGTTAGGCTGGAACAGAACTGATCTTCTGCATTCACGGAACAAGTTTTATAATGACCCATTATTATATTTCAGTAACTAATCTATATCAGAGACAATGTTCTATGACTGCAATATGGTGATATGTTTGTTAGAGCGGGCTGGAAACTGGAATTCCTGTTCTATGGGAAATTCAAAACAAAATTAAAAATTGTTTTGAAAGAGAACAAAAATTGAAATTTCCTGTGGAACAGAAATTCCAAAATTTTGTTTTGATAAAGTCAAAATAATAATTCCTTTCAATCTTTTCTAAAGCTTGTCTGAGGCTTCCTGAGCTGCCCAAAGCCCTGACAACTCACCAGACAGGGAGCCTGGGAGCTGGGAGCTTGAAAGGCCTGGCTCCTGTCCTGACTCGGAAACTGGGCATGTTGCCCTAGAATGGGGGACTTTGGAAGCCCTGGTTGCCTGGGCTTCTGAGGAGCCACTAACTTGGGATCCAGCACTTCCAGGCTCTCTGTCAGCCCACCAGGCAGGCTGCTTTGGAGGCAAATGGGCAAGCTGGCAGAAAACCAGGCAGGTTTCCATTGGAATTTTGTTGGAATTGGCACATTCCTGTGGAATATTTAGATTCTGACAAATTGGCATTTTCTGAGGGAACAATCTTCTCTCAGAAAATTTCTGAGCAGCCCTAATATTATATATTGATTAGGACCAGGTGCTGAGCTGGGGGGCAAGGAAGCATGTGTAAGAATTATGAAGAGATATTAGGTGTTCAGATGCCATGGTGATGAACATGCTAAAATAATCTAGATTGGTGCTGAACTGATAAATGTATATGCAGTGAATTTGTTGATCCTAATTGAAACTACCTGGGTCAAAGAACTCTGACTGAGAGACACGCTTTCTTGCTCCCTTTTTCATTCTCTACACACTTCTGTCTCTCCTACCCTCTAGTTTTTTTCCTCTTCCCAGACTATGTAGTGGTTTATTACTAAGGGGACTGATCCTGCAAGCCCTCATGCCTGGAACCCTCATTGACTTTAATGGGAGTTCTGCACTTGTAATGCCAGCAAGGTCAGGCTGTGTCTTTGTTTATTCAGATAAAAAACTGTTCATCCAGAAGAGAAATTTGGGACTCTGTCCTGAAACTTATTCCACACCTCATGAAATCCAGCCTAGAAACAGAGTTTGTCACATTTCCATGTCATGTCATCAGAAGTGTGAAATAGAATATCCAGGGAGACAAACAGTATTAAACTGAGTCCATTTCCAGCAGTAAGTCAACAACCCAAGGACCACAGATGAGGACAAGCCCAGGCTGTTGAGGCTGAACCTGTAGTTCTAAAATAATGCAACCTGGATCAATAGTTATACCCATACAAAGATTTCATCCTGGGGAAGTCCTGTTTTTTACTATATCAAATTATTTAATCTTTATGTTAATTTTAACTGTGGCGTCCACAGAAAATGATCATCTCCCTACAGGGATTTATGAGTTTGTGGTGGATATGTGCATGTTACCACTGTAATTATGAATTGTCTGCATCTCACTAATCATAGAATATCAGGGTTGGAAGGGACCTCAGGAGGTCATCAAGTCCAACCCTCTGCTCAAAGCAGGACCAATCCCCAACTAAATCATCCCAGCCAGAGCTTTGTCAAGCCTGACCTTAAAAACCTCCAAGGAAGGAGATTTCACCACCTCTCTAGCAAATCCATTCCAGTGCTTCACCACTCTCCTAGTGAAAACATTTTTCCTAACATCAAGCATAAACCTCCCCCACTGCAACTTGAAACCATTACTCCTCGTTCTGTCATCTGCTACCACTGAGAACAGTCTAGATCCATCCTTTTTGGAACCCCCTTTCAGGTAGTTGAAAGCAGCTATCAAATCCCCCCTCATTCTTCTCTTCCGCAGACTAAACAATCCCAGTTCCCTCAGCCTCTCCTCATAAGTCATGTGTTCCAGTCCCCTAATCATTTTTGTTGCCCTCCGCTGGACACTTTCCAATTTTTTCACATCCTTCTTGTAGCGTGGGGCCCAAAACTGGACACAGTACTCCAGATGAGGCCTCACCAATGTCGAATAGAAGGGAATGATCACACCCCTCAATCTGCTGGCAATGCCCCTACTTATACAGCCCAAAATGTCGCTAGCCTTCTTGGCAACAAGGGCACACTGTTGACTCATATCAAGCTTCTCATCCACTGTAACCCCTAGGTCCTTTTCTGCAGAACTGCTGCCTAGCCATTCAGTCCCTAGTCTGTAGTAGTGCATGGGATTCTTCTGTCCTAAGTGCAGGACTCTGCACTTGTCCTTATTGAACCTAATCAGATTTCTTTTTGCCTAGTGTACACATATGATACAGACATTTTAATTATTTAAAATAGTGTTGAATGTGCATAGTTTAAAGATTTGTAGGCATTATAGCTGTTTTGCCAAAGGGTTAACATATGCAACCCAGGGTTGTGAGTTCAATCCTTGAGGGGGCCATTTGGGATGTGGGGCAAAAATTGGGGATTGGCCCTGCTTTGAGCAGGTGGGTTGGACTAGATGATCTCCTGAGGTCCCTTCCAACCCTGATATTCTATGATTCTATGTGCAGAGGAGAAAAACTCTCTGAATGCTGCATGTTTATTTGATATCATTAATGAATTTTTAGAAAAATAGACACTTCAGTAACACAAATGGTGCTATTTATGTAGTAAAAGAAATTGACCTGGGGATGGGTCTAAAATACAAGGTGAAATATTTTATACTTTGGCTATTTTAGGAAACAAAATATATCCATTCCGAACACCCAATAAATATTAAAAGCAAATGGACTGATGTTAGTGATATTTGAGGTTTTTTCTGGAAAAGCGTTAATCAAATCAAACTGTTATATTCTTTTATGTGTAACCTCTCATGTCACGCATCCTAAGGTACTTTGCAAAATAATGAACTTAACAATGCAAATATTTATGAATATACCAGGTCAAACAAAGCAAAGACGTGGGTTTGAAAGTGCCAGTATCATAACTCAACAAAGCCAAGAGATTCCAGATGCAAAGGGTGCAGTCACATCTGCAAACCCCAAAAAAGAGCTAAAGTGAATGTCTGACTTTCATTTTATGCAGTGTTTATGGTGAAGATAAAACTTGTTCTGAACCATTTTTTTTATTTATTGGATTTGTTTTCTCCAGGAAAGTTTGATTCAGTTTTGTCTGTTTTCTCAAGTTTGATGCTATTTTGCAAAAAATCTACTATGCATTCACAAATTAGTAAAGTGGGGTTTTTTTCCCCTGTAAGATAATGGGCAAGTGGTTGGGCTGGATTATTCACTAGTTTCCCCTTTAGGTTTTATACCTTCCTCTGTATCATCCACTATTGGAGATTGAATATTATTGGTTGTTCTGGTATATGCAATCCCGTAATCTTAAAAGGAAGATTAGAAGCAGCATTGGCAATTCAGTATAACAATACCATATCTTTATGATGGCAAGACACAGTGGCCTGCAAGGCAAACGAGACTAGATGGAGTCTGATGTCAGGAGTAAACCCCCTAGCCCTAAAATCACAGTTGAGAACAGATCCACACGCACTGGGTAGTGGCTTAATTTCTGCTGCTTATTCCCTTTGACTGGAGCTCATCTGGGTGCACAGGGCCAGCATGAGGCCCTCCACACTACTTAAACATCATGCTAATACTAACTGGAGAGCAGCTTCTGCCTTCCCTACATATATTTATACTATTTTTCTTGCATTCATTGAAATTCCTCATTGTGTCTTCAGTTGGTGAATTGTTTCACCCAACCCTTTCTTCTCTCACTTCCAGGAAAATAGAAAAAGGTTGGAAGCAAGCAGGATGTATCCCTACTTATTCAGGCCCACCCACCCATCAGCAGTTCTCAAATTGATTTCTTATGAGCTGATAGGAGAGGAGGCAGATGCTGAACTGATCAGCCACCTCCTAACCCAGATTGGAGGGTGGCGTACACACCAGACCAAAGTGGGAAAGGGAAAAAACTGAGGGGAGCATGTGGGAGATTAACTGAAGACAAAGAATGAGGCAAGGAAAGAATGGAGATTGCAAGAAGATGAGAACATCCTGGCAGGGTGTGGAGACGGAGCTTAAGCGCAAGTAGGGGTAGAAGTCCACCACAGCCACAGCCCAATTTCATAACAACATGCTGATATATAATTTGCATTTATCCAACTTCTGATGTTCACCAATCAATAGTGATTAGAACTGACCAAATAATTTACAATTAAGTTATTGAATGAATGTTACTTTTTTTCTGTTCACTAATTGTAAATGGACAGAAAGCAAAATACTCACATTTTCATACTTTGAAATTATTTGCAATTTCCTCTGTGAGTTATTCTTGGGCTGCAGTTTGCTCTCAAACAGCATATTGCAAATATTTGCAGCTCACGCATAGCTGGTTACATTAGTCACCCATGTGGGGAATACAAACAATACCACACAGGAACATAAGAATGGACATACTGGGTCAGACCAATGGGCCATCTACTCCAATATCCTGTCTTCCAACAGTGGCCAATGCCAGATGCTTCAGAAGGAATTAACTGAACTGAAAATTATTGAGTGATCCATGCCCGGTCGTCCAGGCCTTACTTCTGGCAGTCAGCGGCAAGGGACAACCAGGGCATAGGGTTGGGTCCCTGACCATCTTGGCTAATGGCCATTGATGCACTTATCCTCAATGAACATTTTCCTTTAAACCCAGTTATACTTTTGGCCTTCACAACATCCTCTGGTAATGCATTCCACAGCTTGATTGTGTGTCGTGAAAAAGTACTTCCTTATGCTTGTTTTAAACCCACTGCCTATTAATTTAATTGGGTGACCTCTTGTTCTTGTCTTATGTGAAGGGGTAGATAACTTCCTTATTCACTTTCTCCACACCAGTCATGATTTTATAGCCCTGTCATAACCCCCCACCTTTGTCGTCTCTTTTCTCAGCTGAACAGTCTTAGTCTTTTGAATCTCTCCTCATACGGAAGCTGTTCCATATCCCCAATCATTTTTGTTGCCCTTCTTGGTACTTTTTTCAATTCTAATATATCTTTTTTTGAGATGGGGCTACCAGAATTGCACGCAGTCATCAAGGTGAGCATAGTATGAATTTACATAGTGCCATTATGATGTGACTCATAAAACTAATCAAAACCGCATCAGTTGCAAGTTGAGAATTTTACAGTTCACCAAATAATCAAGCAGCTGAGCTTTTTGAATTTGCCCTTGAAAAGCTTGAGCCCTCCAATGATCATAGAAAGTGAGCCCAAAAGAGCTGTGAATATGTCTGAGTTGAAATTTTCTTTCCATTTTGGATGTATATATGTAACACATTTTTTCCACTATTTGTTCATCTGTATTAGTAACTTCAAAAAAATTCCATGACCATGCTTGATCAGCTCCAATGTTCTGGGGTATTTCCCCGCTCCAAATGACAGCACCCCCAGCAGCATGCCGGGCCATTGGTTCAGTTTGAGTCAGAGGAAAGAGCACCTCCTACTGAGTCTCCACCACCACCTCCCTTTCATTTTCTTTCAGCATCTGAGTTGCTATTGAATGTCTCCCATTCAAGTACTGATGAGGCCTGGCAACACCTAAATTATGTGATCTGGCACCATCACGGTATCCTAAGTGGTAGCACGACAGTGGTATGACTTAAGTAGCACAGCAAACCAGACCAGGGTGTTCATTTCTGCTGTCTTGCATGTGTTGTAGATCACAGAGCCAAAGATCAAATGCCTTTCAATGTCCAAGTAGTGCTACCAATGAGCTCCCACAACATTGTGGGTTGTTGCTCTGAGAGTCTGAGGCTCAGTAATTTAAAATTTAATTAAAGATTCCAGATCTTAAAATCCAAATTGTGGAGAGGGAAAAATGCAGCGTATTCTTCCACTATGTAAAGCAGGTCTTTGGTGGAAGAATAAGAGAAAATAGGAGATAAAAAAGAGAAGCTGTTTTGGGGATGGGTTTTGCCAGGTGGATCTGGCATCCTTTTTGCCCCTCTGTTTAAAATTTTCATCAGAATTCTTTATCATAATAAGCATTTGTCCTAGTCTCTTTGATGATGAGGCCCAAACTGGTGGGAGCTGATGAAGAGTAAGAGGGGTTTCCTGAAGTCCTGAATGAATTGTTATGGATATATGACTCATGCACTCGCAAGTTGTCATTACTTTTTTCATTTTTATTATGTTGTTTTAAGAAGTGATGTAAAGTTCTACTAGCAGATCACAAGAAAATACCTTCTGCTTCCTTTAACTCCTTGGGCTCCATTTGATGTTAGCACCATAGAAAGCAAGGTATAGAATCATGAGGCATCTCCTCGAAAGGCAGAGTTTTGAGTACTTGTACTTTATCTTTTTTAAGTGTTCCTCTCCTCCTTTGGTCTAAGTATCTCCTAGAACCTCCAACCAAGTCCATTCTGCATAGTAAGGAAAAATTGAAGATAGAGCTATTAGAGTTTCCAAAAGCTGAGAGCAAAAGTTAAATTTGTTTTTGAATTGCGTATAAAACTAAAGTTCATATTCAAAGGATTGTGAAGGATGATGGGTCAGGGGTGGGTGTTCCTAAGGCAAAATTTAAGTTGGTTCTTTTATTTTCAAAATCAACCTGCATCAGGTTATTATTCTAACATATTTTCTCTTTCAAGCAGCAGCAAATAATTGAGAATTACTAGCCATACTTTGGCAAGTATTTTTTCAGGGGGTGGGGGGATGATACATTCTCAGTGATATGTGCACAAGAAAGCTGATGCAAAATTATCATGATTGCTACTGAGATAGTGTTTAGATAATGCCCCAGGCATTATTCTGAAAATGTATTCTTTGGATTTAAAAAAAAAACTGGATCCCTCTACATTCATTTCACTGTATGAATCTTCTGGTTTGATTTAGGAGTGTGATGCCCAGTTCCCATGCGCATTATTGCTTTAGTATTTATTTTGGGAGGAAAAGTGAATGTATGGTTCACGCCTTAACCTTGTCAAGCTCCCCTCTTGCCAGCTTGAATTGACACCATACAAATGGTGAAAGGAAAGGCCGCAGCCAAAATTAATCATAAACATTAACCATAAAATATTACTGTTGACCCTACTAAGGGGCAGACCTCTAGGAATAACATCCTGCTCCTTAAGAAAATAACATCCCTCTCCAACTGAGAGGAGCAGACGGTCTCGCCTATGCGTGACGGACATGCTGACCTCTGACTCAGAGAGTAACATCCGATTCCAACTCAAGGAGTAACAGGCACTCCAGCTCTTAAGGGACAGAAGTTCTGCCCCAAACACAGACTTATATGTAAGCATGGGCTGCCTCCACCTTATGCATAAAGAGGCTTCCCCTCTCTAGAGCCCCAAGACAAGATCCCCTCTGCAGTGAGAGTCTGGCTAAGGATGGAGCAAGAAAAATTAGAACTGCCACTCACCCTGGATGAAAACCTTGTGTGTTTTCTCTAGCACACACAGCAGTGTACAAATAATGTCTCCTTTGGAGAGAGCACAGTGTGTTACTCTCTCCATGGCATGCAATTAGAATCAACTCTCACCCTTGCCGCCTCAGCAGACAGCTAGGGAGACTCCTTACTCTTAAAGGAATAGTCCAAAAAAAGCAGAAACATAATATCTACCCTATACGTAAATAGCTACCATGCACTGTGCTACCCAGCAGCAAATCAAATTAATACTAAATTACAACTAGCAAGAAACAATCTGGAAATAGTATGTATTTGACAGGAACAAACAGCAGTGTCTGAGCTCAGCTCTGCATGGAGAAAAATGAGACTGGAAGAGAGGCTGCCTTCCTCTTCCAAGAACTCTTATTGGAAGACAGACGGTATGAGAATGAAGAAGAGAATGAATTTAAAATTGAAAGTGACTAACTAGTAAGTATGGGAAGATGTCTCCTCCATAGTTCAAAAATAGCTGGTAGAATAGACAGATAGTGATCCTAATCTCCACATCTAAATAATTTCTATCTATCTATGGTACTTATATGGAAACCCCCACCACCAGTACCATGATAGCTAACTGAGGTGAGATAGGTTTCAGAGTAGCAGCCGTGTTAGTCTGTATTCGCAAAAAGAAAAGGAGTACTTGTGGCACCTTAGAGACTAACAAATTTATTAGAGCATAAGCTTTCGTGAGCTACAGCTCACTTCATCGGATCATGAAGTTTTCCACCAAATGCATCCAATGAAGTGAGCTGTAGCTCACGAAAGCTTATGCTCTAATAAATTTGTTAGTCTCTAAGGTGCCACAAGTACTCCTTTTCTTTTTGAGGTGAGATAGTAGCTCACATTTTTTGGTGGTGTTCTCCTCACAACATCCTCATGAGGAAGGGAAATATCATTACCCCATTTTACAGATGAAAAACTGAGGCATAGAGAGAGTGACTTGCCCAAGGTCACACAGGAAGTCTGTGGTGGAACAACAAACTGGATTTGTATTTCATTACATGTTGGTTGTGCTTGTGTTACTAACAATGACAGGTTTCAGCACAGAACACAAGGATTGTTTATACTAATCCACAGGATTAAACCTTGGAGCACTAAATATATTTACAGATAGCACAGCTATCCAACTCTCACCTGGATTCACCTGCTTATGTCATTAGGCAGGAGGGATAAGATAGAAGTAACACCAGGGCTTGACAAGCCCCTCCTCCCCTTAGCTGGAAACATTCACAGATGCCCATTATGAACATCCCCATACAAAACAACGTTATGCAGACAGTTACTAGTATGAGCAGTTGTGGAGGAGAAATTCAGTCAGAAAACTGTGAATGATCATTGATAATCATTTAAGACCTTACTAGATGCCCAAAAGCCACAATATCACAATTGCAGAAGAAGGCTGTGCTGATTAAAAAACTGATCTGATTTAGAGGGAAAATGAAGGCAGCTATAAAAGATAATATAACAAATTGAAGAAAGGGGAAGTTGATAGCAATAAACATAAATCAGAAGTTAGGAATTATAGAACACTGATAAGGGAAGCAAAGGGAAGCAAGATGAAATCTGTGGCCATCAGCATTAAGGATAATAAGAAGGCTTTTAAAACTATTTTAGGAACAAAAAGAATTATGGTAATGGTGTTGATCCATTAGGAGGTGGAAATGGTAGCATTTCAAAATTAATGCAGAAAAGTCAGAAGCGTTCAGTAAATATTTCTGTTCTGTATTGGGGGGGCAGATGATATAGTCTCATCACTCTTAATATTCCATGAGTATCTCTGGAGAATGTTAAGCAGAAGCTACTAAAGTCAGAACATTTTTAAATCAACAGGGCCTGATAATTTGTATCCAAGAGTTTTAAAAGAGCTGGCTGATGAGCTCACTGATCATTAATGTTCTTATTTGATAAGTTTTGGAGCACTAGGGAAATTCCAGAAGACTGGAAGAAAGTTAATGTTGTGCCCAATTTTTAAAAAGGATAAACAGGTTGATCCAAGTAATTATAGGACTGTCAGCCTGATATCAATCATGGGCAAGATAATGGAGCAGCTGATATAGGACTCGATTAATAAAGATGTAAAGGAAGATCATGTAATTATTTTTCGTAAATCCATGTTAGTTGGCATTAAAGCCTGTCAAACTAACTTCATAGCTGTTTTGATGAGAGTACAAGGCTGGTTGATAAAGGTAATCGTGTTGCTGTAATATACTTGTACTTCTATAAGGTGTTTGACTTGGTACCACATGACATTTTGACTAAAAAACTAGAACAATATAAAATTCACATGCCACACATTAAATGTATTAAAATCTGGCTAAATGATCAACCTCAAAGTGTAATTGTAAATGGAGAATCATCATCATCAAACAGATATGTTTCCAGGGGGGTCCCACAGGAATCAGTTCTTGGCCTACGCTATCTGTGATGTTATCAATGACCTAGAAGAAAACATAAGATCATCACGGATAAAATTTGTATAAAAAACAAAAATTGGGGGTGGTGAATATTGATTAGGGCAGATCACTGATTCAGAGCAATCTGAATTGTTTGGTAAACTGGGCACAAACAATATATGTTTTAATATGGTTAAATGTAAATGTGTGTCTCTAGGAGCAAAGAATATAGGCCATACGTACAGGATGGGGGGATCTATCCTGGGAAGCCATGACTCTGAAAAAGATTTGAGAGTCATGGTGTATAATCCTCTGAACATGAGCTCCCAATGTGACCCTGTAGTCAAAACAGCTAATGCGATTCTGGGATTCATACACAGGGGAATCTCAAGTATGAATAGAGAGGATATTTTACCTCAATATTTGGCATTGATGCGACCGCTGCTGGACTACTGTGTCCAGTTCTGGTGCCGACAATTCAAGAAGATGTTGTGAAATTGGAGAGGGTTTAGAGAAGAACCACAAGAATGATTAAAGGGTTAGAAAACACGCTTTATAGTGATAGACTCAAACAGTTCAATCTAGTTAGTTTAGAGAGTGTTAAGGGGTGACTTTATTATAGTCTATCAGTAGCTACATGGGGAACAAATATTTAATAATGGCTCTTCAATCTAGCAGAGCAAAGGTATAACATTATCCAATGGCTGGAAGTTGAAGCTAGTCAAATTCAGACTGGAAATAAGGCATGCATTTTTGAGGGTGATTGACCATTGGAACAATTTGCCAAGGATCTTGGTGGATTCTCCATCACTGGCAATTTTTAAATCAAGATTGTGTATTTTTTTTCTAAAAGCTATCCCATGGGAGTTATTTTCGAGAAGTTCTCTGACCGGTGTTATACAACAGGTCAGACGAAATGATCAGAATGTTCCCTTCTGGGCTTGGAATCTGTGAATTGTCCTGAGTGGAAGCTGAGGTGATTAGGGGAGGTCTGACAGTGATACTGGGTAGGCAGAGGAGGTAAGGAACGGCTGTTCTGAGGATTGTTAGCAAATGAGTTCCCTGTTGAGGTGGTGACTAATTGACTAAGTTTGAGTCAGCAAGCTGGATTTGACTATCAGGAAGAAAACTTGCTGTCTCAGATTCAGTGAGAATCGTGTTAATTAAAGAAGGAGCTTCATGCTGAGCAATCAGTCTAAATTAAATGGATCTCCCTTGATCTTGTTTTCCGGAAATTTTGGCACATGCCAGTGCTTGTGAATTTGCTGATTTCATTGGACACATGTGCCCTCAGTCAGGATCAAGTCCTTAGAATGAAAGGCTGTGTAATAAATGACATTGTTACTTGCAAGAGGGAAAGAATAGTCCTATCAAAAGGCAAACTCAGTCCAAGCTGCCAAGTAAAAAATATTTAAAATCCCAGCCAGTTGCCTCAGCTCTTTATACTTTCAAGACAGATAGAGTGACTACCAGGTAGTTTACAATGTATAGGTTGTTTGGCTGAAACCATAAAAGCCAATGTGCTGTCTGTTTTTGTTTTGACTTCAAAGATACCATAGCAGTTTTCGTAAGGGCAGGTGTTTTCCCTAGTGTCTTGGGCCAAACTTTCTTTCCGCTATTGCGCACCAGATGTCTACTGTCCATCCGCCCCATATGAAGCTGCATTTGAGTTGCAGTATATATATATTGTATAGATGGTGATGTTCTTTGAGATGGAAGGTGTAAAATATTTTATTATTAAAACAAAAACATAGTGTACAGTGATTGCACTTTAAATAATTCCATCACCTCCCCAGGTAACTTATTCCAATGCTTCACCACCCTCCTAGTGAAAAAGTTTTCCTAATATCCAACCTAAACTTCCCCCACTGCAACTTGAGACCATTACTCCTCGTTCTTTCATCTGCTACCACTGAGAACAGTCTCGATCCATCCTCTTTGGAACCCCCTTTTAGATAGTTGAAAGCAGCTATCAAATCCCCCCTCATTCTTCTCTTCTGCAGACTAAATAATCCCAGTTCCCTCAGCCTCTCCTCATAAGTCATGTGCTCCAGCCCCCTAATCATTTTTGTTGCCCTCCGCTGGACTTTTTCCAATTTTTCTACATCCTTCTTGTAGTGTGGGGCCCAAAACTGGACACAGTACTCCAGATAAGGCCTCACCAATGCCAAATAGAGGGAATTATCCTTCGACATTAATGATCTGGGTTTATGCTACATGCACTGCCCATAGTGATATGTAGTGTCATAAGATAACCTACTGTATAGAAAACTTTACCTGTATATACCTAAGTGCTTAAAGAAACCAACCACCCTGCAGTGCAGTACTACTACAGGATTGGTGAGTATGTGTTTACTATTTTAAACTTTATTCATTTTAATGTATTCTAATTCTTTGAGAACTAGTATTCCATTGGTAAGTATAACTCTTAGTTAACTGGAATTTTTGACTAACTAGCACCCCACATTCCCTCATCATGCTGGATAACAAAGCTTTTACTGTATATTGATTTCAGTTACAACACAGAATACAAAATGTACAGTGCTCACCTGTATATTTATTTTTAATTAAAATATTTGCACTGTAAAAAAACAAAAGAAATAGTATTTTTCAATTCCCCCATTACAGGTACTGTAGTGCAATCTCTTTATCATGAAAGTTGAACATACAAATGTAGAACTATGTACAAAAAAACCCTGCATTCAAAAATAAAACAGTGTAAAACTTTAGAGCCTTCAAGTCCACTCAGTCCTTCTTCTTGTTCAGCCAATCGCTCAGACAAACAAGTTTGTATACATTTGCAGGAAATAATGCTGCCCGCTTCGTGTTTATGTCACCTGGAAGTGAGAACAGGCGTTTGCATGGCACTGTTGTAGCCGGTGTCGCAAGATATTTACATGCCAGATGCACTAAAGATTCATATGTCCTTTCAACCACCATTCCAGAGGACATGCGTCCATGGTGATGAAAAGTTCTGATCACTAATGATTCAAAACAGTGCAGACCAATGCATGTTCATTTTCAACATCTGAGTCAGATGCCATCAGCAGAAGATTGATTTTATTTTTTGGTGGTTCAGGTTCGGTAGTTTCCACTTTGGAGTGTTGCTTTTTTAAGACTTCTGAAAGCATGCTGCACACCACATCCCTCTCAGATTTTGGAAGGCATTTCAGAATTGAATTCTTAAAGTCAAGTGCTGTAGCTATCTTTAGAAATCTCACATTGGTATAGTCTTTGCGTTTTGTCAAATCTGCAATGAAAGTGTTCTTAAAACAAATAACATGTGCTGGGTCATCATCCAAGACTGCTATAACATGAAATATATGGCAGAATGTGGGTAAACAGAGCAGGAGACATACAATTCTCCCCCAAGCAGTTCAATAACAAATTTAATTAACGCATTATTTTTTTTAATGAGCGTCATCAGCATGGAAGCACGTCCTCTGGAATGGAGGCCAAAGCATGAAGAGGCATATGAATGTTAAGCATAATAAATGCTGGAGCCTCAGTAAGTGCACCAGATAAATGATGTTCACTGAATGCGTAGCTTTTCAGTATTTTTTTCTCATCATTCAGTGTGTGGTTCTGTGCCTTATTTTACCACATACCATCCAAACCATGAACTTAATACAGACTGTTTCCTCAGAGCTTTTTCTTAATGGTGTTCAGCATGGGTTCACAGAAAATAGATCCTGTCAAACATTGTAAATAAGAAGCAGGCAGCATCATCTCCCGTAAATGTAAACAAACTTGTCTGTCGTAGCAATTGACTGAACAACAGGTAGGACTGAGTGGAGTTGTAGGCTCTAAAGTTTTACATTGTTTTGTTTTGAGTGCAGTTATATAACAAAAAAATTCCACATTTGCAAGTTGCTCTTTCATAATAAAGAGATTGCACTACAGTACTTGTGTGAAGTGAATTGAGAAATACTATTTCTTTTGTTATCCTTTTTACAGTGCAAATATTTGTAATCAAAAACAATAATATAAAGTGAGCACTATGCACTTTGTATTCTGTGTTGTAATTGAAGTCAATATATTTGAAAATATAAGAAAACATCCACAAATATTTAATAAATTTCTGTTGCGATTCTATTGTTTAACAGTGCGATTAAAACTGCAATTAATTGTCATTAATTTTTTGAGTTAATCACATGAGTTAATTGCGATTAATCGACAGCCCTAATTAAAATTATTGTGTGGCAGTGGCATTTTTTATTTTATAGCACCCATGAGCATGTTAGCCACTTCAGAGATAACACAGAAACTTAACTGCTTGCCCCAAAGAACTTACGGGCTAAGGTTCAGATCTTCTGTCTCTTCATTATGTTTGCACAGCGCTTAGCACAATGGGGCCTGGCCTCAATACAAATAATAAATAAAAGCTCCTGCAAGTTGCTCAGCACCCCTGCAGCCTCATGAATCCTTTTGCCCTTAATTTGCTCTAGCCCTTAATTAGACGTGACACGAGTGAGGGTGAGAAAGAGCTGGGAGGCAGGGAGGGCAAAGGTTACTGCAATACCATCATCTCGTCACTCATTTTGAGGTATGTGCATGGTCAGGTGGAGTTTGCTTTATGTATAAAAATTAAGTGAGTTAAAAATTGATTCATTTGTTGTGGGTTCACAGGAGGGATTTGAATGAGAACAGTGCAGGATAGTGTCTTTTAGCAAAAAAAAACTTTGTAGTTTCCCTTGACCTCTCCTCTATTTTCAAATTAGTTTCTGATGGTGGTGTTATAAAGACAGTAGTAAAGTTTATAGATGAAATCCTGTTTCCATTGAAATCAATGGGAGTTTTGCCATTGACTTCAATGGGGCCAGGATTTCACCCTATATAGATAACCCCAGATTCAGATCTGACCCACCAGCTGCTTTTTACTGACAAGTACAATACAACATTTTTCACAATATGGATAGGAGCCTATTCCAATGATGATAACAACACATCACTCCTATTACTGACACAAGGAACGGACACTTTATCAAAATTTATCCCAGGAGTTTGCCTGGGACTGGTAAGTATCCGAGTGTGTGTGTTTGCTTGCTGAGGAAGTATCCGAGCGTGTGTTTGCTGGGAGGGAGCCTGAGTGAGTGTCCGATTGGCTGCTAGCCTGCAGGGGGCGGGCATTAGGGTGTCTGTGTGTTTGCGTCAGGGAAGCCTGGCTGTTTAAAAATAGCCGGAGCCTCGCGAACCAGCTGAGCGGCAGCGGAGCAGCGGGGACAGCAGAGCAGCTCACAGCAGGAGTTTGCCTGGGAGTTCGCCTGGAGTGAGCCCAGTGAGGCTTACATCTTGCCAACGTCTCTGAGAAAGCTCCGTAGTAGGTAGGTGATATGGAAGGGGGGAATTCAGCTGTTGTGACCTGCACTGGATGTGCCATGTTTGTCTTTCTTCCACAGGACAGAAGCGACTTTGTCTGTACAAAGTGCAAGCTGGTCTCCATATTGGAAGAGAAGATTGAAGGTCTGGAGCAACAGGTAACGACCCTGCGTTGTATACGAGAGACTGAGGATTTTCTGGACCAAACTCAGGATAGCCTTCTAGGGGCACAAAGCTCTAAAGATGTAGAGCAGGTTGCACAGAGGAGCCAAGAGGCCAGTGAAGAAGCTTGGCAACATGTGACCTCCAGAAGAGGTAAGCGGAATGTCCGGGTTCCAGTAACACAGACACAGGTAACTAACCGCTTTCATGTTCTCTCCACAGGTACCAATGCGGAGAGTGGACCAGATGATATGTCTGGGGGGAGAAAGCGGAAGGAGACTCCGCTGGTTGGGAGGCATGAGATGCGATGTCCTGAGGTTGGGGGTTCCACGACCACCACTCCCAAGAGGAGAAGGCGGGTGGTGGTGGTCGGGGACTCTCTCCTCCGGGGGACTGAGTCATCTATCTGCCGCCCTGACCGGGAAAACCGAGAAGTCTGCTGCTTGCCAGGGGCTAAGATTCGTGATGTGACGGAGAGACTGCCGAGACTCATCAAGCCCTCGGATCGCTACCCCTTCCTGCTTCTCCACGTGGGCACCAATGATACTGCCAAGAATGACCTTGAGCGGATCACTGCGGACTATGTGGCTCTGGGAAGAAGGATAAAGGAGTTGGAGGCGCAAGTGGTGTTCTCGTCCATCCTCCCCGTGGAAGGAAAAGGCCTGGGTAGGGACCGTCGAATCGTGGAGGTCAACGAATGGCTACGCAGGTGGTGTCGGAGAGAAGGCTTTGGATTCTTTGACCATGGGATGGTGTTCCATGAAGGAGGAGTGCTGGGCAGAGACGGGCTCCATCTTACGAAGAGAGGGAAGAACATCTTTGCCAGCAGGCTGGCTAACCTAGTGAGGAGGGCTTTAAACTAGGTTCACCGGGGGAAGGAGACCAAAGCCCTGAGGTAAGTGGGAAAGCGGGATACCGGGAGGAAGCACAGGCAGGAAGGTCTGTGAGGGGAGGGCTCCTGCCTCATACTGGGAATGAGGGGCGATCAACAGGTTATCTCAAGTGCTTATATACAAATGCACAAAGCCTTGGAAACAAGCAGGGAGAACTGGAGGTCCTGGTGATGTCAAGGAATTATGACGTGATTGGAATAACAGAGACTTGGTGGGATAACTCACATGACTGGAGTACAGTCATGGATGGTTATAAACTGTTCAGGAAGGACAGGCAGGGCAGAAAAGGTGGGGGAGTAGCACTGTATGTAAGGGAGCAGTATGACTGCTCAGAGCTCCGGTACGAAACTGTGGAAAAACCTGAGTGTCTCTGGATTAAGTTTAGAAGTGTGTGCAACAAGAGTGATGTCATGGTGGGAGTCTGCTATAGACCACCGGACCAGGGGGATGAGGTGGATGAGGCTTTCTTCCGGCAACTCACGGAAGCTACTAGATCGCATGCCCTGATTCTCATGGGTGACTTTAATTTTCCTGATATCTGCTGGGAGAGCAATACAGCGGTGCATAGACAATCCAGGAAGTTTTTGGAAAGCGTAGGGGACAATTTCCTGGTGCAAGTGCTAGGGGAGCCAACTAGGGGGAGCGCTTTTCTTGACCTGCTGCTCACAAACCGGGTAGAATTAGTGGGGGAAGCAAAAGTGGATGGGAATCTGGGAGGCAGTGACCATGAGTTGGTTGAGTTCAGGATCCTGACGCAGGGAAGAAAGGTAAGCAGCAGGATACGGACCCTGGACTTCAGGAAAGCAGACTTTGACTCCCTCAGGGAACAGATGGCCAGGATCCCCTGGGGGACTAACATGAAAGGGAAGGGAGTCCAGGAGAGCTGGCTGTATTTCAAGGAATCCCTGTTGAGGTTACAGGGACAAACCATCCCGATGAGTCGAAAGAATAGTAAATATGGCAGGCGACCAGCTTGGCTTAATGGTGAAATCCTAGCGGATCTTAAACATAAAAAAGAAGCTTACAAGAAGTGGAAGCTTGGACATATGACCAGGGAAGAGTATAAAAATATTGCTCGGGCATGTAGGAAAGATATCAGGAGGGCCAAATCGCACCTGGAGCTGCAGCTAGCAAGAGATGTCAAGAGTAACAAGAAGGGTTTCTTCAGGTATGTTGGCAACAAGAAGAAAGCCAAGGAAAGTGTGGGCCCCTTACTGAATGAGGGAGGCAAGCTAGTGACAGAGGATGTGGAAAAAGCTAATGTACTCAATGCTTTTTTTGCCTCTGTTTTCACTAACAAGCTCAGCTCCCAGACTGCTGTGCTGGGCAACACAAAATGGGGAAGAGATGGCCAGCCCTCTGTAGAGATAGAGGTGGTTAGGGACTATTTAGAAAAGCTGGACGTGCACAAGTCCATGGGGCCGGACGAATTGCATCCGAGAGTGCTGAAGGAATTGGCGGCTGTGATTGCAGAGCCCTTGGCCATTATCTTTGAAAACTCGTGGCGAACGGGGGAAGTCCCGGATGACTGGAAAAAGGCTAATGTAGTGCCCATCTTTAAAAAAGGGAAGAAGGAGGATCCTGGGAACTACAGGCCGGTCAGCCTCACCTCAGTCCCTGGAAAAATCATGGAGCAGGTCCTCAAAGAATCAATCCTGAAGCACTTAGAGGAGAGGAAAGTGATCAGGAACAGTCAGCATGGATTCACCAAGGGAAGGTCATGCCTGACTAATCTAATCGCCTTTTATGATGAGATTACTGGTTCTGTGGATGAAGGGAAAGCAGTGGATGTATTGTTTCTTGACTTTAGCAAAGCTTTTGACATGGTCTCCCACAGCATTCTTGTCAGCAAGTTAAGGAAGTATGGGCTGGATGAATGCACTATAAGGTGGGTAGAAAGCTGGCTAGATTGTCGGGCTCAACGGGTAGTGATCAATGGCTCCATGTCTAGTTGGCAGCCGGTGTCAAGTGGAGTGCCCCAGGGGTCGGTCCTGGGGCCCGTTTTGTTCAATATCTTCATAAATGATCTGGAGGATGGTGTGGATTGCACTCTCAGCAAATTTGCGGATGATACTAAACTGGGAGGAGTGGTAGATACGCTGGAGGGGAGGGATAGGATACAGAAGGACCTAGACAAATTGGAGGATTGGGCCAAAAGAAATCTAATGAGGTTCAATAAGGATAAATGCAGGGTCCTGCACTTAGGATGGAAGAATCCAATGCACCGCTACAGACTAGGGACCGAATGGCTCGGCAGCAGTTCTGCGGAAAAGGACCTAGGGGTGACAGTGGACGAGAAGCTGGATATGAGTCAGCAGTGTGCCCTTGTTGCCAAGAAGGCCAATGGCATTTTGGGTTGTATAAGTAGGGGCATAGCGAGCAGATCGAGGGACGTGATCGTTCCCCTCTATTCGACACTGGTGAGGCCTCATCTGGAGTACTGTGTCCAGTTTTGGGCCCCACACTACAGGAAGGATGTGGATAAATTGGAAAGAGTACAACGAAGGGCAACGAAAATGATTAGGGGTCTAGAGCACATGACTTATGAGGAGAGGCTGAGGGAGCTGGGATTGTTTAGTCTGCAGAAGAGAAGAATGAGGGGGGATTTGATAGCTGCTTTCAACTACCTGAAAGGGGGTTTCAAAGAGGATGGCTCTAGACTGTTCTCAATGGTAGCAGATGACAGAACGAGGAGTAATGGTCTCAAGTTGCAATGGGGGAGGTTTAGATTGGATATTAGGAAAAACTTTTTCACTAAGAGGGTGGTGAAACACTGGAATGCGTTACCTAGGGAGGTGGTAGAATCTCCTTCCTTAGAGGTTTTTAAGGTCAGGCTTGACAAAGCCCTAGCTGGGATGATTTAACTGGGACTTGGTCCTGCTTTGAGCAGGGGGTTGGACTAGATGACCTTCTGGGGTCCCTTCCAACCCTGATATTCTATGATTCTATGATTCTATGAAAATAGAGTAGACCCCATATAGATACCCAGCGTTTACTTGAAAATAGTATCTGACTTTCAGATTCCTGCCCTCCTGCTCTACATCTCTCTTGCCACTGTCTGTCGTTGTCTTCTGCTTCCCATCCTGCTCTGTGAAATGGAGAAATCAGTGTATATCCACTGACAACCACACAAGCCAAGGTGGCACCATATGTTTGCACAGAATAAAATTTTAGACTAAACCATTCCCTGATGTGGGCCTCTTATATTACACTAGATATGTTAGCACACCTTTCAAGCATGTACAAAGGCTGGCCTTACAAAAAGTTTTCCAAATCAGTTAACTGAATATAGTTGGAACTTTACCATGCCTTGTGACTTAGCTTTCCAGCCTGTTCAGACATCCTCTCCTATGAAAACATATGCAATTTATTAATGTCAAAGACAGAAGATAGAGGATACCTTGAAATGATCTGTATGATGTGTAAACTTAACTGTAGCAGTAATATGTTAGACCACGTTTAGGGAATTCTGTGCCAAGAGTTCTGAAGAGGATACAGAAGATGAAGCAAGAAGGCTAATTTTGCATCTGCAAGGACCTTCATATGAGAGAGGTTCCTTGACTTGACCCTGATCATTCTTCAGAGAAGATGACTTGGAACCTTTCTTATTCTGCTTAGCGATATGATAGAATGATAAGAAACATCTGTTGCCATACATCCACTGTGCAATGTATTAATGCTTCATGTAGAAATAAAATCATTACTTCATAAACATTAAAAGTCTTCCTCTGCTTGTTACACTGGTATCCTTGCAGGATGTAAACGAGATTTTGTTTCTTACATTGGCCTTCCATACTGTCAGTGTCACACATGACATTTTAGCAAGATAGCTGCTGCCACCAGTCGGCTCAGCAATGCCAGTTCTATTGGCAGCTACATTTCATAACTTAGGCCTGGTGAGAATTAGCTACAATTCAATTAAACACCCATGACAGGCCTGTATCAGCTGACTCGGGCTTGGGCTCCAGGACTGTTTCATTGTGATGTAGATGTTTGGGCTCAGACTGGAACCCAGGCTCTGGGAGCCCAAGCCAGAATGGCTACACTGCAATTAAACAGCCCCATAGCCTCAGCCTCCTGAGCCTGAGTCAACTGACACGGGCCAGCCACAGGTGTTTAATTGCACTGTAGACATGCCCTCAGACTACTGGGCTGAGCAAAAAAACACAGTTGTCTTTTAGACATCAGGTGTGTGTATATAAGGGAGAGACCCTTCTGGAGTGTGCCAGAGGGAATTATGGTTGGAAGCTCAGGCTGCCTGTCAGGAAGGCTGTCTGAGTTTTCCTACTGAGTCAGCGCGGGCATGTCTACACAGCGTAGTAAGCCAGGAGATGTGTGACCCATGCCTGCAGACTGTTTCCAAGCCCATGCTTGACCATTCACACAGCACTGGAAACCTGGGCCTCACAATTGTGCTGGCATGGCCATACTGCACGACGCAGGCCTTAGTCAGAACTTCAACTTCTGTGGTCATGCACCATTATAGGCCAAGGTTCCTAATGCCCTAGTCAGCTGTAGCCACTCTAGAGCTTTGTTCATAGTGTGGTGTGGGAGACCTTTCCTGTCCATCCCATGGGCGCTAACCAGAAGTAGTTTGGATGGTTTTTAGCCCAGTAACACCTCCAGCCAAGCCAGTTTGTGTCCTCATGCTCCCAGCAGCTGGCCCTATCAACATGGACCTGGACCAAGTGGAAGAACTTCTACACCTCATGCTGTCAGTCCTATTTTGGGAATTTGGCAGAGCATCTGCCAGATGCTGGTGGACATTTTGGCAGTATTTTTGACTTGCTGAAGGCACCTCTCAGAGAAGGATACTGACATGCCAGCCATGACCCAGCAGATGCTGTTCATGCCTGTTGCCTTTGCCAGAGATTACCCCTATGCAGACCGGCACCTATGGAGCAGGGCAACAAGCACAGGCTGGTGGGATCCCATTGTCATGCAGACCTGGGATGACCAGCAGTGGGTCCAGAAATTTTTCATGAAAAAGCAGATGTTTGTGGAGGTTTGTGATCAGCTTGCCCCAACCATTGGGTGCTACAACACCTACATAAAGGTGGCCATGCTGGTCCAGAAGTAGGTTGCTATAGACATCTGGAAGCTGGCACCCCAGACTCCTACAGGTCTATGAATAACCAGTTTGGAGTTGGCAAATAAACTTTGAGGGTTGTTATGGTGGAAGTTTGTGAGGCGATCCGGACAGAGATGTACCCAAAGTTGGTTGGCATTAAAAATGTTCCTGAAACAATTGCTGGCTTTCCGAGACTGGACTGTACCTGGGTCATTGATGGGACTTGTGCCTATAATTTGCCCTCTGGCAGGAGCACATGAATATACAAACTGCAAAGGGTACTACTCCTCCAGCATTATGAAGGCCTAGTCAACCACAGGGACAGATTTATTGACATCAACATGGAAGGGTGCATGCCAGGGTGTTCTGGAGATTGGGACTTTATCTTCATAAAGAAGCTGGAACACTATTCCCACTGAATGACATTGTTATAAATGGAGTCATTGTCCCCACTGTTATTCGATGGGCTCCCGCTCACCCCCTGATGCCACGGCTTATGAAACAGTACCCTAATTTCAGAAGACCTGTGTCAAGGTTCCTTCCCCACTCTGAACTCTAGGGTACAAATGAGGGGGACCTGCATGAAAGACTCCCTAAGCTTATTCTTACCAGCTTAGGTTAAAAACTTCCCCAAGGTACAAACTGTTTTACCTTTTGTCCTTGAACCTTTATGCTGCCACCACAAAGTTTTTAACAAAAATAACAGGGGAAGTGCCCACTTGGAAACATCCCCCCCAAAAAATATCCCCCTAAGCACTACACCCCCTTTCCTGGGGAAGGCTTGATAAAAATCCTCACCAATTTGCATAGGTGAACACAGACCCAAACCCTTGGATCTTAAGACCAATGAAAAAAACAATCAGGTTCTTAAAAGAAGAATTTTAATTAAAGAAAAAGTAAAAGAATCACTTCTGTAAGATCAGGATGGTAAATACCTTACAGGGTAATCAGATTCAAAACATAGAGAATCCCTGTAGGCAAAACCTTAAGTTACAAAAAGACACAAAAACAGGAATATACATTCCATTCAGCACAACTTATTTTATGAGCCATTTAAACAAAACAGAATCTAATGCATATCTAACTAAATTGCTTACTAACTCTTTACAGAAGTTCTGACCTGCATTCCTGCTCTGGTCCCGGCAAAAGCATCACACAGACAGAGAGGACCCTTTGTTTCCCCCCACCTCCAGCTTTGAAAGTATCTTGTCTCCTCATTGGTCATTTTGGTCAGGTGCCAGCGAGGTTATCTTAGCTTCTTAACCCTTTACAGGTGAAAGGGTTTTTCCTCTGGCCAGGAGGGATTTAAAAGTGTTTACCCTTCCCTTTATATTTATGACAACCCGGAAAAAGAAGAGTCAACTACACACTGAATAGCTGTCGAATGGCGGTGGCATGTGCATTTGTCAGATTGGCATCCCATTGGTGTTGCCTTCAAAACCGTTTGGATGCCAATGTTGTCATACAGTCTGCTTTATTGTGGCCTGCTGTATTCTGCACTGTCTGCACGGAGAAGAGCTGGATTTATGAACCAATACGAACAGCCAGACAATGCCTTTCTTGGCTGGCACTGGATCCACACATGCAAGAGAACTTAGGGATGCTTTGTGCGCCCACAGACTGTGTCTGCACAGCTCAGGCATGAGGGGGAATGCACCAGTGTTTGAAGCTGTGCTGTGACTGGGTGTGGGGCAGCTGTGGCTAGGTTAGTATGATGAATTTTGTAAAATGCTTTCCTGAAGTATATGGAGGTGTGTTATGCATTTTATAAATACTGGCCAAGTATTGCAGTTCAGTTTGTGGCTTACTCTGATGACTGTTTTAATATGTTTATGAAATTAATTAAAACCAGGCATGTGACGATCTTTAATAAAGTTTTTCCCACTTTTAACATTGCATAGAATCAAATTTGTAATTGTAGCCTTGTGTGCAAAGTCAACACATGTATTTACATACCAGCGTAAGAACCAGAAGGGCAGACCAGCTGCCGTCAAAACATATAACACAGTAACCAGAGTCAGCACTGAACCAGTGAAAGTTGCATGTTACCAAATGACATGGACAACTATTTCTGGGTGTCTCCTGACCTTCTGTTCTCCTTTGTCTTTCTGGTAAATTTTACGTGTGTGGGCCATGACTGCATTGCAGTGGATGAAACCACAGGGTACAGTAGTCTGTGCTGTGTGCTGTTGTTCCTTGCTTGTGACATAGTCCAGACTTGCCCAAAAGCTGCATAGTCTGCAGAACATGGTAGTATGGAGGGGACTCCGGATGTGGGGCTGGCGCAGGCACTCATGGTGGCAGTTGGGCCTGCAATCTGGTAGCCATGAGTGCTAGTAATGACTTTCTGTTACTCGCTGTCTTGTTCCTTCCCCCTGCGGTCATGTTCCATGAATCTCTTCACAAATTTCTCCTTAGCCTATGCATAGGGTTGCCAAATTTCTAATATTTGAAAACTGGACCCCCCTCTTCCCACCCACCTGACCTCTTCCCCCAAGGTCCTGCCCCTGCTCCACCTCTTCCCCCATCACTCGCTGCTCTTCCCGTCACTTGATCCTCTCCACCTCCCTCCCCCTAGGCTGGGCTCCCTCTGCTCCAGGGCTGGGACTGGAGCTGCAGCCTGAAATGGAGCCTGCTGCCTGCCCATGTGATGCAGGTAGGAGGCAGCCCCAGCTGAGCAGGGGCTGGCATGGGTTGATGACCCAGCGCATTCCCTTTCCCCTCTCTCCCTCCACCTCCCCACCCCCCAATAAACAGACTTTTGGTGTCTGGTCAGAACATCTGACCAGACACTACCAGGTCCCTTTTTTGACTAGACTTCCCAGTTGAAAACCAGACACCTGACAACCCTATCTGTGCAGCCTCTCTCTCTCTCTCTCTTTCCACCCTTCTTGCAGCCTTCTGATACTCAGTCTGATCATTCTGGAACTCCATCTTGCTGATTCGTTTTCTCTAGAATCTCACCTAGCAGCTCATTTCGGACTCTCTTTCTCCTTGTCCTCAGAAGGTAGGTCTGTCCCCACAGGGTCCTGGTGCCATGTGTTTGCCTTGCAGAGATGGAAGGGCCTTGAAAAGAAAGTGAAAGAGCACATTATTGTCTGACCATGATAAAAAAAATCACATTTTCCTCTGTATCAAAGGATAATTCAAAGGTGATTAATGGGCTTTATTTTTTTTCACACACAAAAACACTGGTCCCATCAGACATCCTTTGGAACAGCACTGAAAGCCATTGTGGTAAAAAAACATACAAAATTCAGTTGAAATTATTTCATTTTTCCTGGGCAAGGCAGGGCTTATGGCCGGGGGCAGGGGGCGGGGCGGTCTAATCATTAGCCCTAGTTTTTCAGTCTTTTCAGGCTTGTTTCAAAAAACAATGTGGCCCCCATCACACCTGGGACCATGAATATTGAAATGTATTTATCATAATTGTATGGTTACTGCTTGGTGTCACTACAGGGCAGAGTTAAGATTGTTTGATTGGTGCATTCCCACACATTACCACGTATGGCTTTCTTTTAAATTTAATCTAACCTCAGAATCTCCAGGGTTTCTAGTTCTTGGTTTTGAGATACTGATGACATAACTATAATATTCTCATATCCTTAAATTACTGCTATGTACTCTCCACTGTACCTTCATCTTAAACTATTTTTTGTCTTGGAATAAGTATATATATTGGAAAGAGCAATTAGACTATGGTTGTACATTATAATTATAAATTATATAACTATATTATACATATTCTTAAGAGCCTATATTATATTTCATATATATGGAGTGAGAGTCAAACATTTGATTAAAGCATTTTTTTGTGTGGAAGGTGGATTCTGGTTTTCAAAGCCTTGTGTACTTTACGTATGTGGTATAGGTTTCTATCTAGGTAATTACAATTAGTACCAAAGAAGAAGGATAACTGAACCTCTACTTAAGATTTGAAGGTCCCTCAGGAAACAGATGGCAGTGAGAACTGTATATTTCCATATTTTATTGTTTCATTTGTTTTAATTCCAAATGCATGAGGAGGTTAGACTTGGATTACGAAATTAGATCTGTCAAAGAAAAAGAAAAATATAACTACATGTACAATGGAAACAACTCCCTAAATGGATCTAAAATCCTATGGTGGGTAATCTGATCTAATTTTTGCAGAAAGGCGAATGCCAGATGTTTGCTCCACTTTGATCTTAATAACACTTTAGGCTGCAGACAATAAGATTGGTTTTAAATTTATTGGCTCTTTGATTTCTACATTCTAATGCTTTTTAAATTCTTTACACAAGACAGATCTATATATAGGCAACTGGGGTGGCATCAGACGTGTCAAATGCTTAAGACATTTATGAAAAGAACCCTGTTTGGGCTTCTATGTATCGAAACAAAGCCAAACTTTATAATACAAAGAAAAGTGACTACGGCTTGCACAGAGTGTTTTTTTATGTGAAGCTCCAAGTGTCGCATCTGTGGCACACCTCCTTGTAGAACTTCCATCTTGCCAAAATATTAATAAAACTAAAACAATTATTAAAGCAACATTAAGCAGGCGGTCTTCATCAGTGTTCTTGCACGTGGAGTACAATCTACTGTAGATATTTAATCTCACCTTACTGTTGTATTAAAAATTCTTTTTGTGTTCTAATGGTTAGTGTATTTTAAAAGGAGTGATGCCACTGAGTGCTTTGAGAAATCATAATATATGACTGGTCTCCCACTGAAATTGGATTCTCTCCAAGTCTAATGAAGCTGCTGATCTGCAAACATAGGTTAAACTGAAACCCAGGCTGATTTTTGAGTGCCCTTGTGGTTCTAGACAAACATTTTATATAGCTTTAAGTCCATTATCAGTGAATGCATATGGGAGACCATGATAGGGTAAAGTTCTTTCCTTGAGACTGAAATGAGATGGATTCCTGAAAAGTATAAATCACAAGATATGTCTACACAGCACACAAACCTGGACTCTGACAAGTTTAAGTGCTAGCCTCCCTTCTAGACACAGAGAAATCAGTTTGACTTGGACCAGGAACTCCTCTGGACTCAGGCCCATGGACACTGCTGGGGCTGGGGGGGGAAGAGATCAGAGTCTGAGTCCCGTTGTGACCATGGGTCAAAGTCCAGGCATGTTGCAGTTTGGATTCAACTCAAGTCTGGGTCTCCAGAATCGGGTCTGGAGAGTCCACCAACATTATCCCACAATCTCCTTTAGCTGAGCTTCCCAGATCTTCCATTCCAAAACTTCCTACCTGCTTCCTATCCTCCCATTTATTAGCATGACCAGCATGGCCTGCATCAAGCACGCTGCTAGCTGGCCAGAGGAACACAGCTGCATTCTGGTTAACCTCTGGTGTGGGGTGTGCAAGACATTCAACTTCAGCAAGAGCACAAGAAATGATCATGTCTACAAAACTATATTCAAGTGGCTGACCATGCTGGGGATTGACCAGACAGTAGCACAATGCAGAGAGCAAATCAAGCAGCTGAAGACAGTCTACTGCAAAGTCAAAGCTTCTAACAGCACCTCTGTCTCCCTGCCACTTGTACAAGGAATTCACCTGGGTTCTGGAAATTCTAGAAATCATTGAGTCCATAGTGGTTCAGGACAATCTGTGGAGTGGAGATGACACCCTTATAATCCTCCCTTCCCCACATCACAAGCATTGCTAGAGGAAAGCCAGTTGTCGGATGACCACCTGTCCCTTATTTTAAACAACCTTGCCTTGATTTGTCCCTTAGGGGGACCATCTATCCCTTATTTTAATATGTATTGAAATGTATTAAAATTAGGAAGTACTATTTTAAACATTACATTGAAGTTTATAATAATTGCATTAAATACTTGCAGGCAGCAGAAATGTACACTTGAGAGAAAAATGTTAAGGGAAATGATGTTTTGCCCCTTATTTTTCATGTAACTTTCCCTATTTCCATCCAACAAAGGCAGTCACCCCAGCCAGTTGCTGAATAAAGGAAAAGAAGTGACCTGATGCCAAGGCTGGTAATTGAAGAGGCTATGCCAACACAGCACCTACAGCACATTCTAAGGCCGTACTCAGAGGAGCTGTTTGGGGATGACCTTGGGAAGCTGTCCACCTCAGAACAATGTCAGAATAAGCATTGGAGCCAGAGCTTGGTAAATTTCTGACGCCATGTTTGTTGTTATTAATATATGGATGGGAGGGATTTCCAGCTTATGGCCTACTAAGTTACTAATACGAGCTGGGGGCTTGGTGTGCTTCCATTCATGGCAGAACCCACAGATTCCTCTAGCGTCCTCCATCCCTTCCTCCCCCGAAGCCACAGGGGATTCAAAATGGATACCATGAAATGAGGAACTTAAACAAGCACTTATCATTAAATGTTTACTGATTGTTATACGGGTAGCTTCGGGCTTCACAGTTAACAGCCTCCACAGTTAACCCCCTCCATCTAATACACGCACCTCATAAATTGACCAGCCTGCACTGTCCTGGGCTATAATCTGTGTAAAAAAAAACCCTGTTGTTTCAAATTGTTTTCCTCCTGGTGTCACTACTGATATTACTAGAGAGAGAGTCAGATTAGATATAGATAAAAATTATAACAGAGAAATAGATCTTATTTTAACCTTTGTACTTTTGGTCTGTCTTAATATGCATTGGAATATAACTGTTCCCATAAGACATGCAGAAAGGAAATGCAAACATGATCATGTAGAATTGTCTCTGTAGACTGTTTAATGGGAGCCTGTGTCAATTACCTGCCCAATTCCTTCCCCAACTATGCAAGTTACTTCTGTATCACAGCAAGGAGGAGTTACATTTTATTGCAACTTAGAATGTTTTTTTTTAAAATGTGAACCCAAGAATTCTCCTTTTATGTCAATGTGTAGTTTGTTCTTCACATCTTGTTCTTGCACTCACTTAAAAGGGCCAGGTTATGAATTTTGTTTCCAATATTTTAGGAAAATAATTGAAGCATGATCGAATGACAATTAAAAATCCAGAACTGCTCCCTATAACCTCAGTAAAAGCTGGGAGAGGAATCCAGGCAGCCACAAGCCACACGCTGTCTATGGGGGACCTTATCAAAGTCACCAGACATATTCCCAGACAGTAAATGCAATGCATTCTACTTCAGATGTTTACATGAAGATGCCTGATGAAGTTCTAATATGAAGCTGCGCACCGGACTTGCATATACATTGCATATACATTGCTGTACGATTATGGCTTTACTCTCAGAATTTGATGAGCAACACATAAATACAGCTTACATATTTGAGGTCTATTAATTTCATTTTTTGGAGGGTTATTTTTAGCAATTTTTGAATTTTAAGTAGCTGTCCAAAAATCAGGGGTTTTCAAGGCGCTCTTTGTATTTACTGTAATTACTAATGTATATTATGTCCTTTACTCATTATGGAGTATATTCTGTAATAAGTAATTTCTTTGTAATGTTCCCTAATGCTCTTTAACATAGTACTGTTTCAAACAGCATTCGTTAACATGCACTAGGGAACCTTTAGTGCATACCAGCAGGGTCTACACTGACAATTAATGTATAACTCTTCGTGCCCTGTAGAAATCACACCCCCATACTCCACATTACTGCTCTGTGTATACAAGCCCTTAGAAATAAGTAGTAACTGTTTCCATTGTTTTCAGCTGTTTGTTGAACAAACACCAATTTCTTTGGGGTCTTGTTTTTAATCCGGTGTTTTTATCTGTTTTTAATTGGTTAAGACTGAAAATCAGAACTCCTACATGTAAAGAAATGTGGTACTGAATTTTACTAGAGTTAATCTCTTTCAGTTGAGACCTAAAAGCCAGGCCCTGACAACATGTGGTCATTAAAGGTCTCTGGGCAGTGATTTTAGCCCTGGTGCCCTGACCAATTCCCAACATAAATAAATTCTTAAATTCCCCTGCAGTTTCTAGTTATTCTGTATTTCCCTTTAAAAACTTTAGATAAATTCAGTCAAGTGCAACTATTGGTGACAATTGAATTCATATCATCAGAATCCTAGTCCCTCTTACCACAAAACTATGATGAATTCTTCCTAAATATATAAAATATAATACTATTCACCCTCAAGGATTCCAAAAAGCTTTAGAGACCACATCATTCATTACTGAAATGCAATAGCCACTTTGGCCCCCAGTGCTGCTGATGCAAAGTTATTCCTGGGGTAATTCTAGTCCCATTTCTTTGCTTTTTCTCTGTGAGCAAATCATTTAGGGCTAGATTGAAACTTTAGGCTCAGCCACATGTAGGGGATGGTGCATAGTTGTGCCATCCCAGGAGAAGCACAATTTCTCCCATTGTCCCTTCTTGTTGAGGAGGAAAGTAAGTCACTTCTTCCCTTTTGGGGGTGCAGTTTACCCTCCCCTTCATACAGGGGCAGCTCTGCTGGCCATCGGGTGGGGATTGAGCCACAGTGTTGCCTATTCACCACCCCTCTACACTTATTCATTTGGAGGAGTGTCAGACATGCATCTCCCGCTCTTCCCCCATTGTCCAGAGTTGCAATCAGACATCCTTAATGTGGCCATATAGTTTGGGGAGGCAGGAAAGTATTTCTTACTCTAACCTTCTACCATGGCAGGTCTTCTTAGGTTTACTGTTGTCTCTCACTGTGTGCCTCAGCTTCCGTATCTATACAATGCTCGCCACTGCTAAGCACTGTATGAACTTTATTTGAAAGGTACTATATAAGTGCAAAGTGTATTATTAAATGTAATGGTTTATTGTAACATAAATAATGCACCATCGTACCTTAAAGACATCCATTGGCTAAAGTCAGAATGAGTGGAAGAGGTTTCCTCTCCATTTTGCATCCTTTTCTAAAAAAGAATTCAACTCTGCAAATCTATTCCTATAGCGCTATTGCTATCCAGCCGCACCCATGACCCAGATCCCAAAAGAGTCCAACTGAATTTTAAACAAAAAAAATATTTATTGTTACTTTATTATAACCCTGTTTACAAACTTTAAAAGCACAAAAGAATTATGGGAGAACTACAGCACACAGGAGAATTCAAAGTTTATACAAAACAACCATCATGACACAGTCTGGGTCAGCCTTAGGTTTTGCACAGGTCTAATGTGCAGAGGCACACATGGGGCTCCATCAACTCCCCACCGATGACCAGGTTCTTCCACCTTTGGAACTGGAATTCAGACCCAGCTCCGTCTTCTGTTCTAATCATGAAACAACACTTTTCCCTGAGTGCTGGTTCTTTCTAAAGCCCTAGTCTACATTGCAGTCATAATGGTATATTTTTGAACATGCCAATGTAACTCAATTGAGCCACAAGGTACATGACTCTGAAATTTATTATCACCACCTGGCTGTTCAGTGATCCATGTTAAAAGATGTAGTAGTCTTAGCCCAATTCTAAGTGGGATAGCAATACATATCACAGAAGCCAGCATCCCACATGTCACTCACCATCCCTGAATCCAGTAGGATTACACAGGCATTGGGATAAAACTACTACCCCACACTTCACTATGGGCAAGTGTGAAACAGATTGACAGGTTAGAGTGGTAAAGCTTACGTTGCTAATGGCCACGTTCTACCCACTCCATGGGGACCATAAAGGAGTCCAGCCTCTATGGCTGTAAGTCTGGTACCTTTCCCAAGAGCTAAATTTCCTTTTAAAGGCTTCCAGATCTGTCCCTAGGGTTCAGCCTACACGTTCCTATTCACAGGTTTTAAAGTGTTGGCAACTAGGTATGTTGACAAAGTACGGCATATACTTTGTAAAAAAAATGGGGGGGGGTGAAATAAATAAATGGTGTTAGCACCCGCCTGAAAGTGGAGTCATGGTGTGCTGAGGCTGGCCCATGTCTATCTCTAAAGCCTCAGCATTTCCAGTTTGATTTACAGTTTTGAGCTGTCATTGTAGAGTTTACAAGGAGAAAAGTGTGAATAAGGATTGAGATTTTCCTTCTATAAATTGCTGAGGGGCGTGGGGAAGTGACAGATCTCATTTAAAGACCTTATTGAAGTTGCCATGGTGAATGATGGTGCCATTGCTTGTCTCACTGTCAGAATTTAAGGCCTTTTTTAATTAGAAGAAACCACAGAAGTCAGAGATCAGTACAACAGACCCAGAGCAAGCTGGAAACTTAGGGAAGTGGAACGAAGGAAACCAATAGGCATGGACTGAAGAAGATGTTTTATTTATTTGTTAATAATAGTTAAAATGACATACAAAATGCTGGGTGTGGGGGGAGAAAGAGTCCAATTCTAGTCAGTTGCAAAATTATTAGAATTTAATTTTAAAACCAAAATTTGTTTTATGAGACGGAAAATGAAAACACTGCAGTCTTAGGTTATATAGTCAGTTGTGGGAGGGGAGGTTAGACTAAAGCAGACGTTTAAATACATATTGTGGTAGATATTACATAGCTTGTATAATTGTAAGTCAGCAGAACCTTTTTACTCCCAAGTAGTAACTAGCAATTCACAAAAGTCTGTTGTATAAAATTTACATTTGATTTTGCCTAAAGGGGTTCCTTTGTGATCTTTGCGTAGATAACTGACTGTTCCTTTATGTACATCTTAAAAGCTTCACAAATTTTGCTTCAAAAAGTGTTAACCTCTAAGGAATGTTAAATAAAGGAGCCAGAAACATCTAAAGCTTTGCCTGCTGGCTACGGAGTGTAGGGACGTAGGCCCAGCTCCTCAAAGGTACTTAGGCTCCTAACTTCCGATGAGGAGTTATCTTTGAGGATATGGTCCTTAGCAACCTAGGGTGAAATCATGGCCCTATTAAAGTCAGTAGGAGTTTTGCCATTAACTTCAAGGGGGAGGGGTCAGGATTCACCCCTAGCTCTGTATCTGTTCACTGAACAGAAACAATAAGTAGTTTAAAGCTTTCAGCCAGATTTCAGAATGATTTTTCGTTTTCACAAACTCGGAAGACGTCATTTAAAGGAAAACAAACCCTCCTCTCATATCAATGAAAAAATCTTTGTATTAATAACAACATTAAATATCCATATCTTTCTAACTATTCACATTCCACACAGTGGAAATTTACCTCCTTTAACTCCAGATTTTAGTTTTTAAAATCCATGAAGAAACGTGTCAGAACCGCAAAGTCAGTAGATGCCAGATCCAATGTGTAAAGTTTAATAATATGAATCACTGATTTGCAATCTTAGTGTTACAGATGGCAATGTTGTGGATCTTACAGTAAAAATATATTAAACGCAGAAATGTAGGATTTGACCAATAACTGTGATATGTTGTGCAATAGCTGTGGCTTTTAAATAAATTGCACAGATCCTGTATCTGTGATATGCCAATGCTGTATTTTCCCTTTTGACGTAATAATAATAATAGAATAATTGTCTTTCTCGGAGTCCAGATGGACAAAAATACTTTGTAGCTTGCTCCTAAATTAGGGCCCTATACTCCCCTCTGTTGTGATGCATAGAATATGAGGAAGCAAGTTGTCCAAGTATTGCTAGTTGTGGCCTGTGCATACAGAAGAAGAGAAAAGGCACCTCAATGGCAGGCTGTCTCCTAGACTAGAAGCCCCTCCATACCAACCCAGTGGGCCTAATTCTCTCACACACACTGATTTTATATGAGGATAACTTTAGAATGGAATTTCTACCTTCACTGGGGTTACTTCTGATTTATGGCCCAATCCTGATCCCAGTGACATGAGTAGTAGGAGAAATAGGCCTTTCCACTGATATGCGATCAGACTGAAACTTAGTGCTGGGGATGTGCTCAAAAGCAGCCATTCTGTGTGGCTTGTTTCCTTCTTCACCTGACTGGTAAACACTGTGAAATTACTGCTTGTGGAAGATAGGGCTGGGGAAGGCGAAAGCAGCAGCATGGCTGCTGAGTGAGTGGGGAAGCGAAGATTAGGGTGAAGTGGGGAGTGGCAGCCTTCTGTACAGCTGTGCTGGTCTCTATAGAGTCTCCTGCAAGACTTTCTGAAAGACTTTCCTAAGGATTTCCATGGCCCTGGGCCAGTCCAGATCTCCTTCCCCTAAAGATCCTCCTTCCCCTCCTATCCCCTAATGCCAGGATAACCCCACAGGAGAAGAATATGGAGTTGTAAGAGTTACTGTTCCCCTCCCATGGCTTTTTCTCCAGAAGGGGAGCATTTAGCCCTTAATTTTCAGGAAATTCTCTTTACTTAGTCCAAATCCTGTTTAAATGTAACACTGTGGCAAAGGACATAAAAAGCAGATTATTGCTGACAAGGCTCTGCATCTCTTTTTCAACGAATTGCATGCCTGTGGCAGAGCTAAAATAACAATAACAATGCAATGTTTACTAGTCATGCATGTCCTGTCTTTTGTCTCTTGTGTGGTTATTGCATTTGCAGTCACATGATGCTTGTAATTTTTGCTTTGCTCTTTATATGCTAAATTACTGTCATTTTGTGCTCAATGTTGTATACTGAGATTTTTTAGTGATTGGTACATTGTGTGAGAGAGAAAGTACAGATACACAAAATATATAACCTCATTGGGTGCACATATATACCCACATATGTAGATAGTGACTGTATATATACATATTACATGTACAGTACAGACACATACATAAATATATAAAGCAGCTGATATCTGAATTACAAGACCATAAATAAATCAAGAGGATCTAGTGACATAAGAATGGATCATAATTGATTTAGACTGTTGTTAGAATTCAGAAATGAATTCCTTGTTCGTAATTTCTTTTCATTTTACATAACAAATGGATTTGTCTATAAATTAAAGCAAAAAAGTAGCAGAAGAAAATGTCTCCTCTTATTCCTTTGTCTTTCTCATCTTTTCTCTCCTTCCTTCTCCTACTCCCTCCTGTCCCTTTCCCCTCCTTCTTGGCCTTCTTTTTCCTTCTAGCTCTCTGCCGTTATGTTTTCTCTCTGTCTGTGTCCTGTTGATCCGCCCCCCATCCCGCCCCGTCCTCCCAGCAAACCTGATTTTTTTTTTTTTTAAAAGAAAGGCATAATAGAAACTATTGATGCAAGTGTGGCTTTTAGTGAGGTTTCACCTATGGCTGCACCTCTTTTAACACTGGTTATTTTAAATTTAGGATCAAATTCATGCTTGGAAGCTTCTGATTTGATATTTCTTTTCATATTGTGAAGGTGAATAGTATGGTCTCCAGTGAAACATTAGCAAAAGGCACAGCTGCACTGAACCCAGCAAGCAGGGAGAATGTGAGTGTACGCTAAGGGTCCTAATTCACAGATGTGATATTGAACCTGTGTGTTTATAGGCCTTTGGTGATATTTCACACATGATTTTAAATGTTTTTACTGTATAGTGAACATTCATATATTTCTGTATAGATACACAGTCACTCACACACACACACACACACACCCCATGTTTTGGATGTCACTCTGGTTCCTGTCAGTTATGTCCAGCCACGCAGGTATGGTAGTTATGTCACTCACTCTTATTTAACCTGGCAATGCTGATTGCCTATGCCTGGAGCATTGGTGTAATAATATATTGCAGAGTCTAGTCCAAATCTATGGATATACACCGACATTCCTTGACTCGCGTGATCCTCTTCTTCTTTCTAGGGGGCTGAAGTTCAGGGCAATTGAGTGTAACTGTCATAGTGGTGAACTTCTTAGGTTTGCAGAAGGAACAGGACTGAAAAGAGCCTTCCTCTTTGCGGACGTGCCTTGGGATGTAGAAAGAATTGCACTGGCCATAGCAGAATCTGTTGATAATAGTATGACTGTTGCAGCCTTCTTCGTGGATGGTTTGTTTGAGGGGCTGAGTTTTACACCAATCCCGCTTAAGATACTTGCGTTCAGTGACGTGTAATGCTTCCTGGCTAGACTCCAGCACCTCTTCGGCAGGCATTGGTGTACCAGTTCCCCGATCTCGGTGCCTTGAACCTGGCTGCTGCTTTGTCTGCGTCTGCTCTGAATCATTGGGCTGATCCTTGTCAGGAGGAGGGATCGCTCCCTGAGACCCACGATTCTTCTTTTTCCCCTCTGCTGTGGGTAACAGGAGTCCAGCTAGAAGAAGCAGACCACCAACAGCATATACTGTGCGGACCATCCTAGGTAGGAGACAGTGAGAAAACAAAACACAATTGTGGATTTCATATGAAATCTGCAAAAGACAAGTGTACAATATTTCCTCTGGTCAAAGAGAAAAGTGTATCAGAGAGGAGAGGTACCCAGCCTTTAATAGCGGGAGAGACACTTGACTGTTAAATGGAGTTGCAGAGAGCTACAAAATAGACTCCCTCCAGACTGACCTAGAGACTTTTGAAATGGGATCAAAGGGCAGATCTACACTATGGGGCTAAGTCAACCTAAGTTACCAACTCCAGCTACGTGAAAAACACAGCTGGAGTTGACAATTGTGTGTAGTGTATATCTTCTTTCACTTCCTCTCCCCACATACATTACACCACTTTAAGTGGCTTGATTCTCTTCTCTCCTCACACCATTTTTCACTCTGGTGTAACTCCATTTCCTTTGATGGCATTATTCCTGGTTTACATTGGCGTAAGAGGGGAGAACCAGGTTCAGAAATGCTACACTTGCTTAAACTCCCTTTGCTTAGCAGAGTAAAACCTACACCATATTTACCCATTACACAAGCCTCAGACTTTGGCCCACTGAGGGTGCGTGTAATGGAGTCTAGGTTGATGTAACTCAGAAGAGAGACCAGTGTAACATGAAAAGCAACTAAGGTTCTTCTGGCTCTTTGCACAAACAATGAGAGGCTTCATACCAGTGAATTTGGGTCAGTTTGCAACACT
Source organism: Dermochelys coriacea (assembly GCF_009764565.3). Lineage (NCBI taxonomy): Eukaryota > Metazoa > Chordata > Testudines > Dermochelyidae > Dermochelys > Dermochelys coriacea. The sequence goes on from NC_050073.1 coordinate 71,368,179, forward strand.
TGAGGAGGTGCACCGGTTGCACCAGGTTGCAGGCCTGGGAAATAAAATTTCTAAAACTCAAGCCAGGTCGCTGAGGGGGTGCATGTTTCATTCCTGCTGGGGGTAAACCCCATCTGATTAGGTGCTTTCCCCACTTGCCCACCTCCTGAGGAAGAGCAGCCAATCAGGGCTGCTTCATTCCTCTTCCCCAGGAGCCAAAGTTGTTCTCACAGGACTGATAAGGGGTGAGCAGAAAGAGCCCAGAAGTTCAGGCACCTCCTTCCCCTACCTCTTGGAAGAAACAGGATAGCTCCTCTCTGCTCCGCCACCTCCCCTAGCCCTCCCTGCAACACTTGAGCTGGGAATGGGAAGAGGGGTTAAAAACCTCTGGAGTTGCAGGAGGAACAGATGTGAGATGGGAGGGGGGGAGTGGCATACATGATGGGGGGAAGGGAAGCAGAAAAAATATGGGGGCAGAATTAATGGAGGTCAAGGGAACAGAACTGATGTGAGGCTGGAATGTGCAAAATTGGTAGAAGCTGATTTGGGGGCTGAGGGCAGAATTAATTTTGGATGGGGAATGGGAAGATGTAGGGGTGATATGACCCTTCCCACACACTTTTTTCAGACCACTTTAAGCTCTGGACATTGCACTGATATGACTCAGTGTCATGATGTATCACGCCCCATTTCCCCTCCCTGTGTCTGATGGCACAGATATCTTCCCTCCCTTCTACCAGCTTCTGAAGGTCTCCTTTCTATCTAACCTCTCCTAGTGGCTGGATCAGGTGTGGATATCACCCTTACTTGTAACAGATCCTTTTTGCCACCTGTCCCAGGTGAAGCAACTGCCACACCTCCCTTCCTCCAATCCATGAGCTCAGCACTCCCCATATTGGATCAGGAGCGCTCCTGTGATGATTGTTTCACATGTTCTGCCCGAGACCGAGACAGATCATATAGAGAACCAGTCAGACATTATGAGAGCTATCTAGAGAGCCACAGATTGAGAACCACTGCCATAAAACATGCATGTTAATTTCTTAGTTCCTGGCATTTTCCAAAATTGCACAAAACATTTACATTATGATGTTCACAGATGTCCCTGATTGAAAGAATGAAAGAGATAGAGTTAGGAGTCACTGGGTTTGGGAAGATGTTATACGACATCTAGACTTGCTTATGGTCCCAAGATATTATTTGAAGTGTTTTTTAATAAATTGTTAGTGTGCCCAGAGATTGGGATAGGCAAAATAGGTAAGTGCATTCACTTTATTCATTTAGATTAACGTATCAGGGTGTGCTTGTGTTTGAAAGGAACTTCATACATAAATAGATTGAAATACAACAAATTTACACCAAGCTTAGCATTCTTGCTTGATGCTAAGGAGAATGTAGGAGGGTTGCTTTTAATATCTAAATGAAATACTGAACAAGACATGCACTTTTAATAACCTTGAGGCTCTGACACAAACCAACAACAATGACCAAAAAAACCTGGGGACATTCGAACTGAAGGTAATACTACATAATTTCAAATGTCAGCTTGGGCTGAACACATCCTGCCTTTTTTCAGTTTGTATTACAACCAAAATGTTATTCAAACAGGTTTCTTTTTGAATTTAGTTTCCATATTTTGTCTTTAATTTAAAAGAAGACTGGTTATAAGGCACTGTTTATTTTCTCAGGAGATCAGAATGACTCCATCCAGGGCTGTTCCCATCTATTTGTGGCCACACTATAATTAGACAGTATTTTTAAAGTGTGTGTGTGTTATTTACTCAATATGGTGCAAGAACCTTAAAAAAAAAATACACCGGACCCTCACTAGAACATGCATCTATACAGCACTAATTCGCATATAACACAGTCGCAGCCATGGCTCCCAAATTTAATTACTTTAATTGCAATTCATTTTAACGCGGTGCCACGCATGGATCCCAAATCCCGCGTTCTAGAGAGGGTCTGGAGTAATAGTCATGATTGCACAAAACAGCAAAAAAGGCAGCACAAGGAACTTCAGATATTTGTTTAGAGATCCATTGTTCAATTGGTCATTGCCAATGTGCGTATTCCTAAAAAGCCGAAGCACCGTTTTTGTTTTCTAAACTTGTCATCTGTGTGTCATTCCCCTTCCTCCCCCGTTTTTAAAAGGCCCTCTGAATGGCTATTCCAATCTGTCATATAGGGCCCAGTCCTGAAAACAATTACTACCAAGCACTACAGCCCAGGTTCAAGAAAGCATCCTTATTCAAAAAGCATTAAAGGCTGTACTTAACTTAAGGAAATGTAAGGCAGTAATTGTTTGCAGGATTGCGCCCCTCCATCCCCAAAAGATGGAAAACACTTTGTACATATTTAAAAGGTAGATTTGGTCATCATGAAAATTAGTGACACAGAGAAAACATTTTTCAAAATTCAATGTATTGGCCACTTCAAAAAACAATTCAGAAGAATAAAAATGAATGTGATCATTCGGGGCTAGATTGAGCCTTAAACTGCACCATCACAGGAGTAGCCTGGGTGCGGGGGGAGATTGTGACTTGCTTACTTAGTAAGGACTTCACTTACAGCCCTTGAAAGGGTGCAATTTATTTCCCTCCAGGCACCCACCCATCTCTGCTTGGTGTGTGTGGATCTATGACTCCACCCACTCTTTGCCTCGCCCACTTCCTCCACCTGGGTTACATCTAAAGTGTAGCTCCTACATTCTACACAAGACCTGGACCCAAGATAATGCCCACATGCAGGCGATTATTCCTCTGATGGCCCCATGATATAGGAACAATGTAGTCCTTTATGAACTAGAGCCTTATCAAACTTAAATTTTGTAAAACTTTAAAATTCTATACGGCAATAAATTACAAGTGACATTGTGCAATAAGGTAGCCAGATTGTTTCATAATTGAAATTTGATCAATCAAACAAAATCTCTCATTAAATAAAGGGTCTGCTTCCTTGCATATCATAACTTTACCTTCTTGTCTACAATGGAGCTTATGTGCACATGGGCTCAGGCCCAAACATCTTGAATGCCAAGTTTCTGAAAAATGTTCAAGAACGAGTTATATGACATTCTGGGTATTACAGAAACCCTGGCAGAATCAGAAACGTGAACTGAAAAATCTCCTTAACAATTCAGGAAATACAAAACTACAAATATGAAGGCCCAATCCAACTCTCATTGACTTCCATGGGAGCTGGATCAAGATCCAATAGCATTAAAATGACTAACAAAATTCCTCAAAATCAATTCCTCCTTTACTTAACTGCCAAGACTCAAGTTTAGAGTTCTGCTTTTCATCTGTACAGGTCCAATCCTAAAGCCAGCAGAGCTTTGTATTGTCTTCAATGGGAGCAGGATTGCAGTCCAACAGTAATTATATTTTACACTTATATAGTCCTTTAAATTTTCTAGAGGCTAGTCTCTAATCACCCAAGAAGATCAAGGAGTTTAATGAATTATCGATGGCATCAGTTAGAAGAAACATAAAAACCCTTCCATTTCATTATTAAAAAGTATTTGTGAGTTTTTAGTTTACGTATGCTTTCTGCTATTGATTAAGGATCTCAAACAGTCAAATTTAAAGGCACTTTAGTTCCATTGTGAATTCCTACACTAGAATAGTACTGAAGTATTATGACAATGCAGCTTGCTTTAAAATGTTGGATAAAATCCTGGCTCCAATGAAGTCAATGGTAAACTTTCATTAACTGAATCTAATGGGAGAATATTATGGGAAATTCCCAAACTGTATTTCCATAAGATGCAGGGCTGCTGGAATAATTTTTATAGTTGGGGTACTGAGAGTTATTGAACCAAACTGCAAACCCTGTATATAATGGAAAACACTTCAAGCCAGGGGGTGCGGCAGTACCCCCTGCACCTCTAGTGCCAGCACCTATGATAAAATGTGATTACATATATTTACTGACTGATCCTCATACAGTATCCAAGGAAACAATCAGATCCCAACTTCTTGGGTATTATGCAAATTAAAGAGGTTTGTACCACCTCCTGTGTCTCCAAGGTGCAAAATATGTGTATTCACAGTTTATTATATGAAGTATAGTAATGTCCTTGCTTAATGTTTCAGTAATGCACCTGTTTGAAGTACAGAAAAAGCAGTGGAAGGGGCAATCCACAAAGAGAGATGATATTTACCAAGGTTAGACTAACAAAACCAACTTCTCTGTTTGGTAGGATTTCAGATGCACTAAAATGGCAAGTAACTCCTGGTGAGTAAGATTCTAGGGAAACCACTCTACACAATGCCAATCTATTTTTCAGTCAATGATTGTAATGGAAATGGAGAATAATACAGAAATTAATGATAAAACTGAGTTCCTTTGAAAATCCCCCCCTCCCCGATCTATTAAACTACAGTCCCATAGAAAATCAGGATTAAAACTCTGCTGTGTATCATGAGTATGCGCATGGGCCACATCCAGACTTGCCTTCCCCATGGGAGTAGTCCCATTGTTTTCAATAAGATTATGCCTGTCAGTGAGGCTAGTGAAATTTTGCTGCACATCCATCGAAAGTACTGATGTGGTTTTGCGGTAGTAGACGGTAATACACATTCAAAGGCGTGGTGCTAAGGAAAGCCTTGCACAATTCTGGCTTGCATAGCAGAGACAAAACCAAATATCCTAGCACAGTTAGTGTCTAATCTCTAGGAAGAACCAGAAACATTTGAGCATGAGTGCTACTTCTTATTTATACACAGCATCAGCTGTGTGTGTCTTGGATACTTCTCAGTAGCCTACAGTCCAGGTGGAAGGGAATGCCAGAGATTGCTCTTATAGTTACCAATATCAGTATGTAAAATCCAAAGGAAGCAGGGGCTAAGAATTAGCTGCCACCCAGAGCTCTGAGTGCCTCACAAAGTATATAACTAACCCCCAAAAATTCTAACAGGCCGCATGGCCACATACATTGTTGAGCTCCCTGTTGATTTATAAATCTCCTTGCCATTGGAGTGGAGATCTAAGAACAATATATATGCATCTTATCCAAATTGAGAACATTGTTGATTAACAAAATAAGACTGGCTGTGCACCATGGTAGCTGGGTGAGGGGGGAGTTTATCAGGGAGAGGCTCGCTGTGTTAGTTACATTTCCAGAACATCCGCTGAGGTGAGCTGTAGCTCAGGAAAGCTTATGCTCAAATAAATGTGTTAGTCTCTAAGGTGCCACAAGTCCTCCTGTTTCCAGAACTGGGTCTTACGTAAAGATAAGCGTTTTCAGATGCAAAACACGAAGTGATGCGATAGGCTTCCTTCAGCAGGGCACCCTTTGCTTTCCGGCTTCCCCAGAAGCCGCACTGTCCCATCAATCTGTCTTCCACACGTGGAAGCCCCCACCACCACAGTCCCTGGAGTCCTAGCCGAGCCTTGATCGTCATTTACTAAAACCCTGATCGCAGTCAGCTTCCCTCCTCACAACATCATTGGGGGGTGGGGGATCCGTGGGAGAAATGTTTGTGATACATCCGGCCCTGAAGGCATCAGTTTTCGCCGTGTTCTCTCAGGTTGTTGCAAATTAAATGATCCACTTTAACAGCAGGCCCAGTGGCTAAGCAGGATACTCGTACAAACGTTCGCCGTGCTCTTGCGAAGGGAGATTTGCTCCTCTACTCTATCGTCTTTTTAAAATCAAGCCTGATCCTTACGAACCAGGCAGGGTACGTCGCGTCTGTGCGCATAGCGCCGACGGAGAAACCATTAAAAGCATTGCGATGAAGGCACAAACGTCGCCAATGAAACACATCGCCCCCCGGGGCGCGGTGAAGCGAGCCCCGTCCCGCAGAGCTGCTGGCAGGGCAGGGGCAGCGCTTGGGCGCAAAGCAGAGCTCCCGGGGGAAACAGAAGTCAGGGGCCTCACCCCTGCGCCGTGCTGAGCCCAGAGGCGTGGGGACCAACGCGGGGTTTCCCCTTCAAAGCCCTTCCCTTCCCTTCCCTTCCCTAGCGGGGCCGAGGAGCGGAGGCTGGAGCCGGGGAGCCCAGCCAGTCCCGCAGAGGCAGCGCTTTGGAGAGGCTGTGAAAGCGCCTCAGCCCTTGTAGCCGGGGGCTGCGCGGGGCAGGTGGCTGGGTTGCGCGCTGCGGCTTTTTACGCGCCAGGAGACTCGCTCTTAGTGGGGCTTGCAGAGGCGGCCGGGCTCTGGCCGGGGCGCGGGGGCCGGGAAAGGCGCAGGGGCAGCAGTGGGCTCCGCAAGCGGGCGGGGGAAGCGGGAAGAGCGCTCAGCTGGGACCAGCGGCTCGTGGCGCCCTCGGGCAGCCGTAAGCCAGGGATGGCAGGCCGGGGAGCCGATCCTGCGCCCCGCACGCAGCCGCGCTTCCCTAGCAGATCGGGGGGGGGGGGCGGCGGAGCAGGACCTGGGCCCGAGGGGTCGCTGGCTCTTCGGCACGCGGGAACCTCCGCGGGGCCCGCTTTGGATCAGCGCGGCGGTCCGCAGAGGGGAGCTAACAGGGGCCGCTGGGCTAGACCCAGCGCGCAGAGAACTGGCAAACTGAGGCAGGGCCACGGACAGATCTGGGAGCTCCCGCGTGGGACTGGTCCGGGTGCTTGTGTGTTAACGTGCCCGAGCTGGCACATTCCCCGAAAGAGACGGGAAAGTCGCCAGGGCTACGACAACAACAGCAAAATGCCCGAGGGATCCGAAAGGGGGTTAGGAGGGAAAGAAGACAAGCGAGTGGGTCGGTGCATTTCCAGGTCCCAGCAGCCCAGCTTTGAACCGTGCGGTGCTTCAGAGCGGCGAACACCCTCCCCGAGCCCGCCCCAGGCGAGAGCCGCTGGCGGGGGAGGAGACGCAATGAGCCGGGACAGGGATTCCGCGTGTCTTCCCCAGCCCGCCGCGGGCAGCCCACGCTCCGGCTCCGCGCTAGCTCCACAGGTCGCGCCAGCGAGATCGGCACCTTTGGGGCTACGGGAGGGTTCTGGGTGCGGGCTATTCAATCCTACAGCACCCGGAGCTTCCTGCTGCACTAGATGGGCTCAGGCAAACACCCCCTCTGCAGGCTGCATCTGCCCCGCAGGGCTCTCCTGGGATCGCTTCCAGTCCGGCTGAGAAGGGCAGGCCAGCCTCGAAATAGACACACTTATCTTTTATCGAGGAGTGTTCAATGGAGACCATCCCTCCAGAACCCTAGACACTTGGGATCGCGGCTGGGGCTGCAGCACGGGGCGGGGGGAGCCCTGGTACCTGGGAGCCTCCAGCCAGGATCCATGCTTTCCCCCCCAACCCCCCTCCCTCGTGTTCAGTCACTCCTCGCAGATGCCGGGCCGGGATTTTGCTGCGTGTCTGGTGGGCGCCGAATCCAATTTGCTGGGAATGATGCTGTAGGCGGAGATGACAGGCAGAGCTAATTGGGCTTTTGCAATCCCTCTGTTTGTCTAGGGAGATAAATATAATAGCGCCTTAATCTCAAGTATTGCGAGTGGAAATACCTTTCTGTCTGCTCCACTGCATCTGAGCTGGGGGGGGGGGGCGTTGGGAGAAGGGGGAGGCTGTGTCATTCCTCGGAGGGGCTGTTTGGGAAATCAAAGGGCTCAAGAGTTTTGCAAGCCAGCAATTAATTAAGGACTATTTCTGTTAGAGAGGGAAAGCGATTGGGGGGGAAGGGGCGAGAGGGAGAAAGAGACTTGATCAAACCAAAAATCAGAATAGTGGCTAAATAGAGCACCTGGGCCAAAGGTATCCCTGGCGTAACTCCCCTTACACCAGGGATGGGCTAGCACCGAAGCTCTTGTCTCCTAAAGAGCTGGCCGTGTTCTTGCCCCGGAGGAGCCTGTATAAAGAGAGATCGGTTAGAAATAATCGCCCCACTCACCTGCTCTGGTTGCTGCTCCCCCTCTTGTGCGGTCTGTGGTCGGAGCGGTGAGTTCTCTTGCTCTACACAGGTCTCCTGCCTGGGGTGGGTTACTTCGCTGGCCGGCTAGAGGCTGCAGTGGGGTAGGAGCCTGGAGCTGCCAGTGAGTCCATATAGAGGGAGTCGCGGATCTTGATTACAAATTGCAGCAGCGCCGAGCTGTCTCCCATTTAAATGTCTGCCAGCTGAGATCTGCTCTCCAAGCCCCTCCAGATCATTGGCCAAGCGCCTCCAAAGATCGTGTTATCCGCCCCCTTTAACGCTTCCATAAACTTCCACCAGGGAAAGCTTTCAGTCATCTCCAGATAAACACTCGGCTACTTTCCTCTTTCAACAGACTCGGTGCTAAAGGTCACCCCCAAGCAATTGTTCTTGGAATGCACAGAAAATCAGATTTTCCACTTCCATTAAAGTCCGATACTTAAGAAGAGTTAAATATTAAATCCTCCCTTCCGTTCATAGTGTATTGGGCCAGGAACTGCATGGAAAGCGGTTTGCACACACGATCTATCAGCTAGATTAGAACATTTGCTGTTAGTTTCTAACCTGGTCTAGTGAGGAGGGGATGGATCCAGCAAGATTTCTGGGTCTCAGAGTTGCAATACGGTGACGTTTCTGACGTTTGTCCTGAGCAAATATGCCCGGAGTTATGTAGCTTTGGTAATAATATTGGTAATGGGGGGGCGATTAAAACATGTGAATCACGATCCGATACCCACACGAGTAGAGCTTTATCAATGAAAGGTTTCATCCCCGCAAGAGCCGTGACACCTCCTTGTCTTTCCACAGCCAGAGTGTGTGTGTGTGTGTGTGTGTGTGTGTATATGTGTGTGTGTATATATCTATATATATATATCTATATACATTGAGGTAGCTGTCAGCAGCCAAGGGTTGCGTCTACAATTATTCTGTGCTGCCGTTTTGCACGGGAAAGAGAAAGAGTCCAACGTCTCCAGATTATAATAAAACTAAATGTTAATAAAACTAGTGATCAAGCCTTCCCTTTTAAAACATCATTTCAACGGGGGAACGTCTGTCGTGGCATGTAAAATCCAAAACTGTGTATTCTCTGGTCAAGCCGAAGTCCCAAGGGAAGGAGTATTTTATTTTAAACCCTCAGAAGATTGACGAAATGTCCATATCGCGCCTATATGATAGTAGATACACAAGGTTCAATGTAAACGCCATGGTAAAAGCTGACGTTTAGCTCATAATTATTACAGGCAAAAACCGACGGGAGTTTTGTTTGTCTCGTGAGTTCAGGATCAAGCCCTTTGTACTTTTTTTTTTTAATACACAAATAAATGTAAAAGATGCCCACTCCCTTTTAGGGTAACTTGACCGAAGTTTACCCTCATATAGTCTATCGAGTTTATGTTTGTTTTCATTGAAAAGAGAGATGGGGATAGATAGATAGATACATAAACCAGAGAAAGAGGCTCACCTTTTCAATCCAAATAATCGAAATGTTTATATGGTTAAAACAGTGAGTCAGAGAGCGAGACAGAGAGGTTGGGGACTATTTATTAAGTCAAAAATCAGCAAATATCTGTAGCCTCCCTAGGGTACAAAAGTAATCAGGATAGTTAAGCGCAGCTCTTAACTACTCTCTCTTCCCTTCCCTGGCCATGCTAATACCAGGGGTTATACAACTACAGTACTATGAAAGAACGATCATTAAGAACAGGCGCAATCTCTTAAATACCAGTTGACCTTCTGGTCCACTAATTAAAGGGATAAGTATCTGGCACAGTTGCTGCTCCCAGAGAATGGGGTTAGTCCGGCCAAAACCATAACCTCCTACTCTTTGCTCACGAACTTTTTCCACTGGAACGCCAGTGTATGTGAAAATAACTAGAAATTCACTGGCACTATCACAAGTGGCATGCTCCGAAGTCCATGGACAGACTCCTAGTGACATCGATGGGGTTTGGAACAGTCCCACACTAATGCAAAGTTGTCTTGCGCTCTCTCTCTCTCTATATATATACATTTTACACTCTCCCTCTCTTAAAATAATTGTATTACTTTAGGAAATGTCAGAATTGGCGGGGGAGGGAAGGGTGGCAGCAGAGGGATACAAACTCAATTTTCCAGGGCAGCAGTCACTCGCCTTCACCATGAGGCAATCCCCTGCCTCATTCACTCCTGCGTGCCTGCCTTTCACCTTCCCTAACAAAATGAGCTAAGGGTCCCATACACAACTTGATTTATCCCCATGCAGAACCATCCTTTGCCCTGAATAAGGCAAGCGTCCGGTGAGGGAAAAAAACCAATATGTGATCACGTAATTAAAAATTGTAGCTCAATGCACACACACAACAGGGCTGAAGTAAGGTTTCACAGGCAACCTCAATTCTGCCATTTCCTAACTTCAGAGTGCTTGACTCTGCAACCTTAATAAGGGTCTTTAAATATAGGCAAAAAGAAAAGGAGTACTTGTGGCACCTTAGAGACTAACAAATTTATTTGAGCATAAGTTTTCGTGAGCTACAGCTCACTTCATCGGATGCTTATGCTCAAATAAATTTGTTAGTGTCTAAGGTGCCACAAGTACTCCTTTTCTTTTTGCGGATAGACTAACAGGGCTGCTACTCTGAAACCTTTAAATATAGGTTTTTTGTGTGTGTAATCTCCTATGCTTTCAAAAACAAGCTGAAAAAAGAACAGTGATTGACACCCACGTGGTTCACCAGCAGTGTTGGTACCCTTAGATCTACTGCACAGAGTTCTGTCCCTTGAGCTAATCAAGTAACTGATAGCAATAGGAGGTTGTCATCTTCTATGGATGCCCGTGGTAGAGGGTGTGGGACAGTTTGGGTTTCGCAGCTATTTGCTGACAGCAGAGGAATGGTGAGACTCGGGAATCTTGGGTTCCATTCCAGGCTCTGGAGAGACCTGTGCTCTACAGACTCTTCTGCCTGTTCATCCCAAGCTTGACCCCCTTCCCCCTGTTCCATTCCTGCATCTTCCCTTCCCCACTGTTCCTTGTCCCAGACCTATTCTCTTTGTCTATCTAGTCCTATCTCCACTTCTCAGGCTTCTGATCGCACTCCCAGTTTCCTTGCCCAGCCAGTCCTAGTTTCTTTTTACAGACTCATTGTCCAAAACCTAATATCTACCCCCCCACACACACACACTCCTAGTCTTTTCCTGTCTCCACTCCCAGTCTCCTTGACCAGCCAGTTCCAATGCCCTCTCCCAGGTCCTTTTCCAATCTGTCTCTATCCTCCCAACCAGTGACCCTGAGTTCTAATCGCCCCATCAGCATTTTCATCAAATCTTAGTCTCCCTCTACTCTTTCCCTCGCTCCTGGCCCAAGCCTCCCTTCTCCATGACTCTGTGTCCCAGTCTCTTTACCCAGCCAGTCTCCCGCTGCACCACAGTTCCTGCTCCCTTCCCCAACACCTCTGCTCTTACCACACTGATTCCTAGTTCCAGTCTCCTTGTCCGTCCAGTCCCTGTCTCCTGCCCTCCCCCAACTACTTCTCTGATTTCAGTGTTCTCCATTTCAGCCCCATTTCCTTCACTGGCTCCCAGTCCCAGTCTCCTTGACCAACTAGTTCTAGCCTCCTCTCACACCCAGCTCCCAGGTTCCCTGCCCAAAGAGTTCCAACCTACCTTCCCTCCTACCAGCTCCCAGTCCCAGCCTCACCTCCCTTCTCCTTCCCTCCAATCTTCCTGCCAGTCCCAATTTCTCTAGAACCAGACTTGCCAGACTGCTTGTCCCAATCTGCTCCTTTCTCTCCCTCTTGGTCCAGCTTTAATCCCCTCTACATTTGAATCAGGTGGTTTCTTCCTCCAAGTGACAGTAGGTGGGTTACTGAGAGCACAGGGAAGACATGCTCCCTGCTCTCAGTTCTAGTGACCAGCCCCTTGGCAGACTGGACCAGCTCATAGCAACCATTACAGGGAAAATCCAGCTCTGCCCGTACAGCGTGAGGCTGGAGCATATGCATTTATCAATAAATAGACTTTTGGGGATGGGGGGGTTCTGCAGTTTCAGAGGAGGTAACTATTCAGTATGCCAGACAAAGGCCATGAAAGTGCAGATGAAAAATACAACTACAGCTAACTGTAATTAGATAGCATACCACATATTAACTATACATGCCAGAGGGCACACATAGGCCACCTAAGTTCATAGCTAAATTACTAGAGGGAAGGTTGAGCCTTGTAGGGGAGAGCTTGCTCTGATAAACAGACCTGGGCAATTTTTAGAGAATTTTACAGGTTTTCCTTTTCACTTTTGCACAGAAAAAACATAGTGTTTGTGTGTGGATCCAAGATTTAAAAATAACCAGGGTCCTTCCCTTAAAGAAGAGAGAGAGAGAGAGACAGAAGGATTCAAACCATATCTATTAGCAGTTGACCAAATTTTACATTCACTTTTTTCCTGTCACAGTGACATGAAGTAATTGTGTTTGCATTCCTAACATTGTCGCTCTCTCAATTAATTAACTGTTTCAGTGCCAGGGCTCTAGCCAAGGGCTTTGGGAAGAAGCTTGCTAAGGATCCCACCTCCCCTATGCTACAATAGTTGATGTGTCTTCCAAGTGCACAGATTAAGTGCCATCCATCAGCTGACAACAATGCCAAAGGAAGTGTTCAGATCCTCCTCCTCCACTATTGCTTGCAGCTATTGCCGCCTTCCATGGCTGACGCTGGCACTGCGGCTGCTTGCAAGTCTTCTGCAGATTGCTGAGGTCCCCACTCCCCTTTCTGACTACTGTCCTTGCTTTGCTGTCAATTGAGGCCATTGATGGCCTTCTTTGATTCCCTGGGATGGAGCCTATATGGCAACACCATAGCACATACTTCTGGATGCCACCTTCCCAAGTGATGCTTGAGGGCATCTTTTACAGGGCAATCATCTCCCCTTTGCAATGTCCCACTACACTCAAGCACCCAGTTAGATGATCAGATTGGAGTAAGCGTGGGCCTGAACTGTAGACCAGCTGGTGCTGTACTCTGCCCTTCGCGCTCCCCCACACCACCTCAATTTCTTGCTTAGTAATAAAATCATCAGCGTTAAAGCTTCCAGATGACATAACAATGGGGAGAGTGGTGAAGAAGACAGATCACTGATTCAGAGCGATCTAAATAACTGGGCATAAACAAACAATATGCATTTTAATATGGCCTAATATAAATGCGTGCATCTAGGAACAAAGACTATAGGCCATACATACAGGATGGGGACTGCATCCTGGGAAGCTGTGACTCTGAAAAACACTTTGCGGGTCATGGTGGCTAATCAGCTGAACATGAGCTCCCATGCCAAAACAGCTAGTGCGATCCTGGGATGCATAAACAGGGTAATCTTGATTAGGACTAGAATAGTTATTTCACCTCTGCATTTGGCATTGGTACAACTGCAGCTGGAATGCTGTGTCCAGTTCTGGTCCCCACAGTTCAAGAAGGATTTTGATAAAGTGGAGAGAGTTCAGAGAGGAGCCACAAAAATGATTAAAGGATTAGAAAACATACTTCATAGTGATATACTCAACAAGCTCAATCTATGTAGCTTAACAAAGAGACAGTTAAGGGGTGACTTTATTACAGTCTAGAAGAATCTATATGGGGATCAGATATGTAGTAATGGGCTCTTCAATCTAGCAGAGAAAGGTATAACACAAGCCAATGGCTGGAAGTGGAAGCTAGACAAATTCAAACTGGAAATAAGGCATAAATTTTTAACCATGAGAGAAATTAATTGGAACAACTTACAAAGATCGTGGTGAATTCTCTAACACCGACCTTTTTAAAATCAAGATTGGGTGTAAAATAATCTGTAGGAATTATTTTGGGGAAATTAGCTGGCCCATGGTTATACAGGAGGTCAGACTAGATGATCGCAATGGTACCTTCTGGTCTTAGAAAGTATGAATCTATTAATATTCCCTGCTCTTTCTGACTCACCTCTGACCCCTCTCCTCAATCCAACCCCCAAAGTGTGTTCAGATGCTTACTAGAGCACTTTCAATGTAAAACTTTTTTTGCACTATCTGTTAGGCTAGTATTTGTGACATACTGGTGCTAGAGAAACAGCCTGCAAGTCAAACCTAGCTCACCTGGATGTTGTTCATTAAAATACCATTGAAAGACAAGCAAATTGTCAAGTTCTGTTGGGAAAAAAATGGTGACTATGTCTTGATGTAGTTGCCTGATTATTGAACATGGCCCAAGAGATAGAATTAAAGCTAACTCATTCCCCCTGCTCCCCACCCGCCCCGCCAAAAAAATGGCTTAGGCCCACTTTTTTGTTTCTTTACGTTGAACAAAGAAGACTTGGCAGGGCTTGTTCTGGTTATCCTTTTAACATGAGAAATTAAGATCTTACCTACCCTGGAAGTCTTTCCTCCCTCTCTATAGTAGGACATCTTAGCAAAAAAATTCTCCTAACTGCTGCGATCACTTCAGCTCCACTGATGGGAGCCTTAGTGAAGACATGGCTCTGGCAGGTTCTGATGTATTTACTACTGTCTGCAGGTTTAACTGGCATGGTGGTAAAATTTCCAGACATCACCAGTACCTTTGCCACACTGGAGTTCCCTATGTTGCTACCACCAGTGCAGCTGAAATAGTGGAAGCCCAGTGTAAAAATCTGTAGTATAGGCAGAGCTCTAGTGGGGCACTCACACTTTTCTGTAGTACAGATCCTTGCTGAGGAGTACAGAAGCGGGTGAACGTATGGGGCAGTAAAAATGGGCACTGCAATGCAGAGCAGACTGAGCTCTCAAATTAACTACTCTCTTTGCCTCTTTAAAATTGCATTTCTTTACATTCCTATTCCATTCTTTTTGTCCTGGTGTACTTTGCCCCTTTGTTTTAGTAAAAGAGTAAAAAATTGTCCCTGCAGGGAAAAATATGCTTGGTCTCAGCCCCTCTCCGCTGCAGTTAACTTTGAGCACTACTCAGTTTATCATCGTTGTCAAGACAATTGGTGCCTTTATTAAAATCCTATGCAGAAAAACCTAAGGCGGATGAGGGCCAAATCCTCTGCTGCAATAAATTGGCGTAGCTGTAGTTACTTCAATGGAACTACACTGATTTATACCAGCTGAGCTTCTGGCCTAATATGCATAGAAACCAAATGACTCTTCTCGCTTCTAGACACAGTTCCTCTCGGTCAGGAGTGAGGTAAACAGAACAAGGGTGGTGGGGTCAGTTTGAGCTGCTGTACTCTGTGCTGTGCCTGTTTGTTCACCAGAGCGAGGACTTCACTTCACAGGGCTGTGAATCTGGCACTAATTTAAGAGGAAAAACTAAAGCAATAAAATAAAATTCAACAATTGCTGACAAAATAACTAATGGTTTGTGTATGGCAGCAACTAGGGATGTTTTCTGTCTTTTGATGACATATATGAAAATATAATTTATAAATCACCATATTCGTTTGTTTTTAAGGTGAATATGTAACAGCCCAAAAACTTTGTTACCACAGAGTTAAGCTTGTCTTTTGGTACATCATGTTCTTCCAGAACATATGGAGTGACGGCACTTAAACTCTAAAGACAAGGAAATGAAGAGTTAAGACATACGCCACTCCTGCAATGCAACCTTAACTCTTCCGCCCACAGCTGGCAATAGTCACACACAATGAGTCAGTAAGGTGGGGGAAGAGAGCAAGGTGCCATAATCAATAGACATGCAGAAGTTCTAAAAGAATGTGTCCTTATTTGTGTCATGGGCCACAAAATTAAATTCCAGCATTTAATTGTCTTCCCTATGGTAGGTGTATCTATGGTGGAGGGAGTAGCTGGAGCAATTTGGCAGAGCAGTTATGGTGTTATGCCATCAGTACTTTGAAGGATCAAGTATGCCTCATTTCAGTGCTGTTTTTTGTCGAATGTGTCCTCAGAGGTTCATGAGGATATCTTCATTCCATTGGAAAAGTTAGATGTCTGGTGACATATAAGACTGTGATCTCCAAGACTTGGGTAAGTGAAGACTCTGTATCAGAAGGAGGTTGCTGTAAAAAGAAGGTGATATCCTTAGCAATAGAGTTCATTGAGAAAGGCACACACACTAAAAAGATGGATGAAAAACACCTTTACAGTCCATTAACACTTCAGATACATAATCTTGAAATACTGTATGCTGTTAATGAGACATGAAGCACTGAAGTAACATTCTAGTCCAACACTTGATTAGTTTAACATATATCCGATGGGCACAGTCTATTTTGGATTACATTAGAATGTGTGAGATACAAAGCCGTGGAGGTGGGGAAAGGGAAGGGAGGGTGGGTGGGAAAGAATCAACAAAGCTAACAAGCTGTGATGCCTACAGGAAGGGAGAAGAATTAGAAAAGTCCTGAAGGGCTCCAGATGGAAGGGTAAAACATAGGGAGGGAGGGAGTAAAGAAAGAAGAAGAAGAAGCATTTTCACGTCTCCTTCCTATCATCAGTAGCTGTGACAGTAATAAATGTTCTGGATAGGAGGGGGGAGAAGGGTTTGGGGTCTTTGATTTTGGATATTCTGCTGACTAACAGTACGTCTACAGTGGAATAAGGGTATGTCTACACTCCAATTAAACACCTGTAGCTGGCCAAGGTCAGCTGACTTGGGCTTGAGGGCTGGTTTGCAATGTAGACATTTGGGCTGGAGTCTGAATGTCGAAACAGCAATTTTTAGCCCTGCAGCCCTAGCCCCGCAAGCTTGAGTTTAATGGCTGTGTAGACATACCTAAAAGCCTCAAGCCTGCAATTCCTGTTCGTGTGAGTAATCCATCCACACCATGTTGTCTTCTTTGCTTCAATTTCAAGTCTTGTGTGAATAAAGATTATCCCCATGAAGAAAGGCATCAGGATCATGCCCTAGACATGTTCTTCATACAAAGCCTCTGAACAGCAAAGACTGAGCTGTTTGAACCAAATTCCTTCTCATAGCCAAGTACAAAATCCGTTTCAAACCAAAGGCCCGACTCTTTATTCCTAACTCAGGCAAAATTCCCACTGAACTCAGGGAGTAAAATATTGTCCTTGTGGAATTTTTACCATTGACTGCCAGGGGGCCAGGATTTCATCCAGGGAGTTTTGTCTGAATAAAGACTGGAGGATAGAGCTCAATATATGTGATCCTTTAACAAAACAAGTCCAAATACACCACAATACTAAACACTTCATTTATTGTTTAAAGTCATCAGATTAAAACAAAATAAACTTTAGGGTGATGTAAATATAATGCTGTAGTGGGGGAAGAGAGGCCAAATTCTTCCCCATTGTAACCCCATCGACCAGGCTGGATTGACACCGGGGATGAAGTTTATCTAGTACGATTATTTTTACTTTTAAGCAAATAAATGGAAATTGTTTGAGTAATTATATCCCATGTTATGTTGGAAAAAAACTGTACAAACTTTAATTCATCCTCTCAACTTCCCTATAAATTATAGGTTAGTAAAGTGCTATGCAAACAGTTATCACTGCCCATAACATTTCAACATTTTTAGCAAAACATGCAGGGTGGGGGGAAGTCTTAAATTTTTTGATAAAGCTTTTTTCCATAGGTTCCTCATCTGTACAATAAGCATATTTATTGTGAACAAAGAGAGAGGGTGAAATCCTGACCATATTGGCTCCCTATGGGAGTTTTGCCATTGACTTCAGTGAGGCCAAGATTTCACCTGACACGGCCAATAGTACTGAGGGAGATTATGGCAGAACCATGCTTAAAACTTGGAAGCATCTACTTCTTGGTCTCACGTGCTTTTCTTGCACCTATGATGCCTTTCAGGGAGAAAGAGGATATGTCAGGCACTAAAAAGACTAAAATTAAATCTGTAGCCTTGTACACATGTGCACACAGAGAAAACCCTTTTTTTTTTTTTTTAACCACTCTACCAATTGTGGTACAATATCTGGGGGTATCATCCTAGTAATACTTACATCATGCTATAGATGCATAAATCTCAATGTGCCTTAGAAAAGAAGGCAAGTCTCATTATCCTTATTTTACAGATGATGAATGTGAGGCACAGAGGTGTTAAGTGACTTGCACAAAGTCATAGAGCTAGTTGGTGTCAGAGCTATGAGCACAACTCAGGTTTCTTGGTTCTCGGGCCTTTGCCTACCCATTGGGCTTAAGTCTCTCACTATGACCTAATTTTTTTCACTGCCTTCCCTTGTATAGTAAATGTAAGAATTTAACAGCTCTTTGCTCATTAGTTATTGTTTCATTATGCATTTTAATGTGATTAAACAGTGCTGTGATTATACATAATACACAGTAAATATATGTTGCTTTGGCATTTCAACAATAATGTACATGCATTTGTTTGTCTATTTTTACCAAGTGCACCAATATCACATAAAGTACAATTGTGGGGGGGCAGAGGCATGGCATCTTCCCCAACGTTCAGGAGAGAAAAATAAATTAAAGGCATATTTGCTTTTCTCAAAACTTTTCATTCTGGTCTGCAGAGGTAACAAAAGCATTTTGGCCAAGATTTTCAAAACTTGATGCCACTAGTTAGGCTCCTAACTCCATTTTTAGGAACTTGAAGAAGTGGTCTGACTTTCAGCAGAGTCAAGCATCCTAACTTTCCCCGGAAGTCAATGGTAGCTGTTGGGTTCTCAGCCCTTTCGAAACTCAGACCAGTTAGGACTTGATCCTGCACCATTGAGGTGAACAGGAGTAAGATGAGGGTCATAATTGAGTGCATATAGCTGGATTTAAGAGCTTGCCTTTAGGCACCCATTTTGAAAAATGTGGTCTTGTGGTATAATGTCTGGAAAGATTTAGATTATCTTGTGTGTTGTATAAGATGTGTAGATACAGACTATCCATATGTGCCAATAGGCTAAACTTTAAATGCCAGACAACTGTATTCTTGCATGCCAAATGGGGAAATACAGTTTGTCAGCCGAACATTTTTATTATTCTGTTCACAATTCTTGTGATGCGTCTTGCATAACTGGTGGCTCCAGAAGACATTAACAAGAAACTGAGAGCTATAAAATCCGCATAAAAAATCCTCTGCCCTTTGCATGTGTTTTTCTTTTTACTTTGCTAAGTTCCTGCTTAGTGAAGACTTGCTGCCATGATGATATATTTGTTGATATGCTTTGCTTTTGAGATAGTTATGGAACTGTGACAGAAGGGATGATTCCAGTAATGAGGGGTACAGTGCATCTGGGTTCACATACATACAAGAAGCCTTTAGATTGTAAAGTTATGAAATGAGGCATCTGAGTAGCTTGTCATGTGTTCTTTGCTTACATAGTTCACATTGTGACATGACAGCGGTGAAATACTGCTTCCAGTTGTTACAGAAGTGAAAGATTCCCTTCCCACTCCCTGTTGCATCTCACAACTTGGCAGCAACATTCTGTCCGACATAATACAATCATGTACATTACTAATATATTTGTAAATATCACATATACATTTCTAGCAATGATCTATTTGCATTTGTTTTCCCTCTCTGCATTGCTATAAAAAGCTCTTTGCTGTTTCTTAAACATATATAATTCAGGATACTGCATCTTCTCAGCCAACCAAAAAATAAACAAGGTGGTTTGTTTTTTAAATACTCACAGTGCAGTTGGTTTAGTGGTTAAAGCAAGTAATTGAAAGTCAAGAAATGCTGCATTCTAGTCCTGGCTTTGCCACTTTGGTCAGATCCTCAAAAATATTTAGGTGCCTAACTCCCACTGAAAACAATGGGAGATAGGTGCGTAAATACTTTTGACCTAGCATAATTTACTTAAAAAGTGACCTGCAAAATAAAAAAAAATTGGGTTTCTGCCTTTTTTGTTTCTTTATTATGTGAAAAGGCCTGAAGTCTGAACATTTTTAAGTCTCTCCACATATTAAAAAACAAAACAAAACCCAAAACCTGAAAGTCTCTGCAAGAATGGAGAACTAGTTAAATTATAATGTTACATGTACCAAGAAACTGAAACACTTATCTGAGCGGGTAAATTATTTTAATGTAGCCTTGAAAAACAAAACAAAATTGAAAAATTTTAAATGCCTATTTAATTCAAATGGCTAATAAACTATAGGAAGAAAATACATTAATGGCTATGAAAGCTCTCAGTCCACTTTTCTGGGTGCTTCAGGGAGACCAGCAGCAAAATAAAATGACATTCCTGTTAAGTTAAAAATGAGCAGAACATCTATCCTCCCATTTTCTATAGGCTCACTTTATACATAATCAAGAAGCAAAACAAAAAGACAAATCTTTTCTTTTTCACTTACTGGTCATTTTTAACTTTCCTGTGCCTCGGTTTCCCTCTCTATAAAATAGTGATAATGCATACAATTTTCAGAAGTCCTTAAGTTACTTGGGAATGAGGCCCCTAAGTTATGTACCCACTTTTGAAAATGTTATCCTCTAATGTTTACTTACTTATGAGCCTTAATACATGGATGTTTTATAAAGACTTTGAAATCCTCACCATGGAAGACAGGAATGGGGAACTGTAGTGTGAAACAAGACTTTTAAAATTTTGTAATTCTCCTTCATCAAAGTTCATCATTCCAAAGCAAAAGCAAAGTCTCTGCCATTAGAATTGTTATCAGCAAAGCCTGTAACAGGCAAAGAAATGCTGTAACCAAACTGTTTTCTTCTCTGAGCACCCTTCCAGACAGGGCTCTCATTCAGCAGCCTTCCTTGACTTTAATGAGACTTAAGAATGTGCTTAAAGTTAATCATTTGCTTAACTGCTTTGCTGAATAGGGGTGGATTTAAGCATGTGCTTAGATGCTTGAACTGGGGCAGGGAGTCTAAATCCCCAATCCTGCAAAGAGTTATGCGGGCGCTTAATTTTACATTCAGTGGGACTACTCAGAATAGAGAAAATTAAGCATATGCATAAGTTATTGTGGGATCTAGGCCTCAGTTTGGAGACCTTTACTGGAAAACCCTACATTTATTTGCTATAGTCTTCTTTTCCCCTGTGAAAAGACACATTAGCTTCACTGTGCATGTTATGATTTAGAACAAGGATTCTAAGTGCTTACAGAGTTAAAAGAAAAAAATAATTAAAAAAATTTCAAAATCTCTATCTTTTATCTGTATTGTTACCAAAAATCTCCCCTTTAAAAATTGCCAACAACTTTTTCATTTCTGGGAAACTGCACAGACGAGTCTGGGGCCAACTCTTTTGTCTTTGTATTTCCAACTGTTCTGGTTTACTTCTTCTGTTTCCCTGTCAAAAATCGCTCTTTTAGTCCCAGTTTAGCTAAGGGTGATGGGAAGTTTACTACTTGATCTTTTCCCTTATTCCAGTGTTTTGAATTGTAATTAGCGTTTCCAGTACTCAGGCTTTATTCCCCAAATGCAGGCCCTTTTACGGAGCTGCTTAAAGTAATGAAAGAGCTGTCATTTCATTCCCCACAAACAACCACACATTCATTCTCTTTCAGCTGCTTTCATCCCCAGTCTAGTGAAATGAAATTATGTGACATTAAAAATACCTGCAAAAGTGTAAATCCACTTGATGCTAAGAGAGCTTCTGTACATAGTTTAGGAACCTTTATGTAGGTGTTTGCAATTAATCAGTTATCAAACATTTTGGGCTTCTGGATGCACTTTTTAAAAGTCGAGGAGTGTAAATATTTTCCCCTAGGGAAGCCTTAGTGCCCAAAAGACGTAAGTGAAGAAGTCAGCCTGCTAGTGACCAAATCAATCACACTTCAGTTCAAACTACAGAGGGGCTTTTTGGTTTGGAACCAGATAGAACTAGGAACTCTTGTGCAGAAGGTATTATTTCTTTATATGGCTTCAAAATGAACATATGAATGTCTAGAAAAAAAAAAACCAAACCAAAAAGCTTTCCCTGTTTAAAAAAATATTACGGCAAAGTTAGAAGAAAGAATCCTTTGGAGTCAGCCAAGGTGAAATCTAAAAAAATCATAGCTACTTTCTGCCCCCACCATCTAACTGAAGGGGACACAGGAGGTGGGGTGGTATATTTTCCTGCATTTAGGGGGAATTCATCCCTTTCATATGGTAAGCTCTTTTGGCATGAGAGCTGTGCCTTCTTTGGCTATGCCTTCACTGCAAAAAAGGTATGTTTTAATATCCAGAGAGCTATCTTGACATTAAAGCCTAATGGAGACAAGGCACTGCAGTTTTTACCTCAATGTATCTAATCAGGGTAATATCTTGGCCCTCTCCTGCAAAGAGATAGCTCCATCTGAAATGGGAAGTGGATTCTGGGGCATTTCTTAGACAGGCTTGATCCTACAAACAGGTGTAGTCCCACTCAGAGTACTGGGACTCTTCCCGCAGTAAGCTCAAAATCCTGTCTCTTTCACCAACAGAAGTTGGGCCAATAAAAGATATTACCTCACATACCTTGGCTGCCTCATATCTGGGACAAACATGGCCACAACAATTGCCATTTGTCCATTCAGTTCAGGACAAAAATTGAGCTTAAAAGTAGACAAGATTTATACATTTAAACTCAAGATTCAGTGGTTTGTAAATGAGTGACAAGAGTCAGGGAAGGAGAGAGGCTCTTTGAGGCTATTAGCAAACAGCTCATGATTTGTTCTTTTTTGTGCGTTCTCCTTTGCCTTAGTCATTTTACAATGAAATTGAGCCACTGACTCCCACCCTTGTTTTTTTTGGAGAAGATAGTCAGATGAGGAAATTTTGCAATTAAATATAGAAGACACCCATGTCATGTCCATGTATTGAAATAAGAGTTTGATTCGATGAGTTAAGTGATAATAATTATGACCTCTGTAATAGGCAAAAGACTATTTAGATCTCCCTAGTCTTTCAGCCCAAATCCCTATATTTCCAACCCCTCTCCCGCCCTCCCCCCACACCCTGGTCTCCATCCAAGAAAATAGCCAGGCAAGTTTTCTAAGCTCTTTCAGCTCCAATTGCTAATGCTGCTGACATGGCATTCACAATCATTTAAGATTTGTAATGCTGCCATGTGTTCAACACATGGCCAGCAGATATTCCTATTGTCAAGAATCACATAGTCATTGGAAAGCAGTTAGCATCATAAATAAAGCAAACATGATCAGATACTACATACTTCCTCCTCATGGTGAATTAGGATGAAGCACTGGAATTCAACCCCATTCTTCAACTAATGGCAGAAATCATGAATGTGGGAGATCTGGTACTGTACATATCTGGGGAATGATTTATTTAACTCTTTCATTGTCCCACAGAGAAACAAGTCTGTTTGGAATGCATGTGTTTGGGTTGTAACCCCATGTTAGCCAGCCATATCCCTGGGTGTATAGCGGATGGGGGTCTTGACTGTAACAACTCCACACCACATCTTCTATTGCAAAATATTTTCCTTTTAAAGTTTGCCTTTAAATAGTTCACTGCCAATGGGTTAGTATGTCAGAGAAGCTTGTCAGCAGCAGCATGGGCTGGATTCCATCTTTGATCATGGGGGTTTATTTGTTCAACCAGGATTTAGAGGACTAGAGGCTTGTGCATGCCTAAATGGAAGGTAGGAAAGAAAGAAGAACTGGGAAGGGGGAGGGAGTAGCCACTGATTCCTACTGAGTGAAATGGAAACTTTTCCTAAGGGTTTTTCTCCCTACCTGGAGCAGATCCTCAGCTGAATCAAGTTGCAGCTATTGTCATTGATTTCAATGGAGCTACAACCAAATTTATACCAGCTAAAGATTTTCCCTTTTGTATTCAAGGGGTTTTCCCTATCAAGAATCATAGGGCTGGACAGGACTGCAAGAGGTCATCTAGTCCAGCCCCTTGCACTGAGACAGGACAAATTATACTTGACCATCCCTGACAGTTGTTTATCTAACTTGTTCTCCAGTGACAGGGATGACAGCTTGTTCCAGTGCTTAAATGCCCTTATGTTTACATTTAAAGGGGAACAGCAGTGCTTTAATTAAAAAAAAACAAAACAAAAAACCTGAAATACTAAATCATTAATGCAACACCAGTGTAGATTTTAAAATGATAAATAAATACTTACTAACAGAAAACTGTAAGGCTGCTTCCCTTAATTTGTAGTAGGGGTTTGAGATGTGGCTGGCCACCTACAGCAAGCATGACAACCTGAACGCTGTTCTTGCTAGGTAAGTAAAGGAGGAACAAATTTCCAGTTAATTTGTTTAAAACTGTATTTGGCAATTTTAAATGTACACATACAACACATACACACAGTGGGACTTGGGCACTAGTGCAGGATTGTTTTTGTTTTATGTTTTTTAATTTCAAAGCATTTCCGTTTTCCTAAAAGGGTTTTCCTTCCCTTTCAAATTTGTATAGATCAGGGTGTGTGTCTAATTTCAGAGAGAGGCAGTACCAGACCCTACTGACCTGAGACATGGGGGTGAGGTCTTGCATGACTGCAAATGCTATCCTTTGCTTCACTGGCATCCAGTGTCATCCTGCACAGAAGAGGGAATAGATCCAGAGGGGATTTAAAGCCTGGCTGTGCTGCATCAGCTAATAGAACAGTAGTAGACATAGATCGATATTTGACATGGATATTTGACACGGATCGATGTTTGATTTTAGTGGTTGTGTCCTCTGTATCTACCCACCTTCCCAGTCTCTTTCCACACAGCACATTGTAAATATATCTGCACCTGAGAACTTTACAGCAGTTTAAACTCTTTGTCCCATTCATCCAAAAAAAAACCCAGAGACCTGATCTTTGGTCTCTTACAACAGTGTAAATCAGAAGTAATGCCATTGAAGTCAATGAATTACACCACTTTTACACCATTGTAAATGAGATTGGAATTGTACCTGCCATCTTACAACTAGAGCTGACCAGAGAACAACAATTCCATCCCACAGCAACTTACGAGATTTCAAATTTGGTTTTGGTCCACATTGAACAAAACTTTTCAAATGTGTTTTGTGAAAATGGAGGAGTGGCCAGAGTATCGAACTGGTATTTGGGAGGCCCAGCTTCATTGTCCTATTGTACTTGATTCAGAGCAGAGTTTTTCATCCCAGATCACTTCAAATCATGCTGAGCAGGGATTTGAACCTGGGTCTTCAAACATCAGTGCCCTAACTACTCAGCTGTCATTGGTCTTTCCTGCCCTTTTCCTTGCCATTCCCACCATGATTCACATAGCTGAAAAGCTTCTTGGCAAAAGTAGGGTTGTACGAAGTGATATAGGGCTCTACAAAATGCTGCAACAAAACATTCGTTTCAGAAAAATGTTCTGACTAGCTCTACTTAAAACCCTACTAGATCTCATCTCACAACAGCTAGAGCTACTACACAGTTTGTTTAAAGGTCCCTTATCAGGCACCGAATAAGCTTGTCAAAAGGGACTTTGTTTAGATAAACATAAATGTGGTCAATAAAAATAAATATCAGTTTACTCATTACCCATTCTTATATTATTTAGTTTGCTTTGCAGATTAGCCTCTTTATATGTTTTACTATTGATTTGATTAAACAATTATCATAATCTTAAAATGACAAAAATACCATATTTTACATATAAACACAGGACACTGTGTCATAAATCAATCCTTTCATCTACTTAATAACACTTTAAATGTTATAGGAAGTTCTTAGATATTTTTTACCAGACAAAGCTTTCATTGCAATGCAATACACTTTATTTTGTACAGCTTCTTTCATACAAACTGTATCTTAAAACACTTGAGTTAATTAAGACCCCCTGAACTTTGTAAAATATCTAACAATGTAAAGTTTTGAATTCTAAAGAGTTGAAATACTAAACTGTAGCACCAAAGTGATTCTTGAATTCTAAAGTATCATAAATGTTCTAATTCAATTTTTTCAAACTCCACTTTTCAAAACAAAACCAAAATTCAACTACTGTTGAATGATGTTCCATATAACTATATTATTGAATTTGAGCAATGTGCACAATTAACTGAAAAAAAAGGTATTTGACATTTTTCCTGATTTCTGCTCTGATGGAGTCAATATGGCATGGCTGAGGAAAAGATATTGAGGGGTCTTTATTTACAACTACAGTTCTTTTTGGATCTTTGGTCTTTTTTGATTGTGAAAGGACCTGGCTATCCCATTTCAGAAAGGCAGGCCATACACAGAGCTGAAGATAGAATTGTTAATCCTGTTATCAAGAATACAAAAGCCACAGGTTAAAGTTTCTCAATAGTTTTTTGGGGGGTGTCCTAATTTCAAGTACACTCAAGAGGGCTTATTGGACTCAGCAAATTGCCATGAATTTGAGTTCATTTAACAGGTAATTCCTTTAAGGAAGGTTTACTACTTTGTGGTAACATGAAGTTTAAAAAAAGATAAAAATCTCCAAACTCTAGAACTTGTTTTCCCATCTCCACACAGATCTATGACTGAGAGACGTTCAGCTTCTCAGGCCTTGTTGAAGTTGTAAACAGTTATCAGGCTGTACATCAGCAGTAATCTAGTTGGTTTGTGGTGCCTAATTATCACATCACCATGTAGTTTGGGTAAAGTGACTGAGGCCTGCTGCTCTTAAAGGAACCAGACATGAGTTTTTTTGATGTTATTAAGCAAACCACACATCCCACCTTTCCCTTTATAAGCTATGCATTTACAAAGTACTAACAACATGGAACAGCATATGAAAGGGGTTAAAAGACTGAAAAATGAGTCACTTTAGCGGTTGAGTCTTTAATTTGAGAAGTAATTAAATGGGCTTCCTTTATATGGTAAACCTGGAGAGCCTGTAGAACCATTTTTCCTAACAGAGGAGAAGGCGGGTGGGGGAGGCGAGTTGGTAATCTGAAGAAACACTCTCCAGCTCTATGGGACCTAAGGGTGTGGAAAGGCTTCAGCCAACTCAAATTCTGTCTGTCAGTGTTGTAGCCCTGTTGGTTCCCAGATATTTGAAAGACAACACAGGTGAGGTAATATCTTTTGGACTGTCTGTTGGTGAGAGAGACAAACTTTTGAGCCACACAGAGCTTTTCTCCAGGTTTGTGGAGCTTGAAAGCTTGCCTCTTTCACCAACACATGTTGGTCCAATAAAAGATATTACCTCACTCAGCTTGTCTCACTAGAATTCTGTCTGGCCGCAGTAGCAGCAGGCAGGAAAAAGCTAGAAGTTTAGGGATATATTTTGGGCCAGTGAAATCAATGGAAAGTTCTGCTCTAAAACTGATGGCATGACATATAGCCCTTGGTTTCTATTTTAGAGCCAATATCTGGTAAAGAAATATTTCTTTGTACTCCTGGTCTGAATGGAGAATAAGCAGGAAAACAGGCTAAAATGTTGAGTAAGCTTGATAAGTAGGAAGTATGGATCTGGCTCTGTTTAATCCTGAGTACAGTCAATGTCTGATGAAGTTTTTGGGAGTTGAGGTTGCTCAGCATCTTGTTGCAAGGGTTCAACATCTTGCCATATCCAATTACAAATCTCACCCTACAACATACTCCCTTGAACTCAAAGCTTCTGTTCATATATTCTTTGTAAGAAAGAAAAGAATGTGAAGCAACTCATGATGAATTCAGATGGTAGAGCAAATTCTAGAGTTTTGCAATCTGCTTGCAAACAGTTTGAGAGAGGCAAGAATCAGTGAATAAATAATGTATTATTAATTCTAATAATACATTAGCTCTAATTGCTACAATAGGAAACTCAAATTCACTTCAATCCAGTTTTTGGAAATCTGGTGAACCTGCACCTAACCTCAAGTAGAATTTCAGCTCCTGTCAATCTTGTGCCTAGTTCATTCAGTCTAATCGAAGTTGAGCTTTTTTGGGGGGGGGGGGTAGGGGGGTGTATCTTGTCTCACAGGTTGAGGTTTTATAAATATAAGGTGAACCCATTTGCTATAATCTTTGGGCCATTTGATACGTAGGAAAAATACATATCAAGTGTGTAATGTGGCCTATCGGGTTGGAAAGCAATGCCAAATATTTTCTAAAAGTAACAAAATTTTATCTGGTGGCCCCATCACAGCTCATCTGACTGGAAGGTGGGTATCAATTTGTTGGTTTAGGAGGGAAACAGCATCCTCCTCCAGTCCACCAATGCAACAAGGGCTTTTGAGATGAGCTAACCAGTTGCAACTTTAAGACCAGTGGTGGAGCACCAAGGGTTAGGCTGCTACACAGGGTCTACAGGTTTTCACCTTGCTTCTTGCACAGGAGTATTAAATGCCCATGGAATAAATGGTGGTCCTTTTTCACTTTTCTTTTTTCTCTTGCAGCAAAGCAAGTAATTTACGTAGCCTGATAAAGGGTTTACCATTGCCAGACATCTGGTAAAATCGAAGGCCCAGGGTGAGGCCTATTGATTAGCCTACAGCTGGGAATCTCATCTGCACTATAGCCCAGTTTGGATATTTAGAAGTGTATGTGTTGACTCATCATCAGTCAGCTGATTGGCAGATTTGTAGTGACTGTATTGTGGCAAGGCCAAGGGTCATACTGAATATATAAAGTGCTGTGTTGGGGCCAGGTAGCGTTGGTACCTGTCCTGATTTTTATTAGATTATCCCTGTTTTAATGGAAGGAGCCCTTGTCCTGGAATTTAGGCTGACAGGACACTTTATGTCCAAAAACAATTGAGAACCTCCCACTTACAAATAAGCTACATCTTACCTGAGATCTTTGTTATCATACACAAATGTCATTCCTCAGTCATGGCATTCCATAGGAGTATGAATTGAGCCAGTTTTTAAATGTACAAATCCAGTAGCCACTCGGGGGGGGGGGGGGCCATTGGATTTCATAGTCTGCAAACTAGAGACGTACCAGCAGGTAGCCAAGGTGAGTGTGAGTGACTGGGAAGGATGAGATAGTGAAATGATAAAAACTGATCAGGAAAAATACTTCAGTCTGTAGATTCAAACCACAGTTTTCTAGTTAGCATGACAATAACTAAGGCAGATTATCCTCCAAATACTGTGTAAAATGTCACTCTGTAAACACTGTAGATTGCTTGAATATTTATTAAAATAGACCAAAAGCTGAAAGTATCTGGGTAAAACAACATTTATCATTACTTTAGTTTGTTAAATCACAGTATCTGTGAACCAAAAAAAACCCAAAACTATAATTTTCATGTGTCAAACATGAAAAAAATATAAGAATAAACACTGGAATTAAACTGGGCAATTTTTTATATCATCTTCCGCTTTACAAGCTGCTATTTAATGCTATTAACTCACGTTAGTTACTAAAATGACTAATATTTTTAAAACTTGCTCCATGACAAAAACAAAAACAACTAAAAGGTCCTATTACCATAATTTAACAGAAAGCAGAATCATATTTTGATTATCCAAGAGAACAATGTTATAAATACATCTGTTTTTCATCCACAGTTATATAAATAATAAACATGCTGCCATTTGCACGGATTTTAATAGCTGATTATATGTAAGCAATATTGTGATCTACGGAAGGGTGGCATGAGTTTTCATCATTCATTTTCATTGTACTTATTCGGTGCCCTTGTCTTCATCTGAAAAATGAGGAACAGACTTCTTTGCTACAACGTTGTCCAGTCTCTGGCCTTGCAAATATGGGTTCATACTCTGAAAAAAAAAAAATTAATTAAAAAGATACTGATTAGGAATGAGAAAATATATCCTAGGGTAACTAGCAATAATGTATATATAAAACAATTTTTTACTGATCTGAGTGTCAAATGTAAACTGATAGGCTGTCTTCCCAATGACCTGTCAGTCAAGCAGACATGCCCATATCATTACTCTTGGAATGTTTGTGCCCTCCATGTGATTACTCTAGTGTATTTTTCACTGCTCTAATGATTCCAGTCCAGTGTAGTCTAGTTCCACTATATGGAAAATAAGAACCCTAAGCCTTTACCAGACCAGACCAGATCAATAATATACTATATGTGTTTTATCCGAACAGGAAAATAAATCAAATGAACTCTATGGATTATTCACATGCACACAGTGTTTATGTGATTAGGGTCTTAAGTTGTAATGTTTAGCAAAAGTAGGATATAATATAGTTCCATCACGCAGCTTTACAAATCTTTGGGGGGGAATGTTGACACAAAGCTTATTTAGAAAAACTGATTGACTTGCAAATATTAAAACTCATTCTCTGGTTGCTAATTTTTCTTCTCAGTGCATGAAGAACAAATAGCTCCCAGGGAAAGATTTTAATATTTATAAATCAATTTTTTCCATAAATAAGCTCTAATGCAAAAAATAATACATTCCACTAAAAAGAAAAAAGGCCTTGTACCTACTCTGCAACCCTTCAAGGTGGAGAAATAAATGAGAGGATTAACTAGAAACTTTAATATAATCTAAATAAAATGCTAATGTCTTGATTCTCTTCTCTTCAGTAGAAAAGGGGGACTGACAGGGAGCTGGAACTATTATCCCCATTTTATACATGGGAAACTGAGGCACAGAAAGGCTAAGTGACTTGCCCAAGGTCACATAGGAAGGCTGTAGCAGAGTAGAAATTTGAATCCTTGTCTCCCAAATTCCATGCTAGTGCCCTAGCCACTGGGCCACCCTTTCTCTCATATGAGGATGATAAGCATTACATTCCCTGTTAAGTCAGGCAGCATGCAAACAGAGAACATCTTTCTTTTTGATGTGCACATTTCACTAATCTTATCTTAAAGTGCAGTTCTACTATGTAAAACTACGCTACATATCTGCTCCCAGAGGCACATCTGCTTACTTAACTGACTTACTTTTTTTCCCTGTTAGTACTGCAAAACCAACAAAAGCCTAGGAGAGGGAGGTGGATATCCTTCTGGGTCATGTAGTAATCATCACAATTGACTACTAAGTTCTAATTGCGGAATGTTTATGGCTGGTGATGTGTGAATCAGAAAGAACTCAACTTGACTTCTGGCTTCCGGATTGAGATTGCAGGGTAGGAAGTTAGAAAAACAATTTTTTACTTTCTGCTTCAATTATTCCAAATACAGACTACTCATTTTCTAATAAATATGGAACCCCTGCTGCCAGTGTGGAAATGCACTTTACATTTCAAAGTCCTATTTTCTTCTTATGGAGAAATGCAGAAGCAACAAAGTTGAATGATACATACCTTTTCTGAGACAGAGGAAGGGAAAGGAGCAGAGAGAGAAGTCAGGGGTTAGTGAGATGGAGGGTCCAAAAATTCTGTGTGATCACTGGACTCTGTTAAGTCATCAGGAGAAGAACCCATTCAGTTGTGTTTGTGACACAGCTGGATGCAGAATAATGGTCCTAATTCTCCTCTCACACCTGGGGTAAATCAGTAGTAACTTCACTGAAACTAACAGAACTATACCAATTACAGGGACAAAATCTGCTGTGATTTACACCCTTATGGCATGTTGACACAGGCAGCTGAGAGCAGAATTCTTTTCTATAGGGATCTAGCACTGGTAGTGGATTTTACACATACCTGTTATGGGGAATTTATTTTTTAAAATTAATTTTGAAGGAGAAATTATCCATGTTATTCAAAATCATTTCCTATGCAAAATAAAACCTATTTAAAAAGCAAGTTAATACAATTCTTAGATTTTATGGGAAAGCTTTTCACTTGAATACATCTTCTGAATGCAATGCAGCTGGCTGTGATAGAATAATAAAATTTAGGCTTAGTGGACTTTTATGGAACCAGGCACTGTAGTTTATCACAATAATGTCTTGACTTCAAGTAGTATTCTAAGTTATATTACAGATGTATTAGTCCAATTCTTCATTTCAGCAACAGGATTTTACCTTTTTAATCTTCATCAGCGCTACACAGAAACAAGATATTAAAATTAAAACAAGTTGTGTTCTGACAATTACCCTTTTTCTTCTTTTTGGTCCACCCTTTATCTTCTCAAAGAGTAAATTCTTATTCTACAAAAAAATACAAATATGGATCAAATTTGGTTAACTCTTCTTTTAAAGCAAGACAATGGTATTTAAATATTAGCATATGAACATTTTGGAAACTAGTTTAGATCAGAATGTCATGTTATTGGAAAGATAAACCACAAGGAAACATTTTGATTACTGCAGCTATTAATACAATATTTTGCTATTCTTCAGGGATAGTCAGTGTCATCAACAATTATAAAAACAGGCATATTAGATAGTCTGAGATGTTATACTGTACTATAATGTTTTGTGTGTACAGGGCCTTAGTGAACAGGGAAATTATTATTAATTAAAAAATACAAGGAAGCTGGGATACCAGTCTGTTATAGCTCTCTTCCTTTCTTTTGAAATGATAATTGTACCTGTTCAATATTTTTCTTTATATATGCTTTCCAAATTCCTTTTAAAAAATCATTATCTTAGTCACTCGTAGTATTTCTGAGTATTTTATTCCATATATTTACTATTCTCTATGCAAAAAAGTTCTGCTGAACTTCTTTCAGTGCCCAATCCTTCCTTTGTTTAAATAGTGCCCCCAATAAAGCTTCTAAAAACCATTTGGTCTATAACATTTTTAATAGAGTGAACCTTTTAAAATCTGCCAAAAAATGTCTTGGCAGAAAGGAAAGTTATGATGAGAAAAAAAAATATGACTTTGTGACCACAGTTTGTATAAGTGTTTCCACATATTGCTATATTTCATACAAGTAGTGAACTCAAATAAGGTCTGGAATATCAGACACATGCTCAACAGATTTTGTTTCAATTCTGATTATACTTTAGGTAAAAAAAAAGAAAAATAAAAGAAGCAACCTGAAAATGCAATGAGAGAAGAATTACATTTTTAAAGGCAAACACTATATAAACAATGCCATTAATTCTGCTATAAACAACTAACCTAACATTGATCATGTAAATAGAGAATGAGACACAAATTCACAAAACATTTCTACCCTCTGTGCAGCCTTGATATGAGAAAAACAAACATTTTAGAGAGCTACAATGACATCTGCCAAAACTGTCTGTTTTGTACATTTCATGTTCATTAAACCCAAATTCACAAGGCATATCTCTTGCCCAACCTCAACTATTTCATCTGGGATGTGCCAGAAAGGCAAAGGAACAGAGAGTAAATTGGCCAAAGAGAGATGTTCTTGGCTACAATCATTTATGCAAACTCACTTGGGGAAAACGTCAATTTAACATTTTTAAAAAGGCAGATGTGTAAATTATTCCCTGTAGGAACCAGCACATCCTTTGCAGTTTATCTTCATACACTATTTGACCTTATACTTTTCATTAAGGGGGGGAAATAGTCTCTGTCACAGAAAAAGGGGCACGGCTACTAAAGCGAAGACTTTTATCAGGCAGGAAAATTCCTCACAATTGAACTGTTCCTCCTCAACAAGATCATATTTTGTTTAGTCTGTTTGGAAGTGATTTAAGACCATAACTTCCATTTAAGTATAATGTGTAGCATAGAGCAGATAGGGTTATGGAGCATGATCTAAGATTGGGTTAATGTAGTAACAGCAAATCTGAAAATGTGCGCTTGTGAAGGGGCATATGTGTTTGGGCCTCAGAGCAGCATACAGCTCATACAACCTGGTGAATAGATGATTTCTTTCCCCTTCTCCCTGTGCATTTCCCTAGCATCCAACCCAGTTATTCAGTCTGGGCACTAGGGTCTGAATTGGGGCCTAAGTACTCAAATTATGATGTTTGTAACCAACCTGGCTAATGCCATAGATGGGTGCATGGGAGGTGGAATCGCTTCTTAAATCTCATTGGTGATAATTTCAAGCAAATGAGGTTGCCCAGCACCATGCTTTGGATTTATATGATCATTTAGCAGAACTTACTTAAAAGGAATAATGCTATAGCAATGTTGTACACTTACTACCTTGAGGAATACTTTTTATCATTCAATTCAGAATCTCCAGGTCATATAATCTTCATGTCTGAAGTTTTATGTACAGTACCAAACAGAAATATAGCACATTGAACTGAATAATCTGTTGTCCAACATTAAAAAGGGTCAACAAACCTTGATGTAACTCTCCCTAATAATCATTATTGCTGCCCCAATGTTTAGAAATGTGCTTGAGCAAAAATTTGTCCTCATAATTGGTGCTCCTGATTATTACAATTGCTGTAAGTCAGTTATTTGCTGACAATTTGCTGTAAGGCAGTTAGCATGCACAATTACCATAGAAATGCACATATAACTGTGTACATACATTTCTAAAAATCTATTATAAAACATCCAAATGCCTTCAGAATCTGGCTGAAAAGTTATCAAACTCCTTGTTCTTTAGATGGACTATCCACTGATGAAAAGCCAAATGGCAGGGTGTACTGCAATCACACCATTCCTATATTTGCTTAACAGTTCCATTCTTGTGAGCAAGCAGTGTCAAAATTGATAAGAATCCCTCCCTCTAATTCAGCTGCGAATTACACCTCTTTTGTAACATTTCATGCCACCTGCCCTTGTTGAATAGCAATTGCTTTCAGCTATACTAGCCTGATAGGGCTGCCATAAAAATATGAACAGATATCATCCCCCCCATTCATTAAAAGGTCCTCACTTACTTACATAGAACCATCCCTGATGAGTGGGAGAGACATCTTTCTGAGAGACAAAGATGTGAAGTTGTAACGTGGGGTCTGTCCATAGGGCAAGATCAAACTGGGGACCTCTGGAGCTTAGTGCATGAGCCTCTACTGCCTGAGCTAAAAGCCAACTGCCTGTTGGCTAAGGCTGTAGAGCAGACTCATTTATCTCTCTCTCGAAGCAGTATCAGTGCCACTAGATGGGACAGAACACCACACCCAGGAAGTGTGCAGGTTACAAAGTCACCACCCAAGGTCAAGTT
Organism: Dermochelys coriacea; assembly: GCF_009764565.3. Taxonomy (NCBI): domain Eukaryota; kingdom Metazoa; phylum Chordata; order Testudines; family Dermochelyidae; genus Dermochelys; species Dermochelys coriacea. The sequence goes on from NC_050073.1 coordinate 71,402,682, forward strand.
TTAAAAGAAGAATGCTGATCTTTCTGAGATGTCCAAAAATTACACCTTTGCTTATTTCAACACTTGGAGACTCCAGCTCCCACAGGATGAGTGAGGTTAAGCTATCATATTATACTGTTCTGCTTCCTACCATATTTCAATATTAAGTAAACATCATAAAAGTCAGTACAAACAGAAATCTATAAAGTGCTATCTACAGGCTTTCAACAAGATCTAAGGATCAGGGATGGCAATTTCTTTCATACTGAAGTCTCTGTCTTCTGGTGCACTTAAATTCCTGCTCTCCATTTATCTTTTTTTTTTTTTTTTTTTTTTTTTTTTTTTTTTTTAACACTGGCTCTGGTCCACCCACTCTAACTGATAAACTAAACCAGCACTGTTTCTAGCCTCAAGATGAGATGGAAATTCATGTTATTTAGTACAAAGAAATGTTATTCAAAAATGTCATTGTCTTTTAATTCTCCACATGTATAATTATGAGTCAGATAGCCTGACAGAAGAACTCTATTGCCGCTTCTTTTTCCTTGCCTTCCATAGCATGAGCATGTTTAAAACTTCTGGTGTCAGCCAGTCTAAGAAATATTCCCATGTGAAAAACTAAATTGTCTCAGTGGAAGTTTTTCTGGAAGTCAGCAACAGCTCATGCACCTCTCTAGATCGATGTCACCAGTTTAAGAGATAAGCTACAGGGTAGAGAGAATCTGAATCCAGATGGAAAATATTTCCCTATTGCAAAAGAAAGTCTGACCAGAAAGGAAGAAAAAGGAAAAAAAAATAAAAGATTCTCTGGCCAGAAGCTAGGAGATCGGAGAACCAGTAGTTACATGCAGGAACCACCAGAATCATGTGATCTCAGTTGTCTCAGCAGCCTCAGGTCTATGGCTGGAAAGGAAAAAGAAAGCATTTTCTCCATGGCAAGAAAAATTAATTCATCATACTTTGAGGATCCCTTCCCCTCTGAAGCATAAAGATCACTACTTAGAAGAGTTGGAAGTGAACAAGCCAATCTATGGATGTTTCCGTTTCAGACAAAAAAAAATACGAATTGACACAGATGCTTATACATGAACCGATATGTTTATCATTGTTTGCATATTAGTATCCCCATTAAATAACTGAACTATATAGATTTGGCACAAACACAGACCTATGGACTCTGCCATATGAGGTTATTTCTATCATCTAACTTTTATAAATTATGTTTTCAGACTTGAAGTCTCCCTCACTCACACACACACACACACACACACAGTGATATACAAGTTCCACAACTACACAAGCACTCAAGTACATTATTTTCTTGTTTAAAAATCTATTTCTTCCCTCTCTTTCATAAACAAATCAACATTTAACCTGCAACTATCATTTGGCTTTGATTATTAATATTAGAGGAACACATGCTGTCTGTCTGCTCTGGGAGCTGACAAGGGAAAACAAACAGTTAGTTCACTGACCCAGTAGTGCCAAGATCAAAAAAGGGGCTTGGGTTAGGCAGTGGTCCCTGCCCTAACATGTGCCCTTGACAGTGGACCAGGTTTTGTGCTGATACAGAGGATATCCTGACTCTATGGGTATTGGAGTGCAGTGATTCTTAGTTACAAGACTCTACAACCTCATGTAACATAGACCATTTGGGGAAATCTGGTTTAGGATAATACAATATTTCACCCCTTATGTCTATTCAGTCCTTGGTCTCTCTACTGAAACTGCTAATGCATGCGTCAACTAAAGACAGCTATGGTAATTTGTGAGGGGGGGAGGGTTGTGAGGAGTCAGAGGATGTGGGTATATACAGTTGTGTACTGGACAACTCACAGGCTATGAACAATTAGTTTTGGTCACTCACTTCATATCTAAGCCAGATTCCAAACAGTGACCATGGCTCTTATTTTTAAAATCTCAGTTAGGTAATTTTTAGACTGCCCTTCTGCTATATTTCTCCCAGAGTAAAATCTACTTACAACAGCAGCATTTGCTGTATTTCTTTATCTTTTTAATATATAGCAATGTATGATGAGGAAGCAATTGGGGCAACTATCCTGGATCTCAGCAGAGCATTTCACCATGGATATTAGCAGCTGTTTCATCTCTAATTAAAAAGATCTGGACTTGGCTTTGCTGCTGCCTCATATAATTTTGGTTGGGGAGCAAACAATTTGCTTTAATCCATATGTGGGAAGTTTCTTCCTGAATTAGTAGTGACTGATGGAAAACTAAAAAAATAACCCAACAAAGCTCAAGATAAGGTATCTTACAATATTAACTAATGGATTGCCCACAATTTGTTAAGTATATATCATTAATGACAACATAGTACGATGTACCCTGGTTCTGACATATTGTTATAGTCCAAAAACTTGCAGACATGTTTTTATAGTCTTCAAAGTGGCATTATGAAAATAAATTACTTATGAATAATAAGAAAACTAACAATGTTATCTGGCATAAATAGTAAACTTAGTTCACCATCTGGTGTTTTTAATATTACAACCTTTGATGCTAATTATTTAGACTGCAATAAGAGTTTCCAATATTTGGATTTTTGGCTTGACTCTGCCTAGAATTTTAGGGATCATATAAGTGAAGTAATTAAGGCTATAAATCTTAAACTGGGCTGGTCCTAAATGATGCATCATTGTCTCGTGATTACAGCAAGAGGAGGCACTGCCAAGCATGTCCGTTTATCAATATCTGCATATGGAAAGCTGGTTTAGCATAAGTTTATCTAAACTAAAGAGTTACAACTATGTATAAGATTTCTTGATTTGTTCTACAAGTACTAGTGGTGACCTGTAATTGTTGTCTTTATGGTGCCTTACACTGGTATTAGATTTGGTATTAGACATCTAATTGATGTAGTGTGTCTTTTAAGATTAAGAAGCGGAACTCTCCTCTGACCAAATCTGGCCTGCATTCTCATGTAAGTAGTCTTGCTGAAGTTATTGTACTGCTTGTATGAACAGAGCAAGATTTTGCCCATATTTTATTTGAGCATAAGCTTTCGTGAGCTACAGCTCACTTCATCGGACGCATGCAGTAGAAAATAGAGGGGGATTTTATATACACAGAGAACATGAAACAACGTGTGTTACCATACACACTGTAAGGAGAGAGATCAGGTAAGGTGAGCTATTACCAGCAGGAAAAAAACAAAAACAAAAAAAAACCACCTTTTTTTTATTGTTTTTTGTTGTTTTTTTTCTCCTGCTGGTAATAGCTCACCTTACCTGATCTCTCTCCTTACAGTGTGTATGGTAACACCCATTGTTTCATGTTCTCTGTGTATATAAAATCCCCCTACTGTATTTTCCACTGCATGCATCCGATGAAGTGAGCTGTAGCTCACGAAAGCTTATGCTCAAATAAATTTGTTAGTCTCTAAGGTGCCACAAGTACTCCTTTTCTTTTTGCGAACACAGACTAACACGGCTGTTACTCTGAAACCATACTTTAGAACAGGTGATAAGCTAGAGGCTTCTATTTTCTATAACTTTCATTGCCTTTTGATCAGTAATATATTTTTCACTTTTTCTTTGCCATTAATTTGACGTTGGTTTCTTTTAAATAGGTGAAGGTACATCTCTTTAAGAAGTTTCCTTTCAAATGATTCTTTTTTTTTTTCCCAGGAGAAATGAACCCATAGCTTTCTCCTTACAGCTGCATGGTACCATTTAGCAGACCCAGCAGTCATTCCATCAATCAACAAAAATAAATAAGAATAGTTTACTCACCCACTTGCCGAGGCTGGGGTAGTCGTGTTCTGGATCAAAAAGGTGTTGGTGCAGCTGGTATTCTCTACTGAACTCTGCTGTGTCTGGTGTGTTTTCTAGACACCCATCGTCAGCTGCAAAAATCAATTAGAAAGCTTACCAACTTGCAAAGTGCACTATGAGCAACTCATATTTAGTTGCAACATTTCTTAAATTCAGTTATGCAATACAAACTTTAAATAAAAACTGGGATACTGGAAATGCTACACAGCTTTTCTCTGAAAAATCTTTTTAAAGTCAACCCATTTGCAGCTTGAAAGTTAAATCTATTTCTTTTCCAATTCCACTCTTCCCCCCACCCACCACCACACCCAATCAAGGGCACAAACTAATTTTTTTTTTTTTTTTTAGACTGAACACTGTGTTCTCCCAATTTTAAAAAAAATCCCCAGTGTTAAAGAGATATCTGCAGTTTATCAACTACCACAGGAACTTTCCCTAGAGTCAAACTGGTTCTGGTGAAGAGATTTCAGCGATTCTGTATGGGAAGCCCATGGCAGAATGCCTATGTTAGCCCAGGTAGAATCTACTTTAATAAGCAACTACCTGAATGGAGCTACATTTCTGGTTAGCCACTCTATTCAGGGGAACTGCAGATCTTTAACATGGCACTTGCCCCCTATTTCAATGCAGTTTGAGGCTGAAGTCTGCACAGCAAAGGCAATTCTGCAGTTCAGTTAACAGTTTGATGTGTCCAGCAACCACATTTGAAATACAATGGACAATTCCTCAAGTTGCATCTCAGAGCATCAGCAGGATTAATATTCATAAAACCTGTCTGATAAGTTTGTCAGCAGGTTGTATTGCTGTTTGAACTTGGTGTCATCACAAGAGAACAACTGGACTTTGTAGAGGCCATTTTCCACCTACAGCTGTTATGATAAAAGAAAAGCAGTACTTGTGGCACCTTAAAGACTAACAAATTTATTAGAGCATAAGCTTTCGTGAGCTACAGCTCACTTCATCGGATGCATCTATCTTAGATACTTAAATGACACCAATCATCAAAGTGGCTTAGCGCTTCACAATCTGTAATTTATGTATCCTCAAAACACCCCTTTGAGGAGGAAGGGAAGAGCTGTTATCCCCTAATAATACGGGGAACTGAGACACAGATACACTAAATGACTTGCCCAAGTTCATACAGCAAGTCTGTGGCAGAGCAGGGAACTGAACCTAGAATCCTAGACTAGCTCCTTGATGACAGATCCTCCCCAAGAGAGAAGGGCGGTCCTCAGTATTACAGAACCATAAGTGCCATTTTCAAACAACTTCTAAGACAAAAACTAACAGTAGAGACAGAAGCAGACTTGAGGAAGGCCTTGAAACCTTTTATGATCCAACGCAATCCTTCTTGAATACAACTGTGTTGAAATATATTGATCCAGATGAAGGACAGTGCATGGAGTTTCTTCTGCCACTTGTTCAGAGCTTTGAAAAGTCACTTCTGTTATCTGTTTACCTAGGTGCTTATGACCTGTTTATGGAACTAGATAAAGAAGGTAAATTAGCAGTAGTTGAACTGACAAATAAAAAAAGCTAATAACCTTGTTGCAGAACCAATAACTTTTGAGATGAGAGGACAAAATGAATGAAGATTTTTGTTAACTTGTCTTCCATGCCTCAAGAAGGGTCATTTCAAAATAGCTGCCCTGCCAAGTACAAAGACATCGAAGCTGCTTACATACATTACAGGTCTACAGGTCTTTGTCAAGACACAAAGAGCCAATAGGAAGCATGACTGGAACAGACATCTATGCTGCCTCTCTCAGGTGATATCCTGGCTCTATTGATATTAATGGCAAAACTCCTGTTGACTTCACTGGGGCCAGAATATCACTCCTAATGAATAGGAGTACTTGTGGCACCTTAGAGACTAACAAATTTATTAGAGCATAAGCTTTCGTGAGCTACAGCTCACTTCATCGGATGCATCCGATGAAGTGAGCTGTAGCTCACGAAAGCTTATGCTCTAATAAATTTGTTAGTCTCTAAGGTGCCACAAGTGCTCCTTTTCTTTTTGCGAATACAGACTAACATGGCTGCTACTCTGAAACTCCTAATGAATAAATCTTTAGCCTAGAATCCAGGAGGTAAAGATAAAGATGATTCTGTAGACAAGAAATTAGAGAAAGTAATTCTCTTAAAGTGGTACACTCTCACTGAACATAAAATAAGATTATTCATAATTTCATTTTTTTTTAATTAAGGAAAAAGCAATTGTTTCAAAATCCTTGTAAAACACCAAGGTTCTAATACTGATCTTAACTGGCTCACTGATTTCCAGGGAGTTTCTGAGTTACCTCAGTTAAGAGATCAGAAACAGGCCCTGAACTATTCTTTTACTTTTATGTCTCTGTGTGTGTATTGTCCATTTTTTGAAAAACTCACTAATTTTTTGTAAAGAACTGCTGCAAAAGTTCATCATGACATTATAACTATGAATTTCCAAATCCTGGTGTGGGGTGCAACAGGCAGCGTAAGATTAGTGTGCTTCAATAGAGGTGTGAACAGGGGCTACATGTGGTGCAATTAAGTTTAAGAACAAGGCACCATCCTGCTTACTGTGGTGAAAATAAGTCTCAAGCAGATCGTGCTTCTGCTCCCTTACTCTCAAGAGTCTAAAGACACATATGTTCAGTCTATATCTTACTAATGAAATGCTCAGCGACTCAATCCCCATTCTGGCCTATTAAAAGTAAACTAGACTCGGCCATGCAGCAGTACCCATTAATGCAACCACTCCACACTTGGGCTCTTCAGGGAAAATCCAAAATGGCACATACTGTAAAACATTGTTATGGCAGGTTTCAGAGTAGCAGCCGTGTTAGTCTGTATTCGCAAAAAGAAAAGGAGTACTTGTGGCACCTTAGAGAGACTAAAATTTATTTGAGCATAAGCTTTCGTGAGCTACAGCTCACTTCATCGGATGCCACCAGGTGGTGCTGTTGCACAAAATTTTCCAAATTCTTTTTCTTGTATTCAGTCTTGGGAAGACAAGCAGTGTTGTTAGGTTCTGGGCTATGCAAAGTTCTGTTTAGAGACTATTTCTGCATGGAAGAAGCTGTGCAAGCAGCTAGAGGAATATACTGTCTGCTTCAGTCTCTCATTAGCATCAATTCATAAAGACAGTAGCTCCCTGAGAACCAGGCACTGATGTTGGACTGATATTCCTGCAAGAAGGGATTTCCCTGCATGCTGTTTGACCTCTTCTGTTCTAGGACTGGTATATGTATATAAATAAAAGAAGTTCCACTTAGTATATAATCACTGATTCCTCCTCCACTGGATAGCCAACCTGCCATGCCCTGGACATCTACTCCACTTGGCTGCTATCGGGAAAAGGAGCAACAACATAATTATGGACAAGGGTAAGATTATTCTTTAGGCACCATAGCTATAGTGCTAGGGCTCCTGGTTCAGGAATAATGTCTTTGCTTGATGATATCACAGTGATGCTATCATGCAGAGGCCAGAGTCTGTAAGGAGCACAAGACTGTGTGCTCCACTGGAGGAATGAAGAAGCCCTGACCTAGCAGGGACAAGGGTCCTAACTCCTACTACTCATAGTAGAGGTCTCCAGCTTTGGTAAGTACCTTTGAAGAAAGGGCAGCCCAACACTGCCACTTCCGGTTCTTCGGGGGGTCTGGGGAGGGACAAGGCCCTAGACAACTGCTTTGAATTTTTTGTGAAGATGGGACTTGCTTTCTGCCTCCCTCCTGACTACTGTTCTTGCCATCGCTGCAGCTGTTTAGATGGGGTAAGAGGAATGGAGACTATTACCACTGCCTGGAGGGGAAGGGACCTCCAGCCTATTGCTGAAGCCTATAGCCTACTTCCCTCCTCCTGAGCCCACTGTTGTTGCAGGCATCAGTGAGCAGGTCTATGCAGGGAGCAAGTCCCAGATCTATGGACTGGGATTGCAGGGTTCATACTATGGTGCTAAAAACAGCAGTGCAGACACTGTGGATTTGCACTGGAGCTAAGGCTCTGAACCCCCCCGCCCCACCCCAACCCGTTTCCCTGGGTTTCAGAGCCGAAGCTCCAGCCTGAGCCCGAACATTGACACTGCTGCTTTTAGCACTACAGCGTGAGGCTGAGTCTGTAGAGCCAGGTTCAGAGACATGCTGCCATGGGTTTTATAATGCAATGTAGATGTGTTCAGTGTTAGCGATAAGCCCAGAGAGAAAGGGGGCCCCGGCCACCGCTGCTATTCCTCACCTGCTTGGGAGAAACCCTCCTGAACTACCACTGTGCCCCTCATCTTAACTACCAACCAAGCACAGAAATCATTTGTAACTTGCTCCCTGCCACCACTCCCCACCACCCCACACCTGAGCTGTGTAAGGTACTGCACCTCAACCATTCCTGAGTAGAGGGCTGTGCGTGGGTGACCCATCACTATCACCTCAAGCCAGGGATGGGGCTGTAGCAGGGCTATGGTGGCCCTGTCTCGGGGCCCCAGATTGCCTTTATCCAGCATTGATGGATACCAGCGTTACTGTATAAACAATAACTTGGAAAGATTTGTTTTCCATTAAACAAATCCACAAACCTCAATGAGGAAGTTCTCTAGTAATTTCTTTGCTTAATATAATTTTAACAGTCACCACTTGGACACAAACTTGAGTTTCCACTTAAGGCTCTGAAAACCATCCTACTGAGATACTAGTAGATATAATCTCCACTCAGAATGTATCCATGAAAGAAGGTTTCACAGTTAGCAGCACTTTTCCAGGAATGTTCTCAATTCTCATATCTGGATGCATCATCTTAGGCAAAATCATGGTTATTTAGCTAAGAAAAAGAATAGAAGGGAGTCTCAAACATTATTCCATTGAAGTACCAATTTTAATCTTGCTCTCTAACCACTAGCAGAAGATCTGAGGGATATATATACACACAGGAGACAAAATTTCCCTGCAGTGGGGAAAAATATAATCTAAACCTGTCAGACAAAATGTTCATTGAACTGAATATGAATGTAAGATACTACTTCAAAGAGAAGCAGTCACCATACTTTTTGTCTATCTCTACATAGCAGCAATCGTGAGCTCTTCATACGTTTCATATAAAATTATCATTAGGGCTGTTTGGAAATGTTCAGAATTTTGACAAAAAATGGGGAAAAAATTGCAAAAATGTTTATGAAAAATATTTTTTCTTTTCTGAACAGCTCTACAGCTAGTCTGAACATTTAGTGAAAAGATTAAGGATAATTGTGTTAGTGTATCTCATCCAAATACCATTACTAAATACCACACAGAAAACTCTTCTCAATTATGAAAGTACATCTAAGTTCAGAAATTTAAAATATGGTTTAAATAATATAGTGCTCACTCCCATCGGAGCCCATTCAGCTCCCATTGCAAACAACCAGATTTTAGCCACTGATTTTAGTGCTAAAAGAAAAGGAGTACTTGTGGCACCTTAGAGACTAACAAATTTATTAGAGCATAAGCTTTCGTGAGCTACAGCTCACTGTAGCTCACGAAAGCTTATGCTCTAATAAATTTGTTAGTCTCTAAGGTGCCACAAGTACTCCTTTTCTTTTTGCGAATACAGACTAACACGGCTGCTACTCTGAAACCTGTGATTTTAGTGCTGGAACCCTTTGGGCACACCACAGCTGGATCTGTCCCTTAGTGAACTATGAACTCACATGAATTGTGCCCACGGTATCTGAAAGGATCAGCTAAAGCTCCAAGATGAACACCACTTTACTTTTCTGGCACAATGGAATTTTCTACCTTGAGGGTAAAGCTCATGCAGGAAACGGAGCTTTCTTGGAGGCCAGCCCAAGACTGTGGAATGAACATCCCCAGAAACTAAGAACTATCACAAACCTCATTACCACCTATGGTAAGTGCAGACCATGCTTTCTCTAACATCAAGCAGTGTGTGTGTTTGTATGTGCCTGTGTGTATGAGTCTGTGTGCGTGTAAATAAATTCCAAAACAAAAAACACTCCTCTGCTTATACTTAAGGCTACAATTTAGTCACAGAGGTCATGGAAATCACAGATTCTGTGACTTCAAAAGACCTCCATGACTTCAGCCAGCCCAGGCTGGGAGCTGCAGGGTTTCCTGCTGTGGGCAGGAGGTGGGGAGGATCCCCACAGCTCCTAGCCGCCACAGGCAGCAATGGGGACTCCTGCAGTTCCCAGCCACTGCGGGTGGCAGGGAGAACCCCTGGAGTTTGTAGCCACCAGCAAAGGGGGATCCTGGAGCTTCCAGCTCACCCGCAGCTGCCCAGGCTCTTCATTATATCATGGATATTTTAGTAAAAAAGTCAGAGACAGGTCACAGACTTCCGTGAATTTTTTATTATTGCCCATGACCTGTTCATGACTTTTACTAAAAATATCTGTGACAAGATCTTAGCCTTACTTATACTTCCCCCCCAGGGGAGAGGATGAGAGAACAAACGTGCTTTGACCTGTTGGAAGTGGTGGCAGAGATGGACAAAGACGGGGATGGAGATCCTTGCATATAGGGACCCAGCTCCCCAGGGGGTTCGCCCTGCTTGCTGCCCCAGCTCCACATCGAGTACCACCACCTGGGGTTGGCCCTCCGAGCTCTGGTCTCACACTTCACCCAGGTGCAGTTCCACCTCTGCCAGGTGGTGCGGGCCAAGCCCTCAGAGCAGCAGTGGCGCCTGTGCAACCTGGATGACTTTGCCTTCCATGGTTGCCTGGATGTGCCAGGGATGGGCTCGGGGAGGTCCCAGCGAGTGGCGGCAGGTGGAAACTAGGGTTTTTACCTCACGCAGGGTGCATCTCTGGGACAGGGGAGCCCCAACATTACAACTCCCCCACAGGGCCTCTAAGGGTCTCAGAGATGGGGCCAGCTGTAGGGTGCAGGGGCTCATCACCCCAACCCTGCCCTGAGGATTGAAAGAATGGGGGTGGGGTAATCCAGCTCTTATTGGAGGGTGACGGACTCTGCTTCCAACTTAACATCAAATCAATTACAAAACAAGAGTTTAGGTCCAGCACAATATCCAGTTGACCACTCAGCTGAACCCCACATACCTCTGCCCCAAGGCCCCCTGCACTTCTGTCCTGAAGGCCCCCTTGACTTGCAGTCCCACTACACCTCAGCCTTGAGGGCACCTGTAAACACACCTACATCTGCCTGTCATGATGGAGGGTTGGCTGGGCCAAATTTGAATGGCATTGTGACCCCATGCACCATGCTTCTCACTATTGTAAGGGAGTGAGAGGGCCACAAGTAAAAAAAAAAAAAAAAAAAATGTTCAAGTGGAGTATGATTCAAAAAAGGTTGAGAACCTCTGACTTAATGCACTATTGGAAAGTGCTCAGATACTGTGATGATGAGCGTGGTATAAAGAATCTATATAGAAAAGAATAACCTGTTTTTCCAATAGGGCAGGGATTTGGAGGGTCAGGATAGCCTTGATCTTCACTGAAATCCTTTGGTATATTATCTCCTGTCAACTCAGCCACAATATTTGGGATATTGCCATAAGGACCCAAGTGCTGAAGACCTTCATGAGCACCACCTAAAGAAGACAGATTTATGCACATAATATTACAAAGTTAAAAGAAAGATTTTGCTTTAGTTTTTCCAATAAATTCAGGCCAAGATTTTCAAAAAGAGAGCCTCATTCAGGCTCCAAACCCCACTTTTAGCACTTCTTCAGCACTTTTGAAAATTGGGCCACTTAGATCCTAAAAATGGATTAGGAAGCCTAACTTCAGGCATTAATATTTGAAAATCTTGGTCCACGTTTTTTGTAAATACATAAGAGATAGGTAGAAAAATACTGAAATAAATATTTAATGTTAGAACAATATTTAATACTGAAACAAATATTTAATGTTAGAACAGTGGAACTTAAACAAAACACCTTTACCATTCTGTAATCTTCAGCTACAAACAATATCATTCATGACAGAGAACAGTAATCATGTGGCAGGACAGAATTGTGCCAAGAAGACAACGTTAAAGAAGAAATAGCATTGTGTATACAGTTTGAAGATAAATTCATAAATTCAGCTGTATGAAAGGAACTCGGATGTTATAGTAAAGCTGGTTATACACACACTACAACTAAAAATATATTTGTACCTCTAAATAATTCTTAAAGCTGAATTTAAGTGCTTTCCTAAAGTAACAGAAATAAAAGTGACTAATAGCCCAAATTGTTAATAGAAAATATGTCTCACCCCCTGAAAATGAGGAGTTTAAAGGGGCAGCCCTGAGCCTTAACACCCTGCTTTTGCAAGGAGCAGGCTGAGGCTGGAGCCTCCTTGTGGTGGATGACCAGTGCAGGTACTCCACAGGAAAGGCATACAGTGACCGGATAAAAGGCTTGGAAAAGGACTTAAAAACAGATGTTCGGTAAAGGAGCGAACGGGGGCGGTTGGGGACTCCTATGATTGATACAGCAGGGAGCCAACTCCACATTATTATAGCCCACCTTAACCCTCCTACGAGGGAGTAGGGATGAATGGCAAGGTCCCAGCCATGGATTTGCTAGTGCGACCTGGATGGAAAAAGAGGGGGAGCTGATAAAAGACCCCCAGGTAATCTGCACTGTACACTTATCTGCCGGACAGTCTCAGACATCTAATAATGAAGTTGCGGCCTGATTAAATCTATGTCAAATGTCTCCTGTCCTTCTTTCGGTATAGTCAGACAACTACAGAACCACATAATCAATACGTGTTTGTACGTTCATGTATGCTGTTTGGTTCACAATGGAACAATCTTGCAGATACAAGCATATCTATACTTGTACATGGTGCAGACCTCTTGGCACCAAAGCTCTGTCCATAAAGGAAACAGAGGTATTTAGCAGGCTCCAGTGTGCTATATATATTTATTTATTTATTTAACGTTTATTCTGACTGCCAAACATTCCCTTGTCTGAGTACAATGCAATCTTTAATATTAATATAAAGGATTGTGGTCTTTCAGTATCAGTAGTCAGGGTTTTTTTCTTCTTTCCAGAAGATTTTCAGATAATTGCCCGTTCTAGTACCATATTTTTGCACACTTGAGTGATTTACTCATATTTGCAAAGTTAATTTCTTTTAAACCATGATAAATAGCATAACCAGCAAAGACTGAAGTGGTCAAAATGAAGTGCTGTGAGTGTACCAGACAGATATTTTATGTACAGTAATTCACAAACTGCATTAATTTGAGCACTGTAATGTTGTTGATTTTGATAAACACTTTACAGTTACATACAATGGAGCTACAGAGTCATAATAATGTCATATAAACATATACACTATCATCCAGGAAAGACAGTATAAGACTGCTCTCTTGAACCTGGTACTCACCAGGAGTTAAAACAAAAGAAAATAGACTAAATATCAGAAAATCACTGCTTATTGGTGAGACCTATTACACTTTCAAGGGAAGCAGTAGAAACACCATTGTTTGAGTCATTGGACTGGACAAAGCGCTAGAAAAATATGCTATAAACCATAGGGAATAATCTGGTACTGAGAGAGGAATGCACCAGATGAATGTTTAGGTCTTTTCCAGCTCTAATTTCTGTGGACTGATTTCTACCACAGCCCTTTAACAGTCAGAATAAGTCAGATCTGCTTGCTTGCATTTTCTTTTCTTTTACAGGCTGAGCAAGCAGAACATTGCTTCAGGTGCCTGGGGTAGAGGTCTATATATATTTTTATATAAATTCAATTTCAAATGCTGCATACATGCAGCTAGATGCTGACACTGGTATTTGTTTGGATGCGGCCTGGATTGGCACAAAAGAAATGCAATTTTGGGAGTAAATCTATTTCCCTGCTACTGCCGCCATTGCAGCTAACACTGGTCAGAAAATTTCAATGAAAACTAAATTGATTAAAAATAGAAAGAAAATTACATAATTTTGCCCCATTTTTCCAAAGAACTAATTGTAACACACTTGCTGGGAGGACAGAATAACCGCCTGCTCTAAAAACAACCACAAAGTGCAGCAATTTCCCCACTGTGCTGCCTATCTACCAGTAGCACAGCCCAACTGAATCTGCATCCTTAGGAGCAATGACCCCCGTCAATTACAAACAGGGAACACTGCCCTCAGCTGAGTCAATTTAACAAAACAAGTGAGCAGAAGACTTTCATCATCTTCACTGAAACTTAAAATTAATGTAGAATTTTTGAAGACAAATAGAGGGGATTGTTAAAAAAAAAAAGAGGTGATTTGGCCAGTGGTAGAAAAAAAGAAAGAATAAACAATAAAACAGATCATGAATACCAGTGGTGAGTAAATATCCCAGATCCCACATGAAAGCTGTTTAAAACAAACTCATGTTAGCCACTCCAATTTGTGTGTGTGTTTTTAAACATGGCAGGGCAGATTCTTGAATGTGTCCAAGCTCTGCACAGATGCACTGAGAAGGGGGATTGTCAGGGAGCTGCAGCTCCCTGGTCCTGAGCTACTTAGCCCCAGTGCAAATTAGAGCTACCAGGGAGCAGCTCTAACTTACACACTGGTGTAAGGTCCCTGGGGAACTTTATGTTAGTCAAAGATCACGTGCGTCAGAAGTCCGCTCTGTCATACTTCCTCCCCATCATCTCCCACACCTCATCAGGATGGGAGGTGACAGGGAAGGAGGCAACTATGCTGGAGAAAAGTTCCCTGTACAGGGGAAATTCTTTACTGGCCATTTCTGGCTGTTTTAGGTTCATGTAGATGTGCAAAGAGTACTTCCTACATTAGAGAATCTGATCCTGCGTGTATCATAATAAATAAATAACAATATCTGAGACAAATGGCTTGGTCACTGTCCTACTGGTTTCAGTATACCCCTTGCAAGCAGTTTTATGGATCAGGAGTGGCTCTCTTAGACTCTTTTCCTCTTTGAGGAATTTATCTGGCCTGACTGGATTTTCCTTCTCTGGTGTGCTGGCAGGCATGCTTTTAGAAGGAACAACAAATGTGGACAAGAGTGATCCAGTGGATATAATGTACTTGTGCTTTCAGAAGGCCTTTAACAAGGTCCAACATTGAAGGCTCTTAAGCAAACTAACCACTCAAGGGATAAGAGGAAAGGTCCTCTTATAAATCAGTAGCTAGTTAAAAGATAGGAAACAAAGGGTAGGAATGAATTGTCAGTTTTCACAGTGGAAAGAGCCCTTAAGGATCCATACAGGGCCCAGTGCTGTTCAATATATTCATAAATGATCTGGAAAAAGGGGTAAATAGCACGGTAGTAAAGTTTGCAGACAATACAAAATTATTCAAGAAAGCTAGGTCCAAAGCTGACTGTGAAGAATGACAAAGGGATCTCACAAAACTGAGTGACTGGGCAACAAAATGGCAGATGAAATTCAATACTGATAAATGCAAAGTAATGCACATTGGAAAATATAATCCCAACTATACATAAAAAATAATGGGGTCTAAATTAGCTGCTAGCATTCAAGAAAGAGAGCGTGGAGTCATTGTGGATACCTCTCTGAAAACATCTGCTCAATGTGCAGCGGCAGTCAAAAAAGCTAACAGAATGATAGGAACATTAAGAAAGGGATAGATAAAACAGAAAATATCATGCCACTATGTAAAGCCATGGTATGCCCACACCTTGAATGCTTTGTATAGTTCTGGTCATCCCTTCTCAAAAAGATACATTTGAATTGGAAAAAATACAGAGATGGGCAACGAAACCAATGAGGGGTATCGAACAGCTTTCATATGAGGAGAGATTAAAAGACTGTTCAGTTTAGAAAAGAGACAACTAAAGGAGGGTATGATAGAGGTCTATAAAATCATAAAAGGTGAGGAGAAAATGAGTAAGTGTTATTTACCTCTTCACATAACACAAGAACCGGGGGTCACCCAGTGAAATTAATAGGTACAAGGTTTAAAATAAATGTAAGTAAGTTTTTCTTCACTCAGTGCACAGTCAACCTGTGGAACTCATGGCCAGGGGATGTTGTGAAGGCTAAAAGTATAAATTGGTTCAAAGAAGAATTAGATAAGTTAATGGAGGATAGGTCCATCAATGGCTATTAGCCAAGATGGTCAGGGAAGCAACCTCATGCTCTGGTTGTCCCTAAATCTCTGAATGCCAAAAGCTGGGTACTGGATGTATGTGGTTAGAAATGTCAACCTTAATCTCTAGTATTTTGGAATATACAGTAGTGCCTAATCTGCATCATCTGTGCCCCTTAATTTACATAGTACACCCACCAGATTCTTTCCCTCTGGAGGATATAAGCTTCTTTTAACACACAAATAAGATGGAATGCTACTGTTCTAAATCAGTAACTTCCTAATATAATTCAATGAGAACTGTGACTATTTCACACAAACTCATCTCTGGAACTGAGTGAAAAATTGATCATCTTGTAAGATCTTCAGGGACCTAGGCTCAAATTCATCCTATCTTAAATTCAGGCATAGTTCAAACAGGTAAAAGTCCCAGTAGGTTGGGAATATTTCTGGCTTGAACTACGTTTCACTTTACTCCATATTTTATTTTCACCTCTAAAACACTCCTCACACCTATGGGCTATATATAACCAACCAACTGAGCAGTTCAGTGAATTTCCACCCTTTTGAAACAGATCAGCAATACACTTGGAACATCAGCCAACTAATGGATTTTATATATGACAGAATCATCATTATTATTTCTTATAAATATAGCAATGCTAAAAATGTGCTAGACATTTTAAAGACAATTTGTTGCAGGTAAACATGAGGACAAGGTCCCTGGCCAACATTCCTTAAAATCCCTGATCCTAAAAACATTAAATCAAGCATGAAACTTTACTCCTGTGAGTAGCCCATTAAATTCAGTGTAACAACTCACAGAAGTAATGTTATGCACATGCTTATGTGTTTGCAAGGCTGGGGCCTAAATGGGCATCATACAGACTGGAGCTGACATTTAACATGCCAGGATGGTGCAATGATTTTTGTTTGTTTGGGTTTTCTAGGTCATTTATTTAGCTAACACTTCTTTGAAGGAAGAACTAGGGCCTGCAAGTCTCCCCAAAGTAGTGTTTTAATGAAGGGAATTGAAGGATGAGACAGTGGAGTCAAAGTGGACTGAGTCAAGACATGGGTCCTCCATGCACATGGAGAAAAGTGCTCACAGCTTTAGCAATTTAGTGAACAGAAAGACAGTGGTTACCATTGTGGATTGGGCAGAATGAAGAGACTTGGAGAAGAGGGTATGAGGAGAAAGACGGAACACGGACACTCTTTAGTTCTGGAATGGGAATGTTGGCCATTGCACATGGTGGTACTTCACAGCCTCAGAGGGACAAGGCTATGCCTTCCCTCCCCTTCATTCAGTGGCTGAGCACATGTTGCTCATTTTTGAAGCAACAAAAAGGGCACTACAGAGTGAACTTCCCATAAGAAGCACAAGCAGAATGGCTCAGAACACATCCAATCGACCCCCACAACTCCACTCCTCATCATAGCACAGCCAAGAAAAGCAAGAATTTCACTGTTAGCCTTTCTCAAACATTTATTCTACAAAATAAATAAAAATGACTTTCTGTATAGTGAATTATCCTCACGTGTAGGGGAGAGAATGAACATGAATGAAAACCAGACATAAAAGGTATAAAATCCTGCAATGCACGCCGAAGGGCTTAATTTGCTCATGTGAGAGTCAGATATTACAACTGTCAGCAGGGATAAGCCACCCTATAAAGAACATTGATCCCTCAACAGCTCCCTTTGTTACATTTCATTTACTTTTGCCTGTCTCTTCAAGAACGAATACTTTACTTATGTAGTGGTTTCCAAATCCCATTCAAATAAGTCCTCATCTACTACATAGATACTTACTTCTAACCCTTAAAGCACTCCAGACAGATTTTTTAAATGATTTTGTGGATAGTATTGAACCTGTTGAGGTATGTTCACGTAACCCTATCACATAAAAAACCCACTCTGTTTATGACCTGCTGTTAAACAGCACCTGCCACTTTGTCTTCTAGGTTCCCATGATCTTGGGCAAGTCACTTAGCCTCTTTATAGCAGTTTCCTCATTTGAAAATAGGAATAATGATACTTTCCAACTTCACAGAGAGTTTTGGGAGGATTGACTCACTGATGGTTGTAGAGCACTTTGAGATCCTTGGATGGAAGGTGCTATCTAGAGGCAAAATATGATTTAACTGAATAACTGGAGGGCATGGATCAGCGCTCATGTCGCGCTCCCAGTCAGTACCCGGCCCAGGCCAGGGAAGCTAATGATTCACCCAGCGGACCAAATTCAGTGATGAATCCTGGTCACATGCCACCTGAGGCACATTGCTCATACACTAAGAAGACTGAATTAACTAATGAATTCTCATTAATTGGTTCTTGCCACATCAGGAAGTAGCAGGGTTGACTCAGTTTTATAAATGGCAAAATTGATGCAAAGAGGGCCACGTTTTCTTAAATGATTTCTAATTTTGTGTGCCTAATTCAGACATACAGGCCTGAGTCTCAGAAGTATGAGCACTGGCAGTTCTCTGAATATCAGGCCCTGGCTGTCTTCAATTGAGCATCTGAAAAGAGAAGCCAACAAAATTAGGAGTCACTTTTGAAAATTTTTACTTACGCGACTTGCCCAAGGCCAAAGAGGATCAGCAGAAATGGGATTAGAATTCAGTAGTTCTTGACTCTGCTCCTGTCCAGGTCTCAAACCACAGGAATAGGTCTTCCCTGTAATAAATGCATTAGGCCCAGATTCTCGAAGGTATTTAGGTATCCAACTTTCCCTGTAGTTCACATTTGGATATTGCATAGGTCTCACTGAAAAGTCTTACTATAATTTTTCTCTGTCTCTCTTTCCACTTGGGTTGTCCAAGATAGCCGAGGAATTTGAGTGTCTAGTGATATTACATGTTACATCCCACTGGGAGTTAGGCACCTAAATACCTAGGACTCAGTTCCTTATATTCCTATGACCTCATTATTCCCCAATATGCATGAATGCAGATATAATTTATTTTAATGCAAATTCTTCCAAGTGTCATGAGCCTCATCACACATCAAGAAGAAGGGGATGTACATTCTACCCATAATCCACAGTGAATTTCTTAGTGTCATCTGGCTCCTAACTCTTAATAGTTGCCATTTTAAAACATGTACTTGTGGCACCTTAGAGACTAACAAATTTATTAGAGCATAAGCTTTCGTGAGCTACAGCTCACTTCATCGGATGCATCCGATGAAGTGAGCTGTAGCTCACGAAAGCTTATGCTCTAATAAATTTGTTAGTCTCTAAGGTGCCACAAGTACTCCTTTTCTTTTTGCGAATACAGACTAACACGGCTGCTACTCTGAAACCTGTCATTTTAAAACATGTACAACATGTAACATCACTAGACAATCAAACTCCTTGGCTATCTGGGTCAACCCAGTTGGAAAGAGATAAAGTGAAAAAATATTGTAGGTATCTTTAGTGAGACCTATATAGTATCCAGATGTTAACTCCAGTACCTATTTTTATAGATAAAAAGCACACAATGCCCCTTTTCCATTTTTGTGCCAAAGTTTTGGTATCCTAAATCCTACACCCAGATTGATATGATAACTTCACTTACTGTATAGCCTCAGAAATTTTTATAAAATGGAAAGGAGAGAACAATGTCTCAGAGAAAGTTGGGCTTTTTAAAAAAACTGAACAAAGCCCTAGCACACTGACAAACATCATGTATACTTTAAAAAAATCAGTCCCACTCTGAATGCAATTTTGTCATATTTGCAGCAGAAATCTCTCAAAGAGCAGATACAATAACCCAAATCCCAAGCTGTGATGTGGTCTCTTTGCACCATGTTGACAGTTCAAAGTGGCCCTAAAGTGGTATAATTGGCTTTGGGAGGTCCACCCCAATACAATGACATGTTGCCGAATCCTACATCACCTCCCACAGATGCTAGCATAGGGAATGTCACTAGAGCAAATAGGACATAGCCATAATATCCATATGTCTGCTGATCTCCAGCTGTCATGTTCCCATAACCTTTGGGGCCATATTCAGCAGATGTAACTTAGAGTAGCCTAAAGGCTACTCTGAGTTTTAGCAGGGGACCACCACACAGACAGCCCAGAATCAGAGGAACGCAAAGATCACTTTTGCATTAGTCCATGAACAAACCTGTCCACGAACAATATTTTTGGTCATTTTCTACTAAGAAAGGAATATTGTCCACGTATCAGAAAAATAAGTCTTATGGTTAAGGCACAGGTCAGGCAATCTGGCATTGTCTGTCTCAGTCTTCCCATCTGTAAAATGTACAACAAAGAGTACTTCCCAGTGTGGGGAAAGATTAATTCATTAATATTGGTAAAGTGCTTCAGATCTGGCATTACTGAAGGGTAAAGGATTCTTCTTCTTCTTCTTCTAATTATTAACGTATAATATTAATCTGCATAGCCTATTTGTATACTTGTTTCAGAAGATTTCCTGCAAGGTACTATGTGACAAATTTAAAGAATGGGTTTTTACGTTAGATATTGAGCCATCACACAAACAAAAGCTTCTACCCTTAAAGGGTTGTTCAGTGGGTTATGTGACATGACTTTGGTCGTCTTAAGCTTGAGATCAGTGGACAGATATCTACATCCCCCTCCCTTGACCCAACACCCCCCCCAAACAAACAAAAAACCCCTAGATCAGTAGTCTCCGCAGGAAGAGCAAAAGACTTAGTCATCAATGGAAACTTAACTATGTTCTTATCCCTGCAAAGTGGTCAGGTCAGACAGTGGAGAAGCTTTCACTTCTGCAGCTTGTGCTGTACCTGTTTTGTGGATCCAAGTCTTCAGTCTTATAGGGCTGTCATGCAAGCACCTTTCTTCTGTACTACATTCACTCAAAACATTCTTTGAGGACCGAAAAGAAAATATCTATTGCTTAATATTTTGTTGTAAATGTGATTTGGCAGAGTGCTTCCCTAATGAAAAAGAAATCAGGAGGAGACAATTGTTTCAAAATTAAAATAAGACTTCGATTGTTCTTATTACTGTGAATGGGAAGCTATAAACCGCTCCAGCTAAGCTGCTGGTGCCCCCATGTGCATAAATGTGGTTTTACTGCTCTCCTATGTGGGAGAATATCACTAGTCTTAAATGTTGATTAATTTGTACATAATGCCAGAACTCCAATATTTTAAAAAATCTTTTATCCTAAGAGTTTGCATGAATTTTAAGCTGTACCACCAAAACACAGATTGGTATTTCAGAGGAGACTGCATTGTCTCCGAGATTGTAGACAGGGAAAGTGTCTTCCTCTTTGTTCTGGATAGCACTAAGCATACGATAATGTTTTTTAAAATGTTGGGGAGGTTTCCTATGTCTATATGTCATAGGAATGTTGTTTTGTTCAAACCTGATTAATTCATTTAAATTATTAGGCATTAATTCAGACAGGATACCATTATTATCCTGGTGCTGTATTTCCTCAAGTTCAGAGAGCATTCATTGTATAATACTTCGGTAATCAATTAAAATGGTTATTTAAAAAACCTCAGTAAGACTTTCCTTTATTTTTTTCCCCACTTGCTTTCAAGTTTTTTCCTTAGCATACAACCCTGCTACTGCGTAAGAAGATAAGGTAACAAGGAGAGTTAATGGTAAGTCTGAAAATGCCTGAGTGTTTATTTAATGTGGGATTATTATGCTATTATGGATTCAGAGCACATCTGCAAAGAAAATCTGTTTGGTGGATTGCAAAGAACGTGTGGCTTCCTAGAAAGTTTAAAAGGTAACATAGAACTTTGATTTATTATACTACAGCTGCACTTATCCCATCACTATCATACAGGATCCATATGGCTTCTACCAGCAGTCAACATGCAGTGCACCATCTGCTCACTGATACATGTATGCTCTCTGAGTTAGATTTCTAAATTTTGCATTTTGTTCAAATTTACCCCAGTGGAATTTGCTGTTTCCACCATGCTAATGCAGCTTTCAAAAGTCTGCTACAGTGACACCTTAGTCTATATAATAAGATTCCAAGATTGTTACTCTTTCTGTGCGTCACTCAGAAGCCTTTAATGTCAGTTCGGTCAGTGTGAAGCAATGAAAACAGGTAGAAGCAAGGCTGAGAGCTTTTGTTTAGAATATCACCAGGTTCAATCATCACCGGGATTCACAGCGTATTACCTGTGCTATACAGCAAGTTCTTCTGAGATGCCAGACTTCCGCTACATTCTGATGCTGTCATTGGTTTCCCATGACACCCTTCCTGCTGGGGCAGAGACAAAGAAGAGCAGGACAGGGCAGTAGCAGGCTGCAGCTACACAGAGCAGTAGGGAGTCTGTTACCTCATTGCTGTACATAGAATCATAGAATCATAGAATATCAGGGTTGGAAGGGACCCCAGAAGGTCATCTAGTCCAACCCCCTGCTCAAAGCAGGACCAAGTCCCAGTTAAATCATCCTAGCCAGGGCTTTGTCAAGCCTGACCTTAAAAACCTCTAAGGAAGGAGATTCTACCACCTCCCTAGGTAACGCATTCCAGTGTTTCACCACCCTCTTAGTGAAAAAGTTTTTCCTAATATCCAATCTAAACCTCCCCCATTGCAACTTGAGACCATTACTCCTCGTTCTGTCATCTGCTACCATTGAGAACAGTCTAGAGCCATCCTCTTTGAAACCCCCTTTCAGGTAGTTGAAAGCAGCTATCAAATCCCCCCTCATTCTTCTCTTCTGCAGACTAAACAATCCCAGCTCCCTCAGCCTCTCCTCATAAGTCATGTGCTCTAGACCCCTAATCATTTTTGTTGCCCTTCGCTGTACTCTTTCCAATTTATCCACATGCTTCTTGTAGTGTGGGGCCCAAAACTGGACACAGTACTCCAGATGAGGCCTCACCAGTGTCGAATAGAGGGGAACGATCACGTCCCTCGATCTGCTCGCTATGCCCCTACTTATACATCCCAAAATGCCATTGGCCTTCTTGGCAACAAGGGCACACTGCTGACTCATATCCAGCTTCTCGTCCACTGTCACCCCTAGGTCCTTTTCCGCAGAACTGCTGCCGAGCCATTCGGTCCCTAGTCTGTAGCGGTGCATTGGATTCTTCCATCCTAAGTGCAGGACCCTGCACTTATCCTTATTGAACCTCATTAGATTTCTTTTGGCCCAATCCTCCAATTTGTCTAGGTCCTTCTGTATCCTATCCCTCCCCTCCAGCGTATCTACCACTCCTCCCAGTTTAGTATCATCCGCAAATTTGCTGAGAGTGCAATCCACACCATCCTCCAGATCATTTATGAAGATGTTGAACAAAACGGGCCCCAGGACCGACCCCTGGGGCACTCCACTTGACACCGGCTGCCAACTAGACATGGAGCCATTGATCACTACCCGTTGAGCCCGACAATCTAGCCAGCTTTCTACCCACCTTATAGTGCATTCATCCAGCCCATACTTCCTTAACTTGCTGACAAGAATGCTGTGGGAGACCGTGTCAAAAGCTTTGCTAAAGTCAAGAAACAATACATCCACTGCTTTCCCTTCATCCACAGAACCAGTAATCTCATCATAAAAGGCGATTAGATTAGTCAGGCATGACCTTCCCTTGGTGAATCCATGCTGACTGTTCCTGATCACTTTCCTCTCCTCTAAGTGCTTCAGGATTGATTCTTTGAGGACCTGCTCCATGATTTTTCCAGGGACTGAGGTGAGGCTGACTGGCCTGTAGTTCCCAGGATCCTCCTTCTTCCCTTTTTTAAAGATGGGCACTACATTAGCCTTTTTCCAGTCATCCGGGACTTCCCCCGTTCGCCACGAGTTTTCAAAGATAATGGCCAAGGGCTCTGCAATCACAGCCGCCAATTCCTTCAGCACTCTCGGATGCAATTCGTCCGGCCCCATGGACTTGTGCACGTCCAGCTTTTCTAAATAGTCCCTAACCACCTCTATTTCTACAGAGGGCTGGCCATCTCTTCCCCATTTTGTGATGCCCAGCACAGCAGTCTGGGAGCTGACCTTGTTAGTGAAAACAGAGGCAAAAAAAGCATTGAGTACATTAGCTTTTTCCCCATCCTCTGTCACTAGCTTGCCTCCCTCATTCAGTAAGGGGCCCACACTTTCCTTGGCTTTCTTCTTGTTGCCAACATACCTGAAGAAACCCTTCTTGTTACTCTTGACATCTCTTGCTAGCTGCAGCTCCAGGTGCGATTTGGCCCTCCTGATATCTTTCCTACATGCCCGAGCAATATTTTTATACTCTTCCCTGGTCATATGTCCAACCTTCCACTTCTTGTAAGCTTCTTTTTTATGTTTAAGATTCGCTAGGATTTCGCCATTAAGCCAAGCTGGTCGCCTGCCATATTTACTATTCTTTCGACTCATCGTCGAACATAGTTCCTTGTTCATAACAAAGGGCTTATCTTACCACCACTCTGCTCATCAGTACGATACTACATGGCACCAGGCACGAGAGGGCACAGTGTGCTGGAAGACCCAGTGGGAGGTAACAGTGAAATGGCTGCTACAGAGCCCATGCAATTGCACCTAACTCCCCCATCAGCCCTGAGAATCAGAGGGAATGCTGAATATGCCTAGAAATGGTTCAAACAACAATTTGAACTGTATATGAAGGCCACAGAGGCAAATCTGCTGCTTTTAACAGTGGCAGGCACAGAAGCTCTAGGTATGATCTGTGAAGATGGTAGGGGAGAGAGAGGAAAGCATCACACAAATAATGAAAATATTGAGGCTCATTGTATCCCTAGAAAAAAACGTTACTTCAGAAAGATGTATGGTGAGAAAGGGAACACAGAATAAAGGGGAAACAATACGGGAGTTTGTCACAGACTTAATACTAGAAAGTTTGTCCTGTGATTTCTGAATATTAAAAGACTCTCTCATTCATGACCAGATTGTCCTGAGATGTAACAATTAAAAAAAAATGTTAACAGTTACTAAGGGAGATGGATCTGACACTAGAAGGGCATGCAGCAGAACAACCAATCATCTAAAAAAACTTGGAGAAAAAGAAACAGAGCATATGACCAGGGCTGGCCTTAGGGAAAATGACACTCTGGGCAAACTTCTATTTTGGCGGCCCTGGATCCTGTAAGCAACCCCACACCATTGCCCCGGCCCCTACAGCTCTCCACCCCACCTCCACCCCATCACCTCTAGGCCCTGCTGCCTCCCCCAGTGCTCAAATTTGTATTGAAAGAGGCGCCAGGGCTCAGACCCAACATAAATTAAGCTGAGCGACCACAGAGCAGTGGCTGCTGGGTGGGCACCCAGCTCTAAAGGCAACGCCACTACCAGCAACAGCGCAGAAGTAAGAGTGGCATGGTATATAGTGTATTACCACCCTTACTCTGTGCTGCTGCGGCTTGTAGTGCCTGGTGCTCGGCCTGCAAATCAAGGCAGGCTTTGCGCTGTCATGGGGCTGCATCTTGCCAGAGCCCAAAGCCCTCCCGCAGCTCTTTGGCCACTCCCGGCTCACTAGAGGTGCCATTTCAGATTTGGGGGTGTGTGCGCACGCAACTTTAACCGTAGCCCCTGGAATCACTTCGGCACCCAAAAACTAGTTTTTTTTGCAGATAACAACAACTTAGAAATTAGCTGACAAAAACACTATCGAATTCCTATAGAAAGAAAGGAAAAAATATATGCAAACACCAATTAAAGCCATATTTTAAGTTTATATGTAAGTTTAGAACAGTCAGGAAATAATACAGCAACATATTCCCAATCGCAAGCCTTGAAGTATCTGTTCTGGAGCTTTAACACAGATATCAGAAACTAGGGCTGTCAACTAATCGCAGTTAGCTCACACAATTAACTCAAAAAAATTAATGGCGATTAATCGCAGTTTTAATCACACTGTTAAACAATAGAATACCAATTGAAATTTATAATATTTTGGATGTTTTTCTACATTTTCAAATATATTGTATTCTGTGTTGTAATTGAAATCTAAATGTATATTATTTTTATTACAAATATCTGCACTGTAAAAATGATAAAAGAAATAGTATTTTTCTGTTCACCACATACAAGTACTGTAGTGCAATCTCTTAGTCATGAAAGTGCAACTTACAAATGTAGATTTTTTTTTGTTACTTAACTGCATTCAAAAATAAAACAATGTAAAACTTCAGAGCCTACAAGTCCACTCAGTCCTACTTCTTGTTCAGCCAATCGCTAAGACAAACAAGTTTGTTTACGTTTCCAGGAGATAATGCTGCCTGCTTCTTATTTACAATGTCACCAGAAAGTGAGAACAGGCATTTGCATAGCACTTTCGTAGCTGGCACTGCAAGGTATTTACATCCCAGATATGCTAAACATTCATATGCCCCTTCATACTTCAGCCATCATTCCAGAGAACATGCATCCATGCTGGTGATGCTCATTAAAAAAATAATGTGTTAATTAAATTTGTGACTGAACTCCTTGGGGAAGAATTGTATGCCTACTGCTCTGTTTTACCCACATTCTGCCATATATTTCATGTTATAGCAGTCTCGGATGATGACCCAGCACATGTTGTTCATTTTAAGACACTTTCACTGCAGATTTCACAAAACACAAAGAAGGTACCAATGTGAGATTTCTAAAGATAGATACAGCTCTTGACCCAAGGTTTAAGAATCTGAAGTGCCTTCCAAAACTGAGGGGGATGAAATGTGGAGCATGTTTTCAGAAGTCTTAAAAGAGCAACACACTGATGCGGAAACTACAGAACCCAAAACACCAAAAAAGAAAATCAACCTTCTGCTGGTGGCATCTGACTCAGATAATGAAAATGAACATGCCTCTTCTCATTTTCAGATGACATTGTATACAAGAATTGGACAGCATTATCTCCCGGAAACTTGTTTGTCTGAGCGATTGGCTGAACAAGGAGCAGGACTGAGTGGACTTACAGACTCTAAGATTTTACATTATTTTATTTTTGAATGCAATTTTTGGTAAATAATTCTACATTTTTAAGTTCATCTTTCTTGAAAAAGAGATTGCACTATAGTACTTGTGTTAGGTGAATTGAAAAATAATATTTCTTTTGGTTTTTTACAGTGCAAATCCTTGTAATCAAAAATAAATATAAAGTGAGCATTGTACACTTTGTATTCTGTGTTGTAATTGAAAGCAATATATTTGAAAATGTAGAAAACATCCAAAATATTTAAATAAATGGCATTCTATTGTTGTTTAACAGTGCAATTAATCGCAATTCATTTTTTTAATCATGATTAATTTTTGTAATCGCTTGACAGCCCTATCAGAAACACAAGTCTGATACTTTGTACACTATCTTTAGTAGAGATAAATAAAAATAAATAAAATCTGCTTACTTTCTCGGACACACTCAATGTTACTGCCATTATCTACTCTATTTTAGTCACTTGTTTTTCACTCCACTAAAAAGTATATACTTATTTTTAACATATGTGATTAAGGGTTTTTTTTTCTCTTTTACTAAGAAGGGGGAATTTATTTTTCTAATTATTTTAGCATTTATGTTTACCAATCACAATCATGTACATGACTCACTAACATTTGACTCTATCATTACCATTTGTATCAGACTTGAAACCACATTGATTTTTGTACGAATTTTATGTTATTTTACACACAACTAAAAATACAATTTGAAAATAGGCAACTTTCATCTGCCCAGTGCCTAAAGTTATGTGTTTAGCTAATTGTTTTTAAACTGGCACTGTTAAGGTTTTGTACAAGCTAAATTTACATTCTAGAAAGCTACTATTTGTTTATTGTACCATTTTAAATAATGAATGACAAAGCACAATATGGTAATAAAAGTAATAATGATAATTACTCCAGCCAGGACAGGTTAGGCATTTTAGAATTCCCTACTCAAATAATTAAATTTAAGCATAAGAGAAATAAAATTATGAAGTGCACAGGTCAGTCAAAAAATTAAAATAACAGTACTGTAATCCTTAACAAACTTTGAAAGAATAAAATTACAGAGAATATATGTACATTGCACATTTTGAAAGGAAGTACCAGGAAGTAACATCAACAATAATAATACAACTGTGTGTGTGAGAGAAAGATTGTGTATGTTGGAGAGACTGTGCGTGTGTGTGTGTTGGGTGAGTGAGTGAGTGAAAGTGCATGTATGTGAGAGAGTGTGTGTTGGGGAGTGTGAGTGTGCCTCTCTTAGGAGGAGTGTATGACACTGTGTGCATGTGAGAAAAGGTGTGTTGGGGAAGAGAGTGTGAGAGAGCGTGCATGTATGAGTCAGTGGCGCCCTGACCCTGATCCCCGGCAGCAGCACCAGGTGGGTCAGGAGAAGGCCCAGCGCCCTGACCCTGGTCTCCCACAGAAGTTCCGGGGGCTGTGGAGGAAGCCCCAGCATCTGGGGCCCTGGACTGGAGGAGCTCTCGCTACCTGCCATGGCCTCAAGGCTGGGGGAGCTCTCACTCCCCACTACAGCCTGGGGCGATGGTGGGGGGGAAATAGAGCTTCTCTGGTCTTTGGGCCACAGTGTGGGAGGAGAAAGTAGAAAATGGGTTGTGGGGCCGCAGGGGGCACAGAATGGGGAGGACCACAGGCAGAGGGGAGCGGAATGGAGGCAGGATCACAGGTGGATGGTATGTGGAGGGGCCCCTCACTTGCTCTGGCCCAGGGCCCCAGGAAACCTTAATCCACCTCTGGAAAGAGCGTGTGTATGTGAGAGATAGAGTGTGTGTTGGGGAGCGTATGAGAGACAGTGCTTGTTGGGGAAGTGTGTGTGTGTGTGTGTGCGCGCGCGTCAGTATGCTGTCTCTTTCAGAAATCACTCAGGATCAGGAGACTTCAGCAGCCACAGCAGCTCCCACTCTGGACCCAGAAAGGCAGCAGCACAGACAGGTTCCCCATTTCCCCACCACCCTAGGGCAGTGGAGACCAGGTATATGGGTGGGGGAGGGACACACCCTAACATCTGCCCATCCTTCCCCCCCTCCGCCCACTCTGGACAGCAGACAGATGCTCTAAGTCCCAAGCGGCTTAGCCAGGAGTGACTCCGGAGAAGATGGGGACAGAAGCAGCCGCGGCTGCACACAGCATTGGAGCAAGGTGGAGGAGGGGAAACCCTGCTCCAGTGGAGTCACTTGGCTGGTTGTCCAACTGCCCCCCTGCAGTTTGGGCCCCTCTGCCCTCTCCAGATGCTCGTGCTCGCCTGGCTGCCTCCGTAAGCCCAGCGGGCTCTCAGCACCAAACTCTGCGCCAAGCACCCTCTTGAGTAGGCCGCCATGGGCTGCTGCCCAGCCCACCCGCCCCTAAAGCTGGCCCTGCATACGACAGAGTACTATGGCTAAACCAGCAGGGGAGAAATACACAGAAATTAAATTGGCCAGAGATAGAAATGTAGAAAAGCAGGAAAAAATGCCAGCAATGTGGCAACCAACATTCAGGCAAATATATAGAAACTTTAATAAAACCAACTATTATGCTACCGTGTACAGAAAAAGCAGAAGGGTGTCTGTATTAAGTACAGAAAAGAATTCCTGAAGTGAAAAGGAAGAACTGTTCCTAAGCTCAGGAATGGAGGAGGCTGAAAACTCAAAGGATCGGCTAATTAAAATGTGCACAAATGGCACTTACATAACATACAAAATAGACACTGGGGCACAAGTAAATGTAATAAGAGAAACTGAAAAGGGGATACGTAAAAAGTACATAAAAGTGGGTACATTGAAAGAGTATGTGAAAGACTATAAAGGATGAACAATTCCAGAGTTGGGGCAGTGCCCATTGATACGAAGGGGAAATGATAAAACAAGAGAGTTTGTGGTGGTACACAGAGGCAAGCAACCAGTCTTTGGCCTACACGGGTATGAGTTCCTTGGTCTCAGAGAACATATGTTACAGATAGACAGAATGACCACACAGAACTAGGTATGAAAGTATTAATAGGATTATATGAAAATGGATTCTCAGGAAATGGTGCCTCCCCATAACAAATAAAATACAGATAAGAGACAATTTAGAACCTGTGGGATGTGCTACATGAAAAGTTCCACAAGTCTTAAGAAAGAGTCTAGAAGACGAGCTGCAAAACAAGAGAGCAAAAGGTATCATTCGGTGAATAGAAGAACCAACAGATTGGGGTTCACTTCTAAGTAATCATAGAATGAAAAGGAGGGGGGTCTACAGCTGAGAATGGACCCTAAGGAGCCAAAAAAACCATAAAAAGATAACACTTTCAGTCGCCCACAAGAAATTAACTATTGTCTGAGATAGCCCGAGCCAAAATGTTCAGCAAATTAGATGCATCTGCAGGATTCTGGCAGATCCCCTTAAACACAGGAGTTCCAAGAGCTGCACTTTAAATACACCATTTGGCAACTATGAAAGACATTCTTAGGAAGCAGTAATACTTTTGGCTCCAGAAGTATTTCACTGTACAATAAGCCAGATGCTAGAGGGTCTATCAGGAGTGAAAGTGTACACTGATGACATAATAATTTGGGGGCAACACTGCCATTGAGCACCAGAAATGACTGAGGAAGTAATGGAAATTGGGAGGGCTAATAATCTTAAACTGAATAAGGCCAAATATCAATTTTAAATAAGGAGAAAAAATACTTGGGAGAGGGACTGACCTAAAAGGAATCTTGCCTGATAAATCAAAGATTCAGGGAATACTGAACATATTGAGACCTGAAGATAAAAAGGCATGGCATGTTGAATTATGTCAGCAAGTTCATACCTAAGTATGCAGCTTGCACAATTCACCTAAGACATCTCCTCCACATCATCGCTGAATGGGCATGAATGCTAGATCATGAAAGAGAGTTCATTAATTCAAAGCACATTATGACATCAGCTCCAGTGATGCAATATGTTAACCCATTGAAAGACATCAAACTTTCTACAGATGCCTCAAAGGGAGGGCTGGGAGCAGTCCTATTTCCGTGTCATGGAACTGACTGGTTGCCAGTTTTGTATGCATTTAGGATATGAAAAGCTGTAAAGATGAAGTACACACAAATTGGAAAAAAATATATATATATTAGGTCTCATATGTGAATATACAAGATTTCAAGACTCTCTCTATTGTAGCTTCAAAGCAGAAACTGATCACCATCTACTATCTCTCTCTCTCTCTCTCTCTCTCTCTCTCTCTCTCTCACACACACACACGAAAGACTTGGAGAAATACAATCCAGGGTACACAAAACAAATGTATAATGTGACCTTGGAGTTCCAACCTGGAAGTCACTTAATAATGGCATATACAGTCTCAAAACCATACGTTCCATCTCATAATGCACAGCTTGATGAACTTGAACAAGCAGTAAACTTACAAATGAACATGATAAAAGGGTTATGTGCTGTGTCTCCAAACATAAGGGACGAACTGGAGACAGAAACAGCTAAAGATGAAATGCTGCAAGCAGTGATACAAGCTATACCTAAATGGGGGGTGGGGGGAGGGAATCAACACTTCCCATCTGCCCATTCCCACTATAAAAATGAGCTTTCAGAGATCTCAGGAGTGCTTTTGTGGGGACAGATCATGGTTCCCACAGTGATGAGCAGGAAAATATTGGAATGAATGCACGAAGAGAACATGGGAATGGCCAAAGCAAAAAAGGAGAACTAGAAAAGTTATATTCTAGCCATAGATGAATAATGACATTAAAGAAATGTTGAGCTGGGGGAGAACATATCAGAAGTACAGAGATTCCCAGCAGAAAGAACCAATGATACCACATTAACAACTTGCAACTCCATGGGACAAAGTCAGAAATGACGTTCCACCTGGGAAGATATAATCACCTGCTTATAATGGACTAGTTTATCAATTTCCCAGAAGTAGTCATACTTGAAGATGCCACAGCAGCAACAGTGGTCAGGCACATTAAATCTGTATTTGCATGTCATGGAATTCCAAGAACAGTAATAAGTGACAATGTTCCACAGTCCAAGAATAGGGATTTCCTGGACTTAGCTAAAATGAACAACTTTCATTATGAGACATCTAGTCCCAGATTCCTCAAACCAATGGATTAGCTGAATGTGGAGTATATATAGAAAAGAACTTGCTTAAAAAAAAAAAAAAGCTATGAATGCAAGTGAAGATCCATATTTAGCACTACTCAACTATATAGCTACACCTGCTGAACTGTGAAAAGTCACCTGCTGCACTAATCTGCAACATATGTATAAATACTCAAATACCCGATATGGGACAAAAACAAAGGATAACTAAGGAGTCTGTGATAGTGACGAAAAGACTGGGACAGTAAAAACAGACAAATATTACAATAAAGGAGAAAGACCTCTTTCACAGTTAAAAAACAAAGACTGAGTGAGACTTTGTCAAGATGAAAAGAGTACCCGTGGCACCTTAGAGACTAACAAATTTATTAGAGCATAAGCTTTCGTGAGCTACAGCTCACTTCATCGGATGCATCCGATGAAGTGAGCTGTAGCTCACGAAAGCTTATTCTCTAATAAATTTGTTAGTCTCTAAGGTGCCACGGGTACTCCTTTTCTTTTTGCGAATACAGACTAAACACGGCTGCTACTCTGAAATTTGTCAAGATGGGCACTGGCCACCCAAAGCTACAGTGATCAAAGAGGAGTCACCTGCTCAAACTCTATGATCACAGATGAAAGCAAAATCTTATAAAGGAATTGTAAACATCTGCTCAAGACACCTGACAACTTGGCCAAGATAATGAAGTAAGAAAAGACGTACAAGTTGAAAACAATTCACAAACTGACCCTGTTATTGACAATGAGTCTGAACTGTTTGCTACAGACAAGGACTTCCCTAAAGAGGGTTTGTACTACAGCAGATCAGAAAGGGCATTTCAGCAACCTAAGAGTCTGATCAATATATGTTATGGTTGTGTTAAAGCAACCTGAAGGTTTGTTAAATTAGTTATTGTATTTGTTATAGTTTGTTAATTTAAATTAAAACTGTTTTAGTTCAATCTAAAAAAGAGAGGATGTGCTATTAAATAAGTTCTCTGGGAAGTGTTGAGATGCCACACTTCTTGCACACTTTTCATGCAGTCTTTAGGGTTTCCTGTGACACGCTCCCTGTTGGAACCAGAAACAAAGAAGCCCAGGTCAGGGCAGTCATAGGCTGCAAACACAGAGAGGAGTAGACAGTTTGTTATCCTATTCTGTAAATAGTTCCTATCATAATAAAGAGTTCATCTAAAAGAGTCTGCTCATCATAAATGTACTACATTGCCATCCAATTTATAAGTGCTCAGCCATTTTGATTTTATGAATATTTCACCAGTGCAGTGTACAGCTATAGTAAGGCATATAACTATGCCATGCCAAGAGTCCTAAACTACTGTGAAACCAGAGATAACGCAACCAAGCACCACCCTTTATCTATGCCTAATTTGCATGCACCAATTTCATTGGTTGTATGAGAGAGACTGCACAGATGGTGGATTACTTGGACCACTTGTCACCCTTGTGTAACAGCACAGGGTTTCAGCTACTAGTCCATGATAATTTTCCTGCTCTACTGAACTCCCTGCCCAACATTTTCTGCACTCTTAGCTGAACTTATTTTAACTGATTAATTAGGTTTTTTTTTTTTTTTAGTGGAGATAACATAAGGCCTTTAGAGATTCACAGAGCAAAACAAATAAGATTAAAATATAAAAATATATGGAATGATTTAAATCAAGAAAGGGATTTACTTTGCAATTCTGGGAATATATATTCTATTATGCTAATATGTACCAAACCACATTTTCTAGATAGTAAGGAAAGACTTGACATGCTGATACATATGTTCTCATATGTCTATTTTAAAAGAGTTGCTTTTGGTATATGTGGGCTTTTACATGAGCTTTTACAGTAACTGCAGTTGTCTATTGTCAAACTAGCTCTGAATCTTTTAACTTAAAAAATACTTAAAAAAATTATTCCCTCCACCAAAGTGACAAGTTTTTTCAGGGAGATTCTAATGCACTTGTCCCCCTTTTCTTCCACATCGAGGCTACGTACATCTACTGCTGAAGTTGGTATAACTTACACTGCTCAGGGATGTGAATAAGCCCCCATCCCCACCTCCAAGCGACGTAAGTTACACTGACCTAAGAACCGGAATGGACCTAAGAGCCGGTGGTGTCGGCAGGCAGGCTGGAGTAATGTCAATGGGAGAGCTCTCTCCTGTCAGCTTAGAGCATCTGCACTAGCTGTCCTGCTGTAAAAAGAAAAGGAGTACTGGTGGCACCTTAGAGACTAACAAATTTATTAGAGCATAAGCTTTCGTGAGCTACAGCTCACTTCATCAGATGCATTTGGTGGAAAAAACAGAGGAGAGATTTATATACACACACACAGAGAACATGAAACAATGGGTTTATCATACACACAGTAAGGAGAGTGATCACTTAAGACAAGCCATCACCCACAGCAGGGGGGGGAAAAGGAGGAAAACCTTTCATGGTGACAAGCAAGGTAGGCTAATTCCAGCAGTTAACAAGAATATCAGAGGAACAGTGGGGGTGGGGTGGGAGGGAGAAATACCATGGGGAAATAGTTTTACTTTGTGTAATGACTCATCCATTCCCAGTCTCTATTCAAGCCTAAGTTAATTGTATCCAGTTTGCAAATTAATTCCAATTCAGCAGTCTCTCGTTGGAGTCTGTTTTTGAAGCTTTTTTGTTGAAGGATAGCCACTCTTGACCAGAGAGATTGAAGTGTTCTCCAACTGGTTTTTGAATGTTATAATTCTTGGCGTCTGATTTGTGTTCATTCATTCTTTTACGTAGAGACTGTCCAGTTTGGCCAATGTACATGGCAGAGGGGCATTGCTGGCACATGATGGCATATATCACATTGGTAGATGCGCAGGTGAACGAGCCTCTGATAGTGTGGCTGATGTGATTAGGCCCTATGATGGTGTCCCCTGAATAGATATGTGGACAGAGTTGGCAACGGGCTTTGTTGCAAGGATAGGTTCCTGGGTTAGTGGTTCTGTTGTGTGGTGTGTGGTTGCTGGTGAGTATTTGCTTCAGATTGGGGGGCTGTCTGTAAGCAAGGACTGGTCTGTCTCCCAAGATCTGTGAGAGTGATGGGTCGTCCTTCAGGATAGGTTGTAGATCCTTGATGATGCGTTGGAGAGGTTTTAGTTGGGGGCTGAAGGTGATGGCTAGTGGCATTCTGTTGTTTTCTTTGTTGGGCCTGTCCTGTAGTAGGTGACTTCTGGGTACTCTTCTGGCTCTGTCAATCTGTTTCTTCACTTCAGCAGGTGGGTATTGTAGTTGCAGGAATGCATGATAGAGATCTTGTAGGTGTTTGTCTCTGTCTGAGGGGTTGGAGCAAATGCGGTTATATCGTAGCGCTTGGCTGTAGACAATGGATCGAGTGGTATGATCTGGATGAAAGCTAGAGGCATGTAGGTAGGAATAGCGGTCAGTAGGTTTCCGATATAGGGTGGTGTTTATGTGACCATCGCATATTAGCACCGTAGTGTCCAGGAAGTGGATCTCTTGTGTGGACTGGTCCAGGCTGTGGTTGATGGTGGGATGGAAATGGTTGAAATCATGGTGGAATTCCTCAAGAGCTTCTTTTCCATGGGTCCAGATGATGAAGATGTCATCAATGTAGCGCAAGTAGAGTAGGGGCATTAGGGGACGAGAGCTGAGGAAGCGCTGTTCTAAGTCAGCCATAAAAATGTTGGCATACTGTGGGGCCATGCGGGTACCCATCGCAGTGCCGCTGATTTGAAGGTATACATTGTCACCAAATGTGAAATAGTTATGGGTCAGGACAAAGTCACAAAGTTCAGCCACCAGGTTAGCCGTGACAGTATCGGGGATACTGTTCCTGACGGCTTGTAGTCCATCTTTGTGTGGAATGTTGGTGTAGAGGGCTTCTACATCCATAGTGGCTAGGATGGTGTTTTTAGGAAGATCACCAATGGACTGTAGTTTCCTCAGGAAGTCAGTGGTGTCTCGAAGATAGCTGGGAGTGCTGGTAACGAAGGGCCTGAGGAGGGAGTCTACATAGCCAGACAATCCTGCTGTCAGGGTGCCAATGCCTGAGATGATGGGGCGTCCAGGATTTCCAGGTTTATGGATCTTGGGTAGCAGATAGAATACCCCAGGTCGGGGCTCCAGGGGCGTGTCTGTGCGGATTTGTTCTTGTGCTTTTTCAGGGAGTTTCTTGAGCAAATGCTGTAGTTTCTTTTGGTAACTCTCAGTGGGATCAGAGGGTAATGGCTTGTAGAAAGTGGTGTTGGAGAGCTGCCTAGTAGCCTCTTGTTCATACTCCGACCTATTCATGATGACGACAGCACCTCCTTTGTCAGCCTTTTTGATTATGATGTCAGAGTTGTTTCTGAGGCTGTGGATGGCACTGTGTTCTGCATGGCTGAGGTTATGGGGTAAGCGATGCTGTTTTTCCACAATTTCAGCTCGTGCACGTCGGCGGAAGCACCTATGTAGAAATCCAGGCTGCTGTTTCGACCTTCAGGAGGAGTCCACCCAGAATCCTTCTTTTTGTAGTGTTGGCAGGAAGGTCTCTGTGGGTTAATATGTTGGTCAGAGGTGTGTTGGAAATATTCCTTGAGTCTGAGACGTCGAAAATAGGATTCTAGGTCACCACAGAACTGTATCATGTTCGTGGGGGTGGAGGGGCAAAAGGAGAGGCCCCGAGATAGGACAGATTCTTCTGCTGGGCTAAGAGTATAGTTGGATAGATTAACAATATTGCTGGGTGGGTTACGGGAACCATTGTTGTAGCCCCTTGTGGCATATATAGTAGTTTAGATAGCTTAGTGTCCTTTTTCTTTTGTAGAGAAGCAAAGTGTGTTTTGTAAATGGCTTGTCTAGTTTTTGTAAAGTCC
This sequence comes from Dermochelys coriacea, assembly GCF_009764565.3. Classification (NCBI taxonomy): domain Eukaryota; kingdom Metazoa; phylum Chordata; order Testudines; family Dermochelyidae; genus Dermochelys; species Dermochelys coriacea. The sequence goes on from NC_050073.1 coordinate 71,439,229, forward strand.
AGTCATCATCAAGGATCTACAACCTATCCTGAAGGACGACCCATCACTCGCACAGATCTTGGGAGACAGACCAGTCCTTGCTTACAGACAGCCCCCCAATCTGAAGCAAATACTCACCAGCAACCACACACCACACAAGAGAACCACTAACCCAGGAACCTATCCTTGCAACAAAGCCCGTTGCCAACTCTGTCCACATATCTATTCAGGGGATACCATCATAGGGCCTAATCACATCAGCCACACTATCAGAGGCTCGTTCACCTGCGCATCTACCAATGTGATATATGCCATCATGTGCCAGCAATGCCCCTCTGCCATGTACATTGGCCAAACTGGACAGTCTCTACGTAAAAGAATGAATGGACACAAATCAGACGTCAAGAATTATAACATTCAAAAACCAGTTGGAGAACACTTCAATCTCTCTGGTCACTCGATCACAGACCTAAGAGTGGCTATACTTCAACAAAAAAGCTTCAAAAACAGACTCCAACGAGAGACTGCTGAATTGGAATTAATTTGCAAACTGGATACAATTAACTTAGGCTTGAATAGAGACTGGGAATGGATGAGTCATTACACAAAGTAAAACTATTTCCCCATGGTATTTCTCCCTCCCACCCCACCCCCCACTGTTCCTCTGATATTCTTGTTAACTGCTGGAATTAGCCTACCTTGCTTGTCACCATGAAAGGTTTTCCTCCTTTTTCCCCCCCCTGCTGCTGGTGATGGCTTATCTTAAGTGATCACTCTCCTTACTGTGTGTATGATAAACCCATTGTTTCATGTTCTCTGTGTGTGTGTATATATAAATCTCTCCTCTGTTTTTTCCACCAAATGCATCCGATGAAGTGAGCTGTAACTCACGAAAGCTTATGCTCTAATAAATTTGTTAGTCTCTAAGGTGCCACAAGTACTCCTTTTCTTTTTGCGAATACAGACTAACACGGCTGCTACTCTGAAACCTGTCCTGCTGTAGGCTCTGTAGTGTAGCCATAGCCTAAGTCTATGCTGACTTCCTCAGTTCCTTAAGCACAACCATCAAGCTGCTGGCTAAGAAATAGTAGAAAAAGCAGGGACTAAAAGGAGGGCTCTGTTGCAGGGGACTGCATAATCTTCCAGTATTTTTTCCTTTTATCATCTTGCTTTATGAGCTTCACAGCCTTTCTTAACAGTAACATTTTTGTTATGTTAAAAGGGTTATCAAAGCCCTTATATGGATTTAAAAGATTATCAAAATAAACACTCAGCAGTTTGCTGACACTAGTTTACTATAAAACAGCCACTACAATCCTGCCTCTAAAGTGGCCAATTAAATTGCTTTATTAAACCAGTGTAGCTACATTGGTGCAAAAGGTTAGCAAGTAACAGATTGCTACTTTGCTGTGATGATCCCCAAGAGTAGGAATTTCCTTTCCCAGGACGCGTCTCAGCTCCTCCTTCACCACACTTAAACAATATAAAAAAAACATTTCTACTTACTTTTTTTAGTTGGACAGTTGGCTTTTTTGTTCATTTGTTTTGTTTTGTTACAAGTCTTGTCCCTTTAATATTAAACTTTTCCTCTTTCTAGTCAGGTGCCTCTCCCCCATTTATCTACAGGTGGGTTTTTTTTTATTATTTAGATTGCTGTTGGTTATGACTGTGCAGCAATGGTAACTGGCAACTCATAGGTGAGCTCTTTCGGCTATTGCACTATGTATTCTAAAAATTCACCTACGTACCGTAATTTCCCACACAGCTCAGTCAAAAGCCATTGATTGACCAGGCAAGTCATAGCAATTTTTTTTTTAAATTAAGGATGCCTTAACAGTTTGAAAACCAACTAAGATCCTATATAGAATTGAGAGAAGATTGGAATTTCTGTCCTGAAGGAAGTTCTGGTATTTCAACATTTGTTTTCATCCCAAAATGGGACAAACAGTCAAAATATCAAAAAAAATTGTGGAATTAAAAGATCTGGAAAATTTCAATTCAGATATGTCAAAATGTTTTGTTTTGAGTCGATTTGACATTAAACCACATCTGCCTAAGGTGCCATGGTGGTCATGGGAGTTGTAGTTTGAGTGCTTTATGGCCTCATTTCACACTATGAGACAGGCTTCCTGCTTGGAATACTATTTTGCTTTGTCTGCAAAATGTCAACTGGCTGACTATCTGAAGTTACTCAGAAGTTTGGAATGTCAGAAATAAATTGACACTGATGGATTAGCTGGCAGACTGCAAGAGAAATGGTCAAAGGTGCAACTTTTCACATGGATAGCATATATATTTTTCGAAAGCTGATGCTACCCCCAGTATGGCTGGCAGGTAGCATTCTAGGATTAATGTGACCATTTCACCACTAGAAAGAACTAAGTATATCGCATCAGCAATATAGTATGTTTTCACCATCACATTACAATTATACATTGGGATCTCCTACAAAGCACAATATTTTGAACATACCTAATCACTATACTAAAACTAAAAACTGTTTCCTAAAAACTAATGACACCAATAAAAAAAACCCATAATGCTGTTATTCCCCAAATAGAAAGCATAGGTATAAGAATATATCAATTTATAATATTTGTAGTTACTGAATCCATAATTGATGTTCAAACTGCTGAAAACTACATTAATGCAACATAAAAACTGCACAATTATAATCACTACCAGGAACACAATCCATGGCAATGTTAACTTGGTTAGATTGCACATCCTGTACTTTATTATTTGCATTTACGAAAATAAGCCTCATGCCATGTTTTTGAAGTTTTGCATTTTTTAAAAGCAAAACCAGAAAATCCTATGTATGTGCAATATAGCCACGTTAATTTTGTGGATGGAACTTTGATTTGCCACAAATTTCTCTGATGCAGGCTTTTTTACCTGGTATTAGCCACATATCTGAACAAAACAAAACAACAAAAGTACAGGCTTGATAATTATCTAACACATTTTACCAGAAGAAATATTTGACAGGAATATCTGGTTTTAAACATATATTTTAAATTTGAATGATATTGTTCATCTTAAAAGGATTTGTTGTTTTTGCAAAAACAACAAACAAAGCAGTAATGTCTATTTTACCCATTTTAACAAAAATTAAAAATGAAATGGCAACCTGGGCATGAGATGGTTGAGTTCAGGATCCTGACACAGGGAAGAAAGGAGAACAGCAGAACATGGACCCTGGACTTCAGAAAGGCAGACTTTGATTCCCTCCGGGAACTGATGGGCAGGATCCCCTGGGAGGCTAATATGAGGGGGAAAGGAGTCAGGAGAGCTGGCTGTATTTTAAAGAAGCCTTATTGAGGGTGCAGACCAAACCATCCCAATGTGCAGAAAGAATACCAAATATGGCAGGCGACCAGCTTGGCTTAACAGAGAAATCTTCGGTGAGCTTAAACACAAAAAAGAAGCTTACAAGAAGTGGAAACTTGGACAGATGACCAGAGAGGAGTATAAAGGTATTGCTTGAGCATGCAGGGATGTAATCAGGAAAGCCAAAGCACAACTGGAGTTGCAGCTAGCAAGGAATGTGAAAGGTAACAAGAATGGTTTCTACAGGTATGTTAGGAACAAGGAGGAGGACAGGGAAAGTGTGGGACCATTACTGAATGGGGGAAGTGACAGATGATGTGGATAAAGCTGAAGTACACAATGCTTTTTTTGCCTCACTCTTCACAGACAAGGTCAGCTCCCTGACTGCTGCACTGGGCAGAACAGTATGGGGAGGAGGTGAGCAGCCCTCAGTGGTGAAAGAACAGGTTAAGGACTATTTAGAAAAGCTGGACATGCACAAGTCCATGGAGCCGAATCTAATGCATCCAAGGGTGCTGAGGGAGTTGGCTGATGTGATTGCAGAGCCATTGGCCATTATCTATGAAAACTCCTGGCGATTGGGGGAAGTCCCAGACAACTGGAAAAAGGCAAATATAGTGCCCATCTTTTAAAAAGGGAAGAAGGATAATCCGGGGAACTACAGACCTGTCAGCCTCACCTCAGTCCCTGGAAAAATTATGGAACAGGTCCTCAAGGAATCCATTTTGAAGCATTTGGAGGAGAGGAAGGTGATCAGGAACAGTCAACATGGATTCACCAAGGGCAAGTCATGCCTGACCAATCTGATTGCTTTCTATGATGAGATAACTGGCACTGTGGATATGGGGAAAGTAGTGGATGTGATATACCTTGATTTTAGCAAAGCTTTTGATACGGTCTCCGACAGTATTCTTGCCAGCAAGTTAAAAGAGTATGGATTGCATGAATGGACTATAAGGTGGATAGAAAGCTGGCCAGATCGTCGGGCTTAATGGCTAGTGATCAACGGCTCAAAGTCTAGTTGGCAGCCAGTATCAAGCGGAGTGCCCCAGGGGTTGGTCCTGGGGCCAGTTTTGTTCAACATCTTCATTAATGATCTGGATGATGGGATGGATTGCATCCTCAGCAAGTGCGTGGATGACACTAAGCTGCGGGGAGAGGTAGATATGCTGGAGGATAGGGATAGGGTCCAGAGTGACCTAGACAAATTGGAGGATTGGGCCAAAAGAAATCCGATGAGGTTCAACAAAGATAAGCGGAGAGTCCTGCACTTAGGATGGAAGAATCCCATGCACTGCTACAGGCTGGAGATCCACTGGCTAAGCGGCAGTTCTACAGAAAAGGAACTGGGGATTACAGTGGACGAGAAGCTGGATACGAGTCAACAGTGTGCCCTTGTTGCCAAGAAGGCCAATGGCATATTGGGCTGATTAGTAGGAGAATTGCCAGCAGATTGAGGGAAGTGATTATTCCCCTCTATTCGGCACTGGTGAGGCCACACCTGGAGTATTGTGTCCAGTTTTCGGCCCTCCACTACAGAAAGGATGTGGACAAATTGGAGAGAGTCCAGCAGAGGGCAACAAAAACTATTGGGGGCTGGGGCACGTGACTTACGAGGCGAGGCTGAGGGAACTGAGCTTATTACGAGGCTGAGGGAACTGAACTTAGTCTCCAGAAGAGTGAGGGGGGGATTTGATAGCAGCCTTCAACTACCTGAAGGGGGGTTCCAAAGAGGATGGAGCTTGGGTGTTCTCAGTGGTGGCAGATGACAGAGCAAGGAGCAATGGTCTCAAGTTGCAGTGAGGGAGGTCTAGGTTAGATATTAGGAAAAACTATTTCACTAGGAGCGTGGTGAAGCACTGGAGTGAGTAACCTAGGGACGTGGTTGAATCTCCATCCTTAGAGGTTTTTAAGACCCGGCTTGCAAAGCCCTGGCTGGGATGATTTAGTTGGGGTTGGTCCCGCTTTGAGCAGGGGGTTGGCCTAGATGACCTCTTGAGGTCTCTTCCAACCCTAATCTTCTATGATTCTGTGAGCTTGGAATTTTAAAGTCAATATGAAATAGTAAGTTTCACTAACTGTGCTGCAAGACCAAGCTGCCTCGCTGACCTATAAGGAATTTTAAATGGGATGTGGAAAAGAAAAACAGTGGGTTTGTAACTTTTTTTATTTTACTCTTTCTGATTTATAAAGAAGAAACAAAATCTTGAAAGAATTCATACGCACATTAGAAATTCAAGATTTGTCTACCATATTTCCACCTGAAGTCTCCATGGATGACTAGAGAACTAGTTTAACATCACCAGTAAACGAAGTGAAATCTGAAGAACTGGGAGAAGGGGTTTTTAGTCAGTCAGGTAGTTTTAAACTAGTTGTTTTTGTTAATACCTGTTTAATTCAAAGGTGGTGGCAAACATCTGGGAAAAAAAATGTCCTAGTTAAAAATACAAATTTTATCATCCCTGTAATTAAGGGCTAAGATATTCCAGTCCTCTGGTTATCCAAGTAGAGGAGAGATTTGTTTTTCCTCAAATTTTAGCAAAATACAAGTAGGGGGAAAAACAACAACAAAACACACAAACATATAACCAAAAACAACAAAATAAAACAGCAAACAGCTCATCTCCACACCTTTCAGGCGCTCTGAAGACATCATAAAGAAGTAAAAAAAAAATGACAGTACCAATTCCCCGTTACAAATTCTTTAAGTGGTTTGGAAAACTACAAGTTGCCATCACAATTTCATTAGCAGAGATACAAATGAGAGGTCTACAAGGGACTGTTACAAGTGCACAATTAAATTTCTTCTACTCAGCCCCTATCCATCCAGCCATACATCATCTGTTTGGCTAGGGGATTCCTTTAAATAGGGGTGACAAGGAGAGTCATCATGGAAAAAATAGTTATGTTCTGCATTTTTGGCAAAAATAGCATCAAGCTATATAGCAACTTACTTTTGGCCTAACTTGAGTGAGAGCACATTTTGTTGCCACAACAAAAGCTTTATTTTTCCACTGGCTCATCAAACCACATACTAATGTGTCTTTATTAATTTGGGCTATTCTATGTTATATATATTTGACCATTAATTATGAACCCTGATATAAAAACCAATATGTTAACAGCACAAATCTTCATAAATTTTACAATACTATTGTATTTTAAATTCCTTAAAATATCTTGCTTATTATAAAACAAATCTTTGAGCCGGCTGTTCCAAACAGTTTGCACAATTAAAGAAAATTATGATTCAAATGAAACTTCTTACCTGAATCAGCTCAGAAATGTAGGCCAAACCCTTTGAAAACGAACAAAGGCCAAGTTCTGCTCTTTACGACAAACACTGTGGAGCTGCAGGTCAGGATCCTCAGCCCCAAGCAGCCCGGGTGCCCATGCAATAGGTTTTGGCCACTACCTCAGGATATGGAGGAGAACGGTGGGTGTGGCTGCTGCTCCCCACTACACAGGGTTTTGGTTCACTGGCTTCACACTGTATGGAAACCCACCCTCCATGCCCACAGCCCACCTTTCTAGGATGAGCTGCACAGAACTCCACGGGACACAGGAAAAGTCCACCTGCATGGAGTCTCTTGTTTTTATCTTCCATGTCACTGCAGAAAGTTTTAAGCTGTTTTGGGCCATATGTGCCCGTGTAGAGAACACCACAATTCGGTCCTACAGAATGAATTTGCTTCACACAAAAACACTGTAACAAATATACAGCCAACCGGTTAAATAGAATCAGTAAATTGTGGGGAACTATGCATGTTTAGTGGTTACATGTAGCATGACAGGCACATCACATTGGGACAGGATCTTGCGAGAAACTCCCTTTTTCAGCCATTGTAGGGGAGGTATCACCAAGACAACATTACTTGGTGTCCAAAGCAGGTGCACACAAACCTCCACATTCTCCTCGTCAATGCAATCTATAGATTAGCACCACAGTTAGCCTCAAAAGAGAGGGTAATTACAAAAGGGAGGCTAGATTTAGGGATTTAAATGAAGGAACAATAAAGGCCCAGTCTGGAGAACTGCATAGTATACGACTTTTGCAAGTCCTACATTTGCATACACATAAAACAATTGTCCACAGCCTAAGGGCTACAAGAGAATGAAAAGAAACATAATATAATGCAACGTAGGAAATAACTACCTTCAATGCTCTGTGGACCCACTAGATTCATAGCCTGGTGTGCTGGATATTCTACTCGGGGTCTGGCAATGCCCAGTTGTTCCATAACCCCATGAAGGAGTCTTTGAATATCTGCTTCGGAAACTCTATCTGGGGTCCTAGGATTGTGACTGGAAGCCAACGCCAATCCAAATGCTAGCAAAAATACGATGTTATAAAGCAACGTAGTTGTCATTCTGGTGGCCATTTTTAACTGTGAAAATAAAATACATTAAATAGATGATAAATGATAAAGTAAGTAAAATATTGGATGCATATCTCAAAGAACTTGTCGGGTAAGCTTCCATTATCAGCTAAAAGAATTTTTCAAACAGGGAGGTGAAATTTTGGGGGAGAAAATTGTGGGAGTCAGTAAACTGTTAATTTTTGCAAAAAGAAAAGGAGTACTTGTGGCACCTTAGAGACTTGTGCCACAAGTACTCCTTTTCTTTTTGTGAATACAGACTAACACGGCTGCTACTCTGAAACCTGTTAATTTTTGCACAGCATTGATTCATAGCATTTATTAATTACCTTTTTGCCAGGATAAAACAAAATGGACCCACTGATTCACTTTGGAAAACTGAAGGGTTAAAAATTAGCTAGATACAGTTATAATGCATGGTTCTTCCTTCTCCCCTGTTTTAATTTAGTGTTTTAAAGTATGTCATAAAGCTACAGTGGGAATACTAGGAATTGCTTTGTTTTGTGCTGTGCTCTTCAAACTTTACTCTTCCACTTGCTCTAAGAAATGAAATTAGTTTTTGGGGGTTTTTTTAATCATTTTGATCTCCATCGCAGATTGACAACCCATCACACACGGTCCCTCTCTCTCATTTCTCCCCATCTAGAACAAACAGGTTTCATTTATTCCACTAGACTACGTTTCACCAAATGGCCGCCCTGCCGGCATGAGACAGGCACAGAATCCAGTCATGACCACTTGTCATTCTCTTTATGAGGCTACGTTTTAAACAACCCGTTTGTCCTTTTTGGTCAGCTGCTGTCGCAGGAAAATGGATTTATTCGCATATTTTGGTTATGCTCATGAAAGTCTACATTATTCACTTGCCCGGCTTTTCCAAGCCAGAGACTTAAAGATCTGTTTCTCCCTTTATGGCATTTTTCCTTAATATAATAATGGTACAGTAAAGTGACCTTGAGCCCTGAGGTAATGGCAAAAAAAAAAAAAAAAAAAAAAAAATCCCATCTAAAAAAGCTGGGGAGGGAGGGAGAGGGAGAGATCTTGCTCCCTGTGTGTGGCTGCAGAATGCCCCACATCGCTGCTCTGTCACTTGATCTCCAGGAGAGCTTCACCCCCAGCCCCCCCCCCGCACTCACTAGCAACAACCTGGGGCATCTGAAAGAAAAATGGATCCTTTCAGGCTACTAGACAGATAAATCTGCCTTCCTCCTGTGTGTGTGCGTGACCGTGTCACGCAGCCCCGTGCCCCTCCTCTCCGGCCCCGAAATGCCCCCCGGCATCCTCGCGAAGGACTCCCTGTATGCGGCGCGAACCCCCTCCGCAGGGCTGAGCGGCAGCGGGGTAGAAAACACCTGCCCCTCCCCCCCGCAAGCCCCCGGGGAGGCCGCCCCGGCCGAGGCGCGCGGCACTCACCACGCGGGCGCGGCTCTCGCTGGGCAGACGTGGGGTGGCCGCGGCGGACTGAAGCGCCGAGCAGAAGGAGGCGCCGGCCTGTGCTGTGGCCATTCCTGCGCAGTCCCCGCCCCCCGCCTTGCCTTGCCCTGCCCCGCCCCGCCCCGCCCCTGCGGCAGGTGCTGGGGGGAAGGTTGTCAGGTCAGCCGCGTCCCTTTCAGCGAGAAGCTGCCGCGCCGCCTGGGCGCCCAGCCCCCTCGACCTCCCGCAGTTACCGACCCACCACGTTTCAGAGTAGCATGACCAGTCACAATGCAAGATACTGGCAGCAGCCTGATTACTACAATTCCGGGCTTTTAAGACCTTCACGGTTATTGAAACTCTTCAACTTCAGGTTTCAGAGGAGCAGCCGTGTTCGGCTGTAGTCGCAAAAAAGAACAGGCGGACTTGGGGCACCTTGGAGGCTAACAAATTTATCCGAGCACAAGCTTTCGTGAGCTGCAGCTCACGAAAGCTTGTGCTCGGATAAATTTGTTAGCCTCCAAGGTGCCCCAAGTCCGCCTGTTCTTTTTTTACCCAACACGGTGAAGTGTGCATATGGTTCCTACATACACCCCCACCCAGGCTGCGCTTTCGCACGCAGGGGCTGCATAGTGCAAACATAACACAACCCCGTAGGCGAAAATCTGAACAAACCAGACGGGGTGGGGGGGGTTAAAGGGCAGCTTTTTGCTCTCTCTAAGACTGAAAGGGACACCCATAAAGCTCCTGGACGATTGGGCAGGCCATGTTCAACCGCTATTCAAGTTGTTTTAAATGGAAAGACCATGCTGCTGACAAATCGGTTAGGCAATCAGCAACAGCGAGTGCCTCAAGGGAAAACAGCCAGGACATGTAGGTGGAAGAAGCCGGGGTCAGAGACACCCTAAAAAACTCCTTCTAAACAGATCTAACTGTAATGGTAAAGCAGATGGCAAAAGTAGCCTGGAAGGTGTTTATGGGATAACTTATCTACAGAAAGCGTGAACAATTATTTAAATTGGACTTTTCCCACATTCCCAATTAGGTTTTTTGACTCAGTTGTTCAGAATTGATTTCCTGGGTGTAACTGGGTACAGGACAACACTACAAAGTGACTGTTGATGTGAGTGCTGTAGAAGCCTTGGCTGAGCAAATTTGTAGAGTCACCGATCATGGAGGACACAATTGCATCTGATTAAAGTATGGTTGCAGTGTTGTTGTAGCCATGTTGGTCCCAAGATATTAGAAAGAGAAAGTAAGTGAGGTAATATTTTTTTAATTGAATCAACTTGTGTTTGTGAAATAGACAAATTTTCAAGCGACTCAGCGCCCTTCAGGTCTCATTAAAATAGCAAGATTGAGTGCTAAAACTCAAAGGAAGGGCTTGGTTAAATGAAGACATTCATCATTTATTTGTGTGTTTGAAGAATAGTAACTATTGAAAAAGCAATTTTACAACGTACAACACCAATGTTACCTGATGTAAATAAGACCACCTAATTGTTCACCCAGAGCAAAGAACATCTCCAAAGAGAACAAGCTTCAGCAGCTGTGCTCCACACTTCTGGTGTTTTGTTTTTTAAGATATACTTTGATCAATGCACTTATCCCTTCCAGGGATTTGCTTCAGCTGGGTAGTTTCTTATGCTTTACATTAGGGCCATGAGACTTTCAACAGGATGTTTTCAAAATCCTGCTCTACCACTTTCAACATCAGTCATTGCCTACTTAGTGTACTTATGCTAGGGTATGATGAAGAACTTTTCCAAGTTATTAACACATTCTGCTTGATTAAAGAAGTAAACTCACAACTGTCAGGGTCAGAGTAACTCCAGGATGAATGTTAAAAGAAATTACAGATGATGACAAAGTAACTGGTGGGAAATGGGTCTCGCTAACACAGTAACAATAAAGAACAGAAGTACTTGGGGCACCTTAGAGACTAACAAATTTATTTGAGCATAAGCTTGCGTGAGCTACAGCTCACTTCATCGGAAGCATTCAGTAGAAAAACTGATGAAGTGAGCTGTAGCTCACAAAAGCTTATGCTCAAATAAATTTGTTAGTCTCTAACATGCCACAAGTACTCTCTTTTTGCGAATACAGACTAACACGGCTGCTACTCTGAAACAGTAACAATATATGCCACAGTGAATGTGAACTTATGGCTTTGGCACAAGGGATATTTTCCAATAGTCAAACTGAACATACATTTAGTAGAGATAAACTAGACATTAAAACAGGAGAATGTCTTGCTTAAGCCCCAGAGTAATTCACAAACAAACAAGGGGAAGATAGGCATTCAATGGACTAAGTCATGTGTGTGGTCCAGTCCAGTAGGCATGCTCATAGGCTACTTACTGGCTCAAGTCCCATTCAAAATCAAGGGGGAACCACACACTTTATAACCTTTACCCCAGCCATTAAAGCACTCACCTGGGATGTGAGACCCAGGTGCAATTCTTCTTTCTGCCAGCAGGGGAGAAAGAATTTGAAGAGGGTTCTTCTACCTTCTAGCTAGATGTCCTAACACCTGGACTACACACAGAGTCAGTATCATGCTCACTCCTTCTGCCTCAATGACTGTTTAAGTATAATATCCACAGTGCAACAGTCGTTCAGGCAGAGAGAGAGAGAGAGAGAGAGAGAGAGAGACTCTGCAGTCCAGTGGTTAGGGCACCTACTGGGGAAGTAGGAGAGCCCAAGTCCAGTCCCCCAGCACCAGTCACTCTTCCATTAAACCGGAGACTGAGGGAACTTCCCACATCAGAATATCCCACAGCTAGGTGGTTAATGCCCTTGCCTAAGAGGTGAGAGACCCCTGTTCAAACCTTCTCCCTAGCTCTGGCAGAGAGGGGGGTATTGAAATTGGGTATCCCCCTCACTCAGGGAAGTGCTTTAACCACTGGGCTGAAAGTTATGAGGCATTAGCACCACTTCCTCCTCCTCTGGCCACTTTGTGCAAATCAAGGCAGGCACCTACTCATTCCCTCACGAAGCAGCTCAGATCCCTAAGCTGCCTGCCTACAGGCAGCTGGTTCCCGTTCCCATTCCCAGATGCGGAGCAGACACAGTCACATCCCTACAGCCTGAATTTACACACCTGTCTTTGAGAGAGGTGTGGGGCTTTGCTATCAGCATCTTCCATTGGCCAGGTTAGGCAGTCTCCTGACATGCTGGCTTTTGTGGATTGCATTCTGAGGCACCTCTCTCTCTCCCTATTCATTGCATGGGGAACTTAGGCACCTAATTCAGGCTTGGTGGATCGGAGTGTTGTCCCTGTGATTTTTTCTAGGTGCCTAAAAGTTAGGCACTGTGATACTCAGCATTGCAACTCCCAAGTCCCTTTGTGGATCTAACCCCTAATGTTTAAGGAAAGTGTAAAACCAGGTTTTATGCTTAGTTGTAGAGTAAAATGGCCACAATTAGCCCTCTTCATGTAAGCGGCAACTTTTTAATAAGTCTGCTTGTTGGCTACATTGCACCATATACATGAAGGAGTTTTACTCCATGAACTTTCAAATGGTTCTTCAAAAATAATAGGTAGCTGTAAAAAGCTAATCATAGCTCAGTTACTCTGTATACCACTGCTCCCAAAATTGTGAGGCACAAACCCCTACGGAGAGCATGGAGGAACATGGGGGGGGGGGCATGGCAGGGCCCAGGACAGCCACCACATGGGGGGAGGGAGCACCCTCCCACCCTGCTCTGCCCTCAGTTCCTCTCCAGCCCCAGCCCCAGCCCTGACCTCGACTCCCAGCCCCACTCCTGGCCACAACCCTGCTCCCAGGCAGGTGCAGACAACTTCCACTACTGGTAATGGGGGAAGAAGGGGGTTGACACTCGTGTACACTAATTAGCACAGACAATAAGGTAACATAAGTGCATAATTTAGGTCAACAACTGGTGGAAGGTTGGAGTAGTTGAGACTTTGTACCATTACGTAATTGCATTAAGTACAATTCTGCACCTCAACAGGCCCAGCTGGTCAGTGATTCCAGGATTTACATGGCAAAGCACAATCACAATAGAGGGAGTTGAGTAGGAAGACTTGTGGCGAGAGGTAACATACCCATGATGCAAAGCAAATAAAAAGAACATTACCTTGTATAATGCATCTATTTCTTGATCAGTACCAAAGGAAATGGCAGAAGCCCAAGATTACTTAAATCTTAACTGGACAAAGAGTAGATCTCAGTCCTGCAGTGGAGAGGGGAGTACATGATGTGATTGAGAGTTTTTCACAGCCAATTTATGTGGCTCTATAGTATTTTGCATGTAATGGCATTAAATGTGAAATTAGTGCATTAATTCTAATAGAATCCTACAAAACTCCATGTGAAATGGGAAATTTGAGGAAGAGTGGTTATTTGGTAGAGTGAATGTGGAAGTGTCCTTATATTGTGGAGTATTCTGGATATTGAAATAAGAAAGGCCTTTGGGGTGAGGGATGGGTATTATCATGGCCCCTAGAGCATGCCCTGAAGGTCCTTATTTGCCTGTCCAGCTACAACCCCTTGATGGCTACCTTAGATTAGCTAAGAGCATGAAACAACGTTGCCACAGGCAAAAGACTCTGGCAGCGTGGTTGTGAAGGTTTAGGTCACTCAGCCTCCATAGTTGGAAGCACGGCCTGAATAGTGTACCAAGATGTTTTGCCATATTTCTATTGACTTATTTTAATTTTCTTTTGGGGGTAGGTTGTGTTGTATGGAAGGTCCTACCTTTCCCCTAAGGAAGCATGGGGGAATTTTGTTCATCTCACAAACCTTCTCACAGGTGGTGAGGTAGGCTTCTATATCTCCCCCCTTCCTGGAATGGGGCCAACAATTTAACATCTATTGCCCCTGCAAGGTGGGCACCCCCATGGTTTCTCCCCGCTTACCGTACTCTGTTGTCTCTCATTCCTCTGCTTCTCCATTTGCAGTTCAAGCCGTTGCTGCTTTTCATGATCCTTGTTCATTTTCCCACTCTCTGCTAGTAACCAAGGCCTCAATTTCTAGACTCTGCTTCTCTACATAGAGCCTCTCTGCATCTAGCTTTAGCCTTTGCCACTCCAACACCAGAGATGGGGAACTGGCCCATGCAGACACCTGGCTGCTGTGGCTACTAGTTGCTGTTCTTGGGTTCTCTTAGACTCTTCCCTGGGTGTGGACCTCAGCTCTGGGCCCAATTATTCTGCTTCAGCCATGCAATCATCTGTGCCTTAACCTCCCAATACTCTCAGCAATGTCCTTCTTAGGGAGGTGGGTATAGGCCATTTTCTTGCTGTATCCACTGTTTTTACTACTGCGAGTCACTTACTGCAAAATACTCTTGGTGCATTAAGTAACTAGCCTTTGCTTCCAGTCACATATCCACAGGGTCTAGTCTTTACCTCAGTTTATCACCAATCTTTTGGGAGTGACCCCTTTTATGTTTCAGTCCCCAAGAACCTACACTGTTCCATAGGGGCAGGACTGTGGCCTCTAAGACTCAGACTGGATCTTTGGTGCCAGAGATCCTTATTTCTCTCTGTGGCTCCCTGCAGCTAATCCAGACTCCTGCACTGGGCAGCACAGCATAAAGAGGAGGTGACCAGCCTTCTGTGAAGAAAAGTGGTTTGGGACTATTTAGAAAAGCTGGATGAGCACAAGTCCATGGGGCCGGATGTGCTGCATCTGAGAGTGTTAAAGCAGTTGGCAGATGTGATTACAGAGCTATTGGCCATTATCTTTGAAAACTCATGGCGATCGGGGGAGGTCCCGGAAGACTGGAAAAAGGCTAATGTAGTGCCCATCTTTAAAACAGGGGAAGGAGGAGGATCCGAAGAACTACAGACCGGTTATAGTCTCACCTTAATCCCTGGAAAAATCATGGAGCAGGTCCTCAAGGAATCCATTATGAAGCATTTGGAGGAGAGGAAGGTGATCAGGAACAGTCAGCGTGGATTCACCCAGGGCAAGTTATGCCTGACTAATCTAATTGCCTTCTATGACGAGATAACTAGCTCTGTGGATGAAGGGAAAAGCAGTGGATGCGTTATTCCTTGACTTTAGCAAAGCTTTTGATACGGTCTCCCACAATACTCTTGCCAGCAAGTTAAAGAAGTATGGGCTGGATGAATGGACTATAAGGTAGATAGAAAGCTGGCTATATCGTCGGGCTCAACGGGTAGTGATCAATGGCTCAATGTCTAGTTGGCAGCCGGTATCAAGTGGAGTGCCCCAAGGGTCAGTCCTGGGGCCGGTTTTGTTCAGCATCTTCATTAATGATCTGGAGGACGGGATGGATTGCATCCTCAGCAAGTGCGTGGATGACACTAAGCTGCGGGGAGAGGTAGATATGCTGGAGGATAGGGATAGGGTCCAGAGTGACCTAGACAAATTGGAGGATTGGGCCAAAAGAAATCTGATGAGGTTCAACAAGGACAAGTGCAGAGTCCTTCACTTAGGATGGAAGAATCCCATGCACCGCTACAGGCTGGAGACCAACTGGCTAAGCAGCAGTTCTACAGAAAAGGAACTGGGGATTACAGTGGACGAGAAGCTGGATACGAGTCAACAGTGTGCCCTTGTTGCCAAGAAGGCCAATGGCATATTGGGCTGATTAGTAGGAGAATTGCCAGCAGATTGAGGGAAGTGATTATTCCCCTCTATTCGGCACTGGTGAGGCCACACCTGGAGTATTGTGTCCAGTTTTGGGCCCCCCCACTACAGAAAGGATGTGGACAAATTAGAGAGAGTTCAGCAGAGGGCAACAAAAACGATTAGGGGACTGGAACACATGACTCATGAGGAGAGGCTGAGGGAACTGGGATTGTATAGTCTGCAGAAGAAAAGAATGAGGGAGGATTTGATAGCTGCTTTCAACTACCTGAAAGGGGGTTCCAAAGAGGATGGATCTAGACTGTTCTCAGTGGTAGCAGATGACAGAACAAGGAGTAATGGTCTCTAGTTGCATTGGGGGAGGTTTAAGTGGGATATTAGGAAAAACTTTTTCATTAGGAGGGTGATGAAGCACTGGAATGCGTTACCTAGGGAGATGGTGGAATCTCCATCCTTCGAGGTTTTTAAGGTCAGGCTTGACAAAGCCCTGGCTGGGATGATTTAGTTGGGGATTGCTCCTGCTTTGAGCAGGGGATTGGACTAGATGACCTCCCGAGGTCCCTTCCAACCCTGATATTCTACGATTCTATAAGGAGAGACTTATACTGTACCTCTTCAATGCTCCCAATATTTACAGCGGCACAAGCAGCCATTCCAAAACAAGGTAACTATTTATTAGTCAACCAGCACACTGAACTGAAAGTCCTTAGGTTAGCAAAGAGAGGTAGCAGTTATGCCATAGCCCATCCTACCCAAGCTGCAATGGACTCCATCCCTGGCTTTGTCTCCTTTCCCCCTGTGCCCAGGTCAGAGCTTCCAGCCTCTTCCAGAAGCCTATTTTTTATCATCCCCTGGTCACAGTTCAGTCCTTTCTTCCCTAGGCTGGACCATACTGAGTTCACATTCTCTCCCGTCCCCAAGCTCCCTGCTATTATCATCATCATTTGGCCATCCCTCAATCCAAGGATGATCTCTACCACAGATTTACATATGGGTCCTGCGATGACTCACGAATCTGATCCTGGAACTACAGATTTCCTGACGGGCCAGCTGCCTGCTGGGAGAAAGTTCTTTTTCCTTCCTTCTCTCTCTTTTTAGTTTTGAGGCAAGGCACTTTTCAAAATGGGCCACTGCCAGATGGAGGATGTGACACCACTGGGATCGGTTGGTGGCTTGCTCCTCCCGCTTGTGACAGCCACATCAGTTTTCTTGAGATACGCTTTCAGGGTGTCTTTGAAGCATTTCCTTTGACCACCACGGGATCTCTGACCATGCATGAGCTGAGAGTAGAGGATTTGCTTTGGGAGGCAAGATTCTGGCATCTGCACACAATATCCAGCCCAACAGAGTTGGTGCATGAGGATCATTGCTTCAATGCTGGTGACCTTGGCTTCACTGAGGATGCTGGCATTAGTGCAGCAATCTTTCCATTTGATGCAGAGGATCTTCCAGAGGCATCGTTGGTGATACCTCTCTAGACTCTTGAGGACCTGTTGATGGGTCACCCAGGTTTCGCATCCATAAAGGAGTGTAGGAATAACAATTGTTTTATACACCTGGATCTTGATGTCCTAATGTAGATCCTGCTATTGAGTGTCAATTAATAAATCATTGGAGCTAGCATTGTCTCTTTGAATCCCTTGTCGATCTGGATTGGTTTCAGCCAGTTCCTTAACTCATTCACTCCCACTCATGTCTGCCCTGACAGGGCCCCATTTAGGGAGGACGGGGTGCAGAGTTTTGTACCAGAGGTCTGCTTGTAGCCCAAGCTCCAACCCCAAGCAGAGCTCTTACCTGAAGCACAGTGCAGCAGATCCCTTCCTCCTGAAGCTAGGGTTCTCCAGCTACTGCCACTGCGGTCAGTTTCCTCTGCTGCGCTAGCTCACCCACGCTGCCTGCCTCCACCAATCAGCTGCTGAGATGATATGGAGTGACTTAACTCACCTGGGGCAAAGAGAAGGGGGTTGGTCCCTGGGAGGGGCAGTTATCAGGGCCTCTGCGGGTGGGGAAGGCAAGGATGGGGTCCAGTCAGCATGAGAGCAGGAGCACAGGGGCTCCAATGGTGGTAGTGGGAAGAACACAGGGTTCCCAGGCTCGGAGAATGGGAAAGGGAGTCATTCTCCAGGGAAAGGGAGAGGTGAAGGCATACAGCTGTGCCCTGAGGGAGGACCTATGAGTGTGGGAGGAGCAGATGGGGGGAACAGTTCCTGAGGCAAGAATCCTTGGAGTAGGGAGCTAGGAGCAGCTAAGTGGATCTTGGAGTCAATTTGCCCTCAAAGAAGCCAGCCCCCCACCTCTCCCGGAGAAAAGATTGGGGCAGACCTTTCTGGTCCAGAGCCATCATGGCCAGCAGTGGTTGCAACTTCAAGGACAGGTATGTGTCCGTGCTGTGCTTCAACTTCTGCCACCAGGTGCTGAGCTTGCAGGGGGATGAAGGCTGTGCTGCTGGCCAACACAAAGATTGACCTGTAATCCACCAGCATCCCACACCCAGGTAAATCCCCTTCAGCTACCATCAATGGGCATCTAACAGCTGACGAATGTTACAGTAGCCCCCAAAACCCTTAATCAGGAGTCCCCCATTGTGCTAAATGCCATACAGACCATTAAGATGGCCCAGTTCCTGCCCCACAGATCTCAATCTAATCCTTATAATTCCCTATGGCAGGCAGGCAAGTATAATTATTCTCATTTTTGAGCAATAGGAACTGAGGCACAGCATCCAAACAGAAAATGGTACTTTTAAAAAACAAAAATCACATATATACAAACCCTGAATAACAAATGAGAAAAAAAAAACTCTTAACTTTAAAATAAGTGGCTTTTTTGGCGTTTGGTTTTAAATATTCCCTTGTGAGAATGACAATTCAATCGTAGTATTGTGCTTAAGAGCCTTCTGGAAAGTAACTAGCCTTTAAATAGAAAAGGAGTACTTGTGGCACCTTAGAGACTAACAAATTTATTAGAGCATAAGCTTTTGTGAGCTACAGCTCACTTCATCGGATGCATTTGGTGGAAAAAACAGAGGAGAGATTTATATACACACACACAGAGAACATGAAACAATGGGTTTATCATACACACTGTAAGGAGAGTGATCACTTAAGATAAGCCATCACCAACAGCATGGGGGGGAAGGAGGAAAACCTTTCATGGTGACAAGCAGGTAGGCTAATTCCAGCAGTTAACAAGAATATCAGAGGAACAGTGGGGGGTGGGGTGGGAGGGAGAAATACCATGGGGAAATAGTTTTACTTTGTGTAATGACTCATCCATTCCCAGTCTCTATTCAAGCCTAAGTTAATTGTATCCAGTTTGCAAATTAATTCCAATTCAGCAGTCTCTCGTTGGAGTCTGTTTTTGAAACTTTTTTGTTGAAGTATAGCCACTCTTAGGTCTGTGATCGAGTGACCAGAGAGATTGAAGTGTTCTCCAACTGGTTTTTGAATGTTATAATTCTTGACGTCTGATTTGTGTCCATTCATTCTTTTACATAGAGACTGTCCAGTTTGGCCAATGTACATGGCAGAGGGGCATTGCTGGCACATGATGGCATATATCACATTGGTAGATGCGCAGGTGAACGAGCCTCTGATAGTGTGGCTGATGTGATTAGGCCCTATGATGGTATCCCCTGAATAGATATGTGGACAGAGTTGGCAACGGGCTTTGTTGCAAGGATAGGTTCCTGGGTTAGTGATTCTGTTGTGTGGTGTGTGGTTGCTGGTGAGTATTTGCTTCAGATTGGGGGGCTGTCTGTAAGCAAGGACTGGCCTGTCTCCCAAGATCTGAGAGAGCGATGGCTCGTCCTTCAGGATAGGTTGTAGATCCTTGATGATGCGTTGGAGAGGTTTTAGTTGGGGGCTGAAGGTGATGGCTAGTGGCGTTCTGTTGTTTTCTTTGTTGGGCCTGTCCTGTAGTAGGTGACTTCTGGGTACTCTTCTGGCTCTGTCAATCTGTCAATCACTCCTTTTCTTTTTGCGAATACAGACTAACACGGCTGCTAGTCTGTAGCCTTTAAATAGAAGTGAAAGGGACTTGAAAGTGTCCGTTTCACTCCTGTTTAAAGTATTTCTAATCTATTATTATTCGTAGTAGGTAACACACCTGGAGCCCCAGCTAGGTGCAGTATAAACTCAGGAGGCCTTGCCCTATTAGGATGCATCCAAAAGTTAAATGATCTACTCCAATCTTGGTGAACTGCAAAAAGTAAGTAGCCTAAATGATAGAAATGTTGAAATCAAGAGTTAGTAACAAAGTAAAAATACACCTATTACAATCTACCCAGCGTCCCTTAAAAGTGACTTGCCACAAGATGTCAGAACATGTTAATATTAGAGCAGGAAATATATCTCATCCCTGATCCCTATTCTGCTACTCTACCCTCAAGACCGCACATTCTCCTAGCTACTTGCTTACCAGTAGTTACAAGCACCATGAACTGTTTGTTAAAGCACAGCAGGAGCTACACCGGAGGGTACTTGAGCTAGGGAGATTATATGAAACTTACTAGTCATACAGTTATGACTCCCTCCGAAAACAGCATGCAAAATAGGGCACTGTAGTGGAAACACTGGAAGCTATTTCAGCACCATCAGCTAGCAGAGCAAAGGGCTTGATGGCAAGGTTAAAGAGCTATTCCTTTCTGTTGAGGCTCTTGGTTTTGGAAAGAATATTCAAGATTTTGCATAGTGCTTCAGAAGAATTGCAACATGAAAACCTAAATTTATCAAGTGCAATGGAATTAGTAGGAAGCAATATTGCTGCTCTTCAACCAATGAGAACATCTAAGAGCCAGTGGAAGGAGTTATGTGAAGCTAAAATCATTGCCAAGGAACTTGAAATTGCTATTCCAGGTCAGAAAGTCACAACTGCTGAGCACAGCAGTACCAAAAGACCACCTAACAAAATATCCTTCAAACTGGCCTTGTTTTTTTGTTTCTAGTACACTGGGCCTGTCATCTACAGATGGTCCCAAGAGCACTCAAGAATCTATAATCTGATTTCTACTATACTGTTCTGGACAGAATTCTTACTGAGATTGATAGGATGATTCACCCTCAACTGGAGTTTGCTTTCTGCACTGCTTGTGCAGAGAAGAATTAGATGGTTCATTTGTTCCAGAAATGTTTCAAGGTAAATAAATTATTGAAAACATAACACTTCCAGTATGAGCTAAAACAATGGTGAAAATTTTCTTGATTATGAGAAACGGAAAATAATTGCAGATTCAGCAGGCACCAATTTCAGTGATCTGGATGGAGAAGTCAAAGTTGCCAAGAAGCACATTGTAAGCACATACTTCAATTTCTGAATTCTGGAACATTCTCAACGACTTACCAAGGGGTTACTAGTCTTTGTTGTCTATTGTAGATAGTGGGGTGAGCCATCCAGTTTCTACAGCATCAAATGAGAGGTACTTCTCTGTGCTCAAGAGAGTAAAGGACTACTTAAGCTCCACAATGGGAGATATTAGTAAGTCACTTATGTGTTTCTAAATTTTAGCCTGTGAATGTGAAGCTTCAAAAACATTTAGATAATCAACGAAGCCATTAACAATTTTGTCAAGATGAGACCACAGTATTATCCATTGTTTTAGCTCATGTCTGAAGTATTATGTTTTCAATAATTTATTTACCTTTAAACATTTATGGAACAAAATTATCTAATTCTTTTCACAATTTGGAACATAAGCCATTTAAAAATACAATTGCAGGAGTAAAAAGATTTTAAGCAGATTTTATTTCTCTGCTAAAGATAGCATACAAAGTATCAAAGTTGTGTTTCTGATATCTATGTTAAGGCTCTAAAATGGATACCTCAAGGTTTGGGATTAGGAATATCTTTCTGTATTATTTCCGATTGTTCTTAACTGAAATTAAAATAGAGCTTTAATTGGTGTTTATGTATATACATACATACATTTATTTTTCTTTATATAGGAATTAGATACTGTGCTCCTGTCAGCTAACTTCTAAGTTATTAGCTGCAAAAATGTAGAGTTTTCCAGTGCCTGGGTAGCCCCTCGAATCACAGTTAAAGTTACCCCCGTACCAAAATCTGAAATGGCATCCGGAAAGAAAACAATCCTTTTTCCCCACTAGGTGGCAATGTAACATGTAGGAGAGGGGTGGGCAAACTACAGCCCCTCAGGGCTTCGGATCAGTCCCGCGGGACTGCCCCCCTGTGGTGCCGCAGGCTCCGCGCCACTCAGAAGCGGCCAGCACCATGTCCCTGGGGCCCCAGAGTGGGATGGGGGGGAAGAAGAGGGCTCCCTGCTTTGCCCTTGCTTCCAGGCCCTGCTCCCCGCAGCTGCCATTGGCCAGGAATAGGGAACTGCAACCAATGGGAGCTTCGTGGGAGGTACCCGGAGGTGTGGCAAGGGCAGCCCATGGAGCCCTGTGCGCCGCCCCCCTCAGGGGCCGTGCAGGGATGTGGTTCTGACCACTTTCTGGAACAGCACGGTGTGGGGCCAGGGCAGGCAGCCCCAGTGCATGCCTCTGCCACCCCAGAGCCATCCCCTAACTCCCTAAGCCCCCTGTCTGCACCCCAACTCCCTGCCCTGAGCCCCACTGCACTCCACACCCCAACCTCCTTCCCTGAGTCCCCTCATGCACCCCACACCCCTCCTCTGTCCCAATCCCTTGCCCTGAGCCCATTCCTGCACACCGCACTCCCTCCTGCACCCCAACCCCTTGCCCTGCATACAATTTCTCCAGGCAGATGTGGCCCTTGGCCCAAAAAGTTTGCCCACCCCTGCTGTAGGAGAAAACTGAAGCACATAGACTTTGTAAAAATATCCTAAAAAGTTCCCACTTCACCACTGGGTTTTATCATCTTCAGTGTGCCAAAGACACAATTTAATGGTGCCCAGCAAAGCAATAAATTGCTTGTAAGCAGCATCTGGCTGAATAGGATACAGACCAGGCCTGCAGCTAAAGCAAAAGTGGCTGGGAGAAGCAACCATATTTGTGGCAAATATGAATATCTGTCCCTTTGAATGTGCAGGTACCAGATTTGTTACATGTCACCAGGATGTTGCAACTATCTCTATTCAAAAATCTACCCAGAAATGAAGCAGATGAAAAAGCTGGATGTCCCTCAATGGCTGTCTGTTTGAATGAAATCTAAGGGTATATCTACACTGCCATTAAAAACACTAAGCAGGCTAGTGCCGGCTGACTCAGGCTCAGGGGTGGTTTAACTGCAGCGTAGACATTTGGGCTCACGTTGGACCCTGTAAGGTGGGAGGGGCCTATAGCTCAGGCTGTAGACCTGAACATCTACACTGCAGTAAAACAACCACTTAAGCCTGAGTCAGTTAGCACCAGCCAACCGCACGTGTCAAGTTGGAGTGCAGACATACCCTAAGAAGTTGAAGACTCTGTAGGATAGAAACAAGGACCTGAACCATATGTACTTGACCATATACTTCTTGGCCCACAGCTTTCTCTTGCACTGTGAGTAGACATTCTTGTGCTCCAGTCATCTTTCCACGAAGAAGAGGGTGCTGCTACAGGAGTCAATGTAAAGGCCATTTAGCTTTGGAACTCACTCCTCTCCATAGGCTAAAAGAGCCCAAATCTGTTGAAGCTTAGAACAGTGAGAAGCATATCTATTCCCCCTGGCTTTTAGAGAGGGCACAGCATCAGGAGGATGGAGGACTTTTCCTTGCCTATTATCTGCCCAGCTTTTGGCAGTCAGAGGTTTGGTGAAAATTATGGAGTTGTAAAAATTGGGTTTTTAAATATAGTCAAGAGGACATAGAGCCCTGGATAGGACTTAAAGGATACAGACACTCTGACATCTCAAATGTCCTTAGTCATTTTTTCCAATATAGGATATAGAATCAGTGTTGTAGAAAGAACCTTCACAAATAAGGGACAAAAAAAGCTTAGACTAAAAACAAAGTACATACCAAAACGCTCTTATGTTCTGCCAGCAAACAAGCTATACATATAGAAATCAGTAATGGAAAAGTTTCAAGTTTTTACTCTTAAATAATTTTATAATGAATATGACATAGATGTAAACAGTTTTAATGCTAAGATAGATGTAAACATCTGTTTGTGCAAATGAACTTTTAACAATATGGCTTTTTACTTTTGTCTTCCATTATTTCAGCAACAGTGTACTTTAATCTACTTTTGCAACCTATGATTAGCTACATAAAATTGCTCCAGAAAATTATTATTAATAGCCTCATTTGCGCTATTAAACTTATTTTACAGCTTGATTGCAAATGAAAATATCAGGTAAACATAACAGAACACACCCATCCTGCCAAGTGTACTGTACAAAGATGTTTAATACTTCAGTATCTAATTGCATATTTGTTTTCCATATGCTCAACCATTTCTCCAATTTGTGTGCACGCATGCTTAGATAGTAATAGATCTGCATAGACAAAAAATGCAACTATCAAGTGGTAAAAAAGCCATATGTACCCTGACTTACACCAAAAGCAATATATACCCTGGCCACACAGGAATTGGAGCAACTGCGAAGTCTACATTGATACTGAAGTTCGAACACTGACAAGTCTCTTTTTTGACTGTAGTGTTTTAATACAGTTAAAGAATTAAGACAAGTACAGTAAATGGAAAAATGTTTCACATGTTTTGATGATCAGCATCAAAGTCATTTTGCTTTTGGATGTGTTGGTTTTGCTTTTAAATATCTAGCAATTTTCTCTTAAAGAAATATTACTACTCTCGACTGGAAGCTGCAAGATTTTGAAATACCTCAGGCTCACCTGTTATTTCTAACTAGATCTGACTCAGTGTCTGAGATAGCGATTCATAACCTATTGTAACTGGTTTCTATAAGTTTTTAAACTAGATTTTTCTAATTTTTAAAAATCTAGTCAAAATTAAAATAAGCAGCTGACTAGTAATCATAAGAAGCCACAGTAAACAGAAAAATACCGAATATCATACAAAGAATAGTTTACTTGTACATGTTCAAAATAAAATAAAATCCTATTTTACAAAAAAAGCAGAACTAAGAATCACATATCGACTTTATTGACTCAATTGTTCTAAAACTACCTTAATGTTCTTTGAGAAAATCATCAAATTAGTACTTATAAGTCTACAGGTTTAGCAGTTGGCAGGAGTTTTGCTTTTGATATTGGATTCTTTGGAGATCCCCTGTATCGAGCCTTTTCTTTTCCTGTAGCACTTTTCCTGAGGGTACTTTTATCTGGTGTGGCAATCAGAATGTTTATACTTGAGTTCATTTTTACAGCAGCTTTTGGTGCTTCATGATTGGTTAGATCTTCTAGAACAGACTTTGATGGGTTACAAATAGTCACTTTCTGTTTGCAGATTCTAACTGTTTTCACAGAAGCATCAGCCTGCTCTAGCGAATTTATCAATTTTGAAGATTTGGATTCTAAGTCTAGTTCAGATGATGTAGAAACTTGTGTGCGTGTAGTTTCACAATAGAGCAATGAAACTGTGGAATTCTTTGAGAACTTTTCTGTACAGGAGGATAGTGCAGTATCATAGCTTACGGATTTAACAAGAGGAGAACAAACTTCACCAGGTTTTGCCAATTTATAGCTTACAGATTGTCTGTTAGAGTCTAAGAGGGAGTTTATCCTTCTTACAGACTGGCGGACAGGAGTACGTTGAAACTTAAGAGGTGGTTTAGTTTTGCTTGCGGAACATGGATCGTTTAATGAAAGTTTGTTGAACCAGTGTATGTGGTCAGAAACCTTTCCATGGTCAGAAACTGGTAAAGTTTTAGGGACAGTATTATCATAACCTCCAGTCTGCAAGTACTGTTTGCCAGGACTGTTTTTAGACTCCAACAACTGTGAGACAAGGAGCTCCCCAGCCGCAGTAGACTCACCATTATCTTTTTCTGAATTACGGGACTTTAGCTCGCACTCTTCAACAACTCTTTCCAACTGTTCCAGTTCCTCACCTTCTTTTCTTCTGAGGGAATCTATTTTCTTTAAATTATCTTTTGAATAACTGTTCTGAAAAGTTAACCTGTCCTCCCTGGACATTACCTGAGGCATACTAAGTTCTGGTGCATCTTCCATGCCCAATTTCTGCGTCTGAAGTTCAATCTCAATAGGATTTTGGAAGCAGTTTTCCTCCACAACCTTGATTTCATCTTTACTTGATTGATATTTGTCAGTGGTAGAAGATTTATTAGCAAACTGGTTAAACTGATCCTTGGATTTTTCAGCTGCCAGACTCTCAGCTGAAGTTTCAACAAGGTCCTTCTCTTGATTAACACCTGTGAGACAGGGATTTTCACTTAACTTTTCTTCTGTTAAATCTGATACAGGAGACTTTGCATCACCTATTAAATTTTGAAGATTGCTTCCAGATTCAGAAAATGCTTTTTTAATTTTCAATAATGTTTCTGTTGTCAAGTTATTCTCATCCACACAAACCGAGTACTCCCGTAGACTATTATCTTGCTTATGATTTCCAGTAGTGGCTCTTAAGTCATCTGGAATGGCAGGTGGCTTTCCAACAACAAGAACAGGTTCTGAAAAACAACCTCCTGCTTCAAGATATTCCACGAGACTTGCTTCATTGTTGCTGGTGCCATGAGAATGTGTAATATTGGGTCCATTCCAAGACATTCGGTAATTTGCTTTATCATGTTTTGGAGTTAGCAAGTTCTCCTCCGACTTGCTCATTATTTGTGAACCTTGAAAGAAGTTTGATAGAATTATTTGTTTAGCCTTAGTCCTCATAGAACATTAACTAAACCAGACAAAACTTTTGCTGATAACTCAAGTTATTAAAAAAAACCATTACGAGTTTAAAGCCATGCCATTCACTGAAATTGAGAGACTTACACTATTTTCTTTCAAAGAAAGGAAAGTCCTTCATAAACAGGTTACAATATTAAAAGAGAGCAATTAGGTTCAAGCGTCAAAGAAGCAAGGCATGATATAATGCAAATATTTATTATTTTTATACATACAAAAACTGGCCTCTAATTGGCCAATATAAATTATCTGTTGCTTCCTAAGAAGCTTTAATATTGTCTAACTGCTTTTCACTTTCAGTGCTTTCAATAACTCAAGATATCAAAGCAATCATTAGGTTTTTAATCTATCTTTACTCCACAAAAATACTGAATATAACTAATAAAAAGAGAGCTTGTAAGTATTGCAAGACATTTACCTTTCTTTGAGAATTGTTCACCGACACATGTGCTGAAAAGCGTATCTGTCTTTACAGGTTCAACTCTGTTTTCCAAGTCTTGTTGACTTGCAAGTCGCCGGCCAATATTTTCAGATCCTTTACCAACTGGACATCCAGTTAAAATATTCTTAAGCAGAAGGGGGTGGGGGGGAGAAAAAACTAATCTTAATCTTTTTAAAAAGCTGAACATGAGGAAGTCATTTAGATCTTCATTTACTTTCTAGGCCTTTTCGATTTTGGATGTCTGCAATTCAGAAAATACTTTTCCAATTTGCAGCAACCTCTAAAAGTGAACTTCTTAAATACGAAATTAAAAAATGTTTAGTAAGTCAGACCTGGTTTTAGAGTTCTGGATACTGTACAGTATCCAGAACACTCTACACTTGTCCTTAAACATTAATTGGTCTGAAACTTGAAAAAATTTCAAATGGAGGTGCAGACCCCTTTGGAAATCTTAGGCTTAGTTCACAGACCATAGGCTGAAAACCACTGCCATAGAATAAGCTACAAGAAAGATGAATAGGATAGTAGAAGTGTACTTACCACATCTTTGCTGCTTTTTCCCAGACTAAATTTCAGACGTAATGACCTGCGAACCATTTCTTTTCGGCTAATCTTTGGAGAGAAGCAACCAGTTTTTCCTGATTCAACCCTGGTAAGTTGAATAATTGTTTTTAAAAAGTGCATGGAAAGATAAATTCAATATATATTCTTCTACTCTTTATTTTGAACTTTTAGTGCAAAAGGTGCTCTGCACTAGTGCTTCACAGAAAGAACTTTGATAAGCATAAATAAAATAAATTTCAAATACTAGAAAAAGGACCAATGAGGTTCTATTTAAAATATTATGTAAAAAGTTCTGACACTAATAAGGCGATGTTCAAGAAATTGAACAGGTACAAAGAGCAAATAATAATACCAAAAAACTCAAAGATTAGGGTCAAGCAATTAAAAAAATTAAATTAATCGCATTGTTAAACAATAGAATACCATTTATTTTAAATATTTTTGGATGTTTACGACATTTTCTAACATATTAATTCTAATTACAACACAGAATACAAAGTGTACAGTGCTCACTTTATATTTTTTATTACAAATATTTGTACTGGAAAAAAATGGATTTTTAATTCACCTCAAAAGTATTGTAATGCAATCTCTATCATGAAAGTTGAACTTACAAAATGTAGAATTATGTACAAATTATGCATTCAAAAATAAAAAATGTAAAACTTTAAAGTCTACAAGTCTACTCAGTCCTACTTTTTGGTCAGCCAATTGCTCAGACAAACAAGTTTGTTTACATTTGCAGGAGATAACACTGCCCACTTCTTGTTTACAACGTCACCTGAAAGTGAGGCGTTCACATGGCACTGTTGTAAGTGCCAGATTCGCTAAAGATTCATGTCCCTTGCAACACTGGCTACAAAAGTGCCATGCGAATGGCTAGTCTCACTTTCAGGTGACATTGTAAATAAGAAGCAGGCAGCAGTATCTCCCTGTCAACGTAAACAAACTTGCTTGTCTTAGCAATTGACAGAATAAGAAGTAGGACTGAAGGAACTTGTTTTACTCTGTTTTGTTTTTGAGTGCAGTTATGTAACCAAAAAAAACACAAAAACAAAAACTGCATTTGTAAGTTACACTTTCACGATAAAGAGATTGCACTTCAGTACTTGTATGAGGTGAACTGAAAAATACTATTTCTTTTGTTTATAATTTTTACAGTGCAAATGTTTGTAATCAAAAATAATATTAAGTGAGTACTATGCACTTTGTATTCCGTGTTGAAATCAATATTGAAAATGTAGAAAAACATCCAAAAATATTTATTAAATTTCAGTTGGTATTCTATTGTTATAAGTGCAATTAATCATGATTAATTTTTTTAATCCTGGTTAACTGACAGCCCTAATCTTGATTCCCAAGAAAGGAATTAACATTTGTATGCTTTAGAAATCCATGATTTAGAAATGGATGAGACTGAAGTATGATGTACTGAAAATACAGAAACAGAGGGATGGATATTATAAAGGGGTCAGGATCCACCAAGAACTGAAATAAGCTATTAAGGCATAAACAATTCCTTGAAAATGGACAGTTTAAAAAAAACAAAACTAAACTAAAAAAAATTTTTTTTAAACGCTTCCAGTATCCCCAAAGAATCAGTTTCTTTAAAATGCTAAAAAGTAAAAAGCTAATATTTAGTCCAGTTTAACTTGAATTATGACAAGAGAAAGGAACTTGCTTGATTTAATTATGTGTGTGTCCGTACATGCATGCTTTAGTCCATGTTCATTTCAAAACAAAACCCAAATGTAATGGCAGTTTGGTATGGACACTTCGCCACTAAGATCTGGACAGATCATCAATTCACTTTATATGTGGCAAGACACGATCCTTTCAATATAAAAGCTTCTAAATAAATCAATAAAATAATGTTGAGATTGTCTTTATCCATAAGACAGTAAAGGGCAATCCTTTTTCATTTTGCTTTTCAATTCACTTTTAACAGTGTGCACTCATAGCTTCTGTGAATTAAAGACAAGCTACCTGTACATTTTTTTACTTGCAATTCTTTTACTTCTTCGATTTCCTGTACTTGACAGATGCTTTTCACTGGTGACTGAAGGAGACAGTGAACTCCGAGATGTCTCGAGAGAGACACAAGGGCTTGCTTCAAATTGAGCTACAGGAACAAAAAAAAGTCACATGTACATGATAAGAATACACCACCTAAACAAGAACGAGTTTGTTAAAATAGAAACCTCTAATGCCACTTCTATTTTCTTTTAAAGCAAGTGTCTTATTTTCACCTTAACCATTAGCAACTAAGTTTAAAAAAAAAAAACAAAAACACCCACACACATAAAAAACTCATTTGTTCAGCAGTGTTCTTGAGAGAACTGACAAAAACAATTAATTCTGTTTGTTTGTAGTCTTACATAAAAGAAGAGGGGGAATTCACCATACCCCAAAACAACCTTTGTTTTGACACCAAGAGGTGGGAGAACATATATGCTGCTGGTTTCACATCTTAAGTTATTTCCATACAGATTAGTTAGAAGATCATTGATCAAAAGTTGTCAATATCAAAATTAAATTTAAGTTTTTGTTTTAAGATCAACAGTGTCTCTTTTCATTTTTAATCTTTGACAACACTAGATCAAGTATAAGTTCTTAAAACTCTCTTCTGGCTAAGTGTTGTAGAAGTATAACAATAAAGGATATGATGTTTTATCCATCAGCCTGCACAGAAAGCTGAGCTGTGAGGCTAGCATTTTCTAAAACATTAGTACTTATCATACCTGCTGTGAAGTATAGATTAAGTAAAGAATCTTCACTATTTATGTTAACACTTAGTGCCCACTGAGTGAAGATTCTTTAAACACTTAGTGGGCAACAAGTGCTTTCCAAACATTAAAGGAGGACTGTTCCTGCTCTGTAAGATCACAACACAATGACAAAGAGGTTAGAAGAAGAACAGGAATAGGTAGTTTATATATGTAATTCAACTCAGTTTGCAATAAGCAGGCTAATAAGAATGGATCTTTATTAAAGACTTAAATATAGCCAGGATAGTGGTCTTGCAGATAAACTCAGAAATTGTAACATGCAATGACACAGAATAAGGCAGAGGTGATTGAGAGAGAAAACTGACAAACCTGGAACAACAAGCCCGGCAACACAGGCAGTATGGAGGAGATGAGGTCAATACAAGCGTGACAAGGAAAGAAAGTAGGGTGGGGCAAATTTAGGCAGAGCTTTGAAGATGAGGACAAGGTTAAATTTGAAGCAATAGAGAATAGGGAGCCAGTGGAAGGATTCAGAAGGAAGATTACTTTAGCAGCTGAATTTTGTATGATGTAAAAGGACAACACTGTGTTTAGGAGACCACGGCAATATACTAGGCAAAATATGGAGAGATTTGACTATGACCTAGATCAGGGATTGGCAACCTTTGGCACACGGCTCATCAGGGAAATCTGCTGGCGGGGCAGGACGGTTTGTTTACCTTCAGCATCCGCAGGTTTGGCTGATCAGAGCTCCCACTAGCTGCGGTTTGCCGTTCCAAGCCAATGGGGGCTGGGGGAAGCGGTGCGGGCCAAGGGATGTGCTAGCCACTGCTTCCTGAAGCCCCCATTGACCTGGAACGGCAAACTACGGCTAGTGGGAGCTGCAATCGGCTGAACCTGTGGATGCTAAAAGGTAAACAAACCATCCCAGCCCGCCAATGGATTTCCCTGACACTGCGTGCCAAAGGTTGCTGATCCCTCACCTAGATATATGGTATAAGGAGAGAAAAATTAAAAAAAAACGAAAACAAAACAAACAAAAAAAAAAACACCCTTCAGACTGCAGGAGTGACTAATGGGAAAGATGGTCATTTTGTGACTAGTGAAACACAGAAGGCTGGGGAGAAAAGAAAAGGAATTCTATTTTGGCCATTTCAGGTAAATTTTCAGAGTGTCTAAGTCTTGAGGTCCTCGACTTTCATTGGTTGCTTTTGAAAATTTACCTTTCAAGCTTTAACAAGATGTTCGAGAGGAGCTGCTACGGAGAAGCCTAAATGCAGAATTGGATGGATAGAGACAAGTCAGTTATGGATACATAGATTTCAGAGAGTTATCAGCACAGATCGTAGCTGAAACAATGTGACCTGATAAGATCTCCCACAGACAGGGTGCAAAGCGCAAGGAACGAAGGTAATTAAATTGTTATTTGAGTACAATTGCTCTTCTATGAACTACCCACTAAGAGCAATATAGATTTCAAGGCATTAACAACAGCACAACCTGAAAGCCTTCAAGCTACAATGTAAGTCACTGTACCTGATGCTGGTGTTGAGGCGCTGGTAAAAAAGCTACTTGAGAGCAATTCGAAAGCAAAATTATGCTTCAGGGACCGCCTTTTCTTGCTAGAGAAGCCTTGAGAAGAATCAGTTGGAAGTTTACGCTTGGTGCTTGGAGTAAGAATCAATGGAGTCACTGATGGAAAGACTACAATTAATAAAGCTGTATCTGCAATAAGTGCTTAAAGTTGAGAGCTTACGAAGATACAAACAATATAGTATTTAAGTCAGCTTTAATATAGTATAAACAATATAGTATTTAAGTCAGTTTCTCCAGAAGCAGTTATTCTAAACTGAACCAAAACGCATGCATTTTAAAACAGGCATGGCACTCAAATAGCTTTAATAAATTTTGCATAGGAAAGTAAAAAAAATTAATATGACAAGAAAATATAGGTGGGAAGAGTTTTAGCTGCATTCTTCATTGCAAGAAAACAAACAGTTACCTTTTGCAAGTTTATAAGCTGACAAAGCAAAGCAAGATAAATATATTTGAATTGAAGCATAAATTCATTCTCTAATACTCAACATGGCTGCGTGCTCCCTACTGTATTCAAGCCTTGGTTTTCATTAGATAAAAGCAGATTAATTTCTAATCCTAGAACTGATCAGTGCTAGCAGCTCTAAGACTAAATGCAGTATCCTCACTGAAAATGTAACTATATTCAATTTTGACCAGAAACTTTGTTTAGAAACTCATATCCCTTTGAAATAAAACTAAATTCACTTTAGTTTCAGCCTTACTAGAATATAGTCCACAAATCTAAAGATACTGCATGAGGCTCTATTTAGTGCAAACAAACACTAAATACCTACCATTTCTGTCTCGCTGAGGTGTAGTGGAGGGTGTTCTGTTAGATTTAAGTTTATTCAATGCTCCACTAACAATATCTGAAATGCAAGACATACCAAGCAATCAAGCTTTAATATTGACTTGTCTTGCTCTATTTTTTAAAAGAGGTATTATTTTATGTGAAAGGGGCACCATCGACGACAAAGAAATCAGTAGTCTCCTTGATGTTTTAAAACATTTTTAAAAGGAAAATATGGGCAGCATTATCTCCTGTAAATGCAAACAAATTCGGTTGTCTTAACAACTGGCTGAACAAGAAATAGGATTGAGTGGACTTGTAGGCTCTACAGTTTTGCATTGTTTTATTTTTGAGTGCAATTACGTAACAACAACAACAAAAATCTACATTTGTAAGTTGTACTTTTGCAAAAAAAGATTGCACAACAGTTCTTGACTGAGGTAAACTGAAAAATAGTTTCTTTACCATTTTTACATTGCAAATATTTGTAATCAAAAATATAAAGTGAGCAGTGTATACTTCGTATTCTGTGCTGTAACTGAAATCAATATATTTGAAAATGTAGAAAAAATCCAAAAATATTGAAATGTATTAAATTGGTTTTCTATTGTTTAACAATGCGATTAAAACTGCAATTAATCACGATTTTTTTTTTGCGTTAATTGTGTGAGCTAACTGTGATTAATGGACAGCACTAATATATAAAGTGTGTGTGTGTGTGTGTGTATATAAAAAAACATATATATACATACACAAACACACACGTAACCATGATTATTATTAACACTCACCTACCCTAATAAATTAACAGCCATCTATCAAGGATTTTTTGGAAATAATAAAATTCTACCTACTATGCATGGAAAAGGACTAGTAGACCCTTCCATTCAAATGACTTTATCAACAGGTTTAATTGGGGAGCATTTCAGAGGTATCAGTGCATCTTCAAATAGTTTGCAGACTGATTTAACTAAACTGACTTAGAAATCAATGTGATTAAAATTGGTCCAATATTTATGAGTGCTTAAATCAATTTAGGTTAATTTGTTGAATAGAAGGGACTACTAGTCCATTCTCATCGTTGTTTCAGATCTTCCAAGTAATGTAATAGATTGAGGCCAATATGCTGATTAGAAGATTAATTTTTAAAAAGTGATCAGCGAAGTTTGGGAAAGAGTTAAATTCTTTACACATGTGCTGGTTAAAATGGGAAACAAAATACAGACAGTCTGCAGTAAATGCAATGTGTCAATTTAGAATTCAGTAGGCATTTTTAGAGTAGGGAAGTCATATGATACTGTTTAAGGAGTTTTTTTATTGCCAAGAGTACATAAACATACCTATTCCTATTTTAATATTCGATAGGCTTTCATGAACTAAATTATCAATTTCTCTAAGCAATCAAATCTAACCTAGACAATGAATGTGATTGTTTAGGTTTGTAGATCCCATACCATGTATTCATTTTGCAAGCTACCTGAACGCCTCACGTGAGCAACACGAGACAATAAGTATCTCATAGCCAACATATTCTGTCAAGTTTGATAGCTTCATAAAATATATAGTCTGGAGAGAAAGATCCTGTGTGTGTAATTTTGTGACTTTAGTGCTCATGAAAGCAAGCAACTAAAAATCACAGGCTAGCTATAAAGCCAGGTTTAACATGAATAAGCTTTTTCTCAGAACAGTGCTCTGCCAGATCATTTGTGTTCCAATTTACAATACCAGAGTTATTCCAGTCCTGGCCCTCTCGAACAAAAATGCCAACTGTGTCAGAGGTTGTGTGGTCATTTTATGTGAAAAACTCACTCACTAAAGAGTGGGAAGACACCTCAAAACCATTTTCATTTGCAACTCAAAATAGGATTTGAAACCAGGTCTCCAGAGGCTAAAACATTATCCTGCCACACACAGCCTGAAAGAAAATAACCTTTTTGGTCAGAATGAAGAGGACATGCAAAAGAAATGTTATGGCATGACTGCACAACCTAGTAGTTTTTACATCAATAATTATGAAATGTTAAGACATTTATAACAGGTTTCACAAAGTTGGAAAACTTCACCATTTTCAACCTGAGCGTAGCAAACTTCACAGCCAGTTCATACAGCAGTCTGTGATGCTTAGGTAGAAGGGGGTCCTCTTGAGATGCATGGATTTAGTTTTCTACATAGTCCTAAAGACACAGTCGAGTCTATTTTCATATTTACTCATTGAACTGTAGTCAGTCAAATTTTCAGTACATGTACTCACCCCCAACACTTCGTCTTCTCCTTCTCTTACACTGACTAGGAGATTCACTTTCTTCATAGCCTTTCAGTGAAGGAGTAGAATCAAGAGCATCAATACCTAACATAGCAGGTATTTTTTCCAGGATAAATTCCGGTACACGTCCTGAATTAGATGTTTATAGAATTTTTAAAAAAATGGAAACTATGGTAATATAAACATATTTGTATTTAATATAAATAAATGCATAGTCATTTCAACAAATGCTATTCAGTTGTCATCTTACCAATATCTGCTGCATGATCAATAAGTGTTTGCACAACAGCAGCCTGCAAACGAAGCTTTTTTTCTGTGTTAACTGACATCTTTTCATTATCACTTGAGTGCAAGAGGTTTGGGGCAAAAATCACTGCCAGATTACTGCTATCCATTTTGTTCTCATTGGATCTTATTAAAAAGAAAGAAAAGATAAGAGCTTGCAAATATCAGTTTTGTCTTTACATTCTCTCTTGATCAGAACATAAGCAGTGGGGATAGAGAAGACAGGCTAATGCAAATGTTTAGTTGAAGTGGAAGACACACACTAAGATTTAAGGGCATATTCAAGACACTTACACCACATGGCTTATACATGCTATTTAGCTTAAGAGTTTCCACAGCTGATCAGTTTTCACAAGAGTAAGAGGATCATCCAGATGGGGGTAATCCCATATTAGTTGCTCTTTTGGAAAAGAAGAGATGGAAATATGGCAGCCAGAAAACTGAAATAGGAGTCAAGTTCCTGGTACATGAAGACTCTATGACATACACTCCAAAAAGTCAGGAGATTACGTAATGCTTACATTATTACTGGTAAATGAATGTCATTAAGAATATTTATAGTCCTAATACTGAGCAGAGAAAATTACAGCACTTCTCTGTTTTTAAGACATATTATAGGAATTCTCAGAGTTGGTTACAAGTACCACACCTATATTTCTCTACTTACCTTAGGGACACATTTCTGAGAAAGTTGAAAAAGTATCGCAAAGTATCTATTGCTCTGTCAGTCACAAGACAGGAAAGCAGTATTGTGGCAGTGTTCTTCTCCTCATTTTCTAGGTGCTGAGCCTTGAAAAGAGCTTCCTGCAGATCAATTGGAAGGATCGGCTCTGGTAACTCTCTAAAGAACTGTTTAAGAAGCCCTGCAACGTCACATGGCAGTGCTGCAGGTAGGCAGTTTTCACCTTGATCGAGTTGATTCTGAAATGGTTCATAACTAGCATAAGTTGAGGCCTTCAAAAGTGATTTATTAGATGTCTTATCTTTACCAGTTTGTAGTCTTAACATTAGAGCCCTACCAAAATTCACATCCATGGAAAGACCGGCATTTCTCAAATTGGGGGTCCTGACTCAAAAGGGAGTTGCAGGGGTGGGGAGTGGCAAGGTTATTTTAGAGGGGTCGCAGTATTGCCACCCTTACTTCTGCACTGACTTTAGAGCTGGGTGGCTGGAGAGCGGAGGCTGCTGGACAGGTCCCTAGCTCGAAAGGCAGAATCCCGACAAGTGCAGTGCAGAAGTAAGGGTGGCAATACCTACCATGCCATCCTTCTGCACTGCTACTGGTGGCAGCGCTGCCTTCAGAGCTGGGCTCCCAGCCAGCAGCTGCCACTCTCCAGCTGCTCAACTCTGAAGGCAGCGCCACTGTCAGCAACAGTGAAGAAGTAAGGGTAGCAGTAAAGCAACACCCCCAACAATAAATTCAGAAGACACTCCCCACACACACACACACACACCCTTTCTGGGTCAGGACTCCTATAATTACAACACTGAAATTTCAGATTTCAATAGCTAAAATCATGAAATTTATGATTTTTAAATTTCTATGGCCATGAAATCGACCAAAATGGACCCTGAATTTGGTAGGGCCCTACTTATCATACACAAGGAGTTACATGCCCTAATCCCCTAGCCACACAGCAGACAAGATACTGTGTTTTATCTCAGATTGTCCCAGTTTTAATTCTCCATTTTTTTTCATATAAGCATAATACCTGGTGATGAATCATAGTCAGAGATACTTTTTATTTATTATTTCTGGATTTATAGTTTCTCCCCAGCCTACCTTGCTGTGGGAGAAAGCTACCAAGTTTAAGTTCCCATGATATCTAAAAACAAACTTTTTTTGTTATTCTCGTGTCCTTTCTCACACACTCCAGAAAGCTGAAAAAATAGTTTTTTGGTTGTTTCAATAACTATACACAAAGGACTGAAATTTGTCTTCTGGAGGGAGGTGAAGATGGTCCAGTGACTAGTGATCAGAAAGCTTATCAAAACTACTCCCAGCACAAAACATGATTGCTTCTAAAGAGAAAAGGAGTACTTGTGGCACCTTAGAGACTAGAATTTATTAGAATTGTTTATTAGAATTATTGGAAATCTCTCCTCTGTATTTTCCACCAAATGCATCTGATGAAGTGAGCTGTAGCTCACGAAAGCTTATGCTCTAATAAATTTGTTAGTCTCTAAGGTGCCACAAGTACTCCTTTTCTTTTTGCGAATACAGACTAACACGGCTGCTACTCTGAAACCTGCTTCTAAAGAGAATCAGAAAGTTAGACATATAGACACTTAAGTGAAATGTAGCTCAAGTCCAATACAATCACTCTTAATAAATACATACATACCTTTAACGTTTTTAAACGAACAAAAGATCCAGATTTCCTGAAGAGTCCTTCAGTGTGAACGTGCTCTTCTAAATATTCGCAAGCATCAACAAGAAAGCTGAGGAAAGAAAGTCACAGTATGTTTTATATCTTTGCACTGTTCAATTTTCCTGTGACAAATAATGTCACAGAAAATATTATTTTAGAAAACGTTTGCTTTCTCCAATCACAATAAGAAACTGAAAGCAAATGCAAGTGAGTGACAACCTTATGGGGTTCCTGTCTGTTTTCCAACCTCTCTTTCCAAGAAAGAATTCCCTTCCCCTGAGAAGCCTGACCAGTCCCAGAAAAGCAATTGTGGAATGCCTCTCTATTTTGAAAAATATTTTTTGTTGGAGGAAGAGAAAAATGTGTCACTCAAAATTAAAGCATCCAATAATGTAGACAGCCCCAAAGTAAGTATGGTTCCAGTTTAAAAACACACAATCTTTACTTACCTTGGAATACTTCCATACTCTGGTACAACAGACTGAGGTAATGAATGAAGCAATATTCCAAAGACTTTGCCCTAAAATGCAAAACTCAATTAATGTTGCTCAAACAGCTATGAAAATTTTACCAGGGTAATACTGCAGAAATATAGACAAATACATAGAGCACAACACAAGAATTGAAGAGAAAGCCAAAACTTTTGGATAAGAATTGATGTCATACTAATTGTAAAAGGGACCCTGCCACCTTTAAAAAGATACTTACTTGTAAAAAAAAAAAAAAAAAAAAAAAAAAAAAAAAAAAAAAAAAAAAGTAAACAGTAAATACATTTCAGATAACATGAAAATTACCATAACAAAGATTAGAATACTCCCTATTTTCCAAGTTTGCTTATTTTGCCCATTTTATACCACTTTATCTACAGTCAGCTTCCCCATGTCCCGCATGAAACCATGAAAGTTAGCAGGTATACTAAGGGGCTGATGTAGCATCTAAAGTCATTTTCCAAACAGACTGGGTTCTTTTTACAACGCATATTTTAATTGCTGTTAAAAAGCAGCCATTTTTACCCAAGATAGTCATTGCCATTGAGGGATGATCAACCTCAATCCTGTAATGGAACACCCTAACACATTTATCATTTGCATTCACAAAACAATGATAGGTCTCTACTGCTTGTGGCTCAGTGGCAAGGCTCTAGGTTCCCATAATGAAATTAATTATAAGAACTCATGAAATATTTAAAGTAGCTTTAAAATAAAAGCAGTTTTGGCATAATCTATGGGGCAAGTGAAAACAATTCTAAAACAATTTGTGCACCAGTCTTATGGATTATAAATATATTTTATATATTGCACTTTCAAAAATATACATTAAACTCCTAATCCTGGTCAGTTTCTCTCCAAGGACAGCAGTGTTTGGAAAAGAAGCCAGCCTTTGGTGTGGAGGCAGTAGGCCAAGTATGTTGACTGTCACTTTTCTGGGAAAAGAGAGGCAGCTGTAAAGAGGCTTATCCAGGACTCTTTGCCTGAGACATAGGTGGGAATGTACAGCCTACAGGGTGGAGGAGGAAATCCTTTTGGCACCAAGAAACCACTTCCCTCCACTCCCCAGGGAGCCGAGCCAAACCAGCCCAGAAGGAGGCTATTCCAACTCATGCTGACCAGGGATCAGCTGTGTGTATTGTGTTCCAATTCCCATCAAGGTGCTTGTGGAGCAAGGCAAGCAAGGCTGGCACAAAGCAAATGTCAGGGAAATACTCAGCTTCATGCTGCATCAGCAGCACAAAGTCACCTCAGCAAGACCCAGGATTTGGGTCCCTTGCATGCTTTCTAATTAAATATAGTTAGGGCCCTACCAAACGCATGGTCCATTTTAGTCAATTTCATGGTCATAGAATTTTAAAAATAGTAAATTTCATGATTTCAACTATTTAAATCTGAAATTTTATAGTGCTGTAATTGTAGGGGTCCTGACCCAAAAAGGAGTTATGGGGGAGGGGGGTCGCAGTACTACTACCCTTACTTTTGTGCTGCTGCTGGCAGTGGCGCTGTCTTCATAGCTGGGCAGTGGGAGAACAGCAGCTGCTGGCCAAGAGCCCAGCTCTGAAGGCAGAGCCACTGCCACCAGCAGCACAGAAGTAAGGATGGCATGGTATAGTACTGCCACCTTTTCTGCACTACTGCTGGCGGGGCGCTGCCTTCAGAGCTGGGTGCCCGGCCAACAGTCGCCACTCTCCGGCCTCCCAGCTCTGAAGGCAGTGCCAAAGTAAGGGTGGCAATACCACGACTACCCTAAAATAACTTTGAGACCCCCCCTCAAATTCCTTTTGGCTCAGGATCCCCCAGTTTGAGAAACCCTGGTCTCCCCCCCCATAAAATCTGTATAGTATAGGGTAAAAGAACACAAAAGACCAGATTTCACGGAGGAGACCAGATTTCACCATCTGTGATGTGTTTTTCATGGCCATGAATTTGGCAGGGCCTTAAATATAGTTAACAGGCATTTGAGTAATCACTGAATGTTGTGCTTTGACTTCCTTAGTCCCGCACAAGCTGACATCTTACAGTGTTACCTGCATTATATCTTTATGCTGACCTACATATTGAAAGAAAGGAATTGCTTTCTTTTAAAATATATTCAGAGTATCTAGATTTTTAGAGTAAATCTATTTCTATTTTAGACACTGGAGAGTAGCATTTGGTATCGAATAATAGAATATCCTGAGGATGTACTTCTGAAGAGTCAATAACAATAAACTACATTAGAATTCAGCCCAAACACTTTAAAGTTCACTTTCAGGTTATACTGAAGTGTACTCAAAGTGCAAGAACATTTATTGTATTTAATATTAAGAAACTGAACAGTCATTAGGCAAAGAAAAGCTTCTCAATCCTGGAGTACAGA
This sequence comes from Dermochelys coriacea, assembly GCF_009764565.3. Classification (NCBI taxonomy): domain Eukaryota; kingdom Metazoa; phylum Chordata; order Testudines; family Dermochelyidae; genus Dermochelys; species Dermochelys coriacea. The sequence continues at coordinate 71,479,534 of NC_050073.1, forward strand.
GAAACAAATAATTGTAAAAGAAACACAGTGATGGGTAATTGCACAGCGTCTATTTACTGGGATTAGATGAGACAAATGGCAGAAAATTTCATTTAGAATCAGAGAGGATAAAGCACCTAAAATACAAAAAGTGCTTACCAAATTGGCAATATACAACAGCACCTTTGGCACACTTGGCATCACAGAGGAAATGTTAAATACTGTGGAAGCAAGCACTAATTTAAGAGTGCAGTTCCTCTTTCAAGGTCTTTCTGCCTTGCAACATGCAGAGATCCTAGGAGGGAATATCAGCATTTACACACCCATCACTTTACCAAATCAAACTGACCGACTGCTGCAGTAACCAGTTCAGGGAATGGGAAAACCCACTTATTATACCTCTCCAGATGCAAGCATTAAAAAAGTTTATACCTTGAAGCACATAATCACTCTGTTTCGCCACTACAGCCCTGTTTATACAGCACCAAGAATGGTTAGGGTTATCACTTCTGAAATCCAAAAAACCCAGCACTTCCCTTCCCCCACAAAGCAAGCCTACCATAACCCCAACCCCGAGGCCAGCGCACCTTCAACAATCACTTATAGTAGCTAGTGAGATAACATATATAGATAAGCTTGATAACATCACAATAACAGAATTGTTTTATCAGCACATTTTGAGTCTTTGTAGTCGTTTCATTTAGCCAGCTGTCACTGAATGTGCAGTTTCTGATGTGAGCTCCCCTCCCCAGGAGATGTAATAGGATCACATGCACCATTGCCCTGATCTTCCATTATTTAATATGCCTCCCACCTCTCTTCGCTCTCGCATGACCCAAACCCTCTCTCAAACACGAGTGTTGTGCTTTCCTGTTGGTGGGCAGACAGCTGCTGTATATTCAACAGTTTTGATTTGTTATTGCTTAAACTGCAGAAGTGGGAACACTGCAGCATGTTTCGCCGGACCCAAAAGCTTTTAACGTTAGATATCCCAGCGTATTGTGATAATGATGCACATCTTTAGACCTACATAAAAGAAAACCTGACCAATTTCATTATTTTTCTGGCAACTAGCAAATCCATTAAAAAAAAAAAAAAAACCACCCAGCCAGGTGAGTGAAATACCCGCCAGATGATAATCCTAATTGGAGCACAAGACTGGTCACCAACATCTCAGGGCCCCAGCTGCTGCCCAGGGTGTCCCCAGGCTCGCAGGCGGCTGCCCCCCGGCCACAGCCCCTAGCGGAGCACCCCCTTACCTCTACGGCCGCCGCTCCAGGCTGCTTCCCCGCCGCCCCTCGGCAGCTCCCACTCTTCACCTTGATCCCATACGCGGCCCGCAGCTGCTGCAGCACCGCCAGGCGCACCACGGCGCGGTCGCGCCCCGTCATCCCGGCTCCGCCGAGCCTCGCGTCCCCCTCTGCTCCTGCTCCTGCTCCTGCTCCGGCCTCTCACCCCCTCGCCGCCATCCCGACCTGCTCACACCGCCCCCCTGGGCATACCGTCCCCGACCCTTCACAGCCCCATCCCCGCCTCCCTACGCGTCTCAAACACAGCGCTCAGCCCCGGCGCCGCCTCTGATTGGCCCGTTCAAATCTCAGGTCCTCACCGCTCAACGGCCGACCATGCGCGTCCTGAGAGGTGCCTGAGTCCGCCTCTCCGCTGGGCCCGGCGCCGCGGCAGGGAACGACTGCGGAGCCCCCTCCTGAAACTCCCAGAAATGCGGCGTTCCCCGCGCGGGCCGCTAGGTCCGAAGGAAGTGCGGTTATCTTCAGGCGATCGCCGGAGCTACCTAAAGCTCCATCGCCCTAGCCACAGGAGCGGCGGGCTACGGCAGCCGGTAGAGGCCGCTGTTGGGGAAGTGGTAGAGACACAAGCTTCGCACTGAGACAGCCGGAAATTGCAGCCCCCTCCCGGAAACCGCCCCGCCTCCCCAGCCAGGTCCTGGCCCGCCGAGGCCGGAGGGCCCCGCAGGAGTGGGCGGAGCGAGCCCGGCTTCCGAGCAGCCGCTAGGGACAGCGCCGGCGCCCGGGTGCGTGGGGCGGCCTGCTGCGAATCGCCGCCGCAGCAACCGGGCCGCGGGGTGTTAGGCGAAGGAGGATAAATGGGGTGTCTGCGCCCGGAGCCCGTCTCGGCCCAGGCGGAGCTTGGCGGAGTTGGAGCTGGGCTCAGCCCGGCCTGCCGCAGCGCGTCCCCCTGCCCGCTCCCGAACAGGCCGACGGGGGGGGGGCCGCGGTGGATTTAAACATCCCCCCCCGCACACGCGGCTCTCCGCTCCAGCGCAGTTCCCTTCTGACGGTGGAAGTGCTCACGCTGGAAAGGTTGGCTGGGTAACTAAAGGGGTAGAAGCAACAATGAGCCTCAGGAGGTCGTTTCTAAGAACAGGTTTCAGCAGGGTAGCCTGTTAGGCCACGGCTGCACTTGCAGATGTAGAGCGCTTTGAGTTAAACCAGCCTTCGGAGAGCGCCGTAGGGAAAGTGCTGCCGTCTGTCCACACCGCCGGCTACAAGCGCACTGGCGTGGCCCTATTTGCAGCATTGGGAGCGGTGCGTTGTGGGCAGTTTTCTCAGCATGCAGGTGACTGCAGTGTGCTTTTCAAATGGGGCCGGGGGTGGAGTGTGACCGGAAGTGTGTTGTGTGTATCTGGGGGAAGAGAGAGTGGGTTGGGGGGGCTGAGAGCATGTCAGCATGCTGTCTTGTAAATTCAGACAGCAGCAGGCCTCCCTCCCCCCACCTCTCTCTCAGACACACACAGCATTCCACATTAATGGTTGCTTTGTCTCCAAGCAGATAAGCAGCCAGCTGGAGCGCAGTAATGCAACGCCTCGTTCACACTGACGCCCGGGTGTTTCAGCCAAGAGGCAGCAAGCCTTAATCTTCTCGCCAAGGTGGAGTACCAGGAGCGCTCTAGCCTTGGAGTCAGAGCGCTCTATGTGCCTTGCCAGTGTGGATGGGTAGTGAGCTAGGGCGCCCGGGGCTGTTTTAATGCGCTCTAACTTGCAAGTGTAGCCAAGCCCTTAGTCTGTATCAGTAGAACCAATGAGGAATCCTTGTGGCACCTTAGGGCACGGCTACACTGGAAACTTCAAAGCGCTCCCGCAGCAGTGCTTTGAAGTGCAAGTGTGGTTGCTCTCCCTGCACTCCTGGTAATCCACCCCCATGAGGGGTCTAGCTCCGAGCGCTGGGAGCCTGTTTACACTAGCGCTTTAAAATGCTCTGACTTGCTGCGCTCAGAGGGGTGATTTTTCTAACTGAGCCAGCAAGTTACAGTGCTATAAAATGTAAGCATAGCCAAGCCCTGAGAGACTAACAAATTTATTTGGACATAAGCTTTCGTGGATATAACCCATTTCATCAGATGCATGAAGTGGAAAATACAGTAAGCAGGTATAAAATATACAGCACATGAAAAGATGGAAGTTGCCTTACCGGGGTGGGGTCAGTGCTAATGAGGCCAATTCAATCATGGTGGATGTGGCCTATTCCCAATAGTTGACAAGAAGAGGTGAGTATCAACAGTGGGAAAATTATTTATAAAAACAGAGCCCTAGTTCTGTTTTTTCCCCTTTGAAGATATCAGAAGATATTTCCAGCTGCTGAGATCTTTCAACTTAAAACAACCACACATGCTCCAAGACACTTCATTTTATCCACAAACACAGGAGGCATGGATATAAAACACCAGATAATCTCACCTATTAAACAAGTGTGGTATAACTCTCTTGTGTTCTTAAAGTGAGGGAGAAAAGTGTAGAGATGAGCTCATTTATTTTCTCTTCTCCTTGTGTCTGTTTTAAACCTTTAATCTCCCATTTTCTCTCCTGCACTAACTCGGGCATGTATTATGTCTTAAAAGGAGATATTGAAGAACATTAGAAAATTGTGGGGAATTTTTCCATTTTTGCAGACTGTGAGGAGGTAAATTGACATAATTGATTGATTTCCCTTCAGTAATTCAAATGATGCAACACAGTGGGAAACAAACAATATTATTGAACCACCATCTTGTCAGTTGCCATTTTTCTTAAGACATTTACATCAGTAATTTAACAAGAGATGCATTCTATGGCAAATGTTACAAAGCAAGCTGCCCTTCTATTATGGGATCAGATAAGAGTTGGGAAGAAATTTCCTTTTCATGTACTGTATCACTTGTACAGTATAAGGGTATCTAGTACATCCAGCTGTCACAGATACAGTCCAAGCATTACTGATCTGTTTGGCATGGTGTATTCTTAAATTTGTCTAGACTTATACTTTCCACATATGGGCATATGACATGTATCTGAATCAGTAACAGTGTAGTCCTGCCTCATGATCTGAGCAGCATTTGAACAAAGCTATCATGTAGCCATCCTCCAACAGTTGGAGGAAGGGAAGAAGAATTCTGTATTTTGCATAGCAATACCACCCAAACTGTGCTCTGTAGAAGACATTGTTACCAGATTTGCCCATTGCTTTGGGGTATGCTCATTTATTAGGAAAAACAACGAGGAGTACTTGTGGCACCTTAGAGACTAACAAATTTATTTGGGCTACAGGGATCTTTAGCTTGGGGAAGAGGAGCATTGCTGCAGAGCAAATGGGGAAGTGGGTTTTAGCCCATGAAAGCTTATGCCCAAATAAATTTGTTAGTCTCTAACGTGCCACAAGTACTCCTCGTTATTTTTGCTGATACAGACTAATACGGCTACCACTCTGAAACCTGTCATTTATTAGGGTTACTCTTCGGGCAGGGGGGAGTGTTCTGTAATTCTGTCAATGTACTGCTTGTGTCACTTGTGTTTTCGTACAGAACACTACTCCCTTATGCAAGTTCCCTCCCAATGGGGCTATCTGTCAGGACCTAGGTTCCCCAGGGCTGGGTTCCTCCAGGCCCAGAATCAGATGAACACACACACACACACAAACGTTCATTAACAGAGCCCGTCTGAGCGGACCAGGTCAATTAACACTCCCACACTGACCCCTTATATGTCCCTGGACTTAGCTTGAAAGTGCTGCTCCACCCAGCTTGCTGCCACCAAGGGCTGTTCCTAGCCATTCTGGGCTCTACAGAGCCCTCCCCTCCCTGGGGGGGGGCTGGCTTGGGGGGAAGGGGAACTGCCCCCCATCACTCACTAGTGGTGCGCCAGGTTGCTGCACTTCCTGTCGCCGGTGAGTGCAGGTCCAACCCTGCAGCAGTCCTCGGAATGGAGGCAGGGCTGTGGCAGAGCAGGGGTGGGGGTCATGGGGAAGAGGCAGCGTGGGGGCAGAGCAGGGGCTGGAGCAGCACGTAGCTTCCTAGGGCACCAGGAAATTTGGTGCTCTAAATTTCCTGGTGCCCTACACAGTTGCGTACTTTGCGAATGGTTAGGGATGGCCCTGCTGTCAACCTTATATGTCCTTGGACTCAGCAGGCTGGATTGAGCAGCACTTCCAAGCTGCCACCCTCCTGTGCCACAGGTTCAGCACATCCCTAGCCCCACTTTCATGTTACAATTGTTCTGGTACTAACCCACTTGATGAGCAAATTGCACAGGATTTTTGGGTGCTACAGGGATCTTTAGCTTAGGGAAAAGGAGCATTGCTGCAGAGCAAATGGGGAAGCCAAAAACACGAGAGGGAGGGAGGGAAACAAGCAACCAGCTTAACCATAAAAGTTGTTTATTTTCAGGTAATAACCATACAAGACAAGCTGAACAAATAAAACAGTTACAATATTAAATCTAGCTTAAATTTGATTACAAAAGTCAGGTTTAGAAAATTATAACTGATCACACAAGTCAGGGTTAGAAAGCTATACCTAGAGTAGAAAAAAAACCAACAACAGAGAAAGAGAGAGAGTTAGTTGGATTCTTTCCACTTTGTGAAGCTTGAACCGGTCAGGGTTCCCAGGTGGTGGTGGTAGCTGAGGGTCTGGAGTGCTGGAGACAGGCAGAGCCCTCAAGCACGATCAGTCAGGAGAAGATGAAGTCTCAATAAAACTGATGCAGATTGGGGATCCAGGCATCAGAACACTTACTTGAGCATGGCTAGGAGTTTTTGTAGGGAAACAACAATGGTTCAAGGGAGAACATTGGATTTGTTTAGGGGTAAACTGATGGCTCAAGGGAGTATACCAAAGTTGTTTTGTTCAAGCTAGACAATAGGAACTCATTATTCTTGGCTATGGGTGGTGTTCCTTCAAGGGAGCTCACAATGCAATTAGGCAGCTTCAGAATTTTGGTTACCAATAAAGGATTTATTACTAGAATTGGTCTGATAACTACGGAGCTGGGTGTGTGCAAGCGTGGGTTCGTTAATATCTGGAGCAGAGATTCCCCCATCGTGCAGTGCTTCCCTGCTTTTCTGGTCCCAGAGTTCAATGAGCTTCTTGCCTTGGAATCGCTGTTCTCCATTCTGTACGCTAATGGAGATGCCTCCCTGGCCCATCTTCAATGCAAATGAGGCTAGGGGAGTTGCCTTAATCCTGTCACCCTTGTCCGGAGGGGTTTAGGTGTGTCTCTCACTGCCTTTTCATTGCTTTTTGTAAGTCTTTCATCTGATCAGTTTTGATTCAAGCGGAGGGTGGGTGATGTCCTTCCTGAGTCAGACAGGCTGGATACTGCGCCCTGGTTCCCCAAGAACACAAAACTGACAGATAACAACATGGAGATCAACAAAAATAAAACATCAAGATCCAAGCAGTTAGAATTAATTGGGAAGGAAGGTGTCAGTGACAAAGTTAGAGAAGGTTTGAAAAAAGATGCCAAGAATGAAGGACCAGGGAAAATGCTTCTAAGAAAGACAATGAGGTTGGAAGGCAGGAGCTCTCTACAAAGAATCCATGGTGGAAGAAACATTGTGCTGGTGGGGTGTACCTGAAGAGGTAATGTGCAGGTCCACCTTATCTTCCTTTTGGATGTTTCTTTTGTGTTCTTAATAGGGATAACAGTTCAATGGCTTTTCCAACTCTTTGATGTAAAGCCTTCTTGAGGAGAATTAGATCTTCCATACAAGAGTTATACTGATTTAGCTAAATCAGTACAGGAATAGATTTAGTTAAGTCAGTGCAAACTTATTGTGTGGACACACTTAAATTTGTTTTAACATGTCTATTCCTGCTGATTAGCTTCCGATATAGCATGTCCCAATAGTAGTATCAAAAAACAGATCCAGCCCATTTAATGTATTTATGTGGTCTGCATGACATACAGATTCTGCAGAAGTGTAGATTCATTTTGCATGCAGAGATCTGGATCTACAAAGGGTCTGTCTACACTGCAATTAAAAACCCATGGCTGGCCTATGCCAGCTGATTTGGGCTCTCAGAGCTCGGGCTAAGGTGCTGTTTAATTTCAGGGTAGACATTCAATCTTGGGCTGCAGCCTGAGCTCTGGGACCCTTCCACCTTGCAGGGTCCTAGAGGTGGGGCCCCAGCCCAAGTCTAAACATCTACACTACAATTAGCCCCTTAGCCCAAGCCCAAATTAGCTAGCACAGGCCAGCTGTGAGTGTCTAACTGCCGTGCAGACACACTCAAACGGACTTGGGTGCCTCCAGGGTTAGCATTAGAGCACCTAACTTCTAGGTATGTAGGCGTGGGGAGAGAAAGAGAAAGAGAGAACCACACAAACCACCCTGAAACAATGGGATTGACAAAGCCTGAGTTAGGCACCTCTCTCCCCGTTCATTGTATAGGCACCTAAGAATAGGATCCACAAAAGCCAGCATGCTAGGCAGGGAGCCACCTAAGCTATCCAATAGCAGATGCTGATGGGAAGCATGTCATAGGTCCCTCACTTTCACTCAGTGTGGTGCCTTACTCTGGGCTGGAGGAAGGCATCTAAATCTGCTTGTATCCACAACTGGGAACCCTGCTCCTGGAGTCAGGCTGCCTAAGGACCTAAGCAGTTTCTTGGGAGAATGAGTTAGGTCCCTGCCTCACTCAACACAAAGCAGCTGGAGCAGGTGGTGATGCCCAAATGATAAACTTTTAGCTCATCGATTAGAGCCACGTTCAGTTCCCCCCTCTTTGCCAGTTGGGGAGAAGCATTTGAACAAGGGGTCTCTCAGGAGGGTGCTCTAACCAATGAGCTAGGAGATATTGCAATTTGGGCTTCCTCAGTATCTCCTGTTGAAGCTGTTTTACTTTGGATAAATAAAGTTATTGGATCAGCACGAGTGGATCCTGCATCTCCCAACTAGGTGTCCTAACCACTGAGCAATAGAGTCACTCTGGGTATGTCTACACTGAAAAAACTCCACAGCAGTGAGTCTCCACCAAATGCATCCGATGAAGTGAGCTGTAGCTCACGAAAGCTTATGCTCTAATAAATTTGTTAGTCTCTAAGGTGCCACAAGTACTCCTTTTCTTTTTGCGAATACAGACTAACACGGCTGCTACTCTGAAACCTGTCAGAGACTAGGTTAACTGACTTGGGCTCATGCTGTGGGGCTAAAAAATATAGCAGCATAGACATTCCCACTTGGGCTGGAGCCTGGGCTCTGAAACCCAGCAACAGGGGTGGGTCTCAGAGCTTGGGCTCTAGCCTGAGCAGGAATATCTATGTTGTTATTTTTGGCCTCATAATGCAAGCCCAAGTCAGTTGACCTGGATTCTGAAACTCACTGCCAGGGGGCATCCCACCCTAGTGCAGATGTACTCTGACTGTCTGTGGCCCAATGACTATTTAAGTATTTATCCAAAGTGGAACAGGTCCAATGGAGAGTGAGAGAAACACCTCTCCTTTCCCTTTTCAGAATATCCCATAGCTCAGTGGTTAAGGTACTCAGAGGTTGGAAACCCCTGTTCCAAAACTCCCTCCGCCAATCAGACAGATGGGGTGAGTTGAACTGGGCTTCCCTGAATCCCTTACGAGTGCTCTAATCACTGGGATGAGAGAGTTATAAGATGACTTGTCACTTCCTAACCTGTAGATGGGTCTCTGAGCACACCTACCAGATTGGGCCCTGAGGGCAAGACAAGCTCAGACTTTAAGGTCAGAAGGGACCATTGTGATCATCCAGTCTGACCTCCTGTATATTGCCGGCCACAGAACCTCACCCACCCACTCCTGAAATAGACCCCTAATCTCTGGCTGAGTTACTGAAGTCCTCAAAGCATGGTTTAAATAGGGTAGCCAGCCCTTCAGAATCGGCCTGGAGTGTCCAGGAATTAAGGATCTATTTTTAATTAAAGATTATGAAATCTCCAGGAGTACATCCAATCAAAATTGGCACCCCTAGGTTTAAAGACTTCAAGTTATAGAGAATTCGTCATTTACAATAGTTTAAACCTTCAAGTGACCAGTGCCACATGCTGCAGAGGAAGGCAACCCCCCCCCCCCCAGGGTCTCTTGCCAATCTGACCTGGGGGAAAATTCCGTCCCAATCCCAAATATGGCGATCAGTTAGACCCTGAGCATTTGGGCAAGACCCACCAGGTAGATACCAGGCAAAGAATTCTCTGTAGTAACTCAGAGATCTCTCCATCTAGTGTCCCATCTCCAGCAGTTGATTTTTGCTACTGGCAGTCACTGATGGGCCACATGGATACATGAATGCCCATCATCCTCCAGTTCATGAATTGTGCTGAGATTTAGGAAGGAGACAGACACTCCTCCCTTACTCTGCCTATGCTCAGGGGCAGAAACTTAGTAGGGTGACCAGATGAAACGGACAAAATATTGGGACACATGGGGGATGCAACAACAACAACAAAAAAAGAGCGGCCGGAGCAGAGTTGCCAAAACAACAAAAAAAAAGCCACAATATTGGGACAAATGGTGTCCTGACCCTGCATCGGTCTGGACGTGGGACAAAGAACTAAAAATCGGGACAGTCCCGATTTTATCGGGATGTCTGGTCACCCTAAAACTTAGACAAGTAGAGAACTTGTAAAGTGGAAATTTAGGCACCGAGTGAGGTTAGGCAGTAGCCAAATGGGGGTTTTGTGGATTGCAGTGAAATCTTAAACTAGGGCTACCAACTTTCTAATTCCAGAAAACCGAACACCCGTGCCCTGCCTCATCCCCGAGATCCTGCCCGCTCCATCCCCCCCCCCCCCCCGTCGCTTGGTCACCCTAGCTGCAGGAGACTTCCTGTGCCCATGGGCCCTCGCCCAGGGGGCTGCAATGCTGCTGCGCCCAGCATGAAGATTGGGTCCCAGAGTGAAGGGCTGGAGGCTGGCTGCCTGGCAATGAGGGGGCTCTGCTCTGCCTGGGCCATGGGCCACTGGCTAAGTTTTATTGACTGGTTTTATTGCTTTTTCATTTTCTCTCTCTGATTATGATGGTGCCCGGGAGGACTCCACTCTTCCAGGGGATGTCTAAATCACCCTGTTGGGAAGGGAGGAGTGCGGACTGCAGGGGAAAAGATGGGGAGGGATGGTGGGGGAGGAGAGAGGATGGAGAGGGAAAGAGGCCAAGGACGAGAGCAGGGTGGGGGTGAGAGGAGGCAGTAAAGGAAAGAGGAGGGGTATGTTGGGTGGATAGGGATGCAGGGGGAGGCAGAAGGCTACTAGTGCATATGGACATAATGGGTGTGCAGCAGTGTATGGAGGTGAATGGGGTGCAAGGCTCTGGGGGGGGAGGGACATGGGGGTGGTGGCTCCGAGAGGTGGAGAGGATGGGTGGGAGAGCCCTGTAAGGGGTACAGGGCTGGGGTGGTTAGGTGTGGGGGGCAGGGCAGGATGGGACGAGGGAGGGATGCAGTGAGGGGGATGGGAGTGTCCAGAGTCTGGGGCTGCTGGGACCAGTGGCGGACTCAGGAGGACTGTCCTGGGCCAGGCGGACGGTGCTGCTGGGGCGGAAGTGGTGCTGGGGCAGTGTTGCTGGGCCGGGCCCGCCCCCGACTCCCTGAAGTGGCCAGGCTGGGCGCTGTGTTCGTCTCATTCTCATCCACTCCCCTCCAGCAGCCCTATTCCCAGCACTTGGAGATGGGGATATGTACTTTGAACTCCTGGGTGCCGGCAATGGGGTGACAGACCGCAGTTTGCCACAGGGCACGCGCTGCAGCTTGAGCCCAGCCACAGGAGGAGCGTGAGAAGGAGAAGAGGGACTGCAGCAGTGGGAGAGGCCTACACTATGACCCCTCAACAGCCGCCTGCCTGAGCATTCACGAGTTGCGCTACTTCGTCCCTTGCCCTGACTCGGCCAATGGGAGCTGCACTTGCAGTCAGGGGGTGGGGCAGCATGCGGACCCCCCTGGCCATCCCTAAGCCTAGGGGCCGGACATGCTGGCTCCTTCCCGGGAGCCATGTGACACGGAGGCTAGTATGGAGCCTTCCAGTCCCACTGCGCAGCGCTGCTGACCGGAGGCGCCAGGATCCCTTTTCGACCAGCTCTTCCGGTCAAAAAACAGATATCTGGTCACCCTATCTTAAACTGAGACTTAGGTACCTAAATCCCTTTGTAGATGTGGGCCCAACATGAACAGATCAATTAACTAATGTAGTGATGTCTTCCTGAGGCTGAAGACAGCCTGAACCCATAGCTGTGAGAATTGTGAGCTCCTTTGTGCCCTGTTAGGAGGATAAAAAGAAAAGGAGTACTTGTGGCACCTTAGAGACTAACAAATTTATTTGAGCATAAGCTTTCATGAGCTACAGCTCACTTCATCGGATGCATTGGAGGATAGTGGGACTTACTCTAAAGGCCAACGACAATACATTGTCATATTAGCTATTTCATTGCTGAAATTAGTAAGCAGCTGGGGGGAGGCGCGGAAGGAGCAAATGTCACCAGGGTTGGGCACAAATAAAGTTATACTAACTTGCGGAGCTGCAAACACCCAGCAAAACAGAAAAATCTAGAGTAGAAGGAATTAGGAGAAAAACAGGTAAGAATGGAAGAGATATTTGGAAAAAATGCAAGCCAACATTCTGGAGGGGATCCCAAGACATAATGGAAAGGAGAAACCTAGGAAGCAGTAATGCTCAAAGGCCTAGGGCCAATAATGGATAGCAAAGAGAAAAGAGGAAGTATTTCCTCTATATGGCTCCCATGCAGTCACATCTGCGATATTGTAGGTTGTTTGGGTAGCTGTATTATGGCAAACATTTTAGAAGTGAAGGTGCAGTTCAGAAGTGAGAGACTGGAGGGAACGAGAGTTATTACTGGCAACACTGGAGCACCACCTCTAGTTAAGGTTGACTGACATTTTTCATTTAAGGCCTGGCTTTCAATTGCTCATAACTTTGCTTATGACCATTTGAGCTTAGCTTTCAACATGCTAGTGGTGTACCTTAGGCTGAATTTTTCTGAAAATATATGTATAGCGTGACTAAGCAATTATGGCTAGTAGAGAAACAGATCTACAACTATTTCAAGCTGCAAATACCAAGGAAGAATAGGAATTTAGTATGGTGCACTAAGAAATAAAATCAAACAAAAGAAAAAAGAAAGGGAACATCAGGCTACATTTGGGAGGCTTCTTAACAGTCTGTTCTATTAGGGTGTGGAATTCTACCAATGGAAATGCTGCAAGATCCACTGCTTGCAAAAGCTAAAATTATATTGGACCAATTACAGGAAACAATTCTGCATTAACAGGGAAATGGGCTGAATGTTCTACATCTCTTACTTCTGATTGTACCTGCTAGATTAGTTCCACAGTGGTTTTCATGACCCCCTTCTGACAATAAAAATTACTATATGCCTCTTCCCACCCCCTGCATAGGGCTGAAGCAAGGAGGGAAAGGGCTGAATCCCTTGGGCTTTGGCTTCAGCTCCAGATGGCAGGGCTTGGGGTTTCGCTTCAGCCCCGGGTTCCAGTGAGATTAACACCAGCTCTAGTGACCCCATAAAATGGGGTCTTGACCCACAGTTTGAGAACCACTGGATTAGGAGACTAATAAAGACATTTCCAGCCTGTAAGAATTTACAGCAGAAATTTAGTATTATGAACTTCAGATCAGCCTCCTAAATTACATAGGCATTTGCAGATGTAACTATAGTTAGTGATTATTCACTAACATGTCCACTAAGCTTCCAGTTCCAGAAATAATCTTTAAAACAAGCTAAAGATACACAAATAGCATGAACCCAAATGACAATTATCAATTCCAGTTTACTGCAATAGTGCATGCATCCAATGAAGTGAGCTCTAGCTCACGAAAGCTTATGGTCAAATAAATTTGTTAGTCTCCAAGGTGCCACAAGTACTCTTTTCTTTTTGCCGATACAGACTAACGCTGCTGCTACTCTGAAACCTGCAATAGTCAAGATACACACAAGAGGGAGCTCTGACCTGAAAAAATGTAATAAAACTTTTGCAGTTCTAAATCAGTCTTGCCCATCCAAGCCATATAGTAGCATGAACTCACACAGCAAAGTGATCAAAGACAAAAAACCCACCATCCATCTCAATACTTTTCACAAAGCAATCACTCCATATCTGACCTTTCAGTCCTCGTTGTCAAAGGAAACCTGCACAACCCCTTCAAGAGACAAGCCTGCAAGCTTAAATTCATAACATTGCTAGACCCTAAAAGTCATGGTGTTACTGAAGACACTGAATTTAAATAAATTTGTTAGTCTCTAAGGTGCCACAAGTACTCCTTTTCTTTTTGTGGATACAGACTAACATAGCTGCTACTCTGAACTCTACAAGAAATCTGTAAGCTACTCACCCTCCTTTTTTGTCCTATGAGGTGTTAACTGGCCACTTCCCCTTCAATGGTCTATTACAATATGTTAAACAATCTGTTTCACCTTGTACTTAACTGTCACACTGAGTACCTTTCCCAGACTTGAAAGAAATCTCTCTGTAAGCTCAAAAGCTTGTCTCTTTCACTAGTAGAAGTTGGTCCAATGTTACCTCACCCACTTTGTCTCAAGAAAATAAATTGAAGAAGTTAGAAGTTGACAAGAGATAAAACAAGCACTTTGGCCTAAATTTTCAGAAGGGATTAATGATTTTAAGAGCTCAACTTCAGACACCTTAAAGGGCCAGGGAGGAAATCCACTCTCCACTAGAGAGAATGAGAAGACTTATACTGAGATCAGTGGAGACAGGATTTCACCCTAAGGGTATGTTTACACTGCAATTACACACCTCTGGCTCGTTCATGTCAGCTGACCCAGGGTTGGGCTAAGGACCTGTTTAATTGCAGTATAGATGGGCTCTGGCTGCAGCCTGAACTCTGGAAACCTCCCACCTCACAGGGTCCTAGAACCCCATCTCCAGCCCAAGCCCCAAATGGCTATACTGCTATTAAACAGCCCGGTGAGCCTGAGTCAGCTGACACAGGCCAGCCACAGGTTTTTAACTGCAGCGTAGACAAGCCCTAAGTGTACAGCACTTTCTGAAAATCAGGTCTAAGGTGTCAAGTTGGGACCCCAAGATTATTAGGTGCTTTTGAGAATCTTGGCCTGATAAAATATATGATTTTGAAGATTTAATGGTCTCACCACAATAGCTACTCAGATTAACAGTTCCTGGCAGGACCTCAGCCAATAGGAGCAGAGATCATGGAGAGGGAAGCTTAAACACAGCCAGGTTACCCAGAACTGTGCAGAAGAGAGCCTAGGTGGGTGCTAGGATGTGAACTCAAAAACAGATTGCTGGGAGAGGCCACTCAGAAATTCAGCCCCCAGAAGCTGAGAAAAGCAGCTGCCTCAGGCACCTTTAGACACTGACAACATTCTGTTTAATAGTTTTCACTCTTAGTATTTTCCCCCATCACTGCTTGGCAGTTTTCTCACACTCCATTCCATCCCCTCCCTCAATATCTTCATCTCAACCTCATTTCCCCTGTCCATTCCATTTTCTCTTTTCCCCATCCCACTTACCCCCATTGTCCTTCTTTGTCTTTTTATCTATTTTATTCCCAGCAAGGCTTCCTCCCATCATGTATCCCTCCACCCACCCCCCAAAAAAGAAAAATAATGACATTACTGTGCCATTTGCTGCCCACCATATTGTTCAAAAAACTTGTGTTAGTTACACCCCTTTCCTCTGTTTGTTTTGTTTATTGAGGCCTTGTCTACACCACAAAGTTAAGTTGTCTTGCATCAGCCTATGTTGACCTAACTGTGCATGTGTCTTTTTAAATTCGTCTCCCACCATTGTAAGTGCCCCATTGTGCTGACATAGTAATACTACCTCCCCCAAGTGGTGTAGTGTCATAGTCAATGTACTTCAATCACTGCGGCACAAATGTAGACACTGTGTTAGGATTGACATAACTAACTATCCTCCAGCAGCTGTCCCACCATGACCTACTCTGATTGCTCTGGTCACCATTTTGAACTCCACCGCCCAGGGGACACAGAGACTTGGAAGCCCAACCAACCCCCCACCCAAATGTTCCACGAATGTTTGAAATTCCTTTTTCTGATTGTCCGGCTTGGTGAGCACAACTGTCCAGCTGACCATGCCAGCTACACACTCCAGACATGCTCCTGCCCGGGGTTTGACACAAGATACTGGATCTCCTGGGTCTGTGGGGAAAAAAGGCGGTGCAAGCATAGCTCTGAATCAGCTGTAGAAACATCAACATCTGCAAGCAGATTGCTCAGGGAATGCAGGAGAAAGGCTATGACAGGGACCAGCAGCAGTGCCTCGAGAAAGCCAAGGAGCTGCATCAGGCATATCTGAAGGCCAACAACTGATCCAGCTGCAGACCTACCACTTTTACTAAGAGCTTCATGCCATCCTCAGCGGAGACCCCACCATCCCCTACAGCACCATGGATACCTCTGAGGAGCTTGAATCACAAGCCCCTGTCGTGAACACCAAGTAGGAGGAAGTGGTGGACGAGGAAGGAGGAGGATATAGAGGACAGGCAATGACAGGATCTAGCTTCGCAGTGAACCAGGACTTTTTTTCGACTCCATCACAGTCCTGCCACTTGAGCCCAATGCAAGAGAAGGAACCTCAGGTAAACATGTAGATAAATTTGTCTCCCACAACGTTGTCCCCCTGCAAAGTAGCACGACAGAATCTTGACTTTTAAATTAATTTACTTGTGCTAGAAGAGGCAGTGGTACAACCAAGAGAGGTAGAGCAGCTATCTGCTTTTCATTCCTCTCTAGAGTTAGGGAGGGGGTGCCATGTGGAGCTGTTTGCTTATGTACACAAGAAGGTCCCTTGAATCTGCCTGAGATCAGTGAAACTTCCATGGAGGTACTCTGCCAAAGGTTTCTAGGGAGGGCTGCCTTATTTCTTCCACCGCAGTAAGATGCTTTCCCACGCCACTCAGCGATAACTTCAGTAGGCACCATTGCAGCACGCAGGCTAGCAGCATATGGGCCTGGGTGGCTTCAGGATACAGCAGCATTGGGCTCAAAGGCAGTGTTCTCTCTGCTTTTGTTACTCTCATAATACCATAAGAATGGCCATACTGGGTCAGACCAAAATCCATCTAGCCCAGTATCCTGTCTTCCAACAGTGGCCAATACCAGGTGCCCCAAAGGGAATGAACAGAACAGGTGATCATCAAATGATCCATCCCGTTGCCCATTCCCAGTTTCTGGCAAACAGAAGCTAGGGACACCATCCCTGTCCAGCCTGGCTAATAGCCACTGATGGACCTATCCTCCATAAATTTATCTAGTACTTTTTTGAACCCTGTTATAGTCTTGACCTTCACAACATACTCTGGCAAGGAGTTCCACAGGCTGACTGTGTGTTGTGTGAAAAAACACTTCCTTTTGTTTGTTTTAAATCTATTGCCTATTGATTTCATTTGGTGACCTCTAGTTCTTGTGTTATGAGAAGGAGTAAATAACACTTCTTTATTTACTTTCTCCACACCAGTCATGATTTTATAGCTCTCTATCATATCCCCTTTTAGTAGTCTCTTTTCCAAGCTGAAAAGTCCCAATCTTATTAATCTCTCCTCCTATGGAAGCCGTTCCATACCCCTCATCATTTTTGTTGCACTTTTCTGAACCTTTGCCAATTCCAAGAGATCTTATTTTTATATGGGGTAACCACATCTGCACGCAGTATTCAAGATGTGGTTGTACCATGGATTTATATAGAGGCAATATGATATTTTCTGTCTTATTATCTATCCCTTTCTTAATGTTTCCCAACACTCTGTTGGCTTTTTTGTCTGCCACTGCACATTGAGTGGATGTTTTCAGGGAACTATCCACAATGACTCCAAGATCTCTCTCTTGAGTGGTAACAGCTAATTTAGACCCCATCATTGTATATGTATAGTTAGGATTATGTTTTCCAATGTGCATTACTTTGCATTGATCAACATTAAATTTCATCTGCCATTTTGTTGCCCAATCACCCTGTTTTGAAAGATTCTTTTGTAGCTCTTCGCAGTCTGCCTGGGACTTAACTATCTTGAGTAGTTTTGTATCATCTGAAAATGTTTATCCCTTTTTCCAGATCATTTATGAATATGTTGAATAGGGCTGGGCCCAGTACAGACCCCTGGGGGACCACTATTTAACTCTCTCCACTCTGAAAACAGAAATGAGAGATCAACTAAAATCACCACCACCTATGGAAAGTGATAGCAGTATTCAATGCCTTTGTCCTATATACTAGAAGCATGCAACTGAAGCATTCCCTCCTCATTTCTCCTACCCCCACCCTGGCGGGTCCTACTCAGCATGGCTGGTGCAGTGATTAGTGTTGCACACAAGCAGGGACAAGCAGAATTGAGAACGTAGTGGCTAAAAATTCAGGAGAGCGAGTTCAGCATCTTGAGTTTCCAAATTCTATTCTATTTCCAAAGACTTCACGATACCGAAGAAAAGTTGATGGCCTTGTTGTGGTTACCCCAGAATTGTTGTAGGTGCACTATCTGTAAGAGATGAGGTTGACCTCTAACACCAGCTATAAACCCTCCTGAGTTCTGGCAAAGTCCAAATCCATATCCAAATCTTGCTGTGAGCTCACGTCCACCTCTCCTATTTGTGCCTTTCAGTTTAACACACTATTGTAGCTCTTCTGCAGCAAAATAGGAATATTCAAAGACTGGGTTTCTTCCTTTCAATCGGCGTGGGAAGGGGAGATGGGAAAGTGAGCTGCATATGGAAAATTACAATGAGAACAAAAGCCTGTCCAAATTATGCAATAAGGGATCATTATGCTACAAAATTGCTCTTCAAATGCGGTTGTCAATGGAAGATATTAAGATTTCAAGTTATTTTCCTGATGAGGACTTAAAAACCTTTTTTATACAAGAAATTAATCTTAAAACTGACTACATAATGAGCATCCTTTGGTTCTTAGAAAAAAATCAAAAAGTCCCAAAGCATATGAGTGTAATATATAAGGCTTTTGTTTCATGGCCGATTAATGGTTTTATAGGCCATTGCAACATTAGGACTTGTAATCATATTGGAAACTTGATAACCGGACAACAGTTATGCTCTTTTTGTGCTAAAACCACTGCCTATTATGCTGGCGAGTATTGTCTCATTGTTTCCTGGTACTCCCCCATCCGTATCCAGCTGAACTGGAGCAGAAATAGGACAAGAGCCACTGTAAACTTTTAGTTGTAGAAGGGCTAGAGGAAAAAAAAATGAGCAGGTGAATTGTCATGGTGCTGCTCCTGCTGCTCAGGCTCACCCCATGCAGGAAGACATACATGCAATCAGTGGTTTGCTAACTGATGCACGAGTCTAGAGTCAAGTGTACCCTATCTACCTATGTTCTATATGGCACCCCCTTTGTAGTGTCTGAGCGTTTCTCAACATTTTGAATTTACATACAAGCTCATTTCTCTCTCACTGTTCCCTACAATCAGCAAGGGCTGAGCGTTGCATTTTTGGTGCTCTCGTGAGCAGTGAATGGGACTGGGAGCCCTGGGTTCTATTCCTAGGTCTGCCGTTGTCCTGCTGTGTGACTTTGGGAAAGTAATTTAATCTCCCCAGGATTAGAAGACACCGTCTTTATTAAAGTGTTTTGAGATCTATAGATGATTATTTTATAGTTCACTGTGATTCCATATCCCTCCGCCTAGGGGCAGCAAGGACAGGGCGCTGCTTGCGAGGAGCCGCCCGAGGTCAACACCGCCTGGATCCAGTACCCTGAATTCCCTTCTATGCCCCAATGCCTTTCCCTGAGCCCCCTTCAGCACCCAAACTCTCTCCCAGAGCCCATGCTCCGCATCCCCTCCTGTACCCCAACCCCCACTCCACACCCAAATTCACTCCCTCTTAGTTAACTGGAATTTTTCACTTACTGGCACCCTCCATTCTCCCAACATGCCAGATAAAAAAGCTTTTACTGTACTTCACTTCACATTAGAAGGGTAGCATGATTTTAGCTGAATATAATAGGGACACATTTATAGTTTGTATTACAGTAATTATTTAATATCATTACAAATAGTAGAAGGGTTCCATTGGGCTAGATGCTGAATATACATATAGTAAGAGGTGGTCCCTGTCTTGAAGATCCTACAGAGTAAGACCCCAAGTCTTCAAATTCTTGTGCACATGATTAATTTTACTACTGTGAATTATTTTATTGACATCAGTAGGAGTACTCAAGGCAGTAAGGTTAAACACATATTTAAGTGTTTATTGGACTGAGGCTTTAATAAGCTGTTTATCTGGTAGTATAAACCTTTTTCAATTATTTTAAAAGGAAATTCCCATTGAGAAGCAACAATTTATTTTGAAGCCATCTAAGGCAGACAAGAGAAGACAGCAATTCATAACAGAAAAATCAAATACTTTTTTTGAGATGGCTTCTTTAGGGGTAAATACGAGTCTATGGTTATACTGATGAATTTCCCAACTTTGACCTTTTTATCTGCTATTTTTTGATGCTGCTTTTCGTATTTGAAATCTCTATCTATCACCATTCTTGACATTTCTGTAGTGAACTCACTCCTACAGCATTGCTCTTTATAAATGAGGTCTAATTTGTCATTTGGCTTTAATACACTAGTAATTTGTTCCTCAAAACAGCACATGGCATTTCCCTTCATGCTTCCTGAAACCTGCCAATTTTTTTCTATTTCTTTCTCTCATGTTTGTCCATCAGTTATGATCAGATCCAAGTACGAATATATCTGTGGAGAATTACCTGCCTTCCACTTGATGGCTGATGATACATTGTTTCCTAGAGGCTCAAGCTGGTTCTTCTTATTTGTTGTGACACGTCTTCACCAAAAGGTTGTCAAAGTGAAAGTTCTACACATCATTCTAGGCTTCCCACTCCGCATCAAATTTTAATCAACTCTTAATTGTCACAGTGTCTGTGAAGCTTGAGTCTACCAAGAAAATGTCTTCCTGTCCTTTGTTCCTTAAAAAAACAAGGGGTAAAGAAATAAATCCAGATAAATAAAGGCTGTTCTTTACAATTGTAATTTGTATGGCAATTTAGACAAAGACATGAAGAGGAGCCATTTCTAGTAGAAACAGAGGGTGATTGTGGTTTGTCCAAACCCAAAAGAGAAGTCTCTCTAGAGTCAGGAACAGAAGTATGGTCTCATCAGTCCAGTCCTATGCCTTAACCACACGACAATCCTTCCTCTTTGTGGGCTAGATAGGTTTTATTTTAACTTAATCAAGTTTTCCTGTAGAGGGCCGAAATCCCACAATCTGTAAACAGGCAAAAACTCCCCTTTTGTCTGCCATACAGACAAAAATTGGGAACCTGGCTGAGCTAAGTAAAACCGGTGTGTACTGATTCTATCCATTTGGTTCAACCTTTGACAAATTTATAGGCTTTCAAGACATTTGAATACAGCATGATGCATACATGCTTTTGTAGAAGAGTTCTTCCTAAACAGGTACCATATTTTATTAAATTCTTCAGCTGCTTTGAGATATTTTCAGCTAGCTCCAGAGCTACAGAACTATCCATTGAGTGCATCAAAATATCTGTTTAAAAACCTGCAAAGATCAAACCTTAGCTATGTTAGCTGCAGAAAAACCACCACTCTTAAAGCTGACTTCCTGCTTGAAAAACCAGATGCTAATTGCAGAACAAACACTAGTTGCTAACAGTTTCTACTACTGGTAGCAGTTACTGAGATCAAGCATATCTGTTGCAGAGAACTTCACAAGCCTCTTTTGAACGTTCTCTGAAGAAGTCATTCTGAAATTGCCCCATATCTGCTGCAGTGGAGTGTCACACTTCAGCATAAATTAAACCAAGTTCAAGCGTTTGGTGTAAAGATTTTTCAATTTCAGCAGCTCCAGGGTTTACACACTCCAGAAAGCAAAGAGCACATGGTTGTGTAGAGACTGGGCAGTTGCCTCTTTCCAATTAAATGTCATCCTTGCCAAGTCAGTTCCCACCTACTGTTTATTTGAAAAATAGAAATTATGGTCTTCCTTCTCACTCTCTCCAGCTCAGTTTTCAAAAGAGGGGAAAGTGCTCAGCTCAAATAGAAAGATGCACACAAGGCTACTCAAATGTATTAATGTCTGCAGGATAAGGGGCCCGCTTTGTCATTATCAATATTTTTTCTCCTTTTTTCAATTACAATAAGCCCATCTGCTAAACAACCTCTATGAAAAAGAAACATTCAACTTAAAACTGCACTTCTGTCTCAATATCTTTAACCTATCACTGAAAGAGATTAGCATGTAAAGTGTCTCACTATATTTTTCAGTTTGTTTACTTTATGTATTCAACAGCACTTCGTGTATGTTGGTTGTAGAGTTTCCCATTTTTAGTCAATAAGTTTCTGCTGTTTAGGTGGGTCTTTCACATACCATAGAGAAGAAATTAACATTTTAAAAAATAAATTGGAAAAAGTGATGTACAAAAATACAAAGAAATTGCAGAAGTTGGTCCAATAAAAGATATTACTTCACCACATTATCTCTCTAATATCCTGGGACCAATACGGCTACAACTACACTGCATACAGGGAGACTCAAGGGCAGTTGTAGTATCTGATACTACTTTTAATTAATTTTTGGAAATTAACGAGATATCAAGTTGATTGGCTGCCTTTACTAAAGATAAATGTTTACTCTGCCTTTGGTCATGTGAGCTTGAAGTGAATTCATGCCAAAGTTTCTTTGCTAAAAATCAAATGTACAAAACAAATGAAAGGAAATTAAATTCCCATTTTATCAGTGGGAACTTCATTCAGATCTGATCACAGAGTTGAGTCATTTTGCATCCAGGTATTGGCTGTCTCCATGAAGGTTTATCTTTCTTGTTCCCTAATTGGAAATGTGCCCCTGGGACTAGAGTGCAGAAGGGAATGGAATTTCTACCCTCTGCCCCACCCCCAGGCAGATCCAGCACAATGCTTCTCTGGAACCATGGGAGGTTTGGAGCTCTCCCACACTGCTGGTTATGACAGTGTAAAGGGGCTAAACTGTACATGAGAATCAAGCACATCGTTTAAAACTTTTTTTTTTAACTGTGGAAATATGTATCCTGTCACTTTTGCTGTTCAAGGTTAGACAATGCCACTCATTGTTTTCTGAGCACAAAAGGTATCTTACAGAGGCTGATTCTGTTTAATTCAGGTCACATCCAATAAGTTAACATGGCAAGAGCTGTTCTGTAAGTGCTTTGCAAGGCTGGCTGCTTTTATGGATTTTTTTAAAGTTAAAATTTAATCGTCCTTCACTGATATGGTGAGACTCAAGCATTATTAGCATGTTTCTTTGGGTGAGCTCTGAGCTGTTCGTCCTCAGGCTAACATATCGAGCAAACTTAAAAAAAATAAATCCAAAACCAAACATAATAATTTTGAAAGTTTATTAGGAAGTCAGTCTTCAAAGAAGTTGTTTCCATTTTGGATTGATTCTTAATTACAGAATCTCTCTAAAGCAATAATATGGATCATGAAGAAGTAATAAGGTGCATAATTGAAGAGGGGAGATGATGGAGAATTATATAGGGCATAGTATAGGGCCAATTGTTTAAAGCAGTCTCAAATCATACTCCAGTTTTGCTGGCATAACTAATTGCTGCTGTGAGTACTAGCATTTAGATGTTTACGTACCTGATTTACAAGCGCAATGAGGTATACATCTAAATAAAAGCATCTGTGCTTACACTAAAGGCATGTCTACACGTACAGTGCTGCAGCAGCAGCCTGTACCAGGACATAGTGCTATGCACACTAGCACTTATGCAGGCGTATCTGATGTCACTCACAGGGTGGAATACTCATATCCCTGAGCAACATATGTTTTGCTGACATAAGTGGGAGTGTAAACATGACCTTAATTACAGTTTCAACTAACTACAGGCACAAATTTACCCTGGTTTAAAAATCAGGCCCTAGTATGGGTGGGTTAAGAACATAGTCAAATAGCAACAGATAAGTCTGCTACAGATTCCACATCAAAAACCACATACAGCTATGCTTTTTCTCAGCTGGGATTTCAAAAGAATTTAAGGGAGTTAAGCACCCAATGGGCCCCTTCTTTAAAATCTCTAAAATCCTACCCTGTATAATTACACTGAAGATAGTTTTCCTTAACCAAAACACCTCCAAAAAAAGGGCTTGCAAGTTAGAGCGCATTAAAGCAGCCATGGGCGCCCTAACTCCTGAAGTGTCCACACTGGCAAGGCACTTAGAGCGCCTGGACTCTGCAGCTAGAGCGCTTCTTGTAATCTACTTCCACGAGAAACATAACGCTTGCTGCACCCCGGCTGAAATGCCCGGGCATCAGTGTGGATGACATGTTGCATTACTGCGCTGTGATTGGCCTCCGAAAACATCCCATAATGCCCTGAAGTCAAGTGGCCACTCTGGTCATTGTTTTGAACTCGGCTGCAGGCATGCAGATATCACCTTTCAAAGCTCCGTTTCTGACAGCCGCCATGCTTATCTGCTCCGTGACAAAGCAAGCCATTACTGTGGAATGCTACTCTTGTGAGTGTGTCTGAGAGGAGGGGGGGGCGGGGAGGGTTTGCTGCTGTCTGAACTTACAAGACAGCATGCTGACACACTCTCAGCACCCCAAAAACCCACTCTCTCCCCCACATACACACAACACACTCCCTGTCACACTCCACCCCCCCACACTTTGAAAAGCACATTGCAGCCACTTGCACAGTGGGATAGCTACCACAATGCACTGTCCTTTGTGGCATTGCAAGAGCTGCTAATGTGGCCATGCCACTGCGCTTGCACCTGACAGTGTAAACACACGGCAGCGTTTTTCCTGCTGCGGTCTCTGAAGACTGGTTTAACTCCCAGCTCTCTACATCTGCAAGTGTAGCCAAGCCCTGAGTCGTATTATATTTAACTACTGTAAGCTTTTCTCACCAGGTTATAAATATTCTAATGCATATAAGAATCTGGGCCTAAACTAGCTGTCATAGCTCTCAGCTTGCTAAGGCTCCAAAACACGATACTAGCCTTCATAATACACAAATGATACACAGCAGGAGAGGAAGCTTGAAATGATGTGTCTTTTACTTCTTTTATCATGGATAAAATTATGCATCATCTCCTCTACAAGATTCAGCATTTCTAATTCAATAATTTAGTGATGAGCCTGAAATAAATCCAGAGTCCAAACAACTCTGCACTTTGGGGGATTTTAGGTCTGGATTCAGTTTGGGTCTCAGATCCAAACTTTGCAGCTTGGGCCCATTTTTAATAAATATCAGTGATTAAAAGCATGACGACATCTTGGTTGTGTGGGAAGTTGGTAAATTTGATCATAAAGTGAACAATGTTTGTACATTCTAGACTAGGCTCCATTGAGAAGTATGCTACTTAGCAGTGACCTCAAGGAAAAGGATCTGTATAGAATTACCTTAATATGCAGTGATCTGACATTCCTGTGTAAACTGACCTGATATGCCTATTACTGTACTAAGGATTGAGAGAAAGATCTTTTATTTCACTCTTGACATTTTTATACCAGCCATTGTTTGTACTTAATTAATATGTTCTCTATTAAAGTATTCTTTTGAAGCCACAGTTTGAGGTTACTGTGTTCTTGCTCAAAGTGCATTAAAAAAATACCTTTAATATGCATTCTTTGTCTGCCTAAAACAACCTGACATTACTTGGCTGCAGTATAAGAATAGTGAATATTATCTTTTCATTAAGA
The DNA here is from genome assembly GCF_009764565.3 of Dermochelys coriacea. Lineage (NCBI taxonomy): Eukaryota > Metazoa > Chordata > Testudines > Dermochelyidae > Dermochelys > Dermochelys coriacea. The sequence continues at coordinate 71,504,451 of NC_050073.1, forward strand.
ATTAGTAGCAGATTCTGAAGTAGAAATAAATGCTAATGCCTTGGCAACTGTTTACCAGCAACTCTTACAAACAGCAACTTTATAGAAGAAGATTATAAAATACAGCAAAAGCAAACCTAAGATTTAGTGAATTAGTAAATACTGTGTAATATTCTCTTTGGCAGTCCTCGGTGTTTCTAACAAAGCCATGAGAATCCCCTCTTTAATTCTTCCCACTTCAGTTCTAACACACTTGATGTCCAATGTGTCAAGTTACTATCTGTTCTGTATTACTTCAGTGCCTGAGGACATTGTGCTTTGTTTGGGTCACTGTTGAGTGAGAGAAGCCCAGATCCACAAAGTCCCAGATTTTGGCATCACTGTGATGCACAAAATCCCTGCTCAGCTGGTGCTGTCCTTGGAGATGCCTAAATTCATTAGGCATCTAATTTTTCCCTGTAAAAGTCTCCTAGGTGCCTACGTTTCTGCCTCTGGGCATGTGCACAGTTGCCTCAGGCAGGCATTCAGATGCCTGTTTCCCCTTTAACACCAGCCTGATCCTGAAACCAGGTGGAGAAGATAGTCATTGCCCTGCCTGTGTTGCCTATCTCGAGGAATACTTAGAACACGCCTAACCACACATGCAATGGACTGGGAGAAAGGTGGCCTCCCTTATAACCTTTATCCCAGTGGTTAGGGTCCTCACCTAGGACTGGGACAACCTAGTTCAACTCCCCCTTCTGCCTGATGAGGAAAAGGGATTTGAACAGGGATCTCCTACTGCTCAGGTGAGTGTCCTAGCTGCTGGACTATGGGATATTCTGATGTCGGGCTCAATCTCTTCTGTTGAATCTGATTCACTTTGTATAGAGTTAAATAAATAAATATGCATTGGGCTAAAGAGAGCGAAAGAGAGACTTGAGAGGTGGAGGACCTCCGTTCACATTCTCTGTCATGAGGCAGAAGGGAGAATTAAACCAGGGTCTCCTACACACGAGGTGAGTGTTTTAACTACTGGCCTAAAAATTATAAAGGAGACCTCCACCTCCTCTTCCCATCTTGCATGGAGTTAGGTGTGCACTGCTGCTGTTTTTGCAAGAAATGGTTTAGGTGCCTGATTCTGGGAGAGGGGTTCCCAGCTGTGGATTGCAAGAAGAGACAGGTGCCTCCTTCCAGCCTGAATTTAGGTGCCAAACTTACATCTACTCCTCTCGTTGGTGTAAGTTATTGGCTAGCTTAGGCTAGGTTGACCAGATAGCAAGTGTGAAAAATCAGGATAAGAGGTGGGAGGCAATAGGTGCCTGTACAAGACAAAGCCTCAAATATCGGGACTGTCCCTAAAAAATCGGGACATCTGGTCACCCTAGCTTAGGCAGCTCCCCATCTGGCAAGCTGGCTTTCATGGATCCCGTTCTCAGGCATCTGTCCCCCCGTGCACCAAATAGGGAGCATAGCCTTAACCCAGGGTTTGTGAATTCCACTGTTTGCTTAGCCACTTAAAAGTTAGACATTACTACACTCAGCATTGCCACTTAAAAGTGGCTGATTTTCAGAAGGGGGTTTCTCAGCACTTTCTCAAAATCAGGTCTTCTTGGGGATCTGGGCCAGGGCCCTTTCTTATTTTAAAATTAAAGGGCTTATTTTTTCTCATGTTCAATCTATTCTTCTTGAGAGGGTTAAAGTAAATCAAATGAGAAGGGGGAGGACACTAATTCAGATTGTTGTGTGGTCACCATCTGATGCAGTGACCTTGCATTATCATTTGTAATGGGACAGGTGGTTGTAGGCCCGCTGCTCATAGCCCAGTTCTGCACTCACATTATTGTTTAACTGGTCTCTGAAGTGTATAAATAAGTAGGCAATAAACCACCTATTTCCCATAATTAGTATACCCAAATTGCACTCATTTAAATGGACAAACCAACTTTTACGGTAAAGATTTATAATAGATTGGTACGTGTGTCTAATGTTTACATACTGAGGGCTTAAATTGACCAGGCCTTTAATTATGCACATATGCACCCATTTGAACATGCTTATGGCCATTTACTCATGCTAACACAAGTATGTACATACAGGTGTGGCCACAAACAGTAACTAGTCTTGTAAACTTGTCCCAAAATTTTTTTATTAAGCTTTGGAAGGATTAAATTCTCTCTGAATTTGAACACTAAATACAACTGTAGATGGTGACTAAGCCCACACGATGCTGGTATCTAAGCTACTGCTGTCGTCTGACTTTGTTTTTGAAAAAATAATACATATTTTTTCACTCTTCTGGAGCTTTTCTGAAAGCCTCTTACACTCTCCACATTCAGGTTTTTGAAGACCCCCTCTGCCATAATGACTATAGGAAACTTGCTGATTGACGATGGCAAGCTTGAGGGATAATTTGGGAATAGTTTATAGGCCAAGATTTTTAAAAGTGTCTAGTGGTTTGAGTGACCAACTTGAGATACCTTAAGGGGAGCTGATTTTCAGAGGGTGGGTTCTCAAAACTTTCTGAAAATCAGACCCGTTTAAGGTGTATCAGACTGAGCATGCAAAATTTAAGGCACCCTTTTGAAAATCAATATATCTGTCTATTTTATTATATGTAGATTTGTATTTGTTGGATCCTTTCTGCCCATCCTCTCTGAGTTTGTAATTAGATTGTGAACTTCTCGGGGCAAGGACTGTGTTGTCTTTTCTATTTGGAATGCACATAGCACCCTAGAGGTGCTACTACAGATAAATATTAATTTCACTCCAAGTCTCAAACCTTTATCGTGTTGGGTTTACCCTCTTTTGGAGTTGAGTTTTTAATGTACAAGAGTCATTTCTGGTCATGGAAGGCTGAGGTGTAAATAATTAGTAAATCAGAGAATGCATACTAAACATGAAAGTGTTTGCAGACGATTTGTAAAGCACAAAATTTCTTTGTTAATGTAACGAATGACATGTTTTTGTGTATATTTTTTTAAACAGCAAATAAAGTATTACCTAGAGAGGGCAGTGAAGAGCTAAAAAAAAAGAAAAATGAAATCAATTTGATATTTCTACACAGAATAATATTAGATGAAACATACTAGGGACTGTTTCACTAGGAAATACTTTTGGGCTTCTGTGTTTAAGAAGCAATGGAAGACTGAATATTTCCCACACTGTATTTGTACAGGCTCTCTGTTTCAGGAGCTGGACATAATTTTTGAATGGTATTTATTGAATCTGTCTTTAAGAAAATGTTTTCCCAACATTCTTAATGCAAAAACATTGTTTAGCAAAGAATTTTTATTTTGCTGGAAGTTGTCACCATAAAAGAAGGTTTAATTGCTACCCCTTATGAAAATTTACAATTTGAATTGTTGTTATAAAGAGTACCTGGAAAAGGCCAAAAGAGTCACAGTGCAGCCTAAAATATAGTGTGACACAGAGACATTATCAAAATCATGGGGCTTTTTAATTAATCTACCTTAAATATGATAACACTTGCCTTTAGTATGTGTGTTCTTAAAAACTCCTCTTGTTATGGCACTTGACTCAAGGTGCAGTTGTTAGAAAAGTGACAGTGTAAGACTAACACAGCTACCACTCTGAAACCAGTGTAAGGACAGCAACTCTTACAGCACAAAACCATAACAAGATAGGGTCTCCACCCTGAAAAAATGATGATCCGATTTCCCAGTTCACCATTTTCTAGAGCACAATTCTACTCTGCAGAAACCATTGACACAATTAGCAGCCTTGTCAACAGTCTTAGCCAAGGAAAGATAACACCGTATGGGCCCAAATTTATTGGTATTTTCCTATGCATGTAAGGACAAAATTGGGCCAGGTACTTCTAGATTTAGAGACAGGGCAGAATGGAGAAACTGGCAATGCCATCCTTATTTAATAGATAAATTATAATTCAGTTTCCCTGAGGAGAAAGCCTATTGCTGTTTTTGAAGATGCTGCTGTTTTTCAATGAAACACTTACACTCACCTTCATAAAGATTGTCTGAGCAGTAGCAGCTTCTGGCCAGGCCAGGCTGCGGCCTGGTCTACACTACACAGTTAGGTCGACATAAGCTGCCTTACGTTGACCTAATAATGAATGTGTCTACGCTACCAGGTCCCTTCGGCCGACGTAACACACCTGCTACATCAACTTAATTACTCCACCTCTGCGAGAGGCGTAGCACTTAATTGGATGTTATGTTGACATAGAGGCAGTGTAGACACCCTGTTACTTATGTTGACTTAACTGATCTCCAGGAGGTGTTCCACAATGCTCCGCGGAGACCACACTGGTAAACGTTTTCAATCTTCTGCACAGCAGCCAGGTACATAGGAAACAACCTTTCCCCTGTACACAGCATAGCAGCATAAGGACCCAGTCTGTACCCGGATGCTTGCAGCATCTGTTCCCTTGCCACCTCTGTTACCCTCAGGAGAGTGATAACAGCTAGCGTCACCTAGGGAAGATGGTGGTAGTTTTCATTTCAATTACTTGGACCAAAAACAATAGTGCCGGTGCAAACAATAGTGCCTGTGCTCTCTCACCCATGCCCATTGTGATTTTTCTGCTCCTTCACTCATGGTTTCCAAAACATGGCCGTAGTTTGGGTGGCAGGGATTGGCGCTGACTTTAGTAATTGCAAGCCTTGTGTGATGGCTAGCACCAGCAGCACTGGAGAGGGAAAATTTGTGGTGCCCACTCGCTGCTGCAACCACCTCCTTGGCATAGCCTCTGCCAAGGCTTGCAGTTTGTGAGGGTCAATGCTGGTCTCCGGTCTCCAGACAATGTCCATGTTACAAAGGGGATGTGGCATGGCCCCCTGCCCATCTCTGGTCCCGCTGCGAGTTGCCCATCCAATGCTCCTGACGGTCCAGTGCCCATGCCCCAGGACCATATTCACCATGGCTGGGACAGCAAAGCAGTTCAGTGAATATCTTGTGTAAATGAAAATGTTCTGCTGTGAAATAAGGGGAGTGATTTTTAAACAGCAACTCTGCACTAGATCCTGGTTCTGCACACAGTGGTTGCTTTGTGCTTTCCATGGCTTACTGCTGAAAGAGTGGCCTTCAGCTCTTCCTTCACACCAGTGGAGAGGCTCTCCCAGATAAGATGAAGGTGAAAGAGAACGTGTGATGACCTGTTTAATGGGATTTTGACTGGCTCTGCAACAGCAGACACGGAGCAGAGCGCGTGGAGGATTTCTCTCTCTGAAAATCTGGACATGGACATTGCGAGCAGGAGAGCAACCCAGGAGAGTGAGCGTGGCATGCAGCAGGAGATGCTGGGGATTCTGAAGGAACAGACATGTCGAGACATGTGGTTGACCTTCAGAAACATCTTGAGGCTAGACTCCCTCTGCAGCCCCTGCCCAACAGCACTCCTGCACCGCTGTATTTCCCCTCTCACTCCCCTTCCAGCAGGCGAGGGGAAGGGTCCTAAGAATAAAAGCCACACATACAATGATGAGACAGGCAAGGCCACTGTACTTTTAAAGAGAAGATGAATGTGTTTTTCCCCTCCCGATTTTATTCTACTGTGTGTCCAAGGTTAAATTCTATTTGTGATCTTTAAGTTTCAGTATGTTTGCACGATAAAAGTCCATGTTTTAAGAATGAAATAATCTTTATTAATTTAAAACAAGGGGGGGAAGGAAGGGAAACAGGAAAAAGAGGGGATATGTTGGAGACAAAAACCTAGCAGTCACAGCAAGGTTCACACTATGGAAAGACACAATACAGAGAAGCAGCGCACATTACTGTGAGTCATTACTGAAATGGGTTTTCAAAGCCTCCTTGAGACGCAGCACTCCATGCTGAGCTCTTCTTAGAGCCCTGGTATCTGGCTGCTCAAAATTGGCAGAAGCCTATCCACCTCCACACCCCACCCCTGTGAGAACTTCTCTTCCTTTCCCTCACAGATATTATGAAGCACACAGCAGGCAGCTATAACCATGGGGATATTGCTTTCACTGAGGAGTAACCTAGTAAGCAAACTGCACCAGTGACACGTTAAATGGCCAAATTACCCTTTAAATGGCCACATTCAACCACCATTCTGCACTTGCTGAGGGTTGAACCGACCCTTGCTGCTGTTCAGGTAACCGGTGTACAGCTTCATGACCCTTTGGAGTAAGGGGTAGGCTGGGTCTCCTGGGATCACTATTGGCATTTCAACATCACCAAGAGTTATTTTGCATTCCAGAAATCAAATCCCTGCTTGCAGCTTTCTGAACAGACCCGTGTTCTTAAAGATGTGCACGTCCTGTACCTTCCCACACTGATGTCAGTAAATGCTCTCTGCATTTATGCAAGCGCTGCTAGTGACGATGCCCTCCATCAACACAATGAGTGGACACGCACTCCCAACTTAATTACTGCAGCAGCTGGATGTCGACTTAACTGAAGTCAACTTATGTTTGCAGCGTAGACATGCCCTGAGAGAATGTGCATGGAGGAGAATGAGGCTACCAAGCACTATTTAAGATGTGAACAGAGAGCATGCTTGGAATTCATTTTGCAATGACTTATAGCTTTTGGAGGTTTTTAAATTTTGTCCGTCCTCAAATTAAGATAAAAGATTCTTCCTAAAGTAGGAGTCTAGACTAGAACTCCACCTGTTAAAATTAAACTAAAGGTGTTCAACTGTGTCTATATTGGTGGTAAATGGCATTTTCAAATGAGTTAAACTAGCTCAATTAAACTAACTCAGTTGAAAAAAATTTTTTTTCATAGTCTAGACAAGGTCATATTAGAGTTATCAGCCACATGCCAAGTGTGGAGGGGTTTTGTGCAGCTCTTATTGAGTTATTGTTGAGTAAATATAAAACAAACCAAAAATCGCTTCATTGTTTCAGCTTCAAAAGTTATTTTCTCCCATATCTCATAACTCAAAAATAGCCAGAGTTTTAGCTCAGACTTTCCGTCATCATTCGTCTCTGGGTTGAGACAATGCATGGAAAGTTTCAACCTTAAATGATAAGTTTTTGAGAAACTTGTGAACATGTGAAAACAGAAGGTTACACTGGAAGAAACTTTTACTATATCTTTTGTTAAAGCTTTCATTCACACTTAGTCTCTAATATTTCAAGTTTAATTAAACTTCTAAAAAGCTCCTGCACAATTGAATGGAAAAAAGCATTAGGGTCCAATTCTGTAACTCAACCAACTAAATTGCATTTAAAGTCAATGGGAGTTCATAGTACTAAGCCCCAAATTTATTGCTAGTGTTCCAGCATATTGTCTGCATTGAGGTCATTTATACTGAGACTGTGGCTGAAATCCAAGACATTATTCCAAATCTAGGAGAAAATTACCTTTCAAATGATATAGTGCAACGTTCAACTTCTTACATTCTGAGAAGAGTTCAAGTCTGACTGTTCATTTATTCAGAATGTCCAAAGTGTAAATATTGCAGGCTTATGAAATGGCATTAGAACGCTGGATACAAAGAGAATGCTATATTTTTCTGGTGATTAAATTAACTCTGCCTTTATTGTCAAGTTTTACAATATCACTACCTGCCAGGTGCTGTGATTTCCCAGAAGTGCACTTTAAAAGTACCTATTAAACTACATTTTGTTAAAAATGCTGGTACAAATATGTGTCAAAACTGAAGCTGAGCAGTTAATGACAGAGTAATACCATAGCTTGAAAACAATAGTCAGAACTATTATAGATGACGCAGGTAGCATTGTCTAAAGTTAAGGTTTCTCCAACACTATAAGACCCTGTTTTCAGTTGTTTATAAATGCAAAGTAATGCATACTGGAAAACATAATCTCAACTATACATACAAAATGATGGGGTCTATATTAGCTGTTATCACTCAAGAAAGAGATCTTGGAGTCATTGCGGATAGTTTTCTGAAAACATCTGCTCAATGTGTAGTGGAAGTCAAAAAAACCAACAGAATGTTAGGAACCATTAAGAAAGGAATAGATAAGACAGAAAATATCATATTGCCTCTATATAAATCCATGGTATGCCCATACCTTGAATACAGTGTGCAGTTCTGGTTGCTCCATCTCAAAAAAGATATATTAGAACTGGAAAAGGTACAGAGAAGGGTAACAGAAATGATCAGGGGTATGGAGCAGCTTCAGAATGAGGAGAGATTAAAAAGACTGGGACTTTTCAGCTTGGAAAAGAGACAACAAAGAAGGGTTATAACATGATTCAAAAAAGAACTAGATAAATTGATGGAGGATAGGTCCAACAATGGCTATTAGCCAGGATGTTCAGGGATAGAACACCATGCTCTGAGTATCCCTAGCCTCTGTTTGCCAGAAACTGGGAATGAGCTACAGGGAATGGATCAGGGATTGATGATTACCTGTTCATTTCCTCTGGGGCTCCTGGCATTAGACACTGTCGGAAGACAGGATACTGGGCTAGATGGACCTTTGGTCTGGCCCAGTATGGCTGTTCTTATGGAAGGTGTGTGGTGAATGAGAATGGGGACTACACAAAAAGAAAGGACAGCCTTATAGGGCCTTTCTTCACTGCAATGGGTAGCCTGAGTTACTCCATTCAAGTTAGCCTAGCTATAGGGTACATTTCAAGCTGCAGATGTAAGTTCCAGGTCGAGGAGAGATACCTGCAATAGCTCTGATTGAACTAATGTGCTAAAAATAGAGCATAGCCATGGTGTCTCAAGTGTTGGGAGGGGCTAGCCATGATAATACTCACCTAGTGTCCCCAATGGGATCATATTCCGGGAGGCTGGCCCCTCCCACCACTCCGGCTACACTGCTATTTTTAGCAGGCTGGCTTGGTCAGAGCCAGTGTGGGTATGTCTACCTGAAGTGGAAATTACATCCTTAGCTCCACCCTGGGAAACAACACTCAAGCTACACAGTGATTTCATTAGCAACATGGAGTGAATGAATTAGCAGAGTGATTGGCTTAGCAGTTGATGAGTTTGGCTAACTCAAACTGTAGCCTGTAGCTCAGGGGTGGGGAACCTTTTTTCTATCAGGGCCACATAAAAAAAGACAGCTGTGGACCACAAAGAGCCCTGCAGGGGGAGGAGGGAGCGTGGAGGCTCAGGGCTTCCCCTAGGCTCCAGGCTAGGGCCAGAAATAAGAGGTTCACGGTATAGGAGGGAGCTCCAGGCTGGGGCAGGGGATTGGGGTGTGGGAGGGGGTGAAGGCTCTGGCTGGGGGTGTGGGCTCTGGGCTGGGGCAGGGGATTGGGGTTTGGGCTCCAGCCATGCAGTGCTTACCTCAGGTGGCTCCCAGTCAGCAGCACAGCGGGGCTAAAGGCAGCTCCCTGTCTGCCCTGACTCCACACTGTTCCCAGAAGCAGCCACCACGTCCAGCCCCTAGGCAGAGGAGCCAGGGGGCACTGCGCATTATCCGCACCCCCAAGTGCTGCACCCGTGGCTCCCATTGGTCGTGGTTCCTGGCCAATGGGAGCAGCAGAGCTGGCGCTGGGGGCAGCACACAGAGCTTCCTTGATCACCCCTGCTCGTAGTGGCGGCAGGGACATGCCAGTCGCTTCCGGGAGCTGGAGCTGCCGAGGCTTGGGGCTTCCAGCCCACGGCGTGGAGACTTGTTGCGGTCCAGATTAAATGAAGCAGTGGGCCAGATCCGGCCCGTGGGCCATAGATTCCCCATCTTGACCCACTCCACCCACCCAGTGTCCCTGCTGTGGCTGCATCTCCAGTGCATGACTAGTTGGTGTTCCCTTGCCATAACCTCTGACAGGCCAGTATCCAGCTAGCTAGAATTTACAACACCATTTAACTGGAGCTAGAGATTTTTGTGTGTGGATGGGAGTTGAGTTATGTCTACATTACAGAGTATATGTCGGCATAGCTATGTTGGTGTAGCTATGCTGGCATAGTCTCAGAGTGTAGCTGAAGCATATGCTGACAGAAGTAGCTTTTCTGCCAGTGTAGGAACGTCACTTCTCCACATGACATTAGCTAGATCAACAGGGCACTCTTATGTTGCTATAGCTGCGCCTGCACTGGGGTTTTGTCGGCAGAGCTATGTCGGGGGGGTGTTTTTTCACACCCCTGGCAGACATAGATATACTGATATAAGTTTTAAGTGTAGACCAAGCCTTGGGTTAAGGGCAACACTTGAGTTATACCTCGAGCTAACCACATTGAAGACAAACCCATCGTTAAAGCAGTTGACTACCACTCTGGACAACTGGCTTCTAACCCTGCCTCTGCCACAGTTTTTATGTGATGCAACGCAAATCACATTAATCAAAATTTTCACAAGTGGCAACTGAATTTATTGTTTTCTGTGTATTTCACTTGACACAATTGGTCTGATTAGCAGAAGTGCTGAGCTCTCACAACTGCTACTGAGCTCAATGCAAGCTCTGCTGAACATATGTTCAGTAGTCTAAAAAATCAGGCCATAGATATCTCAAACAGTGGCAGATTAGCCATTTGGCCAATGGGGCCCATGCCCAGAGGCCATGGCCAATTGGGGGCCCCCAGAAAAATGGATGCCCCCACATCTTGACCCACTCCACCCACCCAGTGCCCCTGCCATGGAGCAGGGAAAGTCCCCACACCTGACAGTGCTCCCCCGTGCCTCGACCCCAGTTCCCGGCAGGAATGCTGGGCAAGCGGAGCAGAGAAAGCCCCCATGCCCTGACCTCATTTCCTGGTCAGGAGCGCTGGAGTGGGGGAGACTACAGGCGGAAGTGGTGGGGAGGGGGCCCCACTTGCTTTGACCCAGGACTCCAAAAACCATAATTCACCTGTGGTCTCAAATTGGACACATAGATTCATAGATACTAAGGTCAGAAGGGACCATTCTGATCATCTAGTCTGACCTCCTGCACAACGCAGGCCACAGAATCTCACCCACCCACTCCTGTGAAAAACCTCACCTATGTCTGAGCTATTGAAGTCCTCAAATCGTAGTTTAAAGACTTCAAGGAGCAGAGAATCCTCCAGCAAGTGACCCGTGCCCCATGCTATAGAGGAAGGAGAAAAATCTCCAGGGCCTCTTCCAATCTGCCCTGGAGGAAAATTCCTTCCCAACCCCAAATATGGCGATCAGCTAAACCCTGAGCATATGAGCAAGATTCACCAGCCAGATACTACAGAAAATTCTTTCCTGGGTAACTCAGATCCCACCCATCTAATATCCCATCATAGGGGATTAGGCCTATTTACCATGAATATTTAAAGATCAATTAATTAACAAAATCACATTATCCCATCATACCATCTCCTCCATAAACTTACCGAATTTAATCTTAAAGCCAGATAGGTCTTTTGCCCCCACTGCTTCTCTTGAAAGGCTATTCCAAAACTTCACTCCTCTGATGGTTAGAAACCTTCGTCTAATTTCAAGTCTAAACTTCCTGGTGGCCAGTTTATATCCACTTGTTCTTGTGTCCACATCGGTACTGAGCTTAAATAATTCCTCTCCCTCTCCGGTATTTATCCCTCTGATATATTTATAGAGAGCAATCATATCTCCCCTCAACCTTCTTTTAGTTAGGCTAAACAAGCCAAGCTCCTTGAGTCTCCTTTCATAAGACAAGTTTTCCATTCCTTGGATCATCCTATTAGCCCTTCTCTGTACCTGTTCCAGTTTGAATTCATCCTTTTTAAACATGGGAGACCAGAACTGCACACAGTATTCTAGGTGAGGTCTCACCAGTGCCTTGTATAACGGTACTAAAACCTCCTTATCCCTACTGGAAATACCTCGCCTGATGCATCCCAAGACCGCATTAGCTTTTTTCATAGCCCTATCACATTGGCGGCTCATAGTCATCCTATGATCAACCAATACTCCAAGGTCCTTCTCCTCCTCCGTTACTTCTAATTGATGCGTCCCCAGCTTATAATTAACTTTCTTGTTATTAATCCCTAAATGCATAACCTTACACTTCTGACTATTAAATTTCACCCTATTACTATTACTCCAGTTTACAAGGTCATCCAGATCCTCCTGTATAATATCCCGGTCCTTCTCTAAATTGGCAATACCTCCCAGCTTTGTATTATCTACAAACTTTATTAGCACACTCCCACTTTTTGTGCCGAGGTCATTAATAAAAAGATTAAATAAGATTGGTTGCAAAACTAATCCCTGAGGAACTCCACTGGTAACCTCCCTCCAGCCTAACAATTCACCTTTCAGTAGAACCCGTTGTAGTCCCCCCTTTAACCAATTCCTTATCCACCTTTCAATGTTCATATTGATCCCCATCTTTTCCAATTTAACTAATAATTCCCCATGTGGCACGGTATCAAATGCCTTACTGAAATCTAGGTAAATTAGATTCACTGCATTTCCTTTATCCAAAAAATCTGTTACTTTCTCAAAGGAGATCAGGTTTGTTTGACATGATCTACCTATTGTAAAACCATGATGTATTATGTCCCATTTACCATTGACTTCAATGTCCTTAACTACTTTCTCCTTCAAAATTTTTTCCAAGATCTTGCATACTACACATGTCAAACCAACAGTCCTGTAGTTACCTGGATCACTTTTTTTCCCTTTCTTAAAAATAAGAACTATGTTAGCAATTCTCCAATCATATGGTACAACTCCTGAGTTTACAGATTCATTAAAAATTCTTGCTAATGGGCTTGCAATTTCAGGTGCCAATTCCTTTAATATTCTTGGATGAAGATTATCTGGGCCCCCCCGATTTAGCCCCTTTGAGTTTCGCTTCTACCTCAGATATGGTAATATCTACCTCCATATCCTCATTCCCATTTGTCATGCTACCATTATCCCTAAGATCCTCCTTAGCCTTATTAAAGGCCGAGGCAAAGTATTTGTTTAGATATTGGGTCATGCCTAGATTATCCTTAACCTCCACTCCATCCTCAGTGTTTAGCGGTCCCACTTCTTCTTTCTTTGTTTTCTTCTTATTTATATGGCATAGAACCTTTTACTATTGGTTTTAATTCCCTTTTCAAGGTCCAACTCTACTCGACTTTTAGCCTGTCTCACTTTATCCCTACATGTTCTAAACTCAATAAGGTAGCTTTCCTTGCTGATCCCTCCCATCTTCCACTCCCTGTATGCTTTCTGCTTTTTCTTAATCACCTCTCTGAGAGGCTTGCTCATCCACCTTGGTCTATAACTCCTACCTATGAATTTTTTCCCCTTTCTTGGGATGCAAGCTTCCGATAGCTTCTGCAGCTTTGATTTAAAGTAATTCCAGGCCTCCTCTACCTTTAGATCCATAAATTCTTCAGTCCAATCCACTTCCCTAACTAATTTCCTTAATTTTTGAAAGTCAGCCCTTTTGAAATCAAAAACCCTAGTCTCAGATTTATTTTTGTTAATCCTTCCATTCAGTTTGAACTGAATTAGCTCATGATCACTAGAACCAAGATTATCCCCTACAACCATTTCTTCTATTAGGTCCTCACTACTCACCAAAACCAAATCTAAAATGGCATCCCCTCTAGTCGGTTCAGCAACTACTTGAAGAAGGAATCCATCAGCTATCTCATCTAGGAAAATCTGAGCCCCATTATTATTACTAGCACTGGTCCTCAGGTCTATATCTGGGAAGTTAAAGTCTCCCATGATCACGCAGTTTCCATTAGTATTTATTAAAAACATTAAAAAGGGCTCTATCCATATCCAAATTAGATCCCAGTGGTCTATAGCACACCCCAAGCACTATCCTAGGGGAGGCTCTACTAGTTTTCTTCCCCAATGTAATTTTTGCCCAGACGGACTCTGTCTTATCCATTGCATCGCTTATATTTCTTTACATTCTACCTCATCATGATATACAATGCTACTCCACCACCTCTACCTTTGTTTCTGTCTTTCCTAAAGAGCACATACCCTTCAATACCTGTAGTCCAGTCATGACTACTATTCCACCATGTTTCTGTTATCCCTATAATATCTGGTTTCACTTCCTGCACCAGTAGCTCTAGTTCCTCCATTTTGTTACCTAGGCTCCTCGCATTGATGTACAAACATCTTAATTTTTGCTGTTTGGCCTCGCTCACATTTTGTACCCTATTAGGCACAGTCATTCTACAGCCAGTACAACCTATTAGACTGGTATCCACACTGCCCTTCCTCCTTATATCCATTCTCCTACCCATGGCTGTATCCTTTCTTACTTCGTTTTCTTCCCTCTCAATGCTAAAATCCGGCGTGGAGATTATCTAGATATCTCCCAACTATCTCCCCCAAATTCCTAGTTTAAAGCTCTCTTAATCAGTTGTGCCAGCCTCCATCCTAGAAGTCTATTTCCTTCCCTACTCAGATGAAGTCCATCCTGAGAGAACTGTCCTCCGTCCATGAATGCCTCCCAGTGGCCATACATCCCAAAGCCCTCCTTATAGCACCACTGCCTAAGCCATCTGTTGATAGACACCCAAAATTTACTGACATTTAACAATTTTGGTTATAATCTACATGTCTCCATTTCCCACATGTAAAATTGGGATAATAATAGCTCTTTGCCTCCCGGCAGGTTGTGAACATATATTCATTATTTTGCACAGAACGAAGATACACAAGAACACCTTAGAAAAGCCCATGAAGAAATTAATAATTCTGAATTCAGTACACGATTTAGAGGGTATACGGTAAATGTGCGGATCCACACACTGAATAATAAGGATAAAAAATAAATATTCAATAGCTACCCATTCAGTGAGCACCTGCCATCCTGTGCACTGACTGAGGTGGGGTCCCGTGGAGAAAAATAGTACACGATCATGTTGCTGAAAACATATCATAATGCACATGCAAAAGGAGATGAATTACGATAGCATGGGCAATCTTAATTCTGGCATTCCCTAATATCTGTGTGCTTGACTTTGCAACTTTAACGTTCTTTTATCATCATATTTTTGGATGTAATTTATAAATACAGTAGGGTAGAAATACTTAATGCAGTGCCCAGCACAAAAGGGTGTACTTATCTAGTGCATTAGTAAGCACGGTTGCCATTCTCAAAGGAAAACAGAAGAGCACATGCTAAACTGTCTGCATGTTATAACTGAAGATTACGTCTAAACCTTAGGAAAGACTACGAGCAACTCTGCTGCTTGAAATACATGTAAAAGCTATTTTTAGACCAGCAACAGCTATTGAATGAGTGGGCCAGTGGGGAAAAAAACAAGTAGAGGAAAATCAGCCAGGAAACTCCTGTATCACACGTACCTTGAAGAACTGAAGGGCCATTCGCCAAAATGGAAAGTTTGTGTCACACAGTTATCAATTGCGGATTATGAATTGTACAGAATGATTTTTATTTGAAGATTTAAAATGTCAAGCTGTGGTGCACAATTAAGTACTGTGGGACCATTTATTAAATAAACAAACCTAAAGCTTTGTTCCCTAAATACTTAAAATGAAAATCCTTTTTAACAGGAACTTTAGGTGACACAGTGATATGTACCCTAGCAACCAGGATATTGTTGAAATCCTACTTTACAAACATTTAAGTGTATGAGTCATTGTAAGAAATATAGTGGGTCTAATAATGAATGTGAATATATGGCCCGGGTTGCCAAGCTGAGTTTGCTATCTTTTTAGTGAAGCAACATAGACTTAGATTTTATAGATTTAGAAAGTTAGACTAATTAACCAACCACATAAAAATGGCACAGTTCTATGCTCAAGAGAGAGAATATGTCTGTGTGCTATTTCTTTTAGTTTTCAAATAAAATGTGCTTTCCAGCTGGCCAGATTATGTTCCTCACTCATTATCTGCAAGTTTCTGGACAATAATTTCTGATGTAATTTTTCAGTAAACTTAAACAATCAAACACCGAGGTCCACAGAACTCCCTTGAACCCCCTTGTCTATCCCTGGCCAATCCTGAGGGTGGTGCAGCACGTGTTGTGAAACAGCTGCTCAGGCACCACAAAGAGGTCGCAGGAAGGTCTTGAAGAGGAAGCGGAGCTCCCTTCATCCACAAACTCTGCCCCCCATTTAGGTACCACAGGGACCATTGCAGTAATACCTGTGGAGTGACCTGTGGGTGAGAGGAGGAAAGGAGAAAGAAAAGGGCCCTTTCATAGGGAAGTCAGAGGCCCCCCAAAACCAGCATTTTGGTGAAAGATTTGGGGAAATGAAGCAGGCCCTGTTATCTCCACTATCTCAACTGATCTCTGAGGGTTTGTTCTCTGCCTGATGGGCCTCTATCATTACTAGCGAAGAGCTATTTTTCAGAGCAATAATCCATCTCCTGTGCCTCAGTGGATGGTGTGGGGGAGGCTCTGCTCCCTTACTGTGTCATTGGTTGTCAGTCAGCCAGACCAATACCTGCCACCCACACACCAAGCGATTGAGGGAGCTACTACCCACATTCAGAACTGCCAACTGTTACTCCCTGGGGCCTCACTCAGTGTATGGCTGTGGGTAGACAGAGACTTGGACTTCAGTGAAAGGTTAGGCAGCTGTGAAACTGCTCTGTGACCACTGCTGTGAGTGTCATCCCTGCTTAAGATATAAATAGCACTCCCTGGGTGCAGGGTCCCACCTGGTTGTAAACCGTCTAGACAGACTCCACAGAGCCCCAGGGTCAGGATTTAGTCCAAAGACATTATGCAGTAAACCTGCATGATTTAGTAGTTGTACAGCAACCTTGTACTAGGTCTTCTCCTATTGGAAGAATTACTTGGCTACAATTGCCTTGTAATACATCTACCTAGAACACCTTGACCTTGAGGTCAGAACATGTAGGGATAAAGTGAGACAGGCTAAGAGTCGAGTAGAGTTGGACCTTGCAAAGGGAATTAAAACCAATAGTAAAAGGTTCTATAGCCATATAAATAAGAAGAAAACTAAGAAAGAAGAAGTGGGGCCGCTTAACACTGAGGATGGAGTGGAGGTTAAAGATAATCTAGGCATGGCCCAATATCTAAACAAATACTTTGCCTCAGTCTTTAATAAGGCTAAAGAGGATCTTGGGGATAATGGTAGCATGACAAATGGGAAGGAGGATATAGAGGTAGATATTACCATATCTGAGGTAGAAGCAAAACTGAAACAGCTTAATGGGACTAAATCGGGGGGCCCAGATAATCTTCATCCAAGAATATTAAAGGAATTGGCACCTGAAATTGCAAGCCCATTAGAAAGAATTTTTAATGAATCTGTAAACTCAGGAGTAGTACCGAATGATTGGAGAATTGCTAATATAGTTCCTATTTTTAAGAAAGGAAAAAAAAGTGATCCGGGTAACTACAGGCCTGTTAGTTTGACATCTGTAGTATGCAAGATCTTGGAAAAAATTTTGAAGGAGAAAGTAGTTAAGGACATTGAAGTCAATGGTAAATGGGACAAAATACAACATGGTTTTACAAAAGGTAGATCGTGCCAAACCAACCTAATCTCCTTTTTTGAAAAAGTAACAGATTTTTTGGATAAAGGAAATGCAGTGGATCTAATTTACCTAGATTTCAGTAAGGCATTTGATACCGTGCCACATGGGGAATTATTAGTTAAATTGGAGAAGATGGGGATCAATATGAACATCAAAAGGTGGATAAGGAATTGGTTAAAGGGGAGACGGCAACAGGTCCTACTGAAAGGCGAACTGTCAGGTTGGAGGGAGGTTACCAGTGGAGTTCCTCAGGGATCGGTTTTGGGACCAATCTTATTTAATCTTTTTATTACTGACCTTGGCACAAAAAGTGGGAGTGTGCTAATAAAGTTTGCAGATGATACAAAGCTGGGAGGTATTGCCAATTCGGAGAAGGTTCGGGATATCATACAGGAGGATCTGGATGACCTTGTAAACTGGAGTAATAGTAATAGGATGAAATTTAATAGTCAGAAGTGTAAGGTTATGCATTTAGGGATTAATAACAAGAATTTTAGTTATAAGTTGGGGACGCATCAATTAGAAGTAACGGAAGAGGAGAAGGACCTTGGAGTATTGGTTGATCATAGGATGACTATGAGCTGCCAATGTGATATGGCTGTGAAAAAAGCTAATGCGGTTTTGGGATGCATCAGGAGAGGCATTTCCAGTAGGGATAAGGAGGTTTTAGTACCGTTATACAAGGCACTGCTGAGACCTCACCTGGAATACTGTGTGCAGTTCTGGTCTCCCATGTTTAAAAAGGATGAATTCAAACTGGAGCAGGTACAGAGAAGGGCTATTAGGATGATCCGAGGAATGGAAAACTTGTCTTATGAAAGGAGACTCAAGGAGCTTGGCTTGTTTAGCCTAACTAAAAGAAGGTTGAGGGGAGATATGATTGCTCTCTATAAATATATCAGAGGGATAAATACAGGAGAGGGAGAGGAATTATTTCAGCTCAGCACCAATGTGGACACAAGAACAAATGGGTATAAACTGGCCACCAGGAAGTTTAGACTTGAAATCAGACGAAGGTTTTTAACCATCAGAGGAGTGAAGTTTTGGCATAGCCTTCCAAGGGAAGCAGTGGGGGCAAAAGATCTATCTGGCTTTAAGATTCTACTTGATAAGTTTATGGAGGAGATGGTATGATGGGATAATGGGATTTTGGTAAGTAATTGATCTTTAAATATTCAGGGTAAATAGGCCAAATCCCCTGAGATGGGATATTAGATGGATGGGATCTGAGTTACTATAAAAAATTCTTTCCTGGGTATCTGGCTGGTGAATCTTGCCCATATGCTCAGGGTTTAGCTGATTGCCATATTTGGGGTCGGGAAGGAATTTTCCTCCAGGGCAGATTGGAGAGGCCCTGGAGGTTTTTCGCCTTCCTCTGTAGCATGGGGCATGGTTGACTTGAGGGAGGCTTCTCTGCTCCTTGAAGTCTTTGAACCATGATTTAAGGACTTCAATAGCTCAGACATGGGTGAGATTTTTCATAGGAGTGGGTGGGTGACATTCTGTGGCCTGCGCTGTGCAGGAGGTCGGACTAGATGATCAGAATGGTCCCTCCTGACCTTAGTATCTATGAATCTATGAATCTATAAACACATCACCCGCATTGGCAGTACCAGGAGGGATGAGCTGGAGTGCTGCACTTCTCATCAGTCGAGAAAGTAACTAAAATACTTCCCTGAGGGATTGTATTTTAATGGACAACGTATCCTAAATTCTCAATTACTGAGGGACAATGTTCACTCATTGATCTATTTGCTTTCCACAACCAACTCTCTGTATAACTTTCCATGAGTAATGTACCTGAATAATTGGATGCTAATATCTAAACTGCATTGTTAAATTTGGAGTTATTGCTGATTATGTACTTTATGTATCTTATGACTTTTAAAACAAACTTTGTATTTGTGGATAATCTAAGCACTATATACTCAGATGTAGCGACACTTTCTTAACCTGTGTTATATATCCTTTTTTAACATTAGCTTTAATAAATTTTTTATATCCAAACAGGTGTAACCCCCTTGGGTTTAGAGAGCACGGCCCATTTAAAACCTCATTCTCAGGTAGAGGAAGGGCTGATGTCTTGGGGGGGGGGGGAACTGGAGAGAGGGAAAGTGATAAAGTGCATGGACTTGTAGCTCCAGACAAGAGGGCCTACAGCAAACAGGCCCTCACGCAGTATAGCAACTGAGAGCCAGCCCGAACCCTGGGAAGGACAGAGTGGCCAAATAGGGGCGTTGCAGGATGGCAGCCAGAAGGCACACTGTGAGAAGGACAAACTGGAGCTAGACCCAGTGTCACTGCTGCCCAGAGCTGTATGGGGCCATGAGTACTGGGGCTCGTGACCTTGCATTGGGAATAAGGTGGGAGGTTGTAGCTAGTTAAGTGGGGAGGTTGTCTCTTGGTGTGGGTTTACAAAGCAGCAAAAGATAGCACCAGAGGGGTTTGTTGGGGAAAGTTTACTGGCACCAAAGACAACCAGGAGCACCCAAGACTCAGTGCCAGACTGGAACTCAGTCTGGATTCCTGAACTCTGAGTCTAGACGCAGTGCTCGGTGTCTATCCTGTTATATTCTGGTACCACTGGGCCCAGGGTCCTCGTGTTGGATGCAACCTTTTTTTCATAGATTCATAGATACTAAGGTCAGAAGGGACCATTATGATCTAGTCCAACCTCCTGCACAACGCAGGCCACAGAATCTCACCCACCCACTCCTGCGAAAAACCTCACCTGTCTGAGCTATTGAAGTCCTCAAATCGTAGTTTAAAGACTTCAAGGAGCAGAGAATCCTCCAGCAAGTGACCCATGCCCCATGCTACAGAGGAAGGCGAAAAACCTCCAGGGCCTCTTCCAATCTGCCCTGGAAGAAAATTCCTTCCCAACCCCAGATATGGCCATCAGCAGAAACCTGAGCATATGGGCAAGATTCACCAGCCAGATACTACAGAAAATTCTTTCCTGGGTAACTCAGATCCCACCGCATCTAACATCCCATCACAGGCCATTGGGCTTATTTATCATGAATATTTAAAGATCAATTAATTGCCAAAATCATGTTATCCCATCATACCACCTCCTCCATAAACTTATCAAGTTTAATCTTAAAGCCAGATAGGTCTTTTGCCCCCACTGCTTCTCTTGGAAGGCTATTCCAAAACTTCACTCCTCCGATGGTTAGCAACTTTCATCTAATTTGAAGTCTAAACTTTCCAATGACCAGTTTATGTTCATTTGTTCTTGTGTCCACACTGGTACTGAGCTTAAATAATTCCTCTCCCTCTCCGGTATTTATCCCTCTGATATATTTATAGAGAGCAATCATATCTCCCCTCAGCCTTCTTTTAGTTAGGCTAAACAAGCCAAGCTCCTTGAGTCTCCTTTCATAAGACAGGTTTTCCATTCCTCGGATCATTCTAGTAGCCCTTCTCTGTACCTGTTCCAGTTTGAATTCATCCTTCTTAAACATGGGAGACCAGAACTGCACACAATGTTCCAGGTGAGGTCTCACCAGTGCCTTGTATAACGGTACTAAAACCTCCTTATCTCTACTGGAAATACCTTGCCTGATGCACCCCAAGATCGCAATAGCTTTTTTCACGGCAATATCACATTGGCGGCTCATAGTCATCGTATGATCAGCCAATACTCCAAAGTCCTTCTCCTCCTCCGTTACTTCTAATTGATGCGTCCCCAGCTTATAATTAACTTTCTTGTTATTAATCCCTAAATGCATAACCTTACACTTCTGACTATTAAATTTCATCCTATTACTATTACTCCAGTTTTCAAGGTCATCCAGATCCTCCTGTATAATATCCCGGTCCTTCTCTAAATTGGCAATACCTCCCAGCTTTGTATTATCTACAAAATTTATTAGCACACTCCCACTTTTTGTGCCGAGGTCATTAATAAAAAGATTAAATAAGATTGGTTGCAAAACTAATCCCTGAGGAACTCCACCTGTAACCTCCCTCCAGCCTGACAGTTCACCTTTCAGGAGGACCCGCTGTAGTCTCCCTTTTAACCAATTCCTTATCCACGTTTCAATTTTCATATTGATCCCCATCTTTTCCAATTTAACTAATAATTTCCCCCCGATTTAGTCCCTTTGAGTTTCGCTTCTACCTCAGATATGGTAATATCTACCTCCATATCCTCATTCCCATTTGTCATGCTACCATTATCCCTAAGATCCTCCTTAGCCTTATTAAAGGCCGAGGCAAAGTATTTGTTTAGATATTGGGTCATGCCTAGATTATCCTTAACCTCCACTCCATCCTCAGTGTTTAGCGGTCCCACTTCTTCTTTCTTTGTTTTCTTCTTATTTATATGGCATAGAACCTTTTACTATTGGTTTTAATTTCCTTTGCAAGGTCCAACTCTACTTGACTTTTAGCCTGTCTCACTTTATCCCTACATGTTCTAATCTCAATAAGGTAGCTTTCCTTGCTGATCCCTCCCATCTTCCACTCCCTGTATGCTTTCTGCTTTTTCTTAATCATCTCTCTGAGAGGCTTGCTCATCCAGCTTAGTCTACAACTCCTGCCTATGAATTTTTTCCCCTTTCTTGGGATGCAGGCTTCCGATAGTTTCTGCAGCTTTGATTTAAAGTTATCCCAGGCCTCCTCTGCGTTTAGATCCATAATTTCTTCAGTCCTCTCCTCTTCCCTAACTAATTTCCTTAATTTTTGAGTCAGTCCTTTTGAAATCATAAACCCTAGTTGCAGATTTATTTTTGTTAATCTTTGCATTCAGTTTAAACTGAATTAGTTTATGATCACTTGAACCAAGATTATTCCCTACAACCATTTCTTTTTATGAGGTCGTCACTACTCACCAAAACCAAATCTAAAATGGCATCCCCTCTAGTCGGTTCAGCAACTACTTGATGAAGGAATCCATCAGTTATCGCATCTAGAAAAATCTGAGCCCTATTATTATTACTAGCACTCGTCCTCAGGTCTATTTCTGGGAAGTTAAAGTCTCCCATGATCACGCAGTTTCCATTAGTATTTACTTCATTAAAAACGGCTCTATCCAAATCCAAATGAGATCCCGGCGGTCTATAGCACACCCCAAGCACTATCCTAGAGGAGGCTCTACTAGTTTTCTTCCCCAATGTAATTTTTGCCCAAAATTTTGACTCTTATCCATTCCAGCACTTATTTCTTTACAGTCTACCTCATCATTGATATACAATGCTACTCCACCACCTCTACCTTTATTTCTGTCTTTCCTAAACAGCACATACCCTTCAATACCCGTAGTCCAGTCATGACTACTATTCCACCATGTTTCTGTTATCCCTATAATATCTCATTTCACTTTCTGCACCAGTAGCTCTAGTTCCTCCACTACCTAGGCTCCTTGCATTGGTCTACAAACATCTTAATTTTTGCTGTTTGGCCTCGCTCACATTCTGTACCATATTAGGCATGGTCATTCTACAGCCAGTATAACCTATTAGACTGGTATCCACACTGCCCTTCCTCCTTATATCCATTCTCCAACCCACGGCTGTATCCTTTCTTACTTCATTTTCTTCCCTCTCAATGCAAAAATCTAGCGTGGAGATTACCTGGACATCTCCCAATCATCTCCCCCAAATTCCTAGTTTAAAGCTCTCTTAATCAGTTGTGCCAGCCTCCATCCTAGAAGTCTATTTCCTTCCCTACTCAGAGGAAGTCCATCCCGAGAGAACTGTCCTCTGTCCATGAATGCCTCCCAGTGGCCATACATCCCAAAGCCCTCCTTATAGCACCACTGCCTAAGCCATCTGTTGATAGTCATAATCTTGTCACACTTTTGTTGCCCTTCTCTAGGAACAGGCAGAATCCCACCTGAGTTTCGATTTCCTTAAGCATCTTCCCCAGCCTAGCATAGTCTCCCTTAATACTTTCCAGCGAGAATCTAGCTGTATCATTTGTTCTCACATAAGGATAATTAGGGGATTCGATCCTAAAGGGAGCAGGAAACTTTTCAACCTCAGGTCTACATCCCGTATCTTAGCACCTGGAAGATGGCACACCCTTCTATTCTCTGGATCAGCTCTGGTTACAGGCCTGTCTATTCTTCTCAGTAAAGAGTCCCTGATCACATAGACCTGCCTTTTCCTGGTGACGGGGCTATTCTCCAGTCTATCCCCTGTTCCCTCTGGCTGCAAGTTCTTTCCATTCCTATTCTCAATTGTAATTCTCTTCCACCCATCCTGTATCCTCCTGAGGCTCATATTTGGTGTAGCCTCCATTGACTCTTCCCCTTTTCCTATAGGACTAGCCGCTCTTCTCTTCTTCCTTGCCCTTCCATTTCAGTGACTACCTGCTGAGCCTCTTCTTCATTTTCCAACTCTGCAAGCCTGTTCTTGAGCTCTATGTCTCCTTCACTAGCCCATCTTTTCCTCTGCCTGGTTCTTTTAGTCACCATGCTTCCACTGACCACTTTCCTCACCCAGTCTCCCCTCAGAATTCCTCAGTCCTGCATCCATCTGCAAGTCTGAGCTTTTCCCTTCAGATACCTCCTGTCTTTGCTCCATAATCAGGTCGAACCCCTTCCTAAACTCAACCAGACTGTCCACCTGCATCTCCAAACCTCGGATCTTTTCCTCCAGCAGCTCTATCAGATGGCATTTCATGCAGAAAAAACTCTTACCAGGTACCCCTTCCAGGATCATGTACATACCGCAGCTTCCACATCCAGGCATCTTCATTTTGTCTTCCACTACATGAGTCACTCCCACTGCTGCCTCTGTATTTGTCATAGCCTTCCCACCTAAATCCTGTTAATCTGGGAAACACAAACCACACCAAAACACCACCACCCACTGCAAAAACAAACCCCAAACAAGCACCACAATACAAACTCCCCTTATAAACTCCCACTCAAATGCTCCCAACATCTTCTCCCTCTGTTGTTTTTCTCTGTTGATCCCTCTGTAAATAAATTTTTCCCTTTCCTATATTTGTTGTGCTATTCTGGCATGTGTGTGTGTTTATTCCAGGAGGTTGGAACAGATGCCCCTGGGGTGGAAGGGAGTTTCCCTGCTGTGTTCCTGCCTGCACCTTTTTTTAGCTCTTGTCGCCTACAAAGGAGGCTCCACCTTGGCCATGAGGGTGCTCTAGTTACATAGGAGAAGAGCGGGTCAGGCAATCTGTGTAACACAAGTTTTAAAGTACTCTATCACCAAACAACAATCTCAGCACACTTAGAACACATCTAAGGCTCCAGTCTGACCTTGGATATGCAGATGTGTACCCCATGTCTTGTGAAACTGGATCGTCTATAGCTGATTTGTACAGCCTACAGTGCATGCTGCTCCACAGTTCACCACAAGCCATTCAAACAAATAACTCAGATGAGAATTAAGCCTCAATTTAGCATTCAGTATCCCTGTAGCCAGGACCCTGTAATAACCCTTCTATATGACACAGAGAACATTGACACTGCATCACAATGTTGGGTCAGATAGTCTTTTTCTTCCTAGTGGCACTCAGACTACATGATCATATATTTTAAGGACTGCAGCAACCTAATTTAGAATTGTTTGTTCATGCAAGAAAGAAAGGCTATCTTTGCACTGTTTTCTTTCCTCCAAAATCTTCCACTGAAGTACAAAATGCCTCTTGCAGAGGCTAGATTCTGGGTTAGAAAGAAGGAGCATTGATCTATCCTAGAGTAGCAGTTCTTACATTCCTAGCAACGGTACTGTCACAAATATGTATTCTGTTTTCCTTATAGTTCCAAAACTCCACACTCTACCTCACTCTAGCTACTGCTAGTGTAACGATCATGCTAATGAATAAGAAGCATCGCTCAATCTCAGCTCAGCAAAACCAGTGGCTGGCGGTAAGTTTAGTGGATGGCTGTTCCCTGCTGTACTATATGCAGGACACATCTTACCCCCAAAAGATCTTTAAAGATTGGGGAGCAGGTGCCAGTCAGTCCTCCAGTCCAGTGTGAAAACAGAGAAGAGCTAACTAGAAACCCCTCAATACTAAGGACTCTCAGGGTAGAGCGAGGAGGATAAATGGGATCTTGTTGACACACCACATGTAAGCGAGGGGAAGTGGGTGGCTTTATCAATCCAAAATTTAGCAGAGCTTTAAGGAACATAAGCTGAGGTTGATGAACTTAGTGAACCTACAACACAGGCTAGAGTCAAGGTTCATAGTGACTGTTTCTTACAATTCTACACACTCAGCGATTCAGTGTCACCGGGATCCATAATAGAGGACATATGTCCCAGATGAGATTATGCCCCTTATGGATGAATTGAGAGAAGCTTGAATGAGTCTTTGAACATTTGTGACACCTTGATTTATGGCTGTTCCAGCTAGAGGGAGGATTCTATTATTCTGGGTGGGGGGAAAGGGAATTCAGAGATAAAAGGCATCTTTGAGTGACCGTGTGAATGAAAACCTGTCACTTTTCCCAGAGAAATTGAGCAAAGGGTGCAGTGCACTCACACTATCTCTTATCAAAGGGCACATACACTCGTTTATTTACAGGGAGGCACAAAATAAGCTAGGCTTTTTTTAGCTCTGCATTAAAGTACAGCGCCTGCTGGTATCAGTACTTGCAGCAGTGACATCAAAACTACACAATGTTTGTGAATTGCTTACAGTTCCCAATTAAGGGCAAGGAGACATAATAAATAAAGAGCAACAACATTAACTCATTAGGAACCTGGCATATTGTAAATATCCAGACAAAAGAAGGCTGAGGAAGAGATGGGGTGGGTGAAGGAGATAAGACCTGGCTGAGCCAGTTGTAAATACTAATTTATTTGACAAATTTTGCCTGTTTCTCTTTGCAAATTGTCTAAAAACATGATTCTCCAGTTTGAAATTATTCACAGTTTGTTAGCAAACAGTATTTGGTCTGCAGATAGTCACAAGCAGCTAATTGCAAATAACTGGTTCTCAAAATTGCCATTGTATTTGTTATCTAACCTGGAGGTGGTGTTTGTGTATCCTGAAGTTCTACTGAGGAAGTTCTGTGGCTTGTGTTACATGACAGGGCAGACCAGATGATCACAATGGTCCCTACTGGCCTTGGAATTTATGAATTGATGACTTATGTAACTGACCAATGGGTCAAGTTTTGCACTGTATATTTTATATAAATATTTTATATTATTTATATCTCAGTATCACCTTTTGGCCAAAAACAAGACCAGGTCCCCATTGTGCTAAGTGCTATATACACGCATAGTAAGAGACAGACCCTGTTGTGAAGAAGTTGCAATTTAAATAGACAAGAAAGACAAATGGTGGGAGGGGAAACAGAGGTAAAGCAATTTGTCCAAGGTCACAGCAATTCAGTGGTGGAGCCAGGAACAGAACCCACGTCTACTGAGTCCCAGCCCAGAGCCTCATATCATATACCAGACCATATTGCCTCCCAGTGTAAAATTAAATATTCTTAATTTGAGTTTGCAATCCACATTTCACTAGTATTTGCACTAGTAAAGCTCTATTTGCCAGAACACACAGAGAAATAGGGACACCAGATAGGCATGAAACCCCCTGAAACCAGTTAGTTTACATATTGGAACGTTGGCGGAATACACCCAACACAATGTCCTCTGCTCAGGCTTCACTCAGCCCCAATGGGACAGGATTTATATATACCAATTGGGAAGGAATCCTCAGGGGGAGGGTGTGACATTATTGACATAAACTGTGACTGTGTAGATCATTGTTGCAACCAGGGTCCTATGGTTGCACCAGATCTTGTACAAAGGAGGTCAAGTAGGGTGTCTATGGAAAGGTTGTAGGTTGCTGGTTATGATTGTGATGTCTGTATGTGTGTATCATGTTTGTATTTGAAGTTATGAATATTGGCCATGTACTTGTATCTCAATGTGTTTGATTCTAAGTAGCCTCAGTGAAGCATTTGGTCAGCTTCTTGAGAAAGGACTATTCTCAGTAAGTACCCAATAAAGAAACACTTAACTGACAAAAAGAAAAGGAGTACCCGTGGCACCTTAGAGACTAACAAATTTATTAGAGCATAAGCTTTCGTGAGCTACAGCTCACAGCTGTAGCTCACGAAAGCTTATGCTCTAATAAATTTGTTAGTCTCTAAGGTGCCACGGGTACTCCTTTTCTTTTTGCGAATACAGACTAACACGGCTGCTACTCTGAAACTTAACTGACAATGGACTTTGGAAGAAGCCAATCCACATCTGAGCTTTCCTGGGAATGTTCAAACTAACATGTAAACAATGGCATCAGCCTGCAAAAAGCTGAATCATTGATAGAGATGTTTCAGAGTAGCAGCCGTGTTAGTCTGTATTCGCAAAAAGAAAAGGAGTACTTGTGGCACCTTAGAGACTAACAAATTTATTAGAGCATAAGCTTTCGTGAGCTACAGCTCACTTCATCGGATGCATCCGATGCATCGGATGCTCACGAAAGCTTATGCTCTAATAAATTTGTTAGTCTCTAAGGTGCCACAAGTACTCCTTTTCTTATTGATAGAGATGTGACTTGCCCAAACACCAAACTCCATCTTGTTGCTGTGATTTTGCAAGGGGGAAAGAATATAAAAGGCCCTGGAAACCCCACCATTTGGTCTTCAGCTGGCTCAAGAGATGGCCTCTTCACCCAAAGAGATGCCTGAAAGAAACTGGAACAAAGGACAGTAACTATGGGGATGTAAGTGATTGCTGGACCCAAATTAGGAAGGAGTCCAGTCTGTGAAAGAAGCTTATTGGAACATCTCTGGGGGTGAGATTTTATCTGTAATCAATTTCTTAATGTATTAGGCTTAGACTAGTGTGTTTTGTTTTATTTTGCTTGGTAACTTACTTTGTTCTGTCTGTTATTACTTAGAACCACTTAAATCCTACTTTTTATATTTAATAAAATCTCTTTTGCTTATTAATTAACCCAGAGTAAGTAATTAATACCTGGGGGAGCAAACAGCTGTGCATATCTCTCAGTGTTATAGAGGGTGGACAATTTATGAGTTTACCCTGTATAAGCTTTATACAGAGTAAAAAGGATTTATTTAGGGTTTGAACCCATTGGGAACTGAGTGCTGAAGAGAGGAGTACTTCTTAAGCTCTTTTCAGTTAAGTCTGCAGCTTTGGGGGATGTGGTTCAGACCTGGATCTGTGTTTGCAGCAGGCTAGCATGTCTGGCTCAACAAGGCAGGGTTCTGAAGTGCCAAGCTGGCAAGGAAAATGGGCTCAGAGGTAGTCTCGGCACATCAGGCAGCAGTCACAAAGGGGTGTCTGTGACTGAACCTGTCACAGAGGGAGCCAGGCAACGTTTGTAGAATGTGGGGAGGAGGTGGTGGGTGTTGTACCACCCAGGGACTGCAGCTCAAATTGCAGCAAGTTCTGCTCTTAGAAGCTGAATTAGTGCATTTCCTCAAGCATCATGAGGCCTTATATCGGGCATAGGCAAACTTTTTGGCTCGAGGGCCACATCTGGGTATAGAAATTGTATAGCGTGCCATGAATGCTCATGAAATTGGGGGTTGGGGTACAGGAGGGGGGTCTGGGCTGCGGCAGAGGGTTGAGGTGCAAGGGGGGGGTGAGGGCTCCAGCTAGAACGCAGGCTCTGGATGAGGGGTTTAGGGTGCAGGAGGGTGCTCTGGCTGGGACTGAGGGGTTTGGAGGGTGGGAGGGGGATCACAGCTGTGGCAGGGGCACAGGCCTCTGCCGGGGGAGCAGGCTCCAGTTGGCACTTACCTCAAGCAGCACCCGGAAGCAGCTGCATGTCCCCGCTCTGGCTCCTATGTGGAGGCATGGCCAGGGTCTCAGCTCTGCCCTGTCTGCGGGTGTTGCTCCTGCAGCTCCCATTGGCCATGGATCTTGGCCAATGGGAGCTATGGAATTGGCGCTTGGGTCGGGGCAGCATGCAGAGCTCCCAAGCTGCCCCTACATGTAGGCGCTGGAGCAGGGACATGCCGCTGCTTCAGGGAGCCACACGGAGCTATGGCAAGCTGCTGACCCTGCTCCCCAGCTGGAGTGGGGCAAGCCCCTGACCCTGCTGCAGCGGAAGCTGAAGGGCCAGATTAAAAGGTCTGATGGGCCAGACACAGCCTGTAGTTTGTCCATAGTTGCCTTATATATGTTGATAAATTTTAATGAAATTATTCTCTCACTTTTAAAACCAGGGCAGCTCCACTGGTGCTAGCAAACATAAAGCTTTCTTGTACCTCTCTGCCAAGCTAGCACCTTCCACCTACATTCCCCTTCCACCTAGCAGACTGATTAGGAAGTAACGTGAGAAAATAGACAGACTTGTTGTAGCCTGGTATTCCCTCCCCAGGTACCTGCACAGCCTTCACCCAAACCAAATCAATATAACTGCTTTGACTGAGGTATAACCAAAGCCTCAATAGACCAAATATCCTTCCCTTTTCTCAGGGCATAAAAAGAGCTCAGAGACTTGAATTAAAAGTATCTAACAGGGAAGAGCTGATGCTATTCATACAAGAGCACCACTTTGCACCTGAGTGCTTGTCTGTGGCTTTCTCCTTTTATACCCAGCAGCTGGCCTGATAGGTCATCAAACCCAACTGCACTTACTCCACACCCCTTAACCCTTTCCCTGCCAGCTTTTGCATGCTGCAGAGTAGACAGGGAAACAGGATTGTCTTGCAGCCAGCCAGATATGGGTGAAGCCCGAGTATCCAGGGCCCTCACAACCCAGATGCAGTGTTGCCAACTCTCATGATTTTATCGTCAGTCTTGCAATTTTGAATTTTCCTTAAAGCTCCAACTGCAGAGTCATGTTGTTTTGTGAGAATCTGTTTCATTTTAAAAACAACATGTTTCTAGCCCTCATGATTAAGAAAATTTTTAAAATATGACCTGCATGTATGCCAAAGACTCAAAAACCAAAAGGCAAATAAAAAGAACCCAAAATGAATGTCTTTTAATGCTTGGTGATTTTGGGGGGTTGGCAATACTGTTCACTCCAGCCCCATACTATAGATAGGGTGTCACTTTTTTCTCTCCTTCAGTTTTAAGACTCCTTTACAGGATGGGCTACAGCAGGGGTGGGCAAACTTTTTGGCCGGCGGGCCACATCGGGGTGCAAAACTGTATGGAGGGCTGGGTAGGGAAGGTTGTGCTCCCTGCCCCCTATTTGCCCCCTCCCACTTCCCAACCCCTGACTGTCCCCCTCAGAACCCCTGACCCATCCAACCTCCCCTGCTCCTTGTCCCCTGACTGTCCCCTCCTGGGACCCCCTGCCCCAAACTGACCCCCAGGATCCCACCCCCTATCCAACCCCTGTGCTTCCTGTCCCCTGACTGCCCCGACCTATCCACACCCCTGCCTCCTGACAGACCTCCCCCCTCCCCGGGACTCCCACGCTCTATCCAAACCCCCGTCTCCTGGCTGCCCCCCTTCTACCCAACCCCCCTGCCACTGCCCTGCATGTGTGTGCATGCTGCCACCACCCCCTTACCATGTCACTCAGAGTGGCAGGAGCTCGCAGCCTGCTGCCCACGGGGCGGCATAACTGCATGGGAGGGGACGGGGGCGAGCCTCCCGGGCTAGAAGCTCAGTGGTTGGTCAGGATAGTTCCACGGGCTGCAGTTTGCCCCCCTCTTGGCTACAGCATTGTTTTTATTCTGGTCGCTAGAGCAGTGATGTAGCTATCACTGTTTGTCAAAACAAGAAAAGAAAATGAAGATCTGCTGTATTGCACAATCAGTGTGATTGGCCATTAAAGAAAGGTCCAGCTTGCATGCTTTAAACATAAAGCATGAAGGTGATGCTGGCTACCAAGTAGGGCAGGAGCAGACTTAAGCAGTGTGCATGTTACATGCAAGTACAGAATTAGCAGGCAGTACTTTAAATAAGAGCAGAGAGGAAGGATGGTCCATGATGGTACTAGCCTCAGACTTGAGAGACCTTGGTTCAGTTCCCTGTTCTTCCACAGACTTCCTGTCTGATGTTGGGTGTGTCACTTACTCTGTCTGAGCCTGTTCCTCTGTAAAATGGAACCCTAGTACTTCCCTGCCTCATGGGGGTGCTGTGAAATTAAAAAAAATAAAGATTGTGGGAAGCTTGGCTGTAACTGTGATTGGGATTGTGCAAGTGCCATAGATAGAAAATACAACTTTTGATGATTTAATGAAGTTACTGAATCAAGTGTTGCATGTCCCAATACAATGTGAAACTGTTTAAAAAAGAGGTGAGATTATCAAACGGGTAAATACTTGTTTCAAGTATTGCAAAAACTCAGTGCTTCAAGGAGTGAAAAAAATAGTGTAGAGTCTGGTTTGCCAGGCACACATCACTCACTGATTATAGAGCACTTTATGATGGGCTCAACGGCGAGAGAGAGAGAGATGAGTAATAGGACTGAAAGGGCAGATATGCGCTTTCGATGGCAAAGACGACAGAATTTAGAAAGCATATGCTGTGATTTACACATCTAACACAGGGGGAGACTGTGAGACAGCAAAAGAGTGAAATATTGTTTAAGAGTCTGGAATGACCACTTGAATTCTGCCCCCCACCCACTGTTTCCAAAAACCACAGGTGTTAAATACATACAGTGGGGAAGAGAGTGTAAGGAGGGCTGACAGGAGTGTGAAATGTTTGGGCTTGCACTATTTATCTATTTGAAGTGTGGGTAGGAGTAAAATACAGTCATTGAGGACACTTGACAACCGGGAGCAACTGCCTAACTCTTACAGTGAAACATCCTCTGAGCCCTGTATGGTTTCATAAATGACCATTTCATAATGTACACAGCTACAAGAAGATAGCTTCCCACTGCAACATCTCAAACAGAATAAATTGGCACTTGCCTATCTAAGCATTTATACCACACTTATCAGCATAGCACAGCCTTACAAAATTTCCATAAAAATGCACAATATATTCCTGCCTTCCTTTTACCAGACTGAATGATGATGATAGGATTTTGCATAGCTGCCATAATACAGAGTGCCTCATATACTGGGTCAAATTGTGCCCTCAGTGACTTCTGACTGAACTCAGTAAGGTTGCTCCAGAGTAACATCAGTGAAAATAAGGGTCCAAGGTTTTGAATCATAATCAGTGATGTCATGACAATATTTTAACAAGGGACTCCTACGAAGTTTTTTCCCGTTTATCACGCTATGTACCCAAGGACTGGTTAAACTAGCCATTTGTTTTACAGCTTAAACAAATATTTTCTCATAACCTCCAGCCAGGAGGGAGGTGGCATCAATTGGCAAACAACCTTATAAGTTCATTGAAAGTGTTTGTTTATTGTTTGCACTCAAAATATACCAACCACATTCAGAGAATAGCAGTGTTCAGCTTGTGGAATTTGAATGTGTGTGTATGGACCTTGGACAGTGAGAGAAGTGGTATTTTATCCTGTGAAACTATTTGGAAAAATCATCACACATAGTACACCGGGGTACTTTCCAAAGACAAATGTGCTGTGATAAATCATTTTATTGAAATGTAGTTGCAGACAGATATTAAGACATTATACAACTGCAAGCCTGAGTTCAACTCGAGGGCTGCTGGGGTTATCAAATCTAGTGAATGTTCTTTTTCAGGAATACGAAAGCTGTTCTAATCTGGCACCATGGGCCATTGGATAGAGCACTAGACTGGAATCTAAGGCTACATCTACCCAGCACTTTGCAGCCCCCAGGAATGAGCCTCCCAGCCTGGTTTGAGACACTTGTGCTAGCAAGGCTCACACTAAAAATAGCTGTGTAGACAGTGCTTTGAAGTTGCAACTAGGGCTGGAGCTCAAGCTCTGAATCCTGCCACCTCCCTAGGCTTCAGACACCAAGCTTCAGCCAGAGACACAACTTCAAAGCATGGTCTATACAGCTATTTTAAGAGCAGTAGTATGAGCACTACTAACCTGAGTCTGTCAACCCGAGCTGAGAAGCTTGCTTCCAGGGGCTCTAAAACTTTATGTAGACATACCCCGAGAGACTTGGATTCTCTTCTGTTCTACCACTGACCTCCTGGGTGATGCTAGGCCAGTCACCTTGTGACGGATTGGATCACAGAAACCCCCTTTGGGACTTCAACCTGATGTGCTGAGACTACCTCTGAGCCTGTTTTCCCTGCCAGCTTGGGACTTCAGTGCCCTGCCTGGTTGTGCCAGACACGCTAGCCTGCTACAAACACACACCCAGGTCTGAACCACGTCCCCCACAAGCTGCAGGCTTAACTGAAAACTGCTTAAGAAGTTTTCCTGCCTCCAGCACTCAGATACCCAACTCCCAATGGGGTCCAAACCCCTAAATAAATCCATTTTACCCTGTATAAAACTTATACAGGGTAAACTCATAAATTGTTTGTTTGCCCTCGATAACACTGATAGAGAGGTATACACGGCTGTTTCCCCTCCCCGCCGTATTAATACATACTGTGGGTTAATTAATAAGTAAAAAGTGATTTGATTAAATACAAGAAGTAGGATTTAAGTGGTTCCAAGTAATAACAGACAGAACAAAGTGAATTACCCAGCAAAATAAAACACACAAGGCTAAGCCTAATACAGTAAGAAAGTGATTACAGATGAAATCTCACCCTCAGAGATGTTCCAGTAAACTTCTTTTACAGACTAGGCTCCTTCTAGTCTGGGTCCAGCAATCATTGACACCCCTATAGCTACTGTCCTTTGTTCCAGTTTCTTTCAGATATCCTTGGGGGTTGGAGAGGCTACCTCTTGAGCCAGCTGAAGACAAAATGGAGAGGTTTCCAAGGGCTTAAATAGACTCTCTCTTGTGGGTGAAACCCCTTCTCCGCCCCTATGCAGAATCCAGCTGCAAGGTGGAGTTTTGGAGCCACATGGGCAAGTTACATGTCCATGCATGACTCAGAACTTTACAGGTTGATGCCACATTCCCACTAAAGCTCAGATGTGGATTGGCATCTCTCAAAGCTCATTGCCAACTTAAGTGTTTCTTGACTGGGCACTTACTGAGAATAGTCTTTTCTCAAGAAGCTGACCAAATGCTTCACTGAGGCTACTTAAAATCAAACAAGTACATAGCCAATATTCATAACTTAAAATATAAGAATGATACATGCACACAAATAGCATGAATATAGTCAGTAGATCATAACCTTCGCAGAGATATGTTACATGGCATATCTAGCATAAAACATATTCCAGTTATGTCATATTTACACTCAAAAGCACATTTCTATAAAGCATTATGGGGTGCAACATCACATACCTTACCTTCTTGTGCTTGTTTCCTTTCCCAGCCTTTATCTATATAGATGACAAGCTTTTTATGGCAGGGACCATCTCTTAGTAAAAGTTTATACAGAGCTTAGCACAATAGGGGCCTGATCTCAGTTGAAGCTTCTGTGTAATAAAATCAACAACCTGCAGATGAGATATAGAATGGGAAATGTTAAGAAGCTGCAATAAAGTGATCATCTTGGATCCTGTGTGAAGTCTGGTTATAGAATAAACATCAATTGCGAACCATAAAAAGGTAAGTTCAGGAGTGGGGGGATTCAGCTAGTGGTAACACTATTCCATGCTGCCAGGAGGCGAGGACCCATCTAAACTTGGGTCTAGAATTTCCTTGAACTGGGGATTCAGAAGGTCTCGTCTGTGAGGCACAGCACAGAAGATACAGGCCAGGAGGAGGCTAGAAAGGTGGCTTTAAGCCACTTTTGCCCCTCTGGGATTCTGAGCCGCTCCAGGAGTTAGTTAGCACACCAGCACACCTCCAGCTGCCTGTTTTGCAGAGCACTCAGCCATTCTCCCTCATACTCCTGCCATATCCTCACTACCCTTGTCTCCTCCCCCATTCCCTGGCATATCCCTGTGCTAGGTGGTGCACAGGTAGGGGGACATGTATGTGCACGTGTGCCAACCCTACATTACCCCTCTTCCGGGGGGGGGGGCGATTTCCCCAGGGCAACATTCTGCCCCATTATGCTGCCCTGGTGGCAAACAGAGATTGTAATAGAGGACAGCATCTGACCCCCAGAATGCATAGGTTTGAAAGGCTGTAGCCTTTGCTTCCTCTATGCTCTCCCCCACAAGAAGGGCGATTACTTGTTAATGCCTTGTGTTTAACTGGGGAGTTCATGGCATCTTTGCCACAGGTCCAGTGGGTTTCTCTTTGGGACAGGATGACCTAACTAAAGTCTGTATTTTAACATCAAAAGGTCTGAAATTACATTCCAGTGAACTTAAGCTCTTAATGTGGCTACAGTGCAGTCTAATGTATGTGAAGAAGCATATCCCTAAAGACAGATGATCCAGTGAAATGCCAGCCTATCCTAATTATTTTTGACAAAGCACAAGAAAACATAAGTAGCCTTGGGGATAATTTCTGCCTTCATCTACACTAGGCAAGGACAGAGAACTTAACTTTTGGAGTTATGCTTCATTTACAATGGAACAGAAGTATGCCAGTATGCACAAATATTCCCCCACTCCTCAAAGTGCATCCAGCAACGTTAAGGGGGAAAGAGAGAGAGAGGTTAAGTAAATTGATAATATGCTACTTTGTACTTTTAGAGCACGTTCCACCCAAAGATCTCGAAGTGCTTTACAAACATGAATGAAATTTGCAACATCCCTCTGAGGTACCAGTAGGAACATATCATAACCATTTATCAAAAAGAAAAGGAGTACTTGTGGCACCTTAGAGACTAACAAATTTATTAGAGCATAAGCTTTCGTGAGCTACAGCTAATGCATCCGATGAAGTGAGCTGTAGCTCACGAAAGCTTATGCTCTAATAAATTTGTTAGTCTCTAAGGTGCCACAAGTACTCCTTTTCTTTTTGAGAATACAGACTAACACGGCTGCTACTCTGATAACCATTTATAGGTGAGGTTTCAGAGTAGCAGCCGTGTTAGTCTGTATTCGCAAAAAGAAAAGGAGTACTTGTGGCACCTTAGAGACTAACAAATTTATTAGAGCATAAGCTTTCGTGAGCTACAGCTCACTTCATCGGATGCATTTGAGGAAACTGAAACACAAGGATGAAGTTTTTTGCCCAACGTCAAAGAGTAGGTCAGTGGCAGAACCAGGAATACAACCCAAAATTCTGGCTCTGTTCTTTGTCATGTACACTCATGATCTGAACATGTGTAGAATCTGATATACCTGTTTAAATACAAATATTTCCGCTCTATTTTATCATTTCCCTAGAAAATGAAAACTTTTAGGAGAAATACACACACTAGAATTTTCTGTGTGCTTATCCTTTAAAGACAAATTCTGGAGCTATGATGAAACCAGTCCTAAGAGTAATAACATTTGGCACAGTTCTCAAAAACAATGTAACAAAACTATTTTTAAAATAGTAGTTCAATTAATCTAATGTGACTAATTAATTTAGTCACACAATTTACTGGTAATGTTTTCTTCCCCCCTTTGCTATCTTTTTTCTTGAAAACAGATACCATTGGGTTTAATCTTAAATTAAAATTTGAAATGTGTTTGTGTCAGACAAGGAAAAATAGTACATACAGAAACTTTTTCACTTTTTAGTCACCCTGCATAAAGATACACTCACACTTCCACTTGTGTGAACTTCCCAAGGACTGGAAGAATAACAAAAGGTGTACAGGAAGAGAGAAAACACAGACACAAACACTTATGAGAGTCAGAATCTCATTTTTACTAATGGATTTCTTATATTAGGTATCACTTCTAGGTTATCACAGCACTGTGCCCTTAACATTTATAGCACCAAGGTTTTAAGGTCTTTAGAAATATAAATGAATCATACTCCTGTGAAATGTTAGCCATATTTTATAGATGATGGAAAAGGAGGCACAAGAAAGAGCAGGTCCTCATTTTTGAAAGTAGCCTCTAATTTTGGCAACTTCAAGCATTGCATTCCCAACTTGAAACAATTATGGCATGATTTTCAGAAGTGCTGAACACACTGAGTTTAGTTGTAGCTGCAAGTGCTCATCATCTTTGACAATCAGACCTTGGTATCAAAACCAGAACCACTCAAAATTAGAGGCTAACTTACTCAGCACTACTTAGGCAGGAATTTGCAAAGGAGCCTGAAGAGTTGTTATTCCCAGGGGGCCTGGATATCTAACACCCTTAGGGTTCTTTGAAAAGCCCAGCCTTAATTTTACTCATGTGACCAAATCCATCCCTGCTGTGCAAAAATTTAAGCATGCAACTAAATGCTTTGCTGAACTGGGGCCTAAGTGACTTGCAGAAGATGATTACCAAAATGGTGCTGAACATGGTTTTTGGTTTACACTTGCAGTTAGACCATGTTCAACACTGGTTCATTAATAACATGCATTGCCAGCAACAAGGAATTTTTCTAGTATGGAGCAGTAGGAGTGGTACCTAACAGCACTCCTGGTTTGCTATTTTAACTGTTTTTGAGTTGTCCCCTAAGAAAGTAACTAATGCATTAATTTTCTTAGCAATGGGCAGATAAGCAGATCAAGAAAATTCACATAATTTCATGTCTGAGGACTTCAGGTTTCCACAAATATTCAGTTTATACCGAATAGCAATTGCAAATAAAAGAGGCCCTTTATAGCCTAGCAGGATTCTTCAATCTACTCTGAAGTTTCTCATTGCATTCATAGGCCCCTTATTGGCCCAATCCTGTTCCCAGTGAAATCAACTGCAAAGTTTCCATTAAGTTGAATGAGAGTAGGATCCAGTATTATGTCCCTTTCAGGTAAAGATTTTGCCAGATTACAAATATGCAAGCAGTTTGGGATGCCAGCTTCATGAATGCTGTTGTCAAGTACCTGAACAGGGACTTCCAGATGTCTCAGCTAAATCAGCTGTTCAAGGCATTTTCTCCAAATACTGAATGGGTATTGGATATTCATTATTTTGCCTTTTCTGTGCAGTAAATTCTGCAACAATTAAATCAAAGCAAGAATTATTTCTTGTTTGTAACTAGTATTGGATATATTCCTTTAGCCAAGGCCTGATCAATTAAAAATAGCCCACAGAACTTCACACTGTGGCCTTAACACATTCCTTAACCCTTTAGTCCCACTAAAGTGGCATAGTCAGAAAGCACCTAGGTGTATCACCCAACTGCTACAACACTTTCTTTACAAACCACCTGCTGTTTCTTTGCCCAAGACACACCTTTTCTTCCCCTCCACTACCATTGCCAGCTGGCTGACTCCTCTGCCTTTGTCTACAGCTGGCAGGCAACTGCAACTCCACCCCCAGGCCAACTGGCACAGCAGCAGCTGGTAAATGTGTGTTGACTACCCAATTAATCCTCAAATTCCCCATGCTCACCAGACTACTGCTGTTCCCTCAGGCAGCTGCTTTTCTTAAATAGCACAGCCCTGGCCATTCAGTTCTAGGCCTCAGGAGCCTATTAGTTAATATTGTTCTGCCCTTTTCCTTCTACCTCAGCCTAATGAAGGATACATAAATATTTCTAGCAAATTAGCGTACGTGTGACAGCTGATGTTGCTTTCAGTCTTTGATTATGGGAAGAACTGGTTGCAAATATCTCTGTCAAAATCAAATTTTGACCCAAAAGAAACTCTGAATAATTTTGACCAATTCACTATTTTATAACCAGCTCTCGTCATGAGTGAGAAATCAGTTTTGTTCAAATGGGAAGACAACAAATCTCCAGTCAATCACCTCTCCTCTCTGTGCAAAACATCTGGAGTACACCAAAGCAGCTGTTTAATGGCCTGATCCAAAGACCACTGAAGTCACTGGGAGTCTTTCCATTGACTTTAGCGGGCATTGGATCAGGCCCTAACTGTACACACGAGTTTGAAATGAAAAGGATATGCCAGATTCCAATGAAACTCTTGGTGTATGCTGGTAAACTGAACTAATGAGCTACTTACCACTATCAGCACACATCTAGATATTTATGCAACACTCCACTTTCTCATTTGAAGTGACATCTTACATATTACTAAACCTTATACAGGAACTCCAAGAGTAGTTACAGAAAGCCTTTAGAATTGTATCTAAAATGAACCATACCTGAAAAAAATACATACTTCTCTCCAGCTGAAATGTCATTGATGGTTGTTTTAGTTGCTACTTGCATATAATAAATAAATTATCTTGTAGACATTGAGTAAAAATTACATTAAAGTCAGAACAGAAAACTTCTAAGGGCTTGTCTTTCCATCCTCCTGTATTCTTCTTAACTATTTCCTGCTCAGCATCGCAGTCGTTTATCTAGGAAACCTCTTTAAAAAGGTTAAAACAATACACTGTTTATATTTCTAGTGACCTTTGTCCTGCCTCTTTTTCCCAGCCAAGAGATATCCTGTTAGGGAAATAGCTAATTACCGTCTCTTGAATTTGGAAAATGTCTACACTGGGACATTTGGGATTATGTTACATACTTCCTGTTTAAGCACTTGTCTCTTGGAACAGATGGAGATCTAAGCAAAGGCTCTGTAGGAGCATTTTTACCCTCTTCCCTTCCTTATTTTGAGTCCCATTCCTCTCAAGTCTGATGTGATTTCAAGTATAAGACTGATTCTAAGTCTGAGATCTTTCCCACCTCCTCTCTCTCCATTTTACAGATTGATGACTTGAAAACATGATATTGCAGCTGTATCTTCTTGCAAATCTTATTTCAAAAGTAGTTGCTAAATTGTGTCTCTGTAGACACAAGTTTCCTCACATGAACTGAATAAAAATTGAATAGACACACTGTTAGTTTTGGAGGTCGCAAAAAACTTGACATTAACCCATAGTGAGGGTTTAAAGATGAGGATAGAGCTAAGTGGGACCCATATTTTCCATTTTGTGGGAAATTCCTCAATTTCAAAACCATTTTAAAAAACAACCTTCTGTTCCCAATTCGAACAGAAACAAAAATTCTTTAAATTTCCTGTGAAGTGAAATTCCAATAAAATTCATTTTGGGTCTATCAAAACATTTTATTTTGATAAAATCAAAACACAACATTCTGATTTTGACCTTTAAAACTTAAAAAAGTCTAAAAACAGTTAATTTTCAAAAGGTCAATTTGAAATGAAAAAGCAAAACATTCTGTTCTTAAAATGTCAAGACACTTTGCTTCATTCGTTTTCTAAACCAAATGTTGAAATGGACACTCTTCAAAATATTTAATTTTGTAAAAAACATTTTGAATCAAGAAACCATTTCAACGAAAAATTTCCAAACAGCTCTAAATGATGAACTCGAGTTCTCATCTGACACCAAATATAAGCTTCTATTTTTCATTGGAGTCAGAATTAAAAGTACCTTTCAGTTTTCATGATACAGATATTGATCCAGACAGGCAATATCATGACAATCTCGCAATGCAGAGCAAAAGGAACTGTAAGATCTCACAAACAGCACAAAGTATGCTGCTTCCAGTGCAGAAGGATTTGAGTGTGGGAGACAATTACATTGCTCTTTCTAGATGGGTGACTCAGTGTTTGTTGCCTTCCAGCATTACTCCAGGCAGAAGAATGATTTCCTCTTGGCATACTTTTTCATTGCTACCAAGATACTAACTGTAGGCCTGAGCCCTAAAAATGTGTAACTCAAGAGCGTGTTTCTATTCTGAAGAGTTACTATGTAAGAATCTAGAAGATCTAACAAACAAGATCTGCTTCCTTTGTATATTCTGAAAGTATCTGCTTGGTGCTTACTTTAATGGCAAAAATTAATTTTAGTAAATTATTTTTTTTAAAGTCTCCTAATTTAAATGATCTTAAGGCCTTGATCCTGAAAATCTCTGCAGTGCATAGTACAGAGTACAAGTTTGCTGAGCTCCCTCAGAAGTGTGAATGAAGGTTACACATGCGCACAAATAAGGTTAAGCCTTTGATATATTCCGGGGCACTGAATGGAAGTCCGTCACAAGTCCCTTGCAGGTCGATTCATTGGGAAAAGAGTAGGGCAAAGAGTAGCTGGAGAATGATAATGTCTGAGAAGACACAAACTTAGACATGATCCGAAGCATGGAAAAGAACCTCTTAGCTATGTGCTCTTCTCTATGCCTTGCTTCTAGTACTATATCTTGATTCAGGATACTACTTAAACAGAAGCTTAAAGTGTAGAGCTGGTCAATTTTTTTGGACTGAACAGTTTTTGGTCAGAAAATGCAGCTTTGTTGAGACCAGCAATTTGAGACACCTAGGACCTGATTTTTCAGAGTATTTAGCATTGTATACCACTTTATATGTTCAAAGCCAGCTTCCACTGACTTCATTTTTAATTGTGAGTGTTCAGCATTTCTGCAAATGAGATCCTAAGATCTGGAATCAAGCACCAAGAAAATGAGGCATGCACAATTAGTGACCACCCGGGAATAGTTTGGTTTAAGTGACTTGCCAAGCATTACATAGGAACTTTGTAGCAGAGGCAGGGATAGAAACCAGTTCTCCGGGGCAGCATTCAACTGCCTTAATTCCTGCCTCACTCACTTTTACACATCTTCCAACTTCTGCAACAAATGAAGCAAGGGGTCCAAAAACAACAGTCTCCTTCACTACACAACCTTGATGCACCCCCAAAGCAGGTCCATCCTGTGCTCTGAATGAAGCAGGCGTCATGTAATTAAAGACCATCATAATTCATACACACGAGAGGGCAGAATTAAGGTTGCACTGGCAACGGTAATTCTGTCATCTCCTAATTTTTCTCTGCTTGACTTTGCAACCTTAAAAATGTTCTTTGAATATAGTTTTTTGTGCATATTTTCCTAGGCTTTAGAAAAGCAAACTGAAAAAAGCCCAGACATTCCATTATAAGACAATTTATTGACACCCATGTGGGTCATCAGCAGAGTTTGAAATTTTAGATCCACTGCACAGACTTCTGCCACTTGAGCTAACAGAGTAACTGGTAGCAATAGTAGGTTGTCATCTCCTCTGTGGACCACCACTAGACAGGGAAGAGACACACACTTTGCCAATGGGTTTCACAGATATTTGCTGACAGCAGAGAAATAGTAAGACTCAGGAATCTTGGATTTCATTCCAGTCTCTAAAGGGGGGTGAGGTGCTCTAATGGACACAGCACCATCTGCCTGTTCTCTCAAACTTGCCTACTTCTGCCCAGTTCCAGTCTCCATCCCAGTCCCATTCTCCTGACCTAATCAGGCCCAGTCTTTAATCCTTAGGTTCTCCTCTTAGCCTCAGTTCCTTGACCAGCCAGTTCCAGTGATCCTCTTGCACCCTGACTTATTGTCAACTCTCTCCCCGTTTCCCTCACCCACTGGTTCTCAGTCTCCCTGCAGATCTATGTCCAATCTCAATATCCCACATCAGTTTCCTACCCTGGCTCCCTGCCCTGCCTTTCCCAGTCTCCCTGGCTTTCAGTCCCCCCCAACTCCCAGTCTTAGTTTGCCCTGTTTTATGCTCCTTGTCCTAATCTACTCCCACAATACAAACCCCTTCAAAGGTCTGACTCTTATCCCCTGTGCATTTGAATTAAGCAGTTTCCCCCTCTGCATTGCCTTGGTGTCAGCAGTACTGACAGCACAGCAGAGACAAGTTCCTGTTTTTAGTTCCAGTCCCCAGACCCAAACACAGTGCGCCCAGAGCTGCAGTGGCATGGAAAATCCAGCTTACCCCTGAGCTCAAACATGCCCAGTGCAGAAAGAATCTTCAATGAATTTAGCTCTGAATCTCTAACAAGTGTCTAGTGAACACATGCAAACTGATTTTTCAAAGGCTTATAACTGGGCTAAATTTTGGAAGATTTTCATAGGATGGTAAAAGTCACATCCCTGACACAAAGGCCACTCCTCTTGCCAAATTTCAAGTCTCTGTTCCAAAACATGGGGGTGCTGGAGCATCTGAGAAAAGGTCAACAAAATTTTTTAACATGGGCAAAAAATATGTATATTTTCCTCTACCCTCATTCTTGGAAACCACTGAAGTAGTTTTGCTGAAATTTTCCATAAAACTTCAGCCTGAGGTAGACACCTAGCATGGACAATTTTAGCCCAAACTAGTAAAGTTTGGCAAAGTTATAATCAACTGAAAACAGGCTTTTTCAATGAGATGTGTTGGGCAATCTTAATAATAGGTGGTGCAACTAGCCCCAGCTAAAATATTAGTATTTGCATTATCTCTAAATGCTCAGGGAAAAAAGACAGTCTGGCACTGTTTGCCTGAAACTCTGCTCTTTGAGGGATGGTCCTCTTGGGAAAGGGTTAAATAGGTCCTGTTGACTCACTCAGGCAGGTGACTCATCACCTCACTTGAATATAGGGGACACACGGGTACCTAGACTGAGTGAGGATACAGAGTGTGGGCTGGGCAGTCCTTCAGCTGAAACCCTAGGAGCACTCAAACTGAGGAAAAGGCATGAGATCAATCTTGTTATCCTAGTGTTAATGTATTTGCTAATAAAGCCAAACCCCAGCAAGGGAGTGAGTTTTAAACTTTGCACAGTGTGTAGATTGTTTTTTTTTTTCTTCTTTTTTTTGGTGTGGGGGGGTGCTTAGTGGAAGAAGTGTAAAAATACCTATCACCAGGATTTACTGGTGCTGGAAAGTGTTGCAAAAAACAAAAACAAAAAATTGAAAAACTGTTAGTTTTACAATGAATGTCGCCATCACACAGGATTTTATGAAATATAATCAAGTCATTTAGCTATCATTATAACTCCATGTTGTGCTTATGTTATTACAGTACTTGTGTTCTGGTGAAATGACAAGCTACTCAAAGAAACATTCTGAAATAATTTTGATTCTGATTTTCATTCTCTGAAATACACAGGCATCTCTATCAAACGCGCACACACACATCTTTTCCCTGAGCTGCTATTTCACAGGGAGTCTTATTTTCAGGAAATGTAGAGGCTTTTATATTGCACTATTATCATATTCTGCCAACTTAAGACTCCCAGATCATATGTACATAAATTCAACCATGTATAGAGTACATATATTTCTTTAAAATACATGTTTGGGAGCCTACAGAATAAAGCCTATTTTAAATAAGGAACAGTCTTTATTTACCAGTGTAGTTAGTTGCTTGTGCTGAAAACTAGGAATATTTTCATTGGAA
Organism: Dermochelys coriacea; assembly: GCF_009764565.3. NCBI lineage: Eukaryota > Metazoa > Chordata > Testudines > Dermochelyidae > Dermochelys > Dermochelys coriacea. The sequence goes on from NC_050073.1 coordinate 71,548,664, forward strand.
ATGAGAACCACTTTAGATAATTACTCCTATTGCTTTTTTTAAAAAAGCCCCAGAGACATCCTTGAATATGTATAAGATCTGAAAGACGTTAGAATGACTGAAGCATATCATATTACTTCATTTATTTGTTGGGGGAACCACCACAAACTTTATATACAGTATGTATTGTCCATTTGCACTGTGGACACAATAATTCTTAGCATTTTTCTATATATAATTTTTGTCTGTACATGCATGTGAATTTGTTTGATTTTTTTTGTCTGTATGGGCAAACTACTCCTAGAGTTCAAGTCTGATTCAGATGAGCAAGGTGTCATTCCAGGCACAATTTACTGTAGGTGTGAATGCTGTCAGAAAACTTCAGAACAAAAAAAAATTTTAATTGGGGAAAAAAGGCCTTTTAACCAATAGGATGATAGCATGCTACTTTATCATTAGAGTTGACACTGATTATGACTTAATTTTGTATAGCACCTTTGATACAGAATGTCCCACAACGCCTTATATATAATGTATAAGAACTGATTCACTACCATTGAAATGTATATTGTTAGATTAAATTAGTAGAGCAATAATGAGAATACGTGGCAGCCCTTTGCAGAATTTTATGTAGATTAATTTAATGCCTGTGTATCTACACGGGATGCATCATGAACCTTTTGGAAGATCTTTGCTCTGTTCTCCATCCCAGATGATTTTTAACTTCAAACAACATTATTGAATTGGGACCTCTCGCCACATCCCTCTGTGAATCTTCATGCATAAGAAAAGTATTTTTTTCTCTGCAATTTTCTGTGATACTTTCAACCCCAATTATGTTTATTATATCTACTGGTATACATATAAACCCTGTTTATCTGAATTTTGTTTTCTGTCCTCTAACTCCAATATTTTTTTATCTAAAACTTTGATTATACAAAGAATTTGGATGTCTCCTGAGACAGTTGGACAGGCAGGGTATGAGTACACAGCAATTAAACACCCATGGCTGGCCCAGGTCAGCTGACTTGGGCTTGTAGGGCTTGGGCTATAGAATTGTGGTGTAGATGCTGGGGCTGGAGCCCGACCTCTGAGACCCCCACAATGGAGAGTGTACCAGAGCTCGGGCTCCAGCCTGAGCCCAAACATCTGCACCGCAATTTTACAACTCCACAACCCAAATCAGCTGACACAGGCCAGCCACAGGTGCTTAATTGCAGTGTAGATGTACCCTCAAAGTTAATATGTATTGACTTTTGTACATCTGATAAGAGTTCAACAGGAGAATGCATATAAGCTAGTGGGTGTGAGGGTCCAGCTTACCTTTCCACCACTAGCTGTGTTGCTGCCTCAGTTTCCATCTTCTACGCTTCCGTTTCTTTCTGCTGGTCCATGGTCTCTCTCTGATGATGGCATGGTTTAGCTCTCCAGCTATACCAAAAGTACTCCCCTCTCAGGGCAGAACAAGAATCCAAACAAATAAAGCAGTTCCTTTCACCCCTTAGCTGCAGGTGCTTCAAATGGTCTTTGGCCCAGTTCCACAAAGGTTCTTAGGTGCCTAACCCCCTGAACATGTTGTGTCCCCGCTCCTCTCCCCTGCCAGCCCGGAGCATGCGGAGTATGGGAGCTTGGCTCCCGGTGGGTGTGGAGCACCCATGGAGTCAGCGCCTATGGCGGGCCGCAGGAAATAACTGTTTGAGACCCCTGACCAAGAAGGTGGGCCTGATTCACTCATTGGGTTCTGATGGCAAAATCCAGGCTGGTACTGGAAGGTTCTCCAGGATGTGAGTATGGCAGTGCAAAAGTGTCTGGCAACATCAACTCCAGCATGGGTCCCAGAGTCAACTGACCTACACCCATCTGCTCATCTCCTGGGTAGCCTCCACCACCAGGACTCCTCTGGAGCAGCTTTCTCAAATGTGGCCACCGGGGGCTTTTCTTGTGGCCACAGCCTCCTGGGAGATGATGGGGATGGGAGGAAGCAGTGGACCCTCCCTTGGGGCCACCAGCAGGGCCTGGTCCCTCCCCCTTTCTGAAGCCCCAAACACTGTAGAAGCAGGCAGCCAGTGTGAGTTCTCCACTATCCCTCAGACAGTGGGGCTTGGGCTTCAGCCCTGGGGTGGTGGGTGGCAAGCTCTAGCCGTGCAGCAGTGGGCTGCATCCCCCAGCTGCTGAGCTTCAGGATCTGGCCCTGAGCTCCCACCCCTCCACGTTGCCCTGTCCCCACTGCCTCCTCCAGTCCTCAGCTGTGCAGCGGGATCCCAAGCTCCAGCCCCAGGCTCACTCTGCCCACCATTGCCTTGAACTCTCTGCCTCCTCCAGCCCTCCATCACCCCCTGCCCATCCATCTCCCCATCCAGGGCTTAATTTATTTCCCAGCTTGCCGGCGCAGAGTAAGTCTGCAGTGAAAAGTGACATGAACAAATATACAACTATCAATATTCACAGTAGCAGACTTACTAGCTAGCAAGTCTGGAAAAAAAATCAGTCAAAAAAGCAAAACATGCAAAGCACATTATTTGTGTTTCTAGTCTGTTTAGGTCCAGTAAAGAATTGAGACAACTGTACGTTATTTTTATAATTGAGTCCGCAATAAAAAACCTACATAAATAAATTACAATGATTTGGACATGTACATATGCATATTTATTTGTTTTTCCTAAAGTTAATTAAGTATTGAGGAAAAGTTGTCAGAATGGCCACCTGCAAGATTTGGTGGCTGTAGTGTGAGGCCACCAAAAACTTTGTTGTGAGAACCCCTGCTCTAGAGCACCAGCTGGATTTTAAAGTGGACACCCTCTGACAACCTCTGAGAAAGGGAGGCAGCAGTACCACCATGTGACCTCTCCTAGGGCAAATCTCTCTCTGGCACTGCCAGACACAGAGGGATGCAATCTGTAGCACAGGGGGTGGGTGGGGAGGGTGCGACTCTGGCTCTGTATGTGTCCATCATGTCTATCTAGTATCACATTCTATAACAGGGGTAGTCAATAAATTTTTGTCAAGGTCCAAATTTCTTGTTCTAGGTATAGTTAAGGTCCAGACTCCAGACAAAATAATAATAAAAAGAAAACCCCAATGATAATAAGTAAATAAAAAGAATTTTTGGGATCTGTTCGAAAGCGTCTGGTGGTCTAGATTTGGCCCCTGGGCTGCCTATTGACTATCCTTGTTCTTTAGCTCTAGTGAGTTTGAATGCAGTTAGAGAACAGAAATCATAGCATTTTTATAAGAGAGGATTTGTATCATAAAATCTACATACCACTGTTATCTCTGACCACAAAGCTGAACTGTACTATATCTGTATTTGACAGAATGATGTATTGTGTATCCTTGCTTATACAGTGGTCAGGAAAAAAATTTATTAAACTGAAAAGCAAACAAACCAAAAGATAGACAGCATATAACTGCTCAAACTGGAATTTGGCCAGGATGCTGGGCTAATACACTCACTTTTGCATGAAGTATCACAGGCTCCCTTAAGGGTCATATGTGGTCAGGACTGGTTGACATCTGGAATTACGATTCCCTGGGAAATACTGACATTTACAAAAAAAATAGTTCTACATCAGAACAAAACCTCAATATTTCTTGCAGAACAGAATTCCAAAATTTTGCTTTGAAAAATCAAAATGCCATTTTACTTTGACTTTTTGAAAAAAAATCGATAAGGTTCTCCGAGCTGCACAAAAGTCCAACACCCATGCTTCCAAGCTCCCTGCCACAGAGCAGGGAGCCTAGAGCTGCCTGGCTCTGCAGCAGACCACCAGGCAGGCTGCCAGAGAACTGGCAAGAAACCTGCCTGGCTTCCATTGGAAGAGTTTGACATTGGCACATTCCCACGGAACATTTTGATATAGTTGAATCGGAATTTTCCAACAGATAACTGTTCTGTCAGAAAGTTTCCAACAAGCTCTACTCAGGATTTTTGCGTTATGTCATCAGACAGATGGCATCTCATGGACCACAGTGATCTTCAGACAACATGATGGAAACTGGCTCAGTGCTGACTCAGAAGAATAGCACCTACTGAATCACTAATGCTATTTCCTGCAGCACCTAGCTTTTCCTGGATGTCCTCTATAAACGGAGGTCGAGACTTGAAAAACTGTTCAGCCTCCAGAAGCTTCCATTGTTACACTTATCACCAGACTGGCTCAAAAGCTCAGCACCCAATACACTGGTTCTTTTGAAAATCTGTCCTCTTACGTTGGTGCCTAAATAGAAGCTGAGCACTCTTGCTAATTTGGCTCTGATCGTATGTACAGAACTCTCTTCAAAATCTGGGCCCTCCTGTCAAGTGATGGATATTGCGTCCACGTGCAATATCTTTGGGGACCATAATGTATTAAATGAATGAATGGTTTATGTATCACTATGGGCCAGGCACTGTATGCAACTCCAGGAGGAAGCTCCAGGAACCAAAAACAGTGGGGGTGATTAAGATGAATCACTTAGGTTGTAACACTTCCAGAGAGGTACCTCCCACTGCAGAGGCTTCATATACTGCTTCTAACTGGGTTTTCCAGAGACCAGACAAAGAAAGGGCTTTTGATGTAAAACAGCTGGGTTTAAACTGACTTAGGCCTTCTTTCTGATCCAGAAAATAGACATGATCATCTGTTCATGGGGGAGGGGAGGCAACCTTTGTTGAAGGGTTGAAAAGACTTTGGCCAATTCGGGCCCCCATAAGACTGATGGGTGAATCCTGTTATGTTTACTGTGCTTAAATCTGTTTTTATTATGTTTTCTCTGTAATGTTTTTACCAGAAGTTTGAATGTGCTTGCTTAGGAAAAGTGGAGTATTAACTGCTGGTAAAAACACAGTCACTGCCTGCAGAGAGAAAACAAAATGCAGGGGCCGTCCTTTATGCAATCTGTTTTGCTAGGTATGTCACAGAGGATGGCAAGGGGTGTGCAGCCTTAAAATCCTGGTCAGGAGGGGGAGAGATGTGGTTCTCCATCCAAAAGAGGTGCTGGCTGGGAGCAGGAAACCTTAAGTGGCTGTCCTTGATGGAAAAGAGGGGAAATACAGATACCATTAATCCTGAAACTGTGTGACACTGAACCCTGCTGTCGAAGCCTACGTTGGCTGGCTTATGAAAGCCTTAGGCAGGATGATGACTGAGCTACCTTTGATAACACAATCCCAGCACCTAAACCTGAGCCGTTTATAGTGCAGCAGCAAAGAGTTGTGATTAATGAGCACTGGTGGCCATGCAGGTGGTTCTTTAGAGAGAATCTCTTACATAGTTTTTCTAGCACCTCAGGGCTCATCCCTCGGCTTGCGTCGCTTTCCGCAGCCCCCATTGGCCTGGAGCGGTGAACTGCGGCCAGTGGGAGCTGCGATCAGCCAAACCTGCGGATGCGGCAGGTAAACAAACCAGCTCGGCCCGCCAGGAGGCTTACCCTGGTGGGCCGCATGCCAGAGGTTGCTGATCCCTACTTTAGCAGCATGGTGAGGAGGGAAGAGGAAGTGAGAAGTGGAGTGAGAGACAGAACAGCACCAATCAAGGATGTTCTGGGAACATCTACCAGCTAAAGAGCAACAGTCCCTAAAGAAGTATTGGAAAGTACAATGCCTTATGCTTTCAGGACATGTATTTGCTGCTATTAACATTATGACTAATGTTTGCCCTTTCAGTTGAAACTCTGAATCACAACTAAAGAGCCACTCTTTACCTTTAGTCCTTCATCCAATTGCATTTTTAAACAATGACCTACTGTATGGCACCATTCTTATCTGCAGACGCATCTCTGAGTATCCTGGTCTTGAAAGTCTGAGTCACAAATCTCCACTGACTCTTATAAATCTTTTTACTATAATGTCTATATTTTGACAAACATTAACAAAATGAGGTTTTAGCTGATAATTAAAATTGATTTGGAAAGGGCCACTGAGTCTCATTTTTATATCAGGCACCCTCTGAGAAGGTAGTTTGCCCATACAAAGCGATTCAATTTCATGCCATTGCTTTCAACGTGAACTAGAGGGTAAAGGATGCTCCTTTATTTGCAGAAATGTGGTTTGGGAAGGAGAGGTGACTGGTGTGACCAAGTTCAACATTTGAGGCTCTCCTTGAAAGTCCAGGGATGTGATATTGTAAAATGCGCTGTTATGGCTGACATAGAATTCAGCAGAGCAGTTAAATGATTGGTTCATTTGATGGCCTAGGAGATTTATAACTATTCACTAAACAGGGAAGGCACTGCCCGTGAATGCTCTCCCATCCCATCAATGTGCTGCTTCAAGTCACCACCTCTAGAACTCAATGGGCAATTCAGCCTTTGGACTTTCTGACAAGACTGTATATGAGGATGCCAATTAGTACGAACTGGGATGGTGAACTTTGATGTGACCTGGGATGTTCCACTAGGAACTGAACTCAACAACTCATTTCACATAACCCACAGAACATCTGGAAGGTAACTTCTTTCAGCCACTATCAAACTAGTCAGACTTGAATTAATGACCGTTGTATTCCATTAAAGATTTCTTGAGCCACCTCACTCACCTGCCAGTGGCTTTTTATGCTGGAAATGAATATGCTGAGATAGTCACTACTCTGATGTCACATAATATCCATTATCCACACCCTGCTAAATTACAACTTCAAGGCCTTCAGTACATCCTAATTAATTTAGATTTTTAATCCCTCAAGGCAAGAACCTTGGATCAGATTTTCCCCTATGTAAGAGACAGGAAATGCAGTGAGTTTAGACTCGCAGATTTTCTGCCTGATTGGGCAAAAGGGTTTGTCACCTCACAGAATGAAAAAGAATTTCAGGCCCTTTGTTTAAGCCAGGTAAGAGGACAATGAAAATGGATCAGTCCCTCTTTTTTTACTCTGTTCCATAAAACAAAGACTAGGAGGTCGCACAGTGAAACTAACGGCAGGAATTATTTAGTTTGAATGAGAGAAGTAATTCTAAATTAGCATGCTCACACAGTTCCTCAATCCCTCCAGCCTTCACAACAGCATAGGATGGATCCTCCAGTGATCTTCCCCTTCAGGGGTTTACTGAGTGTCTGGAAAGGAAGGAGGCACCACTGGTCAATCTTAACCGTGTTAGTGAAGTTTTGGAACATTTCGTTTCTTGTTGGAATTCCTGCATGATTTCCTGAGGGCATTCTGCACCAAAAAATTAAGAATTCTATGCACAATATTTTAAAATTCTGCAAATTTTATTTGTCAAATAAATGTGGAGGCTCCAGCATGGCACTAGGAAGCACTGGCCACTGGTTGCACAGAGGTGGGAGATGACTGTGCAGCTCTCCACCTATCCCCTGGACACTGACTCAACGGTGAGGCTCCACCCAACCCTGACACAGTGCAAGGACTGGGCTTGACTACTCCAGAAACACCCCAGGGCCCTGCCCGTCTGTGCCAGGTGCACCAGGTAGGCTCAGCAAGGCAGGATTCAAGTGTGGAGGAGCTTAGTTTGGGGGGATCCCAGTGTGGGTTGAGAGGGTTCTGTGTGGGGCAATCTGGGTGCAGTTGGCTCAGTGGGGAATCTGGGTGTGGAGTGTTCTGGATGCACAGGGGCTTGTTAGTGGGTTCTGAGTGCAATGGTAATGTGACTCTACAGGGGGGTCCAGGTGGAGGGAGCTGGGGATCAGCTGGGGGGGATTTGGGGGTGAGGGGAATAGAGCTCAGGTGAGGGGGTCTGCATGTGGTGGGCTCAATGTGTGGTCCAGATACTGTGTGTGTGGGGTGGAATTGGTGCAATTGGTTGGGACTTGGTGAGGATCTGGGTGCGGGTGACTCGTCGGGGTGGTCCAGGTGCAGGGCGACTCATTGGGGGGCTTCTGAGTACGGGGGCGCGGGTGAGGGATGGCAGGAGGGCCTGGGTATGACAGGGTCTGGATGCACAGGGGTTGGGCGGATGGGGGAGCAGCTCCCTATACAGGGATCCTTCTCCCTGCAGCTGAGGAGCAATGGGTGCACGAAGTGGTGGGTGGGGGTGGGTCTGACCTGGCCCTTGATGCCGTGCAGGGGAAGAGGGAGTCCCATCCTCCCCAGCCCAGACTCGTAGCTGAGCCCAGCACAGAGTCAGAGGCACCAATCGGGTCTCCTCAAGTTCCACCTCCTGCCCCACAGTGATTTACCTCTCTGACAGCTACCCTGGGCACCCAAAACATACTGCTGAGGAGGGCCGCATGACCGCTTTTGTGGCTTCCCTCTGCTTCCCCCTGCTTCCCCATCAGAAAGTCATTTTTCTGCGGGAAAGCAAAGAAATCTGCGGGGGAAAGAAATTCTCTGTATGTGCAGTGGTGCAAAATTCCCCCAGGAGTAATGATTGAAGGGGGATGATGATGTGGAGAATGGCTGCCCACTCCAGCCCTGCCTCCTCCAGATCAATGATCAAAGGAGTAAAATGCATACCATATGAGCAAAGGCTGAAGGAACTGTGTATGTTTCACTTGGAAAAAGAGATTAAGGGGGGGATACGATAGCTGACTTCAGATACTTGAAAGGCTGACACAAAAAAGATGGAAGCAGTTCTTTGTCCACACAGGGCAGACAAGAAACAGTGGGTTCAAACTACAGCATAGCAGATTTAGATTGAATCTCAGGAAAAAGTTCCTAACTGTAAGAACAGTAAGACAATGGAACAGACTACCTAGGGAGGTTGTGGAAGCTTCTTCACTGGAGGTTTTCAAAAGAAGGCTGGACAGCCATCTGCCTTGGATGGTTTAGACACAACAAATCCTGCATCTTGGCATGGGGTTAGACTAGATGACTCTTGTGGGCCCTTCTAATCCTATGGTTCTAATGGAACATGGTCTCCATATGGGGCTTCCTTGGATCTGGCATTTCTCCTGCCATTTCCCTCCCTTCCCCTCTGCTTTTTGCTTACCTTGACTTGCAGAAGGGCAACTCTTTTGTTTTTTTCCTTGCCCATAAGCTCCAGGCACATCTTCTGTTATATAAATAAATGGAAGAATTCTTAGTATATAGAGAAAGCTCTTAACAGATAGAGCTGAAACAGATAGATCTGACAGGTGTTGCCAGGCGTCTTTATCCCCATTCTACAGGTGAGGAAGCTGAGATGCAGGGAGGATAGGGTATGCTATCAATTGATAGGGGGAATAGAGGGTCTGGATGGGTTTATAATACAGTTGGCTTGGAAAGAATTTTTGTTCCGGGGGTAGGGAGGAATCAGCAAATATGAACAGAATTTAGTTGGCAGTGAATTAGTTCTTTGAAGTTTTTTGGGATTTTGTTAAAACCCTGAACATTTTCGGACCCAGTTTTTGGCTGCCAGGGTGACCAAAATTATGCAAAAATCCCCCCCCCCCAAAAACAACAACCCCCCACCAAACCAAAAACTGTGTTCCACTGGAAAAAAAAAAAAAAAAAAAGAAAAAAGAAACAACCCACAAACCCTTTCGATGGAAAACGAGTTTCTCCGGTTAGCATGAAACTCCGCTGGGCTTTGAAGCCCTCTCGGCCCGCCAGGGTAAGCAAGTGGGTTGCAGACAGAGCCCTGCCCTGGAACATGCTGCTGCTGCTGCCATAAGCCCGAGCGAGCAGGAGTCTGCTGCGGTTCCTTACCTGCTAAGCGCGGTGGCTTCGGAGAAGAGCAGCAGAGCACTTCCTTCTGGCGATAAGATCTTCGCTCTCATTCGTCACAGCTGGCGGCGGCTGCACCGCTCGCGGCTGCTCCTCTAGAGAAGCTGCTCTGGGGTGGGGGTGGAAACAGCGAGTGGGGAGAGGGAGAGATGCAATGCCCGGGGCTGCTCCCCCAAAACCTCGCTCCTCCTGGTGACTCCGCTCGCCAGGGGACCCCGGCAGGGCTGAGGCTGGCTCCGACATGGGCACCTGAGGGAAGAGGAGAGAGAGCCCGTAAGCTTGCCGTGACTTGGCCTCGTGATCCCGCTCCGCGGCTGCAACTCCCCGGCGGCGCGCGGGGATGAAGGGGCGGCGGATGCAGGCGGGAGGAACGCACGGCACATGGACGGGCCGGGGCTGTTCCCGGGGCCCCCTCCGCCGTCGTCGCACTGAAAGGCAGAGTTCGCGGCCCCTGGGCGCCCAGACCCGCTCCCGGTTCTGGAGAGGCCGCGCTGGGCTAGGGCCGGGGGGGTGGCTTGGCCAGAGGTGCCTGGCTGCCGCGCTTGCAGGGAGGATGGGATGAAGCCACCTACAAGGGAAAGCAGTGCCCTGAAGGCTGAAATCCAGGCTGCTGCAGTAGAGTGTCTAAAGCCCATCGCTTTCCTACCCAATTCCTCCGGGGGGACAGAGGGGAGGGAAATGTGGTGGTAAAAACATCCTACTTCCCCATCTTGATCGTAACTTTCCCAGCTGGAGCTGGGCTTTTGTCTTGCTTTGGAAAGCGGGGTGGACTGAGCATACCCCGAAAGTTGTAATAAATGGGGTGTCCTCGCAGGAACGCTGCTGGCCTCATCTTGCGTCCCCTGGGGTTGCTGTTGCAGGAATGTCCGAGCTGTGGAATCTCTGATTCTGTCTAAGAACTCTAGTCACCTGTCCCTTTGGGGTAACGTGCTTTAGTCTATAGTGTGGTGTGAGAGAAGTCATCGCTTTGGTGCTAGTCCTCTCCCACGGGAAACGCCGCCTAGTGCTGGGTGCTAGCCCACGAGCTGACGTTCATTACTTTTGTGATTTCTTCTTCTCTTCCAAAGTTTGCAATGGACATCCAGGGTGGGGAAAAAAGAAGCCTGTTCACTTCTACTCCCCTTGCACGCCGACTAATTGCTGTAAGTGGACATATTTTTCCTTAATTGATGAATTCAGCTAATGTCATTGATTAGTTACCCTCTGTACCCTGCTTTGAAAGCAGAAAGTGCCATGCTGTAAGCTCTAGGGGGTGGGGGCTGTCTTTTTTTCATGCACCGTTCAGTTCTGAGTGTGTTCTTGGTACCAGCCAAAATAAATACATGCCTGCTGCATGTAACTTTTGTTTCACTGCCACTGTAATGCTGTAGCGGCCTGGCTTGAAGGGGAATTGGAAGGGAATCAACAAAGGGCATCTTGTAAGCTGTTTGGTCCCTTCCTGTTACCTAGTCCTATAAACTGAGACCATGAGGTCACGTAATAAAGCTAAGGGCAGGAACATTTAGACAAAATAGGAGACATGCTGTGTGAAGAATTCTAACTTCAACAGGAATGGATGGGCGTGTTTAGCATCTGCTCTATCAGCAGCACCATCATACACTAGGTTTGTATTTCTGGTGATCTGGCTTCAAGCGTGGTTATATGTGAAATGAGTTTCATGAACTACACGGCACTGTAATAGCAGAGAAATTGCAGATAAGGATTGTGATTCATTGCTAGAGCTATGGCATAGGGATACTATTCTCTTCATTAGGCATGCATAATTCCCCTTGGAGCACAAAACTGGAGTCAGGGATGCCCAAATTCTACTTTCAGATCTGACACTAAAATCACTCCACCTTGTCTTCCTTATCGGTAATACACAGACAGAGGGTTTACACCAGAAACAATTTAACTCTAAAAACCTACCTTACAGGGCCCTTGCTAGACTTCATTAATTAATATCTTAAGTGCTTTTGTTAGGAAAAACTGTATTGAATAAGTATTTTATATTTACACCTGAACCTACAGGAGTTAAAACAGGAGTTTCACTGCAGGGTTCGAACTGTGCATGAAGGAGATCTGCACTGCTGCTTACGGTACAAAGTTTTGTTCCAGGCAGTGCCATCTGTGTCTTACTTCCATCATCAGTAAAATTCACCCCACATATGATTAACATTCTCTCTTAGAAGATGGTTTAGTGGGGTGCAACTTACATTCCTTGAAACAGCTAACCGTTTTATCAAATAGAGCGGTGATCACTGACTGGGAACTATCAGGTCATATTTTCAAAGGCATTTCAAAATGGTGCCTGCAACTTTGCAAATGCAAATTTGAGCACGCATTTTATCTATGATTTTTGTGCCTTCTCAATCTCTTTATGTTTGCATGAAAATTGTATTTACAAGTAAGGTAAACTCAAATGCTGTTTGTAAACAGAAGGGTTTTGTACTTACAAAACCTTTAGGTGTGAAAAATAGGCACTTGCAGAATTATGGGTGCAGTTTTAATGGCCACCTTGGAAAGTCTGACTAATAAGATTGTTAATACATTTATTCGTAACTTAGCAAGAAAAATTCAGTATAAGTGGACATTTACAGGAGCAGTTAAGAGTAGAAATAAAACATGTAACTATAAAATATTCCACTGTAAAATCATGCTAATATTTCAGGCATGAGCTCTATCATTATTTCTTAACAGGTTTTTTTTGTTTTTTTTAAAGGTAGATGTCTTCAAGCATTGTTCAGGGTTTGACTATGGGCTTAAATCCATTCACTTTCATCATAGTGCCCAAATGTAAATATCGATAGGTTGGATGGTCATTACTAGGACAGGTTTCAGAGTAGCAGCCATGTTAGTCTGTATTCGCGAAAAGAAAAGGAGTACTTGTGGCACCTTAGAGACTAACAAATTTATTTGAGCATAAGCTTTCGTGAGCTACAGCTCACTTCATCGGATGTTTTTTCCACTGAATGCATCCGATGAAGTGAGCTGTAGCTCACGAAAGCTTATGCTCAAATAAATTTGTTAGTCTCTAAGGTGCCACAAGTACTCCTTTTCTTATTACTAGGACACTTTCCCTGTTTTATAATGTACATTGTTTGATTTTAGGTGAAGTGTCAGATTATATGAATGCCTGTTGCTTTGCTTGGGAATTATGTTTACATTAAGATTGAAATATATAGATTTAAAAAATGAAGAGCTCTATAACCACGCTCTAAAGAGCCATATTTCGCCCCGAAAGTATATTTTATAAAAAGAGAGGTCTCTTTGGTGCATTTGCCAAGTGGGAGGGTTATGTTTTTCACCAACCCAACTCCAGGGAGCTAATTGCCTTTTAAATCTCCTCCTTTTCCAACCTGCAGTGGAGGCTTGTGTGAAATTTGTCACTGCCTTGCTCTCATTGTACTCACTTGACTGTTATCCTTTCCTTTAGGAAACCTGCACAAGGATGCAGCACTGCCCCTAAAACAGCACTTGAACTGAAGCAGATCAGTCATTGTGCCTCCCATTCAAAACCTACCCAGATCACTGAGTTTAGAATAATGATGCCTTTGGGACACTTAGCCAAAGGCGCCAGCCTGGAGAATCTCATTGAAACCTGCCTTCAGTCTTTTGGTGAGTGTCCTGATTTGAAACAATTGTGTGTAAATGTTTTCAGACCTTTGTACAGTAGCAGTTTAGGTAATTTGTGAAATGTTAAGATATAGTCAAGTATTTTTAATATATATATATATATAAAATATGGATCTATAAATATGTGTAATATAGGATGAGAGTTTAGAATGATAACTTATTTTTTTCTGGGAAGACTCTCCTAATTAGTACAGTAAAATTACCAGGCATTTGGAAGTGAAGTGATTTTCATTTCATTTTTTGTTACTTGATGTACAGAACAGAAAATTCTTTGCATATGGATGGATATTTAACAAGTAAATGTTGCAAAATGGAGAGTGCAATATTCTCAACCTGTGTAAATGAGTTTATATCGTCTAGTCAGAAATTAGAAGAGTTGTTTTGGGGCTAGGTGCAGCAAAGTAGGAATGCTTGTTACTTAATCAGAAGAGATACTTAAAAAAATCAGCTCTTAAGGAAAAAAGATTCAAGTGAAAAGCCTAATGATATACTTTTGGGGTTATGAATTATTCATGATTTCTTGCTTTCACCAGCAAAATATCTACATTGAAAAGCGCCATTTGAGATGTATAACTTATGCAAAAAGCAAAAAAAAATGCTTTCTATTTTCATTAGCCAACACTATTTTTGGATATTTTATGGAATTGGATGGAGGGCTTCAAAGCCTTTACAAAGAATAAAGATAGAAATCTAAAGTATTTTCAAATCATTTGTTTTTTAAATTATGTATTTCTTTGACTATAGAGTACCATTTTCTTTTGTTACTGCCAATACTATAGCCTTCCATGCTATGTGCTGGATATTTCAGTCCCCAGCAGCAGCTTGTGGCATCCCATTTATTTGTAGAGTTCACCTTTTTATAGCTGTAAACAAACATGAAAACTGCAGATTTTTCAAATGGAGATTAAGCCGAGTATGACACCAATTTTTTAAATGTCCAATGAGCTACTTGTTGTCAGTTGCAAAAAAACAGGCAGAGCAGTGGAAGTTGTATTTGTACGTATACATAGGGTGAGTTGCAGTTCGGTTTCTTTTCAGTGAAGTATTTATAGGAGTTAAATAAGACTTAGTATTGATATGGTGCTTTACCTCTTCAAAGCACTCTACAAACCATGACTAAATCCTTGCAACACCCCAGTGAGGAAAGCATGCATTGTTACTTACTGATTATAAAGAACTTGCAAGGGAAGAATTATATATCTGCAGAAGAAGAGAACCAACAATGTTTTTTCTCCTCCATCTAATTTTAATCTACACATTGAATTTTACTGCATAAGAAAATCCATTAAACCACTAAAAAGCCCTCACTCTTGCAACCCCCCCCGCAAATTACTAACGTTTGTTTACCTCTCTTCAGACAAACTGAGCCAAACTAAGTGCTAAAGTAAGCCTATATATACACACATATATTGTATTTGTCTTAGCTCATTAATCAATCTTCTCAATTTGTACCTATATTTTTGTAAAAGAAAAAAGGATATGCATTTTATATTAAAAGATAGCAGAATGGTTGCAGTGACTTGTTTCAAATAATGTAGATGAAATCCTGCCCCCATTGACATCAATGTGGTGTTTGCCATGGACTTCAATGAGGCCAGGATTTCATCCAATATTTCTATTTGTTTTAGTCAATATACATATTTGTGTCAATTATATTTTAATCCTTCTAAATGAATAATAATGCATATGTAACCATAAGATTTATGGAAGAGCTTGTTTGAGAGAACTGTGTTGTACTGTAGAAATCCACACAATCTTATATATGCCAAAGGCACTTCACAATCTCTTCCATTCAATGAGCTTATTCAAATCTTTCTTTCTATATAGCTTATGTGTTTTGTTTTCCTTGAAACTGTGCAAATTCTTAAAATATCTTAGGACTTCACAGGAGAGTATTTAATAAAGCATGAAATGAGGCTGGTACAACTACATAAAGACATTGCTTACAGAGGGTTCTTTCGAGGGTTAACTGCAAACAACCTTCCCTGGAGTCCATTTCAGGAGAAGGGATGGGGAGACAAAATTTTGCTTTGTGATCAGGTTAAAAAAAAAAAACAAAAACTGTTAGATGCTAAATTAGTACAAGTCAATCAACAGACTGAGTGAGTCCACTCTATGCCTGAAATTGCAATGCATGCTATCCAGTTACCTTGGACCGGGGTGGGCAACCCGTGGCTCCGGAGCCACATGCGGCTCTTCAGAAGTTATTATGAGTCTCCTTGTTTTGGCACCGACTCCGGGGTTGGAGCCAAAGTTGCCAACTTTCCAATTTGCTGGGGGGTGCTCACTGCTCAATCCCTGGTTCTGCCACAGGTCCTGCCCTCACTCCACCCCTTCCTGCCCCCTGCCATGCCCTCACTCCTCCTCCTCCTCCTCCTCCCCCCCAGAGCCTCCTGCATGCCATGAAACTGCTGATCGGGAGGTGCGGGGAGAGAGGGAGGAGGAGGTGCTGATAGGTGGAGCTGCCCCTGGGCGGGAGGCGCTGGGAGCTGGGGGGAGCTGATGTGGGGCTGCTAACGTATTACTGTGGCTCTTTGGCAATGTACGTTGGTAAATTCTGGCTCCTTCTGAGGCTAGGTTGGCCACCCCTGCCTTGTACAGTCACAATTCTATTCCAGACTGAATTTTTCTTCCTTCTGCATCTCAGAAAATCACTCTAGAAAACACTGTGATTTGCAAAGTTTATAGATAATCACCCCTGATAAATCCAGTGCTGGAAACTGTGCAATGGTTTTACTTTAATGTTAGATCTATATTTTATTAAATTAGTATTGGAAGCACAGTAGGGAAACTAATGCTTAGGGTTACTTGTTGAAAAAGAGTTCTCTGCTATGAAAATTCAGTATATAATAGCCCCAAAAGAAAGCACACAACATACTTTAAAATGCACACTGTACATTATGCTATTCCATTAATATTTGCAATAGCACCTAGAGGTCCCAGTCAGGGATCACATCCCCATCATGTTGGATCCTGCACACAGACAAAAACAGTTTGTAAACTGATGTGTGTCTAATGGGCCATAAAGGCTGGCAGCAGTAGGAGAGTGTAGGTGGGAGCTGACAGCCCTATTCCATATCAGAGATGATAATTAGCACAGGGCCAAGTCAAGTAGTCTTAAAAATGAAGACAAATAGTTTGCACTTGTTTTGTGTCATGCAGTGGAAAAGGGGAAACCAGTGAAAGGTTGCAATGACTGAGGAAGATGATTTTTTTTTTTTTTTTTTTTTGGGGTAGCAGTGTGGTAAATGGATGTAAGGAAGGGTGGGGACAAGATGACCTTTGTCAAGAACAGAAAGGAGCAAGTTGGAGTGACAAGATGTGAGATAAAGAGGACCTGTATGAAGGTTTAGCAGTATGAATAGAGAGGAAAGGCCAGATCTAAGAGAATCCAATGACCTTGAGCGGATCACTGTGGACTACGTGGCTCTGGGAAGAAGGATAAAGGAGTTGGAGGCGCAAGTGGTGTTCTCGTCCATCCTCCCCGTGGAAGGAAAAGGCCTGGGTAGGGACCGTCGAATCGTGGAGGTCAACGAATGGCTACGCAGGTGGTGTCGGAGAGAAGGCTTTGGATTCTTTGACCATGGGATGGTGTTCCATGAAGGAGGAGTGCTGGGCAGAGACGGGCTCCATCTTACGAAGAGAGGGAAGAACATCTTTGCCAGCAGGCTGGCTAACCTAGTGAGGAGGGCTTTAAACTAGGTTCACCGGGGGAAGGAGACCAAAGCCCTGAGGTAAGTGGGAAAGCGGGATACCGGGAGGAAGCACAGGCAGGAAAGTCTGTGAGGGGAGGGCTCCTGCCTCAACCTGTTGATCGCCCCTCATTCCCAGTATATCTCAAGTGCTTATATACAAATGCACAAAGCCTTGGAAACAAGCAGGGAGAACTGAAGTCCTGGTGATGTCAAGGAATTATGACGTGATTGGAATAACAGAGACTTGGTGGGATAACTCGCATGACTGGAGTACAGTCATGGATGGTTATAAACTGTTCAGGAAGGACAGGCAGGGCAGAAAAGGTGGGGGAGTAGCACTGTATGTAAGGGAGCAGTATGACTGCTCAGAGCTCCGGTACGAAACTGTGGAAAAACCTGAGTGTCTCTGGATTAAGTTTAGAAGTGTGTGCAACAAGAGTGATGTCATGGTGGGAGTCTGCTATAGACCACCGGACCAGGGGGATGAGGTGGATGAGGTTTTCTTCCGGCAACTCACGGAAGCTACTAGATCGCATGCCCTGATTCTCATGGGTGACTTTAATTTTCCTGATATCTGCTGGGAGAGCAATACAGCGGTGCATAGACAATCCAGGAAGTTTTTGGAAAGCGTAGGGGACAATTTCCTGGTGCAAGTGCTAGGGGAGCCAACTAGGGGGAGCGCTTTTCTTGACCTGCTGCTCACAAACCGGGTAGAATTAGTGGGGGAAGCAAAAGTGGATGGGAATCTGGGAGGCAGTGACCATGAGTTGGTTGAGTTCAGGATCCTGATGCAGGGAAGAAAGGTAAGCAGCAGGATACGGACCCTGGACTTCAGGAAAGCAGACTTTGACTCCCTCAGGGAACAGATGGCCAGGATCCCCTGGGGGACTAACATGAAAGGGAAGGGAGTCCAGGAGAGCTGGCTGTATTTCAAGGAATCCCTGTTGAGGTTACAGGGACAAACCATCCCGATGAGTCGAAAGAATAGTAAATATGGCAGGCGACCAGCTTGGCTTAATGGTGAAATCCTAGCGGATCTTAAACATAAAAAAGAAGCTTACAAGAAGTGGAAGGTTGGACATATGACCAGGGAAGAGTATAAAAATATTGCTCGGGCATGTAGGAAAGATATCAGGAGGGCCAAATCGCACCTGGAGCTGCAGCTAGCAAGAGATGTCAAGAGTAACAAGAAGGGTTTCTTCAGGTATGTTGGCAACAAGAAGAAAGCCAAGGAAAGTGTGGGCCCCTTACTGAATGAGGGAGGCAAGCTAGTGACAGAGGATGTGGAAAAAGCTAATGTACTCAATGCTTTTTTTGCCTCTGTTTTCACTAACAAGGTCAGCTCCCAGACTGCTGTGCTGGGCATCACAAAATGGGGAAGAGATGGCCAGCCCTCTGTAGAGATAGAGGTGGTTAGGGACTATTTAGAAAAGCTGGACGTGCACAAGTCCATGGGGCCGGACGAATTGCATCCGAGAGTGCTGAGGGAATTGGCGGCTGTGATTGCAGAGCCCTTGGCCATTATCTTTGAAAACTCGTGGCGAACGGGGGAAGTCCCGGATGACTGGAAAAAGGCTAATGTAGTGCCCATCTTTAAAAAAGGAAAGAAGGAGGATCCTGGGAACTACAGGCCGGTCACCTCACCTCAGTCCCTGGAAAAATCATGGAGCAGGTCCTCAAAGAATCAATCCTGAAGCACTTAGAGGAGAGGAAAGTGATCAGGAACAGTCAGCATGGATTCACCAAGGGAAGGTCATGCCTGACTAATCTAATCGCCTTTTATGATGAGATTACTGGTTCTGTGGATGAAGGGAAAGCAGTGGATGTATTGTTTCTTGACTTTAGCAAAGCTTTTGACACGGTCTCCCACAGCATTCTTGTCAGCAAGTTAAGGAAGTATGGGCTGGATGAATGCACTATAAGGTGGGTAGAAAGCTGGCTAGATTGTCGGGCTCAACGGGTAGTGATCAATGGCTCCATGTCTAGTTGGCAGCCGGTGTCAAGTGGAGTGCCCCAGGGGTCGGTCCTGGGGCCCGTTTTGTTCAATATCTTCATAAATGATCTGGAGGATGGTGTGGATTGCACTCTCAGCAAATTTGCGGATGATACTAAACTGGGAGGAGTGGTAGATACGCTGGAGGGGAGGGATAGGATACAGAAGGACCTAGACAAATTGGAAGATTGGGCCAAAAGAAATCTAATGAGGTTCAATAAGGATAAGTGCAGGGTCCTGCACTTAGGATGGAAGAATCCAATGCACCGCTACAGACTAGGGACCGAATGGCTCGGCAGCAGTTCTGCGGAAAAGGACCTAGGGGTGACAGTGGACGAGAAGCTGGATATGAGTCAGCAGTGTGCCCTTGTTGCCAAGAAGGCCAATGGCATTTTGGGATGTATAAGTAGGGGCATAGCGAGCAGATCGAGGGACGTGATCGTTCCCCTCTATTCGACACTGGTGAGGCCTCATCTGGAGTACTGTGTCCAGTTTTGGGCCCCACACTACAAGAAGGATGTGGATAAATTGGAAAGAGTACAGCGAAGGGCAACAAAAATGATTAGGGGTCTAGAGCACATGACTTATGAGGAGAGGCTGAGGGAGCTGGGATTGTTTAGTCTGCAGAAGAGAAGAATGAGGGGGGATTTGATAGCTGCTTTCAACTACCTGAAAGGGGGTTTCAAAGAGGATGGCTCTAGACTGTTCTCAATGGTAGCAGATGACAGAACGAGGAGTAATGGTCTCAAGTTGCAATGGGGGAGGTTTAGATTGGATATTAGGAAAAACTTTTTCACTAAGAGGGTGGTGAAACACTGGAATGCGTTACCTAGGGAGGTGGTAGAATCTCCTTCCTTAGAGGTTTTAAGGTCAGGCTTGACAAAGCCCTGGCTAGGATGATTTAACTGGGACTTGGTCCTGCTTTGAGCAGGGGGTTGGACTAGATGACCTTCTGGGGTCCCTTCCAACCCTGATATTCTATGATTCTATGATATGTTGTTCAAATGAGTCCACTTTACCAAGTGATCAGGTCAGTCTTCAGAACTAATTTTTTTAATATGCTGTCTGTTTAATATGCTAACTGTCCCCATCTTTATTTACCACTCCACCAACTTCTATTTCATCTGCAAATTTGACCCAAAATTACTTTGTTTTCATGCTGATAATTTATAAAGATATTGAATAGCACTGGGCTGAGAACCAGTCCCTGCAGGACCCCACTAGAAACACTCCCAGTGCATGACAATTCCCCATTTACAATTACTTTTTGCAATCTATCAGTTAACCAGTTTTTATTTCATTTAATATGGGCTACATAGATTTCGCATAGTGATATTTTTTTTATCAAAATGGTAAATGGGACTAAATCAAATGCCTTACAGAAATTTAAGTATATTATGTCAACACAGATATCTTTATCAACCAAACTTATAAGCTCATCAACACAAAATTAAGTTTGTTTGATAAGATTTATGTTCTACATAACTATGCTGTTTATTATGCAATTATTATGATTCTATCTTTTAATTCTTTACTGATTGCATCCCATATCAGCATTTCTATGATTTTGCTTGGGATCAATGTCCTATAGTTATGCAGGCCAGCCTGTTTACCCTTTTTAAATATTGGCACAATATTCACTTTTTACTGGAACTTCCCACTATTTCAAGATTTGTTAAAAAGCCAATGTTAATAATGATGAGAATGCCTCAGCCAATTCTTTTAATACTTTTGGGTGCAAGTTATATGGTCCTGCAGATTTAAAAATGTTTACCTTTAATAGTCACTAATTAACATCTTCCCTACTATTTATTCCCTAATTATTGATGGAATAGAAAATATTTCATTATTACCATACAATATGAATACATCATCCTGCTTTCCAAATTCAGAACAGAAATATTGAATACTTCTGCCTTTTCTGCATCATGATTGATAATTTTACCATGCTTCTCCAGGATCAGGTCTATATCATTGCTAGGATTTTATTTTTCCTGGTATATTTAAAGAATTCCTTCTTATTGTTCTTAAAAATGGGCCATACATTTTTTCACTGTAACCTTTAGCTTCCCGTATCAATTGTTAGCATCACCTAACTGTTGATTTGTACACATTCCTGTCAGCTTCTCTGTTTGTTATATGTTGTTTTTTTATTACTTCTTTTACCTCCCCTTTCTCTAATTGCATAATTGTGGGGGCGGGGGGAGAGGGCATCTAATAGAGTATTTTTAAACAATTCCCAACTATCATTCACATTTTTATGTTTATATATTTCATCCCACTAAATTTTGTTCACTATTGGCTTCAGCTTTGGGAAATGGGCCTTTCTGAAACACCAAGAGAGAGTATACACACTTGTATGCAGTGTGGCTGAAGCTGTGTTGGTCCCAGGATATGAAAGAGACAAGGGGGGTGAAGTTCTCTCTATATTCACACTTGGTCCTCTCTATTTTCACTTTCTTTCTCTCTATACTTACACTTGGTGTTTCAAAAAGGCCAATTTCCCAAAGCTAAAAACAACAGTGAGCAAAATTGAGTGGGATAAAGTATACATATAAATGGATGGGACTATATTCAGCCAGCACATAGAAAATGAAATTAGAATGATCATTTGCACTTAGGCAACTATTAGTTTTTAGTTCAGTATTCATTTCATCTTCATCCTTCAGAATGTGGTCTAATATAGAATTACCATGAATTGATTTCAGTGCTTTTTGTATTAGAAAGTTATATTCTATACGTTTTAGAAATTCCAAAGATGCTTTCACTGATGGTGGCATGCTCATGTTCCCAAGACTGAAATTCCCCATGATAATGCAATTTTTCTTTCTATACATTATAGACAGATGTTTAGAGAGCTACTCATCTTGTCCCTCATCCAGTTTGGTGGTCTACTGCAAACCCCCCCCCCCCAGTATCATTTTGTGATTGATCAGTTGGTACATTAATCCATAAGCATTCAAAGTCCTGTCTTTCTAATTTGTTAATAACTCTGAAGCAGGCAATGGTATCTTTAATGTAGCATGTTACCCCACCTTCCCTTCTGTTTTCTCTGTCCTTCCTAAATTGAGTGTAAGCAGCCATGTGAATCATCCCACCAGGTTTAAGCAATACCAATCATATTCATTTATGGAAATAAATTTGATATTTCTAATTCTTCTTCTTTTTTACACAGGCTTCTAGCAATGGCATCTAGATAATTGAAGAACTTCTTCTCTTTACATCCCTTGGGGCCTTGATTCTTTATATTTATCCTATCTTGAGCATGAGTTATTTGTTTGTGTGTGTGTACTGTATATATACTCATAGCAACCTCTCCTTAAATGCTGGTTTAAAGCCCTGCTGGTTACTCCAGCGAGTCTGCTACCCAGAAGATTGGTTCCTTTATATTCAGATAGCACCAGGCCAAACATCCTCCTTTTTTATGGAAGATGGCCCAATGTTCCACCAAAAAAAACCCCCTCTACTTTATACCACTTATCTAGTAGATGGTTTACCTCTAATATCGTCTGCTGTCAATCTTTCTTCTTGTGGGAAGCAAGGATCTCAGGGATGATCACCTGTAATTTCCTCTTTTACAGCTCCCTGAAACTTTTAATGATCTCTGAATTGTCTTCTAAGGCAGTAATGTCATTCGTTCCAGTGTGTGTCATTATCAGTAAAGCCTTGACCATAATTTTCCAGATCCCATCACTCTTTCAGTGACATTTTTGACCTTTGTTCCAGGAAAGGAGCATACAGTCCTTTCCACTCCACTTCAATAGGATCAGGATTTTAGCCTTAATATGCATTTACATAGTGTTCATTTTAATATAAATATATATTTATATTACAGACCACAGTGGTGGGAGTGTGTGGATATATGGGTGTAACACTACCCTCAACTGAACAGATTGCCAGAATTACTTAAGTGCATTCTAGCATGTCACTCTCTAATGGTTGACTCACTGGTTATATAAGGCCTAATACTATTCCAGCAAACACAGACTCAACTTGATTTTAAAAGCTAAGGGCTTGTCTTTTGGGAGTAGAAAGCCCGCAGTTCTATTCTGCTGTCCATTAAAAAGTTCAAGAGGCACTTTAGCAGTAATTATTATAGTTTGTTGTGTCAACTTCCATAAATTTTTGTGGAGGACATTTTGATCCTTTCTTCATTTTATAAAAACAATGTAATGCTACTGAACATTTTGGAGGTGGGCTGGCATAAATGGAAATTGGAAATGATATTAACTTTTGAGATTAGTTCATCAAAATACAACTATGGACTCAGGTCCAGATAAATTGAAATATATGCTCAGACTTTTAGTACATTATAGGAGCTGAAACATATCTTCAGATGAACACATAGATCCTTTTGACTGCCTGGCTGCCAGCTGTCTTAGTAGGTGGCTCCATCTTATGACAATTTAAAATTGTTAAGCTTTCCATGTTTATAGATATCTTGGAATCCATTATGTCCTGTCAATTTTCTTACCATACTAGACACTTTTTACAGGTCTAAAATGGGTACAGGTACAATGAATGTGTGTTGTAGAGTGTACATGACCTATCAGGTAATGAATACTGTGACAGGGTCAGGCCAGATGGCTGTAGGAGAGTAATAGAAGGCAGATATATTAGCCCCAGTCTAAGTAGGTCCCTTTTCCCTGGGTAAGGTAACAGGGAAGGTTTGAGAACAATCAAGAACCTTTTGGAGACAATTAAGACAGGCTGATTAGAATACTTGCAGCCAATCAAGAAGCTTTTAGAATCAATTAAAGCAGGCTAATCAGGGCACCTGGGTTTTAAAAAGGAGTTCACTTCAGTTTGTGGTGTGTGTGTGAGGAGTTGGGAGCAAGAGGCACTAGGAGCTGAGAGTGAGAACGCGGACTGCTGGAGGACCGAGGTGTACAAGCATTATCAGACACCAGGAGGAAGGTCCTATGGTGAGGATAAAGAAGGTGTTTGGAGGAGGCCATGGGGAAGTAGCCCAGGGAGTTGTATCTGTCGCACAGCTGTTCCTGGAGGCATTCTAGACAGCTGCATTCCACAGGGCCCTGGGCTGGAACCCAGAGTAGAGGGCGAGCCCGGGTTCCCCCGAAGTCCTCCCACACAGGAGTCGTCGACCTGGACTGGGGGTTCAGAAAAACGGCCAAGCTGAGGACTGCCGTGAAGCTCCAAGGCGAGCAAACCCACCAATAAGTGTAAGACCCACCAAGGTCGAGCAGGAACTTTGTCACAGTACTTTTTCTCATAGGCAATTTTTTCTCATAGTGGAAATTTATCTATTTATCTATTTCAGGGTTATTTATTAACCCTGATATTCTATGATTCTATGATTCTATGTGTGTGAAGGAAAAAGCAAGATTTAGGCAGAGTCCGGAAGTGTGGTCCAGAGAGGGGGCTGGGTCAAAGACAATGGACCTCAATGTTAGGAAGGATGTTAGTGTTGTACGTAGTGATGATGAAAGTGAGGAGGGCTTTAGGGGAAAGATCAAGAACTCAGTTTTGGCTACGTTGAGCTTAAAGTGATAGCTAAACATCCATAAGGAGTTTTCAGAAAGACAGCTTTGAATTTTACTTGGAAAGGAATGAGGGAGGTCTGGAGTGGAAAGGTAGATCTGCGGGTATGTCTACATTGCAGTGTAAGCTTAAAAAGTTAGTAGAACTCAAGTTAATAAACTCAGGGTCTGCTAACCTAGGGTTTGTGTATCTACACTTATTTGTAACCCAGGTTAGGAATTACTAAACCCTGGGTCTGAACCTGAGGCCCTAGCATCTGCAGGGCATTACCTGGGCCTTAGTTCAACCACCCATATTCCAGACTTCCTAGAGGCCTTTCAAAATGTAGCTGCTTTAGCCCTTTGTTCAGATGCAGCGTGAGGAAAAACTTGACTGTCCAGAAGACAAAAACTTAGCCCATGGATTGTGGAATGCTTTTGATGGACTCCCTGACCATGAGTCCTATGAGGCTGTGTCTGCACTGCAAACCAATAGGGCTTGATCCCTGTGTCCCAGTTTGACTCAGACTTGGACATGCCACTCCTGTGTGGTCCTGAGACCCTGGATCTGAGCTCTGGGTTAGTGTGATTAATGTAAAGGAGGGTGGTTAGGATTGAGCCTGTGTTTGAACCTTACACTGCAAGATTAGACATACCCTGAGTCATACATGTAAAGATGATACTTAAAACCATATTACTGAATGAGATCCCCTGAGATAGGGAGAAGAAGAAACGGGCCAGGAATGGAGCTCTGTGGGAACCCCAATGAGGGCTGGAGTGAGGATGAATGGGATTCATCCTGCGAATGAAACACTGAGAGCAACTAGAGAGCTAGGAGGAGAACTGGGGAAGGGTGGGAGGACAAGCTATTAAGAACATGGTTGATAGTTGAAGGCAGTAGGCAAGTGGAGAAGGATGAAAATGGAGTGCTGGTCCTGAGAACAGGCCATGAATACATGAGAGACGTTGGTGTGAGCTGTTTCAGTGGAATAAAAGGGTGGAAGCTGGATTGGAGAGCCCAAGCTGCAGCATCCAGACTGCTATTTTTCACTGCACTAGTTCAAACCTTGGTAGTGAGAGTCTATCTGGGATGGGAGACTCACTCCCAGCTGCAGTACAGTCATAGCTTTAGTGTGTGGTCGTTATAGTACTGCCAGTTAGTGCACAGCAAGCCAGCATGCTGTAGATTTACGTTCTGGCTTGCCACACACTACATCTCAGAGCAGACAAGCCATCAGGAGAAGCGAAGCAGAAATGTGAGGGAAGGGATGAGACTGCACAGAGAGGGAAATCAGATGGGATGAGTTGTGGCCACTGGGGCAAGTGCAGGGATTAGCGAATGAAAGCATGAGAGAAATCACAATTTCATTGATAAGGACAGGGAAGAGATGCTGGTGATGGGAATAAGGAGGGGACAGGGAGGTACCCTTGGATCATGTCAGTTTTCTTTTTGAAGAATGTAGCAAGATCCTGAGCAGACAGGAAGGAGGGTTTGAGTAGGTTGCAGGTACCAAAAGGGGCTGAGGCTGAGAGTTTGGGAACAATGAGAATGCAGAAGTTGTGCTGCTTGGCTAAAGATTGGCTGTTGGCTAAAGCACAACATTAGAGAGTGAATTTGTAGTAGAAGTAGTCTGTATTAGTGTCACTTTTCTCATAATTGCATTTCAGAAGCACAGATAACAGAACATGTCACCAACAATGACACTGGGTCTGAAAGAGAGCCTATTGAATCCAGTGTTTTCATATCATGTCTGTTCAATTTACAAGTCAAAAGAAGGGTTTTCCAACTGACACCCTGCAAACTCAACCTGGGATCTGCAACTCAAGCTGGCTTTCTGCCTCTGACATCACTGCCAACAATAAAGACTCTTGAAAGCTCAATTTTGTTGATGATTGAGGTAGAATAGAAGCTAACTAGTTCTTCCCCAGCTGTATCGGCTATGTGGTGTGGACAGTGTCTGATTTAAGCAAACACAGGCAATAGATATCTTGAATAGGACTGTTCCATTTTTAATCACTTTTCTGACAGAAACCTTAACCTGTAAATCAGGCAGGCAGCAAGCTGTGGCACAGGAAGGGCTAAATACATTTGATAAATGAACTAATTTTAAATATACGAGGCTCAGTGTTGATATTTTAAGTGCAGAAGGTGTGATATTTCTTCACAGAATAGCCTGGCTGGTCAACCGCTGAAAGGATGAATAGTTCAGTGGTGGTCACTGGATGATCATGTCTGTCAGCTGTATGTATACTGGGTATGGAAATGTGAACTGTTCACAACACACTCATCCACACCAGCTTCTTCTGTAATTATGAGCATAGCATTCTGGGGTTTGAGATCCATTATGTAGTAGAAATTTGTCATAGCTGGTAATTTTGTACTTAATTATATATGTGTGTAAGTAAAAAGTATGGTGATAAGAGCCCTCCCCCTTTCCTGCGATTTTGTATCTCTCCCAGATAGCTCTACCTTTGGGTTTATCATGATTAGGGTTTAGAGATGTCATTAGAAAACTGCAACTCACATGTTCCAAAACTAGTGTAGATCAGGTAGTTTAGACTTTAACACATACTAAGCTCATTGAGTTGAAGCCTACGGCTGGTCTAGAATAGGCTAAAACAGGGTTGGGCAAATTACGGCCTGCGGGCCGGATCCGGCCTGTCAGCTGTTTTAAGCCAGCCCTTGAGCTCCCACTGGGGAACAGGGTCTGGGGCTTACCCCGCTCCAGCAGTGAGCAGGATCGGGGACTGCTGCATGCGGTTCCCAGAAGCAGCCACATGGCCCCACTCCAGCCATGACGCAGGGTTGGGGGCTGCTCCATGTGGCTCCAGGAAACAGTGGCATGGCCTCCCTCCAGTGCCTATGCGCTCCAATGGCCCCCTCTGGTGCTCCAATGGGAGCTGCAGGGGCGGTGCCTGCAGATGGGGCAGCATGCAGAGCTGCCAGGCTGTGCAGTAGCTGGAGAAGAGAGATGCTGCTGCTTCCAGGAGCCACTTGAGGTAAGCGCCGCCCGGAGCCTGCACCATTGAGCCTCTCCCCATGCCTCAATCCCCTGCTCCAGCCCTGATCCTGCACTTCAAACTCCTTGATCCTGGCCCAGAGAACCCTACTGCACCCCAAACACCTCATCCCCAGCGCCTGCACTCCCAGCTGGAGCCCTCACTCCCCCCTGCATCTCACTCCCCCCTCCAGCCCGGAGCCCCCTCAAGCACCCCAAACTCCCAATTTTTGGCTCTACCCTGGAGCCCTCACCCCCTCCTTCACCCCAACCCCAATTTTGTGAGCATTCATGGCCCGCCATACAATTTCTATTCCCAGATGTGGCCCTCGGGCCAAAAAGTTTGCTCACCACTAGGCTAAGTGTGTTAGCAAAAATGTTAATAAGCATATTTTAAAACCCTAGTGTAAACAGGGCAAGTTGTATTTTAACTTACATTTTAAAACTCTAATGGTCACTTCTACTACCTAACGCATTACTTAAAATGTTTTTAAAACAACCTTTTCTCCTAAATACAACCAGCCCTTAGAGGGAAGCATAGGCTTCCACTCAAGCTTTTGTATTAGGGTGAAATCCTGGCCCCACTGAGGTCAGTGGAAGTTTTTCTATTGACCACTGTGGCTAGGATTTGCAGATAATGTCCAGCTGCTTTGTCTACGCTAGAATTTCAGAACATGAGCAAACACCTAACACACCTTTTACTTATATGACAAACCCTTCCGTTGTGCTTTAAAAAGCAGTGCAGGATTCCTCTGGTGATGCTGTGCGGACCTTAAGTCTTTGAAATTTATATTGTATGCAACATTCTGTCATCAGATCAGTCAACTGCCCACGATCTTTACTTCTGCCCTCTGAACATGTTTTTTTCCCCCCTTAGTGCTAATAAGATTAAACAATGCTTTCCTATTCATGTGTTTCATCTCTTCTAGACAACCCGGGGACCCTTCAGGTCTCACCACAGACCTGTAATCCTAAATAGCAGAGAAGAAAGCTTATTAGAAAAAGGATGCTTGAAACAGCTTCCTTAAATACATGTCACAATTCACATCCCTAAGTCTGTTTCTTTTACTAAAGCTCTAACAAAGGGAAGAGCTATGGAAAGACTATAATACGTCAACCTACTGGAATGAATAGACATATGCAGAGCTTGTCTACATTTCAATCATCTTCGGAGGAACAAAACTGTGCCTGTTAGAATGGCTCAAAGTGGGAAGTACTTGAATCATAAGGGCAACACAAAACAAAAAGTTGTGGAATATAGATTTTTGTAGTCAATAGGCACTGTACATCTCATTGCATTATGCATCTGACAGTAAAAATAGCTTCCCATACCATATGTACTACAATATAACATGGATTAATATAATTATTTGATTTGGTCCTGCACTTAGAAGCCTAACTCTGAAACTATACTGGAAATAATTGTTCAGAATTGTATGCAGTATTCCCATAGCAAGATATTTCACTTGAATCGTAAACAACAAGATTGATCATAGTTAGAGATACTGTGGTGCTTTGCAGGAGAGCTAGGAGTCTTAACTCGGGGTCTTGGCCAATTTTTAAATTGGATAATTTCATTTTGTCCACAACTTCTATCTGTAAATTCACATGGTTATCGTATTCTTAACTTCCTGATAATTGATATATAGTATTGCTTGTTTAGTGTTAAACAGCACTTCAGTCACTGGGAAAAGTGATATATTTATAAGCACACCTTGTAGAGTCAGCATAACATAACTTGAGAAGCTCTTGAGGACCTATTTGAATGAAAGCACTATATAGATATTTATAATGTAGTGATGTGAATCTGGGAATGGTGCTGGCAGTCTGAATGTACTTCCCTCTCCACCATACCCTGAAATTGATATAATTGCCAGTAGGTGTTTTACAAAAAAAGTTAAACATGACTGCACCTGCTCTATAGATTAGAATACTTCTGTAACACGTTTCCTCTTCAGAACTGTACAGAAAACTATTGATCCTCCACAGCACCTCCAAGAAGATAAATCTTATCCCTGTTTTACAGTTGGATAAACAAACAGACATGTTAAAGATCATCCACTAGGGGAAAAAAATTAGGCTATGCCCTTTTCTCTGAAAGGTTTGTTCAGTTTCTGCCCTCCATACCTCCCCGCTTTTTTTTTTTATTTAAAGAAACAACCCACACATAAGACCATACACACTAACCACACACACTAGTTCACCCAGGCTGGCAGATCATGAGAACTAGTGAAACAACTTCACAAGAGCCAAACAACTTTTATTCAGACTGCTTACAACTATTTCTGTTTGTTTTGTTAACATGTACTTAATTTCAATGTCTAAACAACATTTTGGAGAAAGCATCTGTATTAAACATTGGGCACCCTCATCCCCTCAGGTATTGTGGAAACACTAGCAGTATGCATCATGTGAAATCCACAGTAAACCTTCCAGCAGAACCAGGGAAGATCTGAATTAATGTCTGTGATACTTCTAAGATAAAAAGGACAAGTGGGAATAATACTCTACATGTTTCAGGCCTACTTTATACATCAGTAAAAACACAAAGGGGCATAAACCTAAATTTTTGAAAATCCTTTGTAGATGGTCTTTGAGACTTGCCAAGAACATGTGGGTCAGACCAAAAATCCATCTAGCCCAGTATTCTGTCTTCTGACAGTGATCAATGTCAGGTGCCACAGGGGGAATGAACAGAACAGGTAATCATCAAGTAATCCATCCTCTGTCACCCATTCCCAGCTTCTGGCAAACAGGAGGCTAGAAAGACTATCCCTGCCCATCCTGGCTAATAACCATTGGTGGACCTATCCTCTATGAACTTATCTTGTTCTTTTTTTGAACGCTGTTATAGTCTGTCATTGTTCTAGAAGAGAGATTCCAGAAAGAACCACCATAAACACAAGCTAATTCCAGACAATCTTTGCTGGTACCATACAGCAACTTCATAAAGAAAAATAAAATATTCCTCAGAACTGAGATACCTTTATCTCAACAACATCTTATGGTGCCTCCCCCTTCTCATGTTGAAGCACACTATCAGTAACAGGCACAGCAAACCCCTCCAGCATGCCTGAAGATTTTTATAAAAACCTTCTACCTTTCCAGGAGTATCCGGGGAGTAAAGGCAGCTCTGCCCCTAGTTAGTGCCTCCCTAGTGAAGATGTGCAGGCAGTCTTTGCTAATGTAGGAGAGCAGACAAATGTCTCCATTCCTTCCTATAGAAATAACCCCAAGCAGACTACCAGATAGCTGCATTATCAACCACCTCTCCCTACACTGCCAGGTAAGTTAAGCTAACCTTTTAACTCCCACTATCTTTCTCTACAGCCCATGTCCTCACCAGGGCTACTGTACCCTAAAAACCTTAGATATTTTGTTTTTATATTAGCAGTAGAAAGGAATATATTTAGCTTTAAACACTTCAGAAATGCATGAAAAGCAGTTCAAAATAGGCAGTGTTTCTGTGACACCATCCCTGCCCACCCTGGTTAATAGCCATCGATGGACCTGTCCTCCATGAATTTATCTCGTTCTTTTTTGAACCCTGTTATAGTCTTGGCCTTCGCAACATCCTCTGGCAAGGAGTTCCACAGGTTGACTGTGCTGTGTGAAAAAAATACTTCCTTGTGCTTGTTTTAAACCTGCTGCCTATTAATTTCATTTGATGACCCCTAGTTCTTGTGTTATGAGGAGTAAATAAGAAAGTGTTATTTACTCTTCTCCATACCAGTCATGATTTTATAGACCGCTATCATATCCCCCTTTAGTAATCTCTTTTTTTTAAGCTGAAGAGTCTGTCTTATTAATTAAAGTCTCATATGGAAGCTATTCCTACCCCTAATAATTTCTTTTGCCCTTTTCTGAAACTTCCAATTGCAATATATGTTTTTGAGCTGGGTCGACCACATCTGTGTACTGTATTCAAGATGTGGGCATATCCTATGATATTTTCTGTCTTATTATCTATTCCTTTTTTAATGATTCCCAACATTCTGTTCACTTTGACTGCCATTGCACATTGAGTGGATGTTTTCAAAGAACTATCCACAATGACTCCAAGATCTTTCTTGATGGGTAAAAGCTAATTTAGACCCCATCATTTTATATGTATAGTTGGGATTAGGTTTTCCAATGTGCATTACTTTGCATTTATCAACATTGAATTTCATCTGCCATTTTGTTGCCCAGTCACCCAGTTTTGTGAGATCCCTTTGTAACTCTTCATCTGCTTTGGATTTAACTATCTTGAGTAGTTTTGTATCCTCTGCAAATTTTGCCACCTTACTGTTTACCCCTTTTTCCAGATCATTGATGAATATGTTGAACAGTACTTGTCCCAGTACAAACCCCTGGGGGACCACTATTTACCTCTCTCCATTCTGAAAATGGACCATTTATTCCTACCCTTTGTTTCCTATCTTTTAACCACTTACTGATCCTCGAGAGGACCTTCCCCTCTTATCCCATGACAGCTTA
Source organism: Dermochelys coriacea (assembly GCF_009764565.3). Taxonomy (NCBI): domain Eukaryota; kingdom Metazoa; phylum Chordata; order Testudines; family Dermochelyidae; genus Dermochelys; species Dermochelys coriacea. The sequence goes on from NC_050073.1 coordinate 71,580,482, forward strand.
TTTTGCTTAAAAGCCTTTGGTGATGGATCTTGTCAAAGGATTTCTGAAATATAGTATATGGACTGGAACACCCTTGTCCACATGTTTGTTGACCCTCTCAAAGAATTCTAGTAGATTGGTGAGGAATGATTTCCCTTTGCAAAAACTATGTTGACTCTTCCAACACATCATGTTCATCTATGTGTCTAACAATTTTGTTCTTTACTATCATTTCAACCAGTTTGCCCGGTACGGAAGTTGCCTGTAATTGCCGGGATCACCTCTGGAACCTTTTTTAAAAATTGGCATCACATTAGCTATTCTCCAGTCATCTGGTACAGAAGCTGACTTAAATAATAAGTTACATACCACAAGCCAGAGAGGAAGTCAGTATCAGTGCTCCTCTCAGCACTTAGGAGTTCCTGGCCTCCTGTGCCCAGACCACTGGACCACACTTATTTCTCCATGGCCAACAATCTCTGGGGTTTTTTTTTAGAAGAATAAAATTTACTGCAACTCTAGAGAGCCTTAGTAATTGCCATAGGCCCCAGTCCTGCAAAGAAGGCCATGTGGGCAGCCACCCAGGCTTGTGTGGAACCCTAATGATTTCAGTGCATCTCCTTGTGACTAGAAGGGTCTGCTTACACAGTTCTCTTTGCAATATATAAGTTATTAAACTGTAGCCCAAATCATCAAGAGCTGGTTAGACTTCCATGAAGTTAGACTTCCATGCATTTAGTTGTTTAAAAAAGCATCCTGTTTGATATTCCAGCCATATATAAGGCAAGCTTGGGGTACAATATATTCATCAAATCCCATCAACCTGGCAATTTTAAAAATATTAAACACTGACATTTTAAAAACAAAGTCAGATGTTATATGTGAGGTCAGCATTCCCTACCTGCTCAAATCATGTTGCCACTGATGGAAAGCTTAGAAAGTCAGCTTAATTCATACAAACTGTAACACAGAATTCTGACTCAAAGGCAGTTACGTATTTTATAAGTGAATACACACCCACATTGAAGCAAATTATCTTTATCATTTAGTTTTTCGCTACTAGGTTCACCTGGAAATGGCATTTTGTTTACCTTTTATCCTTCAATTTCTGGGTTTTCCCCCCACCTCTTAAATATTACCATCCTAAACTGAAAATTGACGTTTCTATTAGATAAAGTACTCATCAGTTAGCTCAGTTTTACTCTGTTTAAAATGGAATTGATCTTTATGCTTTTACATAATCTTGGCATAATTCCATCAAATATGGCATAGAAGCTTTAGTTGCTTGGCAACAGAAATTGTTAATAAGGAGCTAATGACATTACAAGCATAGAAGAGTTGTTACTGCTCTTTAGAATGCTAAATGCTAATTTAGTTAACTAAAGCTGATTGTAGTTGTAACAAATGTAAAACAGCCATTGATAATTTAACATTTTCCATAGGAGATGCTGCCAAAAATTTGAATTAGTTTTTTAAAAAGCTGTTTCAAAGACAAAAAAATTTATTGACCCTCAGTCTTATTTCTTTCTTTTCATAGAATCATAGAATATCAGGGTTGGAAGGGACCACAGGAGGTCATCTTGTCCAACCGACTGCTCAAAGCAAATCATCCCAGACAGGGCTTTGTCAAGCCTGACCTTAAAAATCTCTAAGGAGATTCCACCACCTCCCTAGGTAACCCATTCCAGTGCTTCGCCACCCTCCTAGTGAAAAAGTTTTTCCTAATATCCAACCTAAACCTCCCCCACTGCAACTTGAGACCATTACTCCTTGTTCTGTCATCTGTTACCACTGAGAACAGTTTAGATCCATCCTCTTTGGAACCCCCTTTCAGGTAGTTGAAAGCAGCTACCAAATCCCCCGTCATTCTTCTTCTGCAGACTAAATAATCCCAGTTCCCTCAGCCTCTCCTCATAAGTCATGTGCTCCAGCCCCCTGATCATTTTTGTTGCCCTCTGCTGGACGCTGTCCAATTTTTCAACATCCTTCTTGTAGCGTGGGGCCCAAAACTGGACACAGTACTCCAGATGAGGCCTCACCAATGTTGAATAGAGGGGAACGATCACGCCCCTCGATCTGCTGGAAATATCCCTACTTATATATCCCAAAATGCCATTGGCCTTCTTGGCCACAAGGGCACACTGTTGACTCATATCCAGCTTCTCGTCCACTGTAACCCCTAGGCCTTTTCTGCAGAACTGCTGCCGAAGTCTGAGTCTGTAGCAGTGCATGGGATTCTTCCATCCTAAATGCAGGACTCTGCACTTGTCCTTGTTGAACCTCATCAGATTTCTTTTGGCCTAATCCTCTAATTTGTCTAGGGCCCTCTGTATCCTATTCCTACCCTCCAGCGTATCTACCTCTCCTCCCAGTTTAGTGTCATCTGCAAACTTGCTGAGGGTGCAATCCATGCCATCCTCCAGATCATTAATGAAGATATTGAACAAACCGGCCCCAGGACCGACCTTGGAGCATGCCACTTGATACCAGCTGCCAACTAAACATGGAGCCATTGATCACTACCTCTTGAGCCTGACGATCTAGCCAGCTTTCTATCCACCTTATAGTTCATTCATCCAGTCCATACTTCTTTAACTTGCTGGCAAGAATACTGTGGGAGACCGTATCAAAAGTTTTGGTAAAGTCAAGGAATAACACGTCCACTGTTTTCCCCTCATTCACAGAGCCAGTTATCTCATCATAGAAGGCAATTAGGTTAGTCAGGCATAACTTGCCCTTGGTGAATCCATGCTGACTGTTCCTGATCACTTTCCTCTCCTCTAAGTGCTTCAAAATTAATTTCTTTAGGACCTGCTCCACGATTTGCCCTGGGACTGAGGTGAGTCTGACTGGCCTGTAGTTCCTTGGATCCTCCTCCTTCCCTTTTTTAAAGATGGGCACTGCATTAGCCTTTTGCAGATGTTCATGTATTATTGTGGGATTGTATGGAACCTCTCTGTGGGCAGACATGACTAATGTAAACACTGGGAAGTGGTATTAGCTTCAAAGGACTTGTTTAAAGAATGTGCCAGATATGAATGAACTTTTGGTTAAGTGAGTTTCCTAGGAAATATCTAGGAGGAGGTGAATGCAAATGTACCCCTCCAACCCAGTTATGCAAAACCTCAGCCTTTTCCATTGGCTACTAATTACCTGCTCCCAGAATCTCTAGATCCAAGACCCCAGCCATAAAAGGATGGGCTGATCTGCATGTTGACTTTGGACAACTGAAATGAAAAAAATTCTACTTTGTAGGATGATGTTGCATGTAAAATATGGGATTTGACTACGGCGTGTCAATGATTATCTCCGATTGAAAGAGGGAATATACCAAGGACTATTACTAGTCAAAATATACTGGATCGTCAGCTAGTGCAAGTGTGAATCGTTCTGTTGACATCTGTGGAGCTAGGTCAGTTTACACCAGCTGTGGATCTGGCCCTCCATGTTCAATTTTTATGAAAGTGGTTAAAAAGGATGAAAGTTCTCCCTAGGTCCCTTAGTGAATGCCTTTTAGAGGTATCTGGGAGAAAAATGTGTATATCAGTTGAGGAAAAGGATGTAATCTCTCTACATTTCGCAAAAGTTTAGGCATTTAAAAGTGATGACCAATTCAGTCTCCAAAGAAACCTTTATTAGTGTCCATTCTTTCCTCCAGCCAATATGTGAAGCAGTAGCAAAAAATAAAATCCAATTAATTCCTCTCGGGATTTCCCAGTGCATCCTATTTAATCTGTGTCTATCTTGTTTAGATTGTAAGTTCTTTGAAGCAGGAACTTTCAGTATTTTTTCTCTTGTACATTACTATTACAATAGTACATTACTATTCACACTGCCAGTCCTTAAGATCACCACCACAGTATATTCTCTAGTACTTTGCACCAATTTTAAATGACTGAAACAACGTAGCTTCCACATCCCATGAGAGATTATTACACAGTCTAATAGATCTTGCTGTTTTAGGCTGGAAAAAAAATCAAGACATTTTTTCCTAAACTTCTTTTCATCCCATCCCTGATACCTAATTCAGAATTTGAAGCAAGCATCTGGGGAAGGGCAAAGGGGAGGCAGCAGTCATTGGGGCAATCGCTGCTACTCATGCATGGGAGATGGATTTCAGGAGTCTTTGAGCACTGCGCCTTTTAGACTCAAATGTACACAGAGTGAACTTTAAGTCAGTGCCCAGTTGCATACATATGGTGGTGAAGTGTCATATCTCCAAGTGAAGTTTTTCAGTATGTGTCATGTCTTTGAAGTGTGGAGTTCATATGGCAGGGATCAATAATGTGACATCAAGATCTGTTTTGCTCAGCCTTTGAACTTGACTCTCCTTCAGAACATTTATTTTGGATGGTTTCTATCTTCTATAATTCCTCATTTTGGGATAGATGGGATTTTTTCTCCCACTCCCCAGTGCTGATCAGCAACATTAAACATCAGCCTCCAATTCATACAAATGTGTTATTTGTTTAAAAAGCAATATTGACAAATGAAAATTGTTTAGAATAACCTACAAAATTAGCAAATTAATTTGTGTATTTCTGTAGCTCCTAGGAGCTCTAGACATGGAGCAGGACTCCAGTGTGCTAGGTGCTGTACAAACACAGACCAAAGATGGTCTCTGCCCCAGAGTCTAGAATCTAAGTAGACCTGGGAAAGATTTATCACTCAGAATTGAACATACTCCAACAAATCTGAACCAGCAAGTGTGTGTGTAATGCCCATTGACTTTGAGACTCAGATTTCAATGAGAGTGAGCACAGAACTGGGACAGTGAGGAATTAGGATTTTATCATGTTTTGCCCATTCAGAGCTGCTAAGTGTCATGTCTTATGTGACGCTCATGTATTGGGCAACCATGTCATATTCCTGCAGCCCAGATGAGAGGTCATGCATCCAGTTGGGCTCCAGTAATAGGCTGCAAATGCAGCTGTCAGCCACCAGTGGCCACTATGCTGGGGCAGCCAAATGGCCTCTGTCTCCCCTGCTGAATCAGTGGGGAAGAAACAGCTAAGAGGAGACACTTGCTCCTCCAGCAGCCAGGGAGGAAGTGGTGAGGGGTTCAGTACTAGTACCAGGCTCCCCCAGATCCAGGATTCCTCTCCAGACACGATCTTCCCCCCCTAGTCAGTCACTAGTTTTCCCCCATATATTCATCTCTCAGTAGCCCCCAGTTTACACTCCAGACAGCCCCACACCAGACTTCCCTACTCAGCCACAAGATTTCTCCCACCATATACCTACCCAGCAATCCCACCCCCAGCACTGCAACCTATCCAATTCAGCATACCCAGAAATCCTTTGGCAATTCCATACTCCCATCACTGACCCAGTCACTCTCCAAGACTCGCTCACCTACCATGACAGCCTCCAAGATTCCTTTCCCATCCATAGATACCAACTTTTGGCAGCTCCATGACCTACACACACACCACTGCTTAGAGCAGAATGTGTTGACCAAAGGCTGAAGTTTATGGGGACATGTAAATTATTTATGAATATGCAAATTAGTTCATTGTAAATTTGCATAAGATGCTAGAAGTTGGCAGCTACGGCCATTCCATATTTGCTGTTTTAATTTAGACATGAAGGAGAGAGAGAGTGGTAGAAAGGAGCTTCATATTATCAAATAGTTCTCATTAAGCCTTTTCCACTCCCTATCAAATTATTCTTCTCTATTGCTATTTAAGTCAGTTTGTCCTCTTTAACTCGCTAAACTTTAAGGTCCTGATTTTGAAAACTGGCACGTAAGATTCCCACTGACTTCAGTGGGAGTAGGATAGGAAGCTTTGTGCCTGGAATATTTGAGTGTATGTGATAGCAGCCAGATATCCGATTGTGCCTACAAATCAGCTAGACAGACATCAAGGGTGCGATTTTCAAAAGAACGAAGTGACTTAAGTACTGAAAGCCTATGGGATTTTTGCTCATAAATTACTTAAGTGCTTTTGAAAATTCCACCCTGGATTATGGGGCACGTATGATAAGTTGTATGGGAGGACAAAAATGCACGGTGGAAGTGGGCAATAAGTTTAAAATGTTAAAATATTAGGTCTTATCCACTTATCATAGCCTCCTGGTCTCAGGTTAAACAGCAATCTTTGGTTGCAGATAAGTTAAATAACTTAAATGGGTAGGGCTCTAGTCAATTCATGGCCATGAAAAATGTATCACGGACTGTGAAATCTGGTCTCCCACCATGAAATCCAGTCTTTTGTGTGCTTTTACTGTATACTGTACAGATTTCATGGGGGAGACCAGTATTCTCAAACAGGGAGTCTGACCCAAAAGTGAGTTGCAGGGGGGTTGCAAGATTATTTTAGGGAGATTGCGGTATTGCCACCCTTATTTCTGCACTACCTTCAGAGCTGGGTGGCGAGAGAGTGGTGGCTGTTGGCCAGGTGCCCAGCTCTGAAGGCAGCAGCACAGAAGTAAGGGTGGCAAAGCCATACCATGCCATCCTTACTTCTGTGCTGCTGGTGGCAGCTCGTCCTTCAGAGCTGGGCTTCTGGCCAGGAGCCGATGCTCTCCAGCTGTTTGGCTCTGAAGGCAGCAATGCAGAAGTAAGGGTAGCACCTTCCCCCTCCCCCCTCCACACACAATAACCTTGCGACCCCCTACAACTCCAACACTGTGAAATTTCAGATTTAAATAGCTGAAATCATGAAATTTATGATTTTTAATATCCTATGACAGTGAAATTGACCAAAATGGACTGTGAATTTGATAGGGCCCTACAAATGAGGCATTCACTTCAAGCAAGATTCTTCCAACATTAACCCAAATTGGACTCTTCAAACAGACTTTCATATTATTATTTTATTAGTTTACTAGTTAATGAAAATTTTAACAGGAAAACAATGCAAAAGAACCTGTAAAATTTTTCTTCCAGATAACCCCACGATGGTAGAAAGATCTGTGAACAATTTAGAATGGAAGTATGCTTCAGTGCTACAAGGTAGGGCAATTAGTTTGAAGAGATGCAAAGAATACTGAGCTGTGATAAAAGGAAGGGAGGGCAAAGAAATGCAAGACAAATACACCTTTAAGTGGAAAAAGACTATATTAGCACTGAAACAGCTGGTGAATGATAATTCTTAGATGCTACACAAGTTCGGAGTACCTTGATACTTGTGTTAGAAATTATGTCTCTTACCCTGTCCATCTAAGAGAGGACCTGAGACCAGGATTAGACAAATACTTTGAGATGAGGCTGAAGAGGAAACCTCTGTACTGGAAAGGAAGCTTACCTAAAGGAAATTCTGGTATGAGTCCAATAGAAAGTTTCAGATATTGAGGAATGTGAAGTGGGGCTTTCCATGACTGCAGATCATTTTAGCTATTTAGATATTTTTTCAAACAGGGGGCCAAAAGTACACAAGCTACCTTAGATATCTGTGGGCGATCCTACCACACTTGTTTTTAAACAAGTCACTTTAGGTCTTGGTCATAATGATTGTGGAAGAGCTAATATAACATGAAAAAATAGCTCCTTGATGTCTTTCTGCATTGGAAAACTCCACCAATGGTGGTCAAGTGATTTATTCTTTCAAATAGCAACTCTTTTGGAAAACAGCTGATGAGAAAGAAAAAGGGGCAGTGTGGCAACATCTTTGGCAGTGTTTTCAGTTTGGTGGTCTGAAATTGGTTTTGCTGTTGTTTCCCCAGAGGTTGGCAAATATGCTTATGAAATTTACCACTGGGCTCGCAAAGAGGTATCTTAAGGAGATATCACCAGGAGAATACTACATTTGTTTGTTTTGGTTGGCTAAATGAAGGCATATAAGACCTGGACTAAACCCCACCATGTTTGTTCCAGTGAGGTCTAAATTGGATGTTCTTGTCGTGAAGTTAAGACTCAGTCCCAGGGCAAAGGGTAATTCTAATGAATTAGCAGTGTTCTTCAGCTTGGTGATAAAGAATTATAAATTTATGCTATTAGAACTTTTTCTGTGAAGCTTCCACATTCAATCTGTTCTGTAGGCTTTGTAGCAAAGATAATCTTGTAAAAAGTTGTCTCATCTATGCCATAAATTTGCAAGAATGAACATTTTTAACATTCCATAGGACAATGAACATCAGGTATTTTTTCCCCTTTACGCTTTGTTTTAGCTTCTATTATTTTGGAAAAATCAGACCAAATAATGAAATGCTTTTCACCCACGTAAGTTTGGTGTCTCCAAATACATTTGAACTTTTCAAAATCATCCAATTTGTCTTTTCTTTCTACTTCAGAGCGTTACCTTTCCCTGTAAGTGTGAGTAACTTCATAAAGGTTGCTCCTGAGAGAAGGCAACTATAGTCTGGCTCTCATTTCTGTCAAATTCCACCTTGAGTTTCTTTGCAGTTGCACCAAAAGCTCCCTTGAATGGTTTTATGGAGGGGAAATACTGCAGTCTACTAAGAGAAAGAGCTAATCAAATTAATCTAAGAAAATAAGCAGGATTCTCATGTGGATGGACAGACAGACAGACTCAATCCATCCCTTGCCTGAATAAAGTGGATGTAGGGATAAGACTATCCATATTGCTTGATGGTAGTTGATTCACTAGCCATTTCACTTTAAAATAATACACAGGGCTAGCCGCTAGGAGCGACTATAAAAAGGCCAAACGTGGTTTTGAGAGGTTTGTGACAAAGAGCGGCTCCTGCCCTTTTATAGCCTTCCTGCCTTCTGTGTCATGTGACCTCCTGCTTTGTCTCAACAGAAGAGACCACTACCAGGTGATTCTTTTGCCCGTCATTCCATCCCCTGATAAAGCAGTTCTCTTGCATAGCATCCAGCGTTTAGTCTAGGGTGCTTCTATTTGAAAAGAAGACCATCAAGGTTTAATGGACACTATTGTTAGCCCTTGGACACTGCCCCTTGAAATCCAAGAGAACCTGAGAAAAAGCAAATAAACCCCACATTCAGAATGAGACTGGAGAATTGTTACATGTATCTGTATCAGACAATTCATGGGTTGTACATATACAGATTCCCCAATTGTCTCACAGGGGAAAAGACACTCGAGAATTTTCATTTCAAAGTATGGGGTTTCTTGCAACACTCGTGTTTTATTGGCTTGTTGTTTAGGGATCCTTTTGCAGAGCTGAATATGGAAAGTGATGTTAATATTCCTTCCTCTGGCCAAGATCCTGGTGCATTCTCATTTAATTTTATAGTCTCTCCTCTTTGTGGACTCCTTTCCATTAGCTTCAGTGAGAGTTGGATCAGGCCCTGTTTGTGCATGAGATGGAGAGATATATGCCTCATGTGTGTCTGATACAAATGGAGCATGAATGGTACTTACCTTTGTGTAGTTAGGGAAGAGAAGTTTACTACTGTGTATGGGCCTTAGCCATTTTAAAGCATGGATTGATTTTTTCCTGCGTTAATAGGGCCAATAATCATGTTACAGGCCAGACCTTTTTAGTGCTGTCTATAGGGTAGTACCCTGAACATGATTTGGTCCCTCTATTCAAACAAAACCCAGGAATGTTGTAGCATGGTTGTCACATGATTGGATATCCCCAATATGAATGTAATTGTAATGTAAACAGAACTGCTGCAACATTCTATCTTCTGCCTCTTCCCCAAGAGAGAAAATCTCCCCCTTTTAAAAAAAAAAAAAAAAAAAAAAAAGCTCTAAGAGGCTTGATAAATGAGTGGTGCATCATGTCTGAAGCTCAGGTAGTAGAGAAGTGATGGTTTACTGCTGAAAGGGAATCACCTGAATTTAGTTTGCATGCCCCACCCCTATTTATTAATATAAAGGCTGCCATAAAATATGACAAATGGGAAGGAGGATATAGAGGTAGATATTACCATATCAGAGGTAGAAGCGAAACTGAAACAGCTTAATGGGACTAAATCGGGGGGCCCAGATAATCTTCATCCAAGAATATTAAAGGAATTGGCACCTGAAATTGCAAGCCCATTAGCAAGAATTTTTAATGAATCTGTAAACTCAGGAATAGTACCGAATGAGTGGAGAATTGCTAATATAGTTCCTATTTTTAAGGAAAAAAAAAAAGTGATCTGGGTAACTACAGGCCAGTTAGTTTGACATCTGTAGTATGCAAGGTCCTGGAAAAAATTTTGAAGGAGAAATTAGTTAAGGACATTGAAGTCAATGGTAAATGGGACAAAATACAACATGGTTTTACAAAAGGTAGATCGTGCCAAACCAACCTAATCTCCTTTTTTGAAAAAGTAACAGACTTTTTAGATGAAGGAAATGCAGTGGATCTAATTTACCTAGATTTCAGTAAGGCATTTGATACCGTGCCACATTGGGAATTATTAAATTGGAGAAGATGGGGATCAATATGAACATCAAAAGGTGGATAAGGAATTGGTTAAAGGGGAGACTGCAACGGGTCCTCCTGAAAGGTGAACTGTCAGGTTGGAGGGAGGTTACCAGTGGAGTTCCTCAGGATCGGTTTTGGGACCAATCTTATTTAATCTTTTTATTACTGACCTTGGCACAAAAAGTGGGAGTGTGCTAATAAAGTTTGCAGATGATACAAAGCTGGGAGGTATTGCCAATTCGGAGAAGGATCGGGATATTATACAGGAGGATCTGGATGACCTTGTAAACTGGAGTAATAGTAATAGGATGAAATTTAATAGTGAGAAGTGTAAGGTTATGCATTTAGGGATTAATAACAAGAATTTTAGTTATAAGTTGGGGACGCATCAATTAGAAGTAACGGAAGAGGAGAAGGACCTTGGAGTATTGGTTGATCATAGGATGACTATGAGCTGCCAATGTGATATGGCTGTGAAAAAAGCTAATGCGGTTTTGGGATGCATCAGGAGAGGCATTTCCAGTAGGGATAAGGAGGTTTTAGTACCGTTATACAAGGCACTGGTGAGACCTCACCTAGAATACAGTGTGCAGTTCTGGTCTCCCATGTTTAAAAAGGATGAATTCAAACTGGAGCAGGTACAGAGAAGGGCTACTAGGATGATCCGAGGAATGGAAAACTTGCCTTATGAAAGGAGACTTAAGGAGCTTGGCTTGTTTAGCCTAACTAAAAGAAGGTTGAGGGGAGATATGATTGCTCTCTATAAATATATCAGAGGGATAAATACCGGAGAGGGAGAGGAATTATTTAAGCTCAGTACCGATGTGGACACAAGAACAAGTGGATATAAACTGGCCACCAGGAAGTTTAGACTTGAAATCAGACGAAGGTTTTTAACCATCAGAGGAGTGAAGTTTTGGAATAACCTTCCAAGGGAAGCAGTGGGGGCAAAAGATCTATCTGGTTTTAAGATTCTACTTGATAAGTTTATGGAGGAGATGGTATGATGGGATAATGGGATTTTGGTAAGTAATTGATCTTTAAATATTCAGGGTAAATAGGCCAAATCCCCTGAGATGGGATATTAGATGGATGGGATCTGAGTTACTATAGAAAATTCTTTCCTGGGTATCTGGCTGGTGAATCTTGCCCATATGCTCAGGGTTTAGCTGATTGCCATATTTGGGGTCGGGAAGGAATTTTCCTCCAGGGCAGATTGGAGAGGCCCTGGAGGTTTTTCGCCTTCCTCTGTAGCATGGGGCATGGTTGACTTGAGGGAGGCTTCTCTGCTCCTTGAAGTCTTTGAACCATGATTTAAGGACTTCAATAGCTCAGACATGGGTGAGGTTTTTCATAGGAGTGCGTGGGTGAGATTCTGTGGCCTGCGCTGTGCAGGAGGTCGGACTAGATGATCAGAATGGTCCCTTCTGACCTTAGTATCTATGAATTTATGATGAGCAAGTTCCTCTACCCAGCTTGATCATGACCTCGTCTGGATCCATTAGGCAATCAGTAACTTAGGCCCAAATCCTCAAAAGGTATTCAGGTATTCACTTAAATACCTTTGAGGTTCTGGGTCTCAATGACTATATCTGCCATTAGATAGCCACAGCTGCAGTGGTTGCTAATTTAAAGCATCACAACTGCAGCAATAGGCAATGTGGGTAAATCTGCTGTATGAAAGATGGAGCAATAACCAGCTCGAGATTCCAAGAACATAGGCCAGTCGGTGGAAAGACAAGTATAGCTTCAGGAATTAGATTTTGGTCAAGTTCTTGGGGAGCTGCTGTAAATGAAGCTCAAAATACTTTTGTCCATTTCTTTTTCAATAAGCAAACAAAATGAAGAACAGTATATGAAAGAAAGTGAAAGATACCTAGAGAAAAGCTTCCAGAAATAGTTTCACATCTTGGTTGACATTAATGTAGCCATAATTTACATATAAAGTATCAGTATGATTGTTTGCACCAGATAACATACATGTAACCTCAGGGTTCTATTTAGGAATTTCCAAGAGAGTGGAGGCTGTATAGTGGTCTTGAAGAGCTGACCAAAGTAATAGCCTGCTTTAATATATTTAGCAAATGAGAATTCAAACCACAGAAGAATACACAGAGGAGGGGACAAAAGCATTTTTTGGCTGGGAAGTCACTGAATATTTAGAACACAATGGGGGAGGTAATTTGCACAGTTTTCGTAATATAAATGTCTGTCTACCAAGCATGCCCACTGAGGGCATATTCAATCAAATAAAATGTGTGTGACGAGCAAGAGGCCTGAAGACAGAAGTGATCATATACCTCAAATAGCGACTTGACTGTTGGGGGGTGCTAACTACTCCCCACTCATCCTCTTGCTCCTTCTTTAGTACTTTGCCAACTTGTTGGAAGGGGCAGTTTTTGAGTTTGAGAAGGGAGTAAAATTTAAATTTTTAAGCTAAAAACCACCAGAACCATTGGGGCTCCCTTACAGTTTCTGCCTCACATTGCATAGCATTAGAGAGAATGGGGAGTTTTTAGCGGAAATTGATTTAAAACTGATGAGACAACATGAGGGCCTGCAATGCTATCTGTGGTGTTTGCAATTGAAGAGGACATAAATGAGTAGTACCTTTTGCAGAGCACCATAGAACTCATGACAGAGCCCCTTCCAACTTAAGTTGTTTCTTGTGTTCCTAAGGTTCTCTTTTAGTCCTGCATCTGCTTCCATCTGGAGCAGAGATGCAGAACAGTAAGCATGAGTAGGATGGTAACAGTTTTCTGAGCTCCTGGATAAGCCTTCATATTTTTTTTGTACTCCTATATATGTTTCCTTAGGTCTTTGATATGGGCTTTTGAGTACTTTGATTCTCCCACCTGTGCTATGGAGGTATGCTGCTTTAATTATCTCCTGGGGTGAACATTTGTAACACTATGCTCCTATGATTATATGAGTGTCTCCCACTATTGGGAGGTGGCTATTTAAGTCATCACAAATAGCACTTTGAAGGCCGCTATCCCTAGGAGTTCTAAGTAGTGAGTGACTGCAGCATCAAGTGAGATGAACCTCCATGCAGCTATCTATGATTTTGGCTTAGTTACTGCAATGTGTTCTCTAGGGTGCTATGTTTTGAGAACTACTAGGAGACTTCAGGTACTTGAGAAAAGTTCGCAAAAAGAAAAGGAGTACTTGTGGCACCTTAGAGACTAACAAATTTATTAGAGCATAAGCTTTCGTGAGCTACAGCTCACTTCATCGGATGAGCTGTAGCTCACGAAAGCTTATGCTCTAATAAATTTGTTAGTCTTTAAGGTGCCACAAGTACTCCTTTTCTTTTTGCGAATACAGACTAACACGGCTGCTACTCTGAAACTTGAGAAAAGTTATTCACCTTCTTAGAGGTTTGGTTACTGAGAGCATGTGATATCAGTACTCCATGCCTGAATTGGCTTCTGATTCACTTCAGAAGTACAGTTTAGATACCACAGTGATAAAGAGGAACCCCTATAGATAGATGTTGGTTATGAAATATCCATCCCCAAATATGACCTCTAGGTGTTCCCTTGCTACAAGTTTTCAGTTAATCTGGGGCACTCTTGCTGTCCCCCAGGGTTGAACTCTTATGAACTGGCAGCCAGGCCTCAGTAGAGGGATCCTGACTGTGGAACATACTCCTTCCGAGAGCCCCTCAGAGCCCAGCTGTGGCAGCCTTCAGGACATGCTGCAAGGCATTTCTATTTCAGATGTTCTCCCAGTTATTGGTGACTGGATTTTTTTTTTTTTTTTAAATAGTGGCTGATGGTGGCAAATAGATCTAGATTGGGATGTTCTATTTTATCTGCCCATTTGAGTAGCATGCATACTGGCTGAAAAATTCCCACATCTACATAGCATATGTATTTTACAGAAAAAAGGAATGAAAGCACATGGGTTGTTCTGGGTTTTTTTTTTAAACAAATGCACTAAAACAAAACTAACACTTTTATGCTATTTTGCAGCACTTCCTAATGTAAAATGATACAACACTGACACGCACCCATTCCAATTTATTTAGTATTCACTCAGTGGTTTTGCTCAGCAGGGTGTGTGGCTTAGTAACAGGTATACAAGCGGAAATGAAAATGAGTCTCAAGAAGCTTTCAACTTATAAACGTAAAAATAAACTGCTCATTGTTAGGGGGCTTATTCCTTCACCCATTTACTTCCCTGGTCCTTTTCGCATGAACAGAGAGCAACAATACCCGAAGTCCAAAGGTGCAAACAATTTGATGTTTACTGGGATGAACTTCCAGCAAGCATGATTCAAGTTTCCTTCCTTAGTGTCCCCTTCCCTGCTCTGACACCACAGAGCCTTACCTGTGGCCCTGTTCCTATTCCTGCCCTTTGCAGGACATGATTCCAATTTCCTCACCCCCATTCCCTGTTCCCATTTCCCCCCCCCCCCACACACACTTCCTGATTGACTGCAGACTATATAGTAAAACTTGAGTTCTGCTTAGCTATACCTTAACCAATCCTAACATATTGTAACATGATTATTTAACCAATTATATCCCACCACCTCAGTAATGAGCTGCCAAAATCTTAACGGGTTCCCTCCTCACCCCACGAGAGGGGTCGTTGCCCACCCCTGCCCCCTGGGGACTCCTGCCCCATCCAACCCCTCTGCGTTCCTTGATGCCCCCCATCCCAGGACCTCTGCCCCATCCACCCCCATCCCGACTGCCCCTGGAATCGGACAGGAGGGTCTCATGGGCCACCGTAATGGGTGCCCACCCCTCCCCTAAGAGCCAGAGGCACCTGCCGGGGGTCGAGGTGGGGAGTCTCGGCAGTGCTTACCTGGGGCAGCTCCCAGGAAGCATCCGGCAGGTCCCTCTGGCTCCTAGGGGTGGGGGAGCATAGCTGGGGGGGGGAGCAAGGGGAGCAGCCGCTCCCCCACTGATCACCTCAAAAGTGGTGCCTTAGGCGCCGACTCCCTGGGTGCTCCAGGGCTGCTCTGCACCCACCGGCAGCTCCCCGCCCCATCCCCGGCCCCGGCTCACCTCCGCATCCGCCCCGAATGCACAGCCCCGCTCTGCTTCTCTATGCTCCCCCCCTCGGCTTCCCGCGAATCAGCTGTTCAGTGGGAAGCTGGGGAGAGCTGAGAAGCAAGCCGCAGCTTCCCGCTCAGGCCGAGGGTGGCAGAGGAGAGCTGGGATGGGGAGCGGTTCCCCTGTGCGCTCCCCTCCCCCCAGGTTAACTGCTGCAGCGCAGGCAGCCCTCCTCATGTCCCCCCCCCCCCGCCCCAGCTCACCTCCGCCTCCCTGGGCCTGAGCGGGAAGCTGCCGCTTGCTTCGCAACCTGCCCCGGCTTCCCGCGTGAACAGCTGATTCGTGGGAAGCTGGGGGAAGGGGCAGAGAAGCAGAGCGGGGCGGCGCGTTCAGGGGAGGAGGCGGAGGTGAGCTGGGATCTGCCGGTGGGTGCTCTGCACCCACCAAATTTTCCCCTTGGGTGCTCCAGGGGTGGAGCACCCGTGGAGTCAGCGCTTAAGGTGCCGCTTATGGCCAGTTAAATTTAGAAGCCCTTTTAGAACCAGTTGTCCCTTGCGGAACAACTGGTTCTAAAAGGGCTTCTAAATTTAACAACTGGTTCTAGCAAACTGGTACAAACCGGCTCCAGCTCACCACTGCACCACCTTAATTAGTTTACACCCAGCAAAATTAATTATATAGCAGACAAACAATCACAGAACCAGACAGTTTATACAGACAAACAATAGGGAAATGGGGACTACAATGATAGAACAAAGAAATGATAAACCCATTGTTTCATGTTCTCTGTGTGTGTGTATATAAATCTCTCCTCTGTTTTTTCCACCAAATGCATCCGATGAAGTGAGCTGTAGCTCACGAAAGCTTATGCTCTAATAAATTTGTTAGTCTCTAAGGTGCCACAAATACTCCTTTTCTTTTAAAGAAATGAGGATTTCACATCCCAGCTAGTGATAAGTGAGTTCTTGCCAGACAGGATGCTATCAAACTAAGTTTCCTTTTACATCTTCTAGGCACTTCCTGTTCTCTGGAGGTGATAGGCATTATCAGGACAGCATTGTACTCCTAACAGCCCAATAGCACCTTATTTCAATGTGACTAGTTTGGAATGCGAGGATGTGACCGGTCGCTTCCCAGCTTATGGCTGCCTCTGCTGCTTAGCCAAAGACCTTAGCCTAAGCACAGGGCCTCAGACTGTCACAGTAAGAGGAGGACCTTACATCGGCAGACAGTGATTTTGATTTTCTTTTATACCTCTATAACTAGCTAAGAGATAAGAATACACCTAAATTCTTAGAGTATAGGCCTTTACAGACAGGCCTGAATATCTATATCCTAACACTCATGGTTCAAGTGCATGTGGAAACGTGCAAATTCTTACAACAGGGATTGATTCAAGAAGGTGCCACTCACTGGCTCCATATGTTTCATGAAGATAAGAAATTACATAAACTTAAGTAAACTTTCATGAAGTTATATTTGAGTAGTTCCTTGTCTAATCACAGTATGGACCATGGCCCAGGTTTTCAAAGAGGTACCTTTGAACATTAAGCAGCTAAATCCATAGTTATGCTCGTAAATAAGTGCCCTTGTTTCCAGAGGTGCTAAACCCCTGAGCGCAATTCTTAGTCTGTGGAGGTCATCATATTGGTCCACAGAATTAAATACTATGAGACCATGGTAGTGGGGTCTTTGAAGTCTGAGTAACTAGGTGACCCAGGGGATGTTTTACAAAGCAGTCCACAGAATAAGAGCTCCAAACTGGCACGTGACAGTTCTGGGGGTTGGATTTGACAGCTGGCCAGTTCAGAAATGCTTGTAATTAAGACTTCAGCAAAGAGGATCTGAAGGCTTTCAGCAGCTACTGGTAGAAGGAAGGCGCTGGGGGGCTGGCAACTAAGAAAGCCAGCCCTGCAATTGCCTTCCAAGATGCATGTAGTGTGCCTGTGTATGGTGAGGGTGACAACAGATCATGGGGTGTGAGAAGGCTTCAGTATCTGTAGAGAGGAGGTGCTGATAAAGTGAGTGGTACGGGGTCTGCATGTTGATGTACTTTGTTCATGCCTAGGGCTGGCATTGAAAGCGATCACTGTAAAAAGCTCAGTAGATTGTGTTTAGAAATGCAGATAGAGGAGATATCATCAAAGCATTCAAGTAGACATTTAATAGCACTCACAATGGGAGGTGCTGAGGACTTTTCAAAAGCTGGCACTTAAGTCCATATGGCCCCAGTTCTGCAAAGCACTAGTCCCATTGGCTTCAAAGTTAAATGAGTACTTAAGTGCTTTCCTGGACTGGGGCTCTAAATGGAAACTGTTAAGCACTCCTCCAGTGTCTCCATCAGTTTTTTTAAGCCACAGGAGATTATGATCTGCACCTCCGAGTACAAGAACTGGGGGAGTTGTAGTGCTGCTGGAGGCACTTTGAATGTAAATGATGCCACACTTAAAGAGGCTGAGGCCCTGCTTCACCACATTAACAGGTGTTGACATTCCCTATTGCCCGAGGTGAATTCTGGCTGAAGAGCTCCATACCATATTCCCAATGCAGGCTGTGGCTTCACAGACACAAAAGTACAACTAAATAATGAATTAAATGAACTTTAAACACTAACAGTGAAGACCCAGACCTCAATATCACACTTAATAGAAAGTTTAATATACAGGTCGATAGACAGCCCAAGAATCTTTGACAATAAACAGCTCTAGATATTTTAATCTACATACCTATTGATTTTGTGATTTTTATTTCCAAGATTTTGTAAAGTAAAGAGTTTAAGTAAGTGGTCAGCAATGTCATGGGTCTCTTTTCTTTCCCTTTTGGGAGATTGAAAAAGAACAAAAAAGGTAGTCATCTGATATGGAAATACCTTATTGGCACTCAACCTATTCATAACAGCTCCACAATTTCTCCTGCTGTTTCTTCAAGAACTCTAAAGTGGATTTCTTCTGGCTTCCAGCTGCTAAGATCAATTACTAGTTTCTTTTTTTTTATCTGGATACAAAAAAAGGCACCATCAGTTATGATGAATAAATATCACATTATTGCAGTAGAGATCTGGTTTATAACTGCCTCCATATGGGAACCTGCATTGCTTCAGTTCAAAATACCAATTGCTAACACTGAGCTTTAATGTCTTACTGGTTCCTTGAAGGGAATTGAAGCCTACAAACAGGTGTTTTGGTGCAGGAGTCAAAATACTTTCTATCCACTTGCACACATGGAAACCAAAAGGTTGTTGTCTGACTTTCAAGGACATTTCCATTTTGGGGGAATAGAGTGAGTTTATAGAATCATAGTGTTGGAAGAGACCGCAAGGGTCATCTAGTCCAACCCCCTCCTAAGATGCAGGATTTGTTGTGTCTAAACCATCCAAGGCAGATGGCTGTCCAGCCTCCTTTTGAAAACCTCAGGTGAAGGAGCTTCCAAAACCTCCAGAGACAGTCTGTTCCATTGTCCTACTGGTTTTTTTTATTTATTATTATTATTGTTAGGGAGTTTTTCCTGAGATTTAATCAAAAACTGCTGTGCTGTAGTTTGACCCCATTGCATGTAGTTCATCTTTTTATGCAGCATTTCAAGTATTTGAAGAAAGCTATCCTGTCCCCCCTTAATCTCCTCTCTTCCTAACTAAACATACCCAGTTCCTTCAACTTTTGCTCATATGCCTTGCCTTCCATCACTTTGATTCATCTTTATTGCTCACCTCTGGATCCTTTCCAGATTCTCCACATCCTTTCTATACATTAGTTACCAAAATTGGACACGATATTCCAGCTGAGGCCTAACTAGTGCCATGAAGAGCGGTACTGTCACCTCCTGTGACTTGCCTGCTATGCGTCTGTTAATGCAACCTAAAATTTTATTTGCTTTTTTTGCAATGGTATCACATTGCTGACTCATGTTAGGTCTGTGATCCACCACAACTCCCAGATCTTTTTCAGCAGTGCTGCTGCCAAGCTGGTTACCCCCCATTCTGAATTTGTGCATTTGGTTTTTCTTCCGTAAATGCCTTACATTTGTCCTTATTTAATTTCATTTTGTTGTTCACCAGTTTATCAAGATCCCTCTGAATTTTAGCTCTGTCCTTCAAAGTCTTGGCAACTCCCCACCCCCAGCTTTGTCTCATCTGAAAATGTGATCAGTATGCTCTCTTACTTACATCCATGTAATTAAGATGTGGAACACCAGGTCCAGAACAGATCCCTGTGGAACCACACTTGAGACCTCCCTCTAAACTGACATAATTCAATTGATAGTTACTCTTTGTTTGTGGTTGTTTAACCAGTTATATATCCATTTAATTGTAGTTCCACCAAACCTGTATTTCTCCAGCTTACTTATCAGAATGTTATGTTGGACTATGTCAAAAGCCTGCTGAGGTCTAGGTATATTATGTCCTCCACATTCCCCCTATATGTCATGGGCAATTCAAAATGGTCTCCATTCATTTATCTGCCTGCCAGAATGTTCACTACCTCTCACTAGTGGTGAGTGCACCTGCACACCCTCACAGCCCATCTAACAAGGATGTGCTGTTAGCAGGCTTGTTGAGAAGCACACAAAAAATTCTTCTCTAAAACTGTCTGCTAAGGCTTTTCCTCTTGAACCTGTCAAAATATTCAGAGATGAACATCTCTAAAGAGAAAGTACATTTCCATGCTTTCTGCTGCTTTCCCTTTATCCTGGGGGAAATAGAGCTGGCTCAGCCCCTCATTCAAGTTAGCTTATCCTCAGGCTGCTCTCATCAGTGTACTCTACCCCTAGGGGCCCTGTTCTATTGGCCCAGAGTTGCCAGAATGCAGCATGCTCCAGTTACATGTCCTCCTGTCTCTTCAGTACTCTCTCTGCACCAGGAGGAGTAGGAACAGATGGTATAAATCAACTACCAGATTTATGCCACCTAGGGCATAACAAGGGGAATCTTCAGCTAGCTGCTCAAGCCCCCTTTCTGTCCACATTATCCTGCCAGAGCAGCATCCCAGGATATGGACTTAGAATTTTTGCTTATCAAGATGTTTTTATTCAAAAAACACACACTTAATCCTTTAAAGAAAGTAAGCTGTTAAGGCCAAAGTGTTTCTGTGCGAAATATACAACAGTCACCCTACAGCCACAGTGTGGGTTTCTTTTGCACAACCACATGCATCCATATTATGGTGTTTTCTTTTTGCTGCTCATATGCTCTTTATATGCAGATAGGGCCCAGTTCTGCCCTCAGTTACATGAGTGCAAGGCCTAGAGACTCCCACCCATGTAACTGAAGCCAGAATTGGTCCCTTTTAGATTAAGAGATGTGATCCATAAACTAGGCCCGTCTTCAGGCAGACTAGCCCAGTCTCAGTGGAGAACCATAGAGCAGCGATATTTGTGGAACTATTAAAGGAAGATGTGTATGAAAGGGTTTAATGGAGTGCAACCAAAATGTTTGTTTACTGGGATGTAAATGAGTTCAGTTTGACCAGATTTAGCTTGATTGCTTATAAACAGGCTGATGGGTTGAGGAAACTAAGAGTTATAAATGATCCAGAAAGAAAATTAGTGCATCATTAAAAATGAAGATGGCTATTAATTCTAAAGATTTAGTCAAACAGATGTTGAAGAGGGAACTACCGTGTAAACAATTTGGACAGTGTAATTCCAAAAACAGTACAACAAAAAAGACACCACCGTTTGTCGGAGCCAGCATAACAGGTGTTACTCACCTTTGGGGCACCCCTTGTGCCTGCATCTGGCAATTAGCTCTGCCCAGTCTAATATCCCCTTCCTTTGCTCACTCATGCCATGGCTCCTCTTGCTCTCTAGGAATTGCAATGCTTTGTCTTTGCGGATTGGCCCACCAACCAGGACACTATACAGTTTTCCTCCTTCCAGGGTAAGGAAGTCTCACTGGAGTAGCTGTCCAGGTGCCATTCCAGGCAAGTCTTCCCACTCTCCTTCCTAATTTGCCCTCCACTGGCTTTCTTTTCTAGCTCCCTCAGGGGTTAGGATCCTGGGACTTCTGCTCCCCCAATGAGTTTTGTTCTTTTCTCCTCCCTACACCCAGAAAGTGACTCCAAACTTCTATGCTGTAGCACCCTTCTGTGCTCCCTTCCTGGCTTTATACAAGCCCTGACTACTCCTTCCCAGATGGGCTCCATCTTCAATTAATGCTTGTTAGTCAAGCCTAAATCTCCCTCCAGGTGCAGCCTACTAGCTTAATTAGCTCCTTCTGAGCTACCTTAAACCCTTCCTGGGTGGTGTGTGGTGAACATCACCTCAGAGCCAGCAACCAAAGTAAGTAGTGTAAATACATTCAAGAAGAAGTAGGACATGTTTCAAAATCCCACAAGGTTAAAAGGACCCTAAATTGACTTGGAGGGGTTAGGGAGAAGTTCTAGGATGTTTCCCGAGTCAATAAAAATTGGCTATGAAACGATGGTAGATCTGTATCTTATTTTGTCTGCTAGATGTCCTGTATTTAGCACAGGGAGAGCCATAATACAGAAATCTTCATTAAAGTGAGTGAGCTGAGGCACCAAGGCTGAAGAAATTTATGAACTGTTGACTTAAAGGTGACCCAGCTTCTCCTATCTTTTGATGTACAACTCAGACACATTTCAGAGTAGCAGCCGTGTTAGTCTGTATTTGCAAAAAGAAAAGGAGTACTTGTGGCAACTTAGAGACTAACAAATTTATTTGAGCATAAGCTTTCGTGAGCTACAGCTCACTTCATCGGATGCATTTAGTGGAAAATACAGTGGGGAGATTTATATACACAGAGAATATGAAACAATGGGTGTTACCATACTCACTGTAACCAGAGTGATCACTTAAGGTGAGCGATTACCAGCAGGAGTGGGGGGGAGGGGAATCTTTTGTAGTGATAATCAAGGTGTGCCATTTCCAGCAGTTGATGAGAACGTCTGAGGAACAGTGGGGGTTGGGGGGTGGGATGGGATAAACATGGGGAAATAGTTTTACTTTGTGTAATGACCTATCCACTCCCAGTCTCTATTCAAGCCTAAGTTAATTGTATCCAGTTTGCAAATTAATTCCAATTTGGCAGTCTCTCATTGGAGTCTGTTTTTGAAGTTTTTTTGTTGAAGTATTGCCACTTTTAGGTCTGTAATTGAGACACAGGAGAAAGGCAAAGACTTAGGGAGGCTTCTCATCCTAGATTTTTGATTGGTAGGAGAGATTTCAGATCTGGAGTCCACCTTCCCCAGTTGGCACCTTCCGATAGCACCAAAACCCTTACCTGACATCTGCCTCTTCATTATATTGTTTTTTAGGTGGATTAACCTTGACAGCACCTCCATACGGGTGATACGCAAATTGAAAATGTTTTTCCTCTAACAATATATGCAGCCAAATATGCTGTGTTTCTGGGGTTTTGCCTACAGTTTCCATTTTGCCTTCTCCTCATTAAGCATTATTTCAAGAATATTTTTATGCTATTTTGGTTTTCAGCTGTTCTTCTCAACTTGTAACATAAATGCAGGCTCTTGGAGGGGAATATATTTAAAAGCACTCAAACAGCTTACATTTTATTTTCAAATCACAAGTCAGTCAAATTTCTATTTGAACCAGCCAGCCTCTCCACCATCTAGTGGTCGCCAGTATGGTGTTGATGTTGACGAGCAGGTAAGCCCTCTATGATGATGAAGAAGTTTGACATCGACGCACTACGTGTGCCAGGTTTAGCAACAGGTTTTGTATCTGTCAAAGCAACACATTCTCGGCTCTAGCTAATCTGCCAGATGACATGGAGGTTGCCTGGTTCCTGTTCACTTCTACCCACAATCAATCTGCTGAGCAGATGATTGGCTATAGGCATCCAGCACGCCAACCCCGGGTATTGTAGGAGGCCTTCCAGATAATTAAATTGAAGGCCGCAGCTCGCAAGCGTGGTGATAAGTGCACTCGTAATCAGCTGAAGTGAAAATTTAACATCCTGGCACTCAGCGATCATGAGGCATATTATAACCAAGTGGCAGATGATGTCAAATTTGGCTTAGCTGGGGCGACTTGAAGCTAGTATTCCATGCCATTTGCAACCCCAGGGGTCAAGAGGTAATCACTACAAATGGCATCCTGAATGATAGCCAAGGCCTTCTATGTAAATTGGATGATGACACTCTCTCACGCTGGGTGGAACATTGTCATAGTGTCCTGAATCATCCTTCAACTGTCTCTTGTTCGGAGATGGATGATCTGGCTGTCACTGTGGTTCCGGCTTCAGACATTTGTTCTGATTCACCAACATTGGATGAAGTGAAGTGTGTCATCTCTAAACTGAAAAACGGACGCACAGCCAGTGCTGATGGCATTCCCATAGAGCTGCTAAAATGTGCTATTGATCCTGCAGCAGAATCACTTCTGGCCATCTTTTGTCTGGTGTGGAGCAGTGGAACCCTGCCAACCACCTGGAAGGAAGGTATTGTGATCTCACCCTGTAAGGGCAAGGGACTGCACAGTGAATGTAAGAGCTACAGGCCGATCACCTTGCTCTCCGTTCCAGGGAAGGTATTTGCACAATTTTTGCTGGCTCGCCTGGAGCCTTTGCCACACCAGAAACGTCGTCCCCCAACAGTCGGGCTTTACGAGGAACAGGTCCGCATTAGATGCCATTTTGGCCCTTAGCTTGTTGTCAGAGATACATCGTGAGTTCAGAAAGCCCCTGCATGTAGTGTATGTTGATATTAAGGCTGCATTTGATTCAGTAGACCATGTCACGTTATAGAAGGCCTTAAAGGTGTAGGTGTCCCTGATAATGGAACCACTGTCCGTGTTCGTCTGGGGAACTGGATGTCAGCTCCTTTTAAATCAATATCTGGTGTTAGGCAGGGTTACGTTCTGGCCCCTGCACTCTTTTGTCAGGCAATGAATTTTGTAATGCAGCATTCCATCAGGTACATAGGCATTGAGATCAGTCATCTCTTGCTCACAGACCTTGACTATGCTGATAACATTGTTCTTTTAGTACAGAGCCCCGACAGGTTTTGTGAGGCACTCTGGCATACGGAGTAGGAGTCAGCTAAGATTGGTCTCCATGTTTCATGATCAAAGACAAAACTGCAAAATCTAGGATCCGGTCCACCTGTGACTCCAAGCTCTTTGAACAATGAAACCATCAAATCAGTTTCCAGCTTTTGCTATCTGGGTTCTATGCTTACCAGCTCCTTCGGTTCTCACACGGAAGTTCTCCATCGGATTGGCATTGCAGCATCTGCCATGGACTGTTTACAACGGATATGGAATCAACATCATCTTAGTATGACAACCAAGTTCAGGATTTATTCGAGTTGTATCCTTCCCATACTGTTGTACAGCTGCAAAACATGGACAGTATGCCACACAGACTGGACAAAGCTGGAGGCTTTCCACACAAAATGTTAACATTGTATATTGGGCATAAAGTGGAATGACTTCATCTTTAATGCAGATGTTTATGGTCGTTCAGGTCTATGGACTACTGGGGCCATTGTCCGCAGGCAGCACCTTACGCTTTTTTGGACATGTCGCAAGGATGCCACAAGACGTTCCAGCAAACATCATTCTCTGTGTGGCATGTAACATCCGGGATAAAATTCCACCAACCGAGGGGTGGAGGTGGCCCAGAGTAAGACCCCCTATTAAATAGATTTATCAAGTCTGTTCCCATGTTGGACTCTCAGACCGTCAAACCTTTGTGGTTGCGCAGGAACAGACCAAATGGTGAACGATCACTACAGCCGACTCTCTGGCTAAGCATTGAAGAAGAAGCGAAGCCTCTCTCTCCAGAGTTGGTATAAAATACCTTCTTTGAATTTTTATAAAATACTCGGTGTAATTATATTTGCATTTATGTAACAAATTTACAGTAATGTTAATTTAAACATGTCTGAAATACTTGATGTCCTGGATTCTTCCCAAGTATAGATATGAGAAACACAAATGTGTATCTAAAAACTAATAGTAGTACAGTGAATGTAATGGATAAAGTAAGAGAACTTTGTGTTAAGACTTTTGGGGCTAGATTTTTTTTTTTTTTCTTAAGTGGGCACATCGCTGGATTTCTGCACGTGCAAAATCTCCTGATATACACACTCTTATTAGAATTGTGCATGCATAGTTGTGTGTAAGTGTAAATCCTGACTTCTATGTGTACCCTAAGGTCTTGGGCATGCAAGTCAGGTGTGAAAAAAATGCATGTGCCCTTTTAAAAATCTGCCTGTTGGGACCTACATCCAGTTCCACTACTGATTCACTGTTTGATTTGGATAAGTCACCTCACCTAACCTCTCCACCTCAATTTATCAATTTGTTTCAATGGTTATACTCACTTGCTTAAAATGTGCTTTGCTGTATTGGGGCCATTATACTTGTGTATCTCTGCAGGATGTTTTGAGGTTGAACTAATCTTTGTAAAAGGCTTTCAAATCCTTGGATGAAATATTTTATGCAAGTACAAATGATTTCCATGCATCTCTGCTTGCAATATAATCTCATCTCACTGATGCAACAGGGTAGCTTCTAAAAAGAAAAGGAGTACTTGTGGCATCTTAGAGACTAACAAATTTATTTGAGCATAAGCTTTTGAGAGCTACAGATCACTTCAGCTGTAGCTCACGAAAGCTTATGCTCAAATAAATAGTCTCTATGGTGCCACAAGTACTCCTTTTCTTTCTGCGGATACAGACTAACACAGCTGCTACTCTGAAACTGAGAGTAGCTACTGTCTCTGATATCGCTTATGTGAACTGGCCTGATCAGAACAGGAAAGCTGAAAAAAACCCTATCCTCTTGTATAACAAGTCTTATTATGTTCCTGATAAGAATGCTTCACCTCACTTTTCAGATTCAGAAGGAAACCTGTGTAAAAACAACCAGCTGCTACAGATAACACTGACCATGCACAGAGTTATCATCCCTTCTGAGGATGTGCTCCAAAAACTAATTGATCTATATCCTTTATAATGCTCACCTGTAGTTATTAAGGTAAGGTAATACAGAAATACATTGACAGAATGGTAAGTAAAGTGTATACAACCTACAGGTCTATATTAATAAATCAGTGCGTTCACCTCTGCATCTCATAACTGAAAAGCTAAATTTAGTGCTTAAGAAAAGTCCGCATATTTTAAAACAAACCTAGAAAGATGTTAACAGTGACCTAGAGTAGAAGGTATATGGAGAAAGCTTTCCAGAAAATTACATGGCAGTTGCAATCTCAGACCCAATATTTGTAATTATTTATGTACAGAAAGGTCTTCATATTATGCGAACCTAGTCTATATCTGAAAATCATTGAAAGAAATGCACAATGTGTTGGATTACCTTCTCCATGCAAATAAAAGTTAAAATGTTCCAAAAATGAAGTTGGTAAATTTTAAAACAATCCCAGTCTAATTATCGTATTTTGGGACCGCAAAGTTTTATATATTTTCACAAAATGAGTTTGTGGCCCATCAGATGCTCATAAAAAAAGATGCTAATAGCATGAATATGGGCATAACTGCTCTCTCTTATCTAGAGGATTCTTAGCTGTGGAAGATACTGCCTAACTCTATTAGCTTTACTGAATGTTTGTTCATAATTAATGGATCATAACATAATTAGGAACCAATCCTGAGAGACACCAGGAACCTCTGAGTCAGTCATTTACTTGGTAGAACTTGTTTTAGTTAGTACTTCTCCCCACAACTCTAATTTTTATTGGTTTCCAATTAGCATAGCTGTGCAAAACAGACCTGCCATGACATTAGCAGTCAGACTTCCCTAGATACCCACAATATGCAGCATCCAGGATATCAGGCAGTTACTTTTTGGGTTGTAGAATAAGTGTCATTTAATTTAGGGTCCTGCATTTCCTCAGAAATAACAAGATATGGGGCTCAATTCTCACATCCGTTGAGCCATTCCCGTTTACAGTGTAAACCAAACAAATAGCTGACTTACAGAGGCAACTTGCTTCCCAGAGTCAAGAAAACAAGCCTATTTTCAATCAATAATAATAATAGTTATCCACAACTGGAGTAGCACCTTTGTAAGTGAAGGCAAAACTTATGTCAGTCACCTGTAAATAAGATAGATAGATATAGATATATTAAAGTGAGGGGGTTTTGCTCTACAATGGTAGAAACAAAGGGGACTTGATTCCACACCAACCCAAATATACCATGTGATCAATTATAGAGGCCTCAATCCTCAATAAATAGGAGTTGGGTTCAAATTCACTTCAAGCTGTGGCTGAAAGTCCCCACTCCTTTCTGATCATTTTTTTTTTAATAAATGGAACAAAATAATTGTTTACATCTTCCCTATGGAACTTGGGTTTTCTGCAGTCAGGGACGTAATTCACTTGTCAATTTTTAAATTCCACACACACAGACTTTCCAGCCAGATATATGTATTTGCAAAGCCAGTGGTGGCGTAAAGCAGATTTGAATGGATCAGCTAATCTGGGCTTTGAGGTTTTTGAAGTTGCCTTCAAATTTGCAGCTCCACCACTCTTCATCCCTCAAAAATACATGACCCGCTCTGGTCAATTTGCAGTAGATTTGAGTCACATTTAGATTGATCTGGCCCTTTGACAGTCTGTAAATTATCTTCTTTGAATAGGTGCACAAGAGATGCATAAAAGATCTGCAGGAGAAAAATATCCATAATGCCCATAATATATTTTTCCTGAACTGATCTTCCATCTATACCATGGCCGTATTAGTTGGAGCATTGCCAGCAGATTGAGGGAAGTAATTATTCCCCTCTATTCAGCACTGGTGGGCAACGAAAATGATTTGGGGGCTGGGACACATGACTTATGAGGAGAGGCTGAGGGAACAGGGCTTATTTAGTCTGCAGGAGAGAAGAGTGAGGGGGGATTTGATAGCAGCCTTCAACTACCTGAAATGTGGTTCCAAAGAGGATGGAGCTAGGCTGTTCTCAGTGGTGGCAGATGACAGAACAAGAAGCAATAGTCTCAAGTTGCAGTGGGGGAGGTCTAGGTTAGATATTAGGAAACACTATTTCACTAGGAGGGTGATGAAGCACTGGAATGGGTTACCGAAGGAGGTGGTGGAATCTCCATCCTTAGAGGTTTTTAAGGCCCGGCTTGACAAAGCCCTGGCTGGGATGATTTAGTTGGTGTTGGTCCTACTTTGAGCAGGGGATTGGACTAAATGACCTCTTGAGGTCTCTTCCAACCCTAATATTCTATGATTCTATATGTGAATTACCATTTATAGAATAAAAATAAATGTTCTCTCTGCAGTTAATATAAATTTCACACTTCAAAAATATTTCTCTCCAGCATTATCTCCGGTAAATCACAACAGTTACAAGCAGTTCTCCATAAAAATGGTCCTTGATGAATTTAGTACTATTTTATAACCTTTTGTTTCATACTTTAACAAGCTATATGAATGGATAAGTCCTAATGAAAACTGGGAATAAAATTACCAAGAAGCAAACTAAAAAGCAAAGGTTCATTTAACTACTTAACACCTCTCAGCACTTGATGAAATACGTCAGTGTTATTTATAACTGTCCTATTTATATCTGTCTTTCACTAATGATTTCAGAAGAATTATATGCGTCAGAGCCCTGATCCAATGTCCACAGAAGGCAATGGAAAAGTTCACACTAGCTTCAATCAGTGAGCATTGGATCAGGCCCCAAGAAATATTGAACATGTCAAGTTTCAGATCGTGGGTGAACTGCCATGTTTTCCTTAACAATTCTCTACATATCTGGATGCTTTAGAAAAGAAATCTTCTGGGCTTTGTGTACAGATATGCTATTTTGTAAGGTAAGAATTTTTTGCATAGTCTATCTGTGAAATAAAATAAGTGATACAATGTCATGCTCGCTATTACTGTTCAAGCTGGTCATGTGGTGCCACAAATAAGAGTGGCTTTGCAATTCTTAAGTTAGCATTCAAAAGAGGAATGATATTCCATAGCCTTCCTTAAAGTTTTACTTGCACAGATCTCTGCACAATGGCCCACAAATCCATTAAAATCAATGGATGAATTTCAGCTCTCTGTTATGGGTGCATAATTACAGCCCTGAGCATCCAAAAACCTGAGCACCCTCAACTTGTTTTGACATCACTGAAAGTTGAGAGTGATCAGCAGCTGGTTGAATTGGGCCCTATGTTACCATACAGTTTTCTCTTTCAAATAAAGCAGTGTTGAATATTTGGGCTATATCAGTATGAAGCACAACTCCTGATTGCAGTCAATAAGGAGCTGTACTTAATCAATTGCAGTGTTACCCTAGGAAATAATTTCCTTTTTCCTTCTATTACATTTAATTTAATGGTTGATATTTTAGTTTAAAGAATGTTTTTATTAGAGAGTCAGCATTTGCCAACAATTTTTGCATAGCACTAATGCTTTCATCAGTACTTAGACCAGGAAATAAATGGTAGATGCTGGCAAATGTTGGCTTTTTAATAATAACCATTTTACTACCTCAAAAAGGGGTACTTCATTAGTGCAGAATGGTTCCATATTTTACAGGATATTATGGAATATATTTTCAAATTGTGCACATCTAAAATTCACAAATGCACACACCTACAGGAGAGTACAGATGTCCATTTATTGGAGAAAACCCAGGTTGTGTGTGTGCATGGCTTACAAGCCAAATAAGATGAATGGAATGATGAGACATAATACATGCAATCTGACCACCTTATGTACAAGGCACTGTTTCTCAGGAAATACCTTGTACATATCAAGTTAAACTGTATCACCCAAAAGGATTTCTATTTATTTGTGGGTGGTAGGTTTCCACTCCCCCACCCAATATATAATAAACAAAAATAAGAACAAGGCATTGCCTTTACTGTCAAACTAACTGATTTCAAGAAATTGAGTTTGTTGTAGAATTTGGCGGTACAGATAAACACCATATAAAGAAAAAGTAATAGGCTAGATTCTTGGCTTGTGTAAATCTGTGTAGCTTCATTGAAGTCAGTGGAGCTACACTGATTTACACAAGCTGAGGATCTGCCCAATATATTTAAAGGTCTGAGCACTGAGCCAGTTCACTGTGTTGTTTAATATACATGTATGTGTAGATATTATGGTGAGGTGATCAGATACGTTGAAGTTTGTCACATACACAGTCATTACAAAGCAATAAGTCAGAGTTGGTAGTGTCAATACAAGTGTTTGATTCTTGCATTATAAACTCTCTATTTGATAGAACAGTGTACTTTGGAGAAGGTACTTTGAAGTAAAATTTAAAATCTGAGTGACCAAAAGAGCATAGAAGTTATAAACTAGACTGGATGTTTGCCTTGCAGCATTACTGGTGTTTCAGTTACATAAATAACCAGCAAAATTCACTATTTTATTATTATATTTCCCATTCACAATAGGTATTGGATAACAGAGTTCTGGATCATGTTCAAAATGGATTCTAGTCTAACTAACACCATGGAGGAATTTCAGAAATTGGCGAGAGCTAATGGTGAGGAGT
This sequence comes from Dermochelys coriacea, assembly GCF_009764565.3. Classification (NCBI taxonomy): domain Eukaryota; kingdom Metazoa; phylum Chordata; order Testudines; family Dermochelyidae; genus Dermochelys; species Dermochelys coriacea. Next base: position 71,611,216 of record NC_050073.1, read on the forward strand.
TACACTGTCGCCTAATTGACACAACTCAAATGTGAGTGTCAAGGTTTTAATTTGTTTGGAAAACAAAACAATATTACCATCTCACTTCCCTAAAATAATAGTAACCAATCTCCAATAGCTAGATTAGGAATATTTCCAAGTGTCCTATGTGCAAAAGATCTCAGTTTACTGAGGAAAGGAGTACTTGTGGCACCTTAGAGACTAACAAATTTATTAGAGCATAAGCTTTCGTGAGCTACAGCTCACTTCATCGGATGCATTCATCGGACTAACACGGCTGCTACTCTGAAACCTGAGTTTACTGAGGGTGAAATTTACCCCTGTGCAAAGGGCCAGCATGTGACAATTTAAGTCCTATTAAAGCTCTCAAAATATGGCTTAAGTTTAACTTAATTGTTGCAGAAATCTCATGCCAACCTCTGAACAGGGTAAACTTCACTTTAAGGCACACAGAAGACTTTAAATGAAGAAAGATTTTGAAAGACTTAATTCCTTGAAAGGACAGTGAAAAAGAACACATTTTACTCAGAGTGTACATCAGGTAAAACAGTGGACTTTTTAAAAGCCAAAGTCCACTAGGAAGACAATATAGGGTTCATTTCATTATGTCTAATTCCTAATGTTATTTTATGTGTTGTTGCTGGTCTTATTATCTGGTCAAGGATTGATCCCAGAACACCTAGAAAAATAAAGTGCACAAGGGCTGTATCTCACGTGGCTCTCTCCTGAGAATAACTAAGGCATAACAGACAACAGACCTGTTGCCGCTGAATCCCATTGACTTTAATGGGACTGGGATTTGATCCAGTGGATACAGCAAACTGGAGTGAGTTAAACACAGCAATGCTGAGGAGATATCACTATGGCTGTATTCTATTTCATAATGTAATTTTACTATCTTTAAAGAGTACTTTTAAAATGCAAGCTAAAAGCATTCAACAGGACTGTTGTCATATCTTTTACTGGACCAACTTCCGGTAAAAGATACTACCTCACCCACCATGTCTCTCTAATATCCTGGGACCAACATGGCTACAACTACACTGCATATGTCATAATATCCATCATTCATAATGAATATAAAGAAATTGTTCTTTTGAAATCATTCGTTGGTTTTCAGCTGCAATAAATCATGCAACTGATACAGTTTTTTGTTTTGGGGGAAATGTAAATTAGTTTTCCTGCAAAAGCAACCTCCATTTTCATGTAAACTTTTTCCTATTTTTTATAAAAAGAAATTCCCGGGATTGGTCCCGAAAGCTTACACAGCGGATAAAGCCCAACACTAGTAAGAAAAGGAAAGTCTCACTTCTCTTTGATCATCTAGAGCCGGAAGAGCTATCAGACCACCTCACCTACCTTGAATTTAAGTCCTTCCGAAGAATATCAGTAAGTGATCAGCTTTTGGCTAGGAAAAACAAAACAAAACAACTAAGCTTCTGTGCATGCAGTTGTACTCATTTTCATCCTGATCCTTACTTTGTCTTTTCAAAAAGTGCATGTATTGGGTTGGGGGAGTTAGCAGTGGACAGGGCAGAGAGTTTTGATCCTCCTTATATTCAGACAGTAGATTCAATCAGGAAGGCGAGGTTGAGGAACAAGCAATCTCCTTTCACTCAAAACAGTGTTTAAGCTGATGCAAGTGGTATTGCGGGGAGGGCAGAGGGGTGGTGGTGAGGGAGACTGGAGAATGGGGAGAGCAAAGCACTACAGGAGCTAGGCTGTCTGATTTTGTCTCCCTGGGGTACTCACCCCACTATGACAGCAGAGGGGCACTGCAGCACTTCTTTACAAGGGCTCCTGAAGAGCCCTGAAACCCCTTAAATATTGAAGTAACACTTTGTTTTAAACAGGCCAATGGGGGCTGTACCTGACTGTCTTTTTTTCTTTGTCACATTAAAGAAAAGGCCAGTATGGTTTGGTATTCTTTGTGTGTCAAACAAAAGAGTGCACAGCAGGTTCAAATCAGCAAGGAGGGACAGTGTGTTTGTGGGTATAGTTGATCCTTTCCCCACCCCGGAAATGTGTACAATACTGGTTTGAAAGCTGCTGAGATAAGATGCACAGCTAAAAGAACAAAGAGACTCATCTTTTGGATGGTAGCACTAGAATCTGAAGTGTAAGTTTTGCCGTTAGAGGGATGTTGAACAGATTGCAAAAAAAACCTCTCCTAGTCACGCATCAGTGCACTTTATTTTAAGCTCCAGGTACGTGACTCCTCATGTGTTAGTTAAAATCTAACAGCCTTGGGACTGAAGTCACACATTTATGCATAGGGTCCTACCTGTGGGCAGTAATAATACTTAATGATTACATAATGCTTAACATTTTCAAAGCTCTGTGCAGACACTAATTAATGAATGATTAATGGGAATAACAAGTATGATGCACAGTCAGAGTCTTGGTTCCCTCATAGTTCTCAGCCAATTACTTAGCTGTGTAACATAGGTTCCTGCATACTTTACTAGTGATAATCTGAGATAAAAAAATTAGTTCACTGGGACTTGGTTAGGAAAAGAAAGTGCTTTATCCATTAAACAATGTGATTATTTAACTCCTTGCAGAATGCTTCCCTACTATAGTAGCCTAATACTTGTCCCTGTTATGACTGAGACTTTGCAAATTAGATGATGTAATGCTAACATGAGAGTAACTATTCATACATTCATTCATTCTAAGGCTAGAAGTTACCATCAAATCATTAATGTTCATCCAGTATTTCCTGTGTTGTGTCCAGGAGCTTGTGTCTGACTACAGCATATCTTTCAAAAAAGGCATTCAGTTTTGATACTGAGAGACAATCCACCACTTCTCTTGGTAGTTTGTTCCAAAGGTTAATTACCCTCACTGTTTTTTTTTGGGGGGGGGGGAAGCCCCCCCGACAACTGTATTTCTCTCCCCCACCCCCCCGCCACAACTGTATTTCTCATTTGAATTTGTTTGGCTTTAATTTCTAGTCATTCCATCCAAATGTGTTAATGTCTGTGTTTAATTCTCTGAGCATGTCCAGTGTGAACAAGATGTTACCATTGCAAAAATCACTGGTTTTAAGAGCTGAGCTTTTGAGTTTGATGGAATTGTTACAGAATGGTGGGATAACGCATGTGTTTGTTCATAGGGTCTGATAACCTATATAGGTCCTAAATCTCGAAATAGCTAAGCCATTTGAACTTCAGGAGACACTTACATAGAATGAGACTTTTTTTAGGACAGTGTACTGGTGAACTCCATTTAATGGTGTTACAAGACTTGTGGTGGTTTCCATTTTACAAAAAATACCCAAGTACTCAGAAATCAGGTCTATGATATTTCACCTCTTCAATGTCCCCAGCATTCTGGGCCGCAGTTTTGCCATTTGAATTCCACTCCTTTTCCTATCTAGTTGTGGGATGCAACCTTGTAACAGGATGGTTAATAGATCCCCCTCCATAATTATCTAAAAAAGATATTAAGGTAGGCTGATGAATGACTGATATTCAAATGCTCCAAGCTGAAAACATCATTGCTCCAATGCTGCAAGCTAGAGCAAAAACAAAATGACCTTTGAATTCAGATCTCTCACACTGGCCATCTATGAGTCTATGCTGTTTTCAGTTGTTTCACTCAGCCTTTGTCTTGTTTAGTTTAGGGCAGATGAACTGTGTTTGTTCTTAGTGCAAATACAAGTCGGAGATTAAAACGTATGTTTATTCGCTCTGTGCAAAATTACTTTCCTTTGCAACCTTATTAAATAATCTTAATAATAATTCAGACACCAACATTCTTCTGAAAGCTTGTCTAATACATTATATAAAAATGTGCCCAACATTATAGGGAAGCCTTCTGGACTTTTCCAGAAGGGAGAACTTCTGGTAACCAAGATAATCTAATCAAATGTATTAATGATTGTACTGAAACCAATACAAAGACAATAATTATATAGTTAAATACTGAAAAATCATCCAGCTCTGTAGAGTGGCTACTTGGGTTCCATGTTGCCAAATCTGGCTTTGGTCCAAAATTCAAACAATGTACGTGAACACAATGTAATCTCACAGACAACTCTGCTTATTAGTGTTAATATTTATTCCATTTTTAGTTTAGCAAGGGGAACAAACCAAGGTTGTCTGTTGTCATCTCTGCTTTTTTACATGGATTTTGAACAGCTGATAGCTCTTATTAGTTTAAAAAAAAAACAAAAGAGAGAAAATAAAATAAGAGGCTGTAGGGAACATAAAGCATCTTTATGAGCTGACAATTTACTACTTTTTGTTATAGATTCATCTCTTCTAGTTTCTGTTCTTATAGGCTTACTAGAGAAATTAATTTTCCACTTGGTATAAAATAAAATTTAATAAGTCAGAATTGGTGCATAGGCTGTGGATCTGAGCCTAAATTTTTTTCACAGTTTGGATTGTTCCAGGCTGAATTAAATACTTGCATAGTAAATGATCCTGAAGTATTAAGGAAATTCAAAGGCTCGACATTGGTTCAATACATGGAATCGGATATTTCCCTTGATCTTGATGAGCAAAGTGGCTTTGATAAAGATGAGCATTCTTTCTTGACTGTTGTAACAAATGCAGGTGTTCCCTTACACTTTGGACCATTTTGTGATTAAATTAAATAAGGCATTGTTTTACAATGCAAGCTACATGGCAAAATAAGAAGTCACAAGCCTGATTCTGAAATTATGTTGACTTCATTGGAATTGTTCCTTCATTGGAATATTTACACCAGCATAAGTGAGATCAGAATCAGTGCCTCGAGATAAAAATGTTATATCTTCCCTCCAATTTCCCTAAAATAAAGATACTTCTCTAGGGGCTGGATTGAGCCATTAACCTCACTCTGTAACCTTCCCTTAAGGATCCCTGAATTAGGTGAATCCATGAAGTTGCTCAAGGTGGAACAAGTACATGTGCCTCTCCTACCAACCAAGGTTAGGAGCTTCTGTGTCAGAAGGCTCAAAGCCAGACTGAGTCTTCTAGACTATCCCAGCTGGGAATGCAGGATTGAAGGCCCTATATCTCTCCCCACCCTTGTTCCCTTGCTGGTCTGTGACTAAAACTGGTGGACCCCAGGGAATGCTTTTCACACACCGCCTGTTTCCTTCCCTGAGACTGGCTTGATTGCGTGTTTCAGACATGAGTGGCTTTGGCAAGATGCACAGCCACATATTGCAGGTTAATGTAAATTAAAAACTTCTACATCAGACAGGTCTTCTGCATCTTTGTATGGTTACCATGAGCAGTGACCACAAGATGGCTGTAATATTTAGTACCAGAGGGGTAGACGTGTTAGTCTGGATCTGTAAAAGTGGCAAAGAGTTCTGTGGCACCTGATAGACTAGCAGACATGTTGGAGCATAAGCTTTCGTGAGTGAATACCCACTTCGTCGGATGCATGTAGTGGAAATTTCCAGAGGCAGTGTAAATATGCAAGCAAAAATCAGGCTAGGGATAACAAGGTTAGTTCAATCATTCTTCCTGAAGTGAGTATTCACCCACGAAAGCTTAGACTCTGTTAGTCTGTAAGGTGCCACAGAACTCTTTGCCGCTGTAATATTTAGTCAATTCGCATCAGTCAATTTCCTTTGGAATGGGTGCATAGAATAAAACTCAATTTGTTTTCAAAAAAAGAAAAGGAGTACTTGTGGCACCTTAGAGACTAACAAATTTATTTGAGCATAAGCTTTCATGACTACAGTTCACTTCATCAGATGCATTCGGTGGAAAAATGCATCCGATGAAGTGAGCTGTAGCTCACGAAAGCTTATGCTCAAATAAATTTGTTAGTCTGTAAGGTGCCACAAGTACTCCTTTTCTTTTTGCGAATACAGACTAACATGGCTGCTACTCTGAAATTTGTTTTCACTAATAGTAGAAGTCAGAAGTTGCTGGGTACTAGCATTCTAAATCATGATCACTTACATACCCCACAAGAACCTCCCTTTGAGAGATCCTAATTCAAAAGATGCTTGCTGCTTGCTAACAGCTCTAAATAAAAAAACAACATACCTGTCACTTTGTCTGCCTTCAAGCACAGCAGAGGAAGGTGAAACATTGGAAGCATTGAGATAGAATTCCACCACCATTCCATTTCATGAATAGTACATAGTACAGATTATGAGCTGGATTTTTTGGTTCATCACAACCACTTTGTGCCACTCACGCAATGTGAAGTGGACATATTTTTGCCAGAGGTGGCCAGTAGAGAATTCCCCTTATGTAAGAGAAATCTCAACTGGTGTCAAATTGTCAGAGGCGTAGCTTCCTGTTGTGCCAGCAGTCCTCCTTTCATCTTCGGCATTATTGCATGCTGGGGGAACAGGATAGGAACATGTGGAACGGAGTTTTGCTACCTATATCTGACACTGGCATACGGTCATTTGGGGAGCATCACCTGGCTCCCAGACTGAAGCTGCTCTACCTCCCTGTGCTGAGAAGAGCTTAGGGATGGGGGAAGATTTCCACTCTATAGATCAATATAAAATACATAACATGTCACTGTATTTTATTTAACAAGAAGATCTATATCTGCACACAGGCTTCATGGAATATACAAAGCCTGGATGAGGTTTAATTTTGTTTTTGTTTTTTAGTTCTCAGATTACCAGAATTACATTGTAAACAGCTGCGTAAAGGAAAATCCAACAATGGAAAGGTCCATTGCTCTTTGTAATGGTATCTCCCAATGGGTACAGCTAATGGTACTCAGTAGGCCAACACCGCAGCTTCGGGCTGAAGTGTTCATCAAGTTTATTCATGTTGCACAGGTCAGTTTCATTTCAACCTTTTTGGGTTCGTCATATGTCCTTTCTTTGAAACTGTCAGCCCTTTAATTATTCCTCCTTCACCACTACTTGTACTCTCCAGTGGGGTCAGCTGGGAAGGAGAGTTGGCAGTGGTTTCTATTTTTATACCAAATGCTCGAGTATCACCTTATTTTCAACTGCAGTAGGTCTCTCCCTGGAGACCCATATTGCAGACCCGTTTGCCCAAAGCAGCTAAACTTCCTTTTGAACCACTCAGTACTTTTCCTTAACCTTCCAGAGGTGTCACTATTTAGAGACCGTATTTGCTAGTGAATTACTGATAAAGAGAATATGCTCAAGATTCTCCTGAACAGGAACATTGAACATTGTTAAAATCTCACCTTTGCATTGAAGAGAGGTGTCCTTTGTAGATGCTCTCTGCTTGTAGAATAAAAAAGCTTTTTGTATAAAGGAAGAGCTCACACAGCACTCCAACAAATGAGAACACTATTTGAGTATAAAAACGGAGTAAGACTGTTTAAAAATGGTAACCAAGAATGATGTGCTAGAAAGGACATTTTTAGGAACTCTGTAGAACCAACAGTACCTAGGCCCCAGCTAAAAAGGAAAGCATAGTTTGGATGTATACATTGCACAACTTCAAACTTTAAGTAATTGATATTTTGTCAATACAGAAGCTCCACCAGTTGCAGAATTTCAATACTTTAATGGCAGTGATAGGAGGTCTCTGTCACAGCTCAATCTCCAGACTCAAGGAAACAAGTTCTTATGTTCCTCATGAGGTCAACAAGGTCAGTACTGCTGTCCTCAGTATCATAAACGTACAGTTTAGATATCAAGTAATACAGATTGGACAATCTTCAGGCAAACAATTTTTATTTTTCCCCCCAATTACATTTACAGATTAAAAGATTCCAAATATGTGGTGGTGGAAGTGGGGTGAGGGGAAAGATGGGGAGTTGGTGATTTGAGGCTGTATTTTTAAGGATACCTAATTAAAAATCTTAATTTGTGAAGATAAAATCTGAGGGATTAATTGGTTCAGAATCTGAAAATAGTGGTGGATTGCTTTTTAAAATATTATTAAATGGCAGTAATATTTGTAAAAAGAAAAGCAGTACTTGTGGCACCTTAGAGACTAACAAATTTATTAGAGCATAAGCTTTCGTGAGCTACAGCTCACTTCATCGGACGCATCTCACGAAAGCTTATGCTCTAATAAATTTGTTAGTCTCTAAGGTGCCACAAGTACTGCTTTTCTTTTTGCAAATACAGACTAACACGGCTGCTACTCTGAAACCTGTCAGTAATATTTGTGTAAGCAGTTGTAAACTAGGTTTCATTTGAAGCCAGAAGATTTAGATCTTTAGGGTGACTTCTGTTTTGTTTTGTAAATCTTGGCTTGGCTTTCTGAAGGATAAAAACACGTCAGTGAACAATAACATGGGCTGTCTCTATACCATCTGAAGAGACAAATATGTTCACATGAACAAAATCATGAACACAGAAAATGCAATTAATTTTGCTACTTTGTTTATTTTCTTTAGGTGTTTAATGAAATGACAGAACTGCTCTCATCTTATAGGAACTATGACAATTATCGACGTGCCTACAATGAGTGCACTAACTTTAAGATCCCAATCCTTGGGGTCCACTTGAAGGACCTGATCTCCCTTTATGAGGCCATGCCAAATTACTTGGAGGACCAAAAAATTAATGTGCATAAACTGCAGTCTCTGTATAACCACATAAATGAACTGATACAACTCCAGGAGATGGCACCTCCCTTAGAAGCTAATAAGGATCTTGTTCATCTGCTCACGGTAGGTCTCTAAGATCACAGAAACAATGCCTATTTTGAACGGCTTTTCCTGCATTTCTCACGTGTTTAAAGCAAAATATATACTTCAGCTAATATGAAAACAAAATATCTAAGGTTTTTAGGGTACAGTAGTCCCGGTGAGGACATGGGCTATAGGAAAAGATATTTGATAATACAGGCTGTTTGGTAGTCTCCTTGGGGTTAGTTCTATAGGAAGGAATGGAGACATTCTACATTAGCAAGCACAGCCTGCACACCTTCACTAAGGAGGCACTAACTAGGGGCAGAGCTGCCTTTACTCCCCGGATACTCCTGGAAAGACAGAAGATCTTATAAAAGTCTTCAGGCATGCTGGAGGGGTTTGCTGTGCCTGTTACTGATAGTAGCTGCTGTGTGCTTCAACGTGAGAAGGGGGAGGCATCATAAGATGCTGTTGGGATAAAGGTACCTCAGTTCTGAGGAATGTTTTACTTTTCTTTGTGAAGTTGCTGTATGGTACCAGCAAAGATTGTCTGGAATTAGCCTGTGTTTATGGTGGTTCTTTCTGGAATATCTCTGCCAGGAGAATGTTACTAGTTTTGCAGGGATGCTCTCCAAATTAAATAAGAGATGGGGGTGTGTCTCAATATCATTGTTTTAGTCAAAAATAAGTAAAGGTCTAGAAAACATGATCTATGTGGGAAGATTTTAAAAACTGGGTTTGTTTAGTTGGAGAAGAGAAGATTGAGGGGGGGACATAACAGTTTTCAAATACATAAAAGGTTGTTACAAGGAGGAGGGAGAAAAATAGTTCTCCTTAACCTCTGAGGATAGGACAAGCAGCAATGGGCTTAAATTGCGGCAAGGGCGGTTTAGGTTGGACATTAGGAAAAACTTCCTGACTGTCAGGGTGGTTAAGCACTGGAATAATTTGCCTAGGAAGGTTGTGAAATCTCCATCATTGGACATCTTTAAGAGCAGGTTAGACATTGGACATCTTTAAGAGCAAGTTAGCAGGTTAGATAATACTTAGTCCTGCCATGAGTGCAGGGGACTGGACTAAAGGATCTCTCGAGGTCCCTTCCAGTCCTATGATTCTAGTTGCTCCTAGAGTATTATCAGACTATGAAGAATTTTTAATACGTACGTACTTTTCCCATATTGTGCTGTTTATTTTTAGCAGGTTTCAATTTAACAAGATGGGCCAGTTTTGCTTTCAGCTTACAGACCCTGTTTCAGCAAAGCAATTAAATACGTACTTAACTTTAAGCACAGGAGTAGCTCTACCACTGGGACTACCATGTGCTCGAAATAAAACACCTGTGTTACTGAATCAGGGCCATAGTCCATCAGGTTTTCCTACAGAGCCTTGCTATGTACTGAATTTCCCCCAGCCCCACCCCTCCAAAAAAATAAAAAAAGCTTTTAATACCTTGTTTAAAGTGATTTTTATGTCCCTAAACTTTTATTTTCCATAACATTTTCGCAAAAATAATTTTACGTATACAACTGCAGTCATTCACAATTTCAGTGCAAAGCCTTGAAAATGGTGGGTGTTTTATGACTCTCTGTATCAGATGTACGTTACTCTGGCTTTGTTGAAAGAAGACATGACAATAGTAGCTTTTCTCTGGCATTCCAGGGCCTGGGGTTAGCTTATTCCTTCCCCAGGCTCACATCAGCCTCCATCCTACTCCTTCCCGTTGCCTTTAGTCACTGCTTTTGCATCAGCAGACATGTCAGTTTGAAGAGGTGGTGGTAATTGCAGGAAGGAGTGACTAATTCATAATGAAAATATTATTTGACAAAATTAGCTTGTTGTTTTGAATTGCCAGAAACCAGTTTAAGATTTATTGGTTATTTGAAATTATCACTACTACTATTGCAGTAATAATTCTTGATCTGTAGGTTGTTCAAGTGGTTTTTTGCATACATTTGAAATCAGAAACTTGAGCAGCCTTGTTCAGTTTTGTTTGGATATGTCACATGCTATATTTCTGGACCTTGGTTATACAAGTATGAGAGACATCATCTTGGCTGGTACAGCAGGAATTGAACTGGGGACCTCTAGAGCTAAGGGCATGAGCTGCTGAAGCTCTCGATTAGTTACAGAGGGGGACCTGTACAAACATTCTTTTGTCGCTTACATAAACATAACTCCTAGAATCAGCTTTCTAGTGTGAATTTGTATGCAAGAGTTCCAGATTCACTTCCTGTGAAAATTATCTAGTACCAGCTGAGAATCAGTTATTTGCAAGAACTTCCTGTCACTAAACTTATTTGCTGGAATATTTGCAGAAACCAAGGCAAAAGGGGATGTAGGCCAGCTTTTTTTAAAAAAAAATTCTATCTCATCCAGGCACAATAACAGCCCCCTTCTAAAATTAATGGTGGTAGCACCAGGATTCTCAGTATGAATAAGCAACTTCATCTTCTGGCTCTGGCATGTACTTACCCACTGTTTATGATCCCAGCTGGGTTTGATGAATTCAAGATGTTGAAACAGCAGATTTCAGGCAGACAGCAGCATAAACTGAGGTGAAGAGTAATAGCAATGAAGTTATGTGCCGCCTCCTTCAGTTCCTGTGTCGGGTTTTCCATGTCCAGTGATGGACCCTTGCTATTGCTTTTGAGGACTATGATGGTGTAGTTCAACTTCCACCATTATCAGATTTGGTCTGTATCCCAGTGTCCCCTGTTGGTTGGTTGGGTTAGCCTCCCACGTGACCCAAAAAATTACCACTTTCCAGGATAAAAAATAGTCAAAAAGAAGGAAAAACCTAGACACTAGGCTACAGCTTTTTCATCAGGGTCTGAGTGGACACTTTTCTTCCCTCTATTGGAGGGGCTTGATCAGTCTTCCTGTAGCCCTGCCAAATGGTTCTTTGCTCAGCTCCTCTCCAATCTTCTTCCTTAAGTCCCTTTCTCTTTGACAAGATGAGCATTCCTACCCTCATCTAGTCTCCTCCTGGACAGAGAGGCTCACAGAAGTAGCTACCATCTCCCATACTGAGGAAAAACCTTTTATACCAAACATGCTTTGTTAGCAGCTTACAGTTCCCATGATCACTGGACTACAAGTCTCAGGATCATTGTTCTTGGATAAAGACCATCTCACAAGAGCGAATGCTCACCCTACAATAGCCTCATTGCCACCACTACAGCTCCTGGCCCTCTACACTTGCTCAGAAATATCTGCTGGTGAAACTTACATTAGATGAGTCTATCCCATAAAACAGTTCCCAGAAAGTAAAAATGGAGAGAATTCCAGAGGGTTGGGTTTAGCAGCCTTCGGGAGTGGAGGACTCTTCCAGAAATACACAGAACTGACACTTGGCCTTTGTGCGATGCGACAACAGAATTTTCGTCTTTCCAAAGAGATTATTTCCTTGTAAAAAGTAGTGTAATAACGTGAAACTCAAATCTCAGGTATAGCTAAACAAATAGTGCAGTGTCTGGGCAATAATAACCACAGAAACTCCATATAGTAAGCCTAAAGTGGAGTGGAGACCACTTATTTTCCTTGTAAAAATGCAGTAGCATATGAGAGGTATCAAGCAATAGCAGCACTTCTGCGTAACTGTTTTGAATTATAATAGTATAAAATGTTCTAAGCTACTGTCTACTGGATACAGACTTATCGAGAGGGGTTATGTATTTTTCTGACTTTCTTAACAGGCTACTCATAGGTAGAGAGCACAGCCTCTCCCTCTGAGAAACCCAGTTAAAAATGGAGTTCAGAGTAGCAGCTGTGTTAGTCTGTATCCACAAAAAGAAAAGGAGGACTTGTGGCACCTTAGAGACTAACAAATTTATTTGAGCATAAGCTTTCGTGAGCTACAGCTCACTTCATCAGATGCTCAAATAAATTTGTTAGTCTCTAAGGTGCCACAAGTACTACTTTTCTTTTTTCAATTAAAAATGGCTTTCCAGACTCTGCTGAGCATATGGAAACCAAAAGAGATACCATACCACATCCACAAATAACCAACTCAGCAAGAAACTCAATAGTTCTTGGGAATTACTTCCTTGAATTTGTGGATATCGCAATAGTGCTAAAAATGACCTGTGCGGCTTAGATAACTTTTCTCTTTTTGCGGGAGTTGGGGGAGGAGGGAGAAGGGGTCACTGAACTCTACAGGAGCCATGTCAATTCAGAGAGGCTAGTTAGACTACTTCTTTCTTTACAGTTACATTTGTGTGTGGCATGCTTGAATAAAATCTTTACTGAAATTAATTCTAAATAATTAAAATATTGAAACATAATTTTGTTGCACAGAAACCTAATTTTGCCCTAAATTTCTTGGGTAGCCATTAAAGACAAATCTACCAAAATAGAGTTTGAATTATAAGAGTGCAGACAGGCAGACTTCTCTCGTGGATGTGATAGAACCCCCATTGTAATGTCATGGGGACAACAGACTGTTCTCGGGTCACTTATTAACTCTCACTGCTAGATACCAATATCTGATAGTATTTGCGTTCATTTCTTAGGCAATGGGAACAACAGATTGGCATTTGGAAATGTGCCCATTTCAAATTGCTATCAGCACCTAGGCTTTGAATGCATGTTCCCCCAAATGTATGGTTTTGTAGCACAGCCTTAATTAACAATTAATTCACCAGCAAGTTGTAGGTGCACTAGAAACAAGTAAATCCATGGAATAACAGCAACTGCTTAGAGACTAATCCAGTTCTGTGTTTATTTTCAGCTGTCACTTGATCTTTACTACACTGAAGATGAAATATATGAACTATCATATGCACGAGAGCCAAGAAGCCACCGAGCTGCAGTAAGAGCCTTTTCAGAACCTTAACAAAATGATTTAACAGCAATATACATTTCATCCTTGGTAGACACTTGGGTTTAGCCTATGGCTCATTAAAGACACTGATGTGTTTGTGGTATATTGTTGTTACAAACAACAGCATGTTAGTGAACCAGAATAGTAATAACAACTCTGTATACAGGCCTGCATCTCCTCTCACTCTTATGATACCAGTTTAACTCCATTTATTTCAAATGATGTATTTGAAATATATGGAGTTACTCCTGATTTATATCAGCATGAGTGGAGACATCAGGCCCATGAGTTGCCCCATTGATAGTGAACTCTAATTCCTCTAAAGCAACAGGCCTCTAACAATTCCAATAATCTACCCCAAGGCATTTTTATATTTTATTTTTTCAATTTTTTTAAATAAAAACGGAAAAGAAAGCTGCTTACTGTGACACTCTCTCAAGGCATCCAGAACTGTCAGTCACCTTGTTAGCCCTCTGCCTTTACAAAAGAGAGATTTGCTGATGCTAAACCAACTGACAACACCCTGCCACCCCAGTTGGTTAGCCAGCCAAACAAATGCCTTAGGACTCTGCCAGCCCTTACTTTGCCTTGCAGGTAACACTTGGTGCATCCTAGTGCCCAACCCCCTGGAAGAGCCTTCCCTTTGCTTTTCCTATTGACTTAATGTGCTTGCTTTGTTTTTGACTTTTACCATGCACGATTGACATCTGAGACTTAGGCAGACAGATAAATCAACATTCCGTTGTCTAGGAAAACCTTGCTTATCAGCCCTGCCTGGTTTGAACATATTTTCAGTATATACTCAACTGTGTAATGGTTACCCACACATATATTACACAGGGATTGTGATGACCAGTGTGATATAAGTTTTTTCAACTGACACGTTACACAACATTCTTTACAGATAAGTACCATGACAGCAATGTGTTAGGTGTAGTGAGTCTGTCAGGCCTGATAGCAGTTGCTGTTATATGATCTCTTTGCCATTATGCATTGAGGGCTTTTAAGGTCACCCTTACATTGCATGAAACTGATCTACTGTTAATCAAAATGCATAGGACTGAATGTAGTAGCAATGGGGAAATTACTGCTGTTCTTGGTAAATAGGTAGAAACAATAATAATTAAGTGTTCATGATATCATAGAGACTAACCATCTGTTATAAAGGAAAATTGTGCCTCACTAATTGACAGTTCAAAATGCCTTTGACAAATTCCTTCACAAAAGGCTAGTAAGTAAATTAAATAGTCATGGGGTGGGATACATAGTGTTGTCAGGAAGCAGAAACTCAGATAGAAAAGAAAAGTTAAATGGTCAGTAGTTTAACAGGATGGCAAAGGCTCCATACAAAGACAGGTGTTGTGCAATATATACTCACTGAGCTGGAGCAGGGGGTGAAAAATGAAGTAGCAAAATTTGCAGATGACACAATTTTTTTAGACTAATCAAGACTGAAAAATCATGTAAGGAATTGCAGCGGTAGCCAATAAGGATGGATGAACAGACAGCCATGGTGGTGGATTCGTTTGTGTTGGGAAAAAAACAGCAAAGAACTGCACCTTGGCAGAACTACTCACCCACCTTACTGGGCTCTGAATGAACTGTAATAACTTGGGGAAAAGACCTAAGTACCACTGTAAATAGCTCAGTGAAGACCTTCCTCTCTGACTACTGTCAGACACAGGATACTGGACCAACTGGGCCACTGAACTGCTCCTGGCTAGCCATTCTTATTCTTCTGTTAGACAAAGGAAAGAACTTGGTTGTTGAAAATACTTGATGAGATGGTAATAAGTTTCTATAATGTTCATTTTAGCCTTTGACACCTTCCAAACCACCAGTAGTTGCAGACTGGGCCTCAGGCATAGCTCCAAAACCTGATCCAAAGACAATCAGCAAGCACGTTCAGAGAATGGTTGATGTAAGTGGCCATTTTACCACGTATGTTTGATTACCTCCTGTATATGATAATATATGTTATGAGAAGCTGCATACCAAAAACCAGACATCTTCAAACCTGTGCTGAGTCTATTTGCAAACCATATTAAAAACATTGCATTGTTTGAAAGCACAATTTTGTTATAGTAGCTGTAGTCCCATCAGGGGTATCAACTAACTGCACTGCTGCTTAAACTGCAGCACACATTCTTTTTTTGCTAAAGTTTATTTTGATACAGTGTGTTTGTCATGACTGGGATATGGGCTGTCTGACCTAGTGGTCAAAGCAAGAATCAGGCCAGGTCATATACCAGAAAGTCAGAGGGTGAACCAAGAGTCAAATGTCAGGAGGCAGGTAGGGTCAGGAGACAAGCTTGAGAGCCAACCCAGAGATCAGGAACCAGAGTTGGGCCAGGTCAGGATACCAGAAAGTCAAGCTAGGGGAGCAGAAGTACACAGTCCATAGCAAGGTGGATCCCAGTTGTATGGACATCTTCCTGTTCCTGTGCTGGGTTTAAATAGCACTTTGAACCAATCAAGCTTCCAGGACAGGGGCCCTCTGTATGTGTTCAGCTTCGATTCTGACAAGAGTTAGTAAGGCTCTGAAGTGCAGGGTGGAACCGGATAACTCCAATGAGCGCTATGGACCAGGATTAATAACCCATGGTCCCTGCCAGTGTTTCACATGTGTTTTCACATATTGCTTGATAAAAAGAATTTGTCATGAGCTAGAGGAACTTTTAAAGTTAAGAGTTAGGACCGGATTTTGCAATCCTTATACTTAATAGAAGCAAGCAGTCACATGAACGTCAGTGGTGTTACTCAATGGGCGCAAGGGTTGCAGAAATGGCCTTAATTCAGCCAGGCACTTAAGTATGTGGGCAGTCCCAGTGTTGTCGCTGGGCTGCCCATGATCTCAGAGTTAAGCATGTGCGTAAGTACTTTGCTGAGTTGGGGGCCTACAAGAGAGAAGGTAACTTTTGGCTTGTCTACACATACAAGTTGTGCAGGTGCAAGTTATACTGGAGTAGTTAAATCGATCCAAGTATTTTGATTGAGTGCATTCACACCATTGCACTTGCACAGGTACAGACATCACTGGGGTCGCACAGCCTTGTTGGCATGGAGGCGATTATAGTGAACATTTTAAAGGAGGGAACTAGGAGACAGAGAGGCAGTGGGGGCCTGGCAGCCCAAACTGAGAGGGTGACAGGTGATGTTGTGTGGGAGAAGGCAGAAAACACCAAGCAGAGAAAGCAGGGGAAATGGCCAGTAGTGTTGTAGGAGCTATGGGGATATAGAGAAGGGAAGGACACTTCTGCCCTCCCCGATAGCTGTTTCTGCCTGGTTTCAAATAACAAAGGCAGCAGGCGCTGAGAATCGGAAGGAGCTCCTGAGCTCAGAGCTGCCCTCTTGTATGACAGGTACTGGTAGACGACCTTGTTTTGGGTGAGAGTTTCTGAGCTCTGTTTACACATGCTTCTTGCCCCAGAGAGCAAGGAAGTCAATTCTCTAACTTCATGTCTAGGCAAATGTGCTAGGCAATATAGCCCCTTTGGTGAACCCAAGAATGCTCTGAAAGGTTTGGCATTCTAGTGGCTTGCAAATGGGGATCTTGGGAGTTTGTAAAACATATTAAAGTTGGAGTGACTTTGGGACAAGCCGATGACTAGATAGAGAGTGCAGAAAAGTCACCACACCTCAGTGCATCAGTCACTGCTGCAGTGTAGGCTAGAAGTGGGAGAATTACTTGAATTGATGTTGCTATATTAATGAAACTATGTCTATGGTGCTACTCCATTGATTTAACACTCCCTCCAACGTAGAGCTGCCCTGATAAAATAAGCCGGGCAACTATTTTGGTTTAACTACAGAGATTTAGCTCTGGGAGATGGTGTGTGCATGCGCCCGCGCCTAATCCCACTTTAATAAAGAGGGCTACAGTGATGCAACCTTTGTGTGTGGATCTGGCCATAGTGGCTTAGAGAGGGGGGGAAAGGGGCTGAGTGTGAAAAAACAAAGGGATTTGTGGAAGGGAAGTACCACCTTACCCAGGCAGTGGGATTGCACACACTATGGAGCAGTACAGAATTTGGCCCATGTTGTTTAGAATTTACCTTTGGGTTTTGACATCAATCCAGAATGTACGATGGTTCTATAGACTTAAGCAGGGCAGGCAGCGAGAAAGGTCCTTCCACTGTTTTAAAGAAAACCATTAAAGTTTATTTTACACTGAATGACTTGGAAGCAATACATGTTTTTGTCTGCGATGCCAATATATTTTGAACTTAATTTTTTCCCCAAAAAAGGTGATAAGTAAATTGTCCAACTTCATTATAATTTCCTCTATTATTATCTTATCCAGTCTGTCTTCAAAAATTATGACCATGATCAGGATGGATACATTTCTCAGGAAGAATTTGAAAAGATTGCAGCCAGCTTTCCATTCTCATTTTGTGTCATGGACAAGGACAGGTGTGTGTCTGTGAACCTCATTTTTACATCTGTTTCTGCATGTGAGCTTCTTAACAGATAGTTGTCATAAGAGATGTTAAAATCACCTTCCCTTCTCCCAAAATGAAAGTGGAAATGTAACTCACAAAAGCACCTTCTGAGTTAGTTGCAAATGATCTCGCCCCCCTGCAGAAAATCAAGCCATTGTCTGTTGTGAGACTCCAATACTCTGCTTAGACCGATTGAAGAAAATTGAAGTGTAATATCTTAAAGATTCTTTATTGAATTATATTCAATAACATTAACTGTATTGAACATTTTTCTAAGGTAAAACTGTGTCTCAGAACAGGCTTTTGTTGTTGTCGTTGTTAAAGACCATGTAGAGAAATAAATTTATGTTTGGCACAGATCAGTGAAACCTGTGTTTTGATCAAATGACAACAGATTTGTGTGTTAGCCAAAAATGTTCCTCAGAATATAGAAAAATGCGGCTGTGGTCATTTGGAGTTTCTCTGGCCTGCTAAGGATTAAAATTAGAAAGCAGAGAAAATTAAAATTTGACTCTGCCAGAAATGCGTAGTATCTTTTTCCTCCTCCTATGAGAGAGCACGCTTTCTAACACCGCTTTAGAAATTGTAAAGAACAGCGTGAATTCCTGTTGGAAGGAATTATTCCCTTGCTTCATATTTTTTTTGCTTTGTTTTAATAATTGTGCACAGTGTTCTGAAGGTGTTGTGAGGTTGCACTTCACAAGAAGTTATTTTGTTTAGTTGTATAAACTGCATTTTAATTCATAAATGAGTTTCTGTAGAACCCATGGCCAGATTATTGAATAATTCTGACATCTACAGCTGTTAAAAGTGTGGGGGGGTGGAAGATGTAGTTAACTCTTCTTGTGTTGCTGGAAAGCAGAGCCCCTATTAACCATCTCTCTCGTTTATTTGCAGGGAAGGTCTGATTAGCAGGGATGAAATAACAGCTTACTTTATGAGGGCTAGCTCGATCTATTCTAAATTAGGTCTTGGCTTTGCTCACAACTTCCAAGAGACCACTTACCTAAAGCCTACGTTCTGTGACAACTGTGCTGGATTTGTAAGCTTATTTTTTAAGTACATTACATTAACATCTATTAGCATAACAATGTTTCTTCAGTCTAGTAAGCAAACATTTATCATTTAATATTGAAATCTTGGGACAATTTACATGTTTAATGTTGTTGACCATGTTTCAATGGAGCCTTTTCCCTCCTTGGTGGTAGTTTTGCTTCTCTAATGTTGCTCCTTCTCCCTTGTGGTGTTCTGGCTGCCAAGGCAGTCGTTTTTCAAGCTGCATCACTGTCAGGCAAGAGGTTCAAAGCCTAGCACCTCCCTCTCCCAGAGTTTGTTGGGACTGGCCCAGCACTGAGCGAAGCTGGGCCTGCTTCCTGTTTAGCAAAGGAAGACAGGGCAAGCTGACTATGCTGCTCCCTGTGGGGTAATGTCTGATATGCGTTAGTGATGGCTCCTGAAAGCGTGTCACAAGCCGGAGACTAGGCTTTACAAAAGCACAATAGACATGACTTGTAACACCCCTGCTACTCCAATTCTGGAACCTCTTTTCAGATCGGCAGACATGATTGACTGGCAAGAAAAAGTATCAAGCTTCAAAACAAATGGGTGGGCTTTGTCACATTCTTATGCCTGGAGAGGGCCATCCGACATGCCAAAATTCAATGAAATATCTTAACACAAATATGCCTTTTTTTCCTTTGTGCCTGAATTCCAGCTCTGGGGAGTTATTAAACAAGGATATAGATGCAAAGGTAATTACTATTCCTCTTCTGTTGACTGAATGCATAGTTGTGAAGGTGCCCTGCAAAATTAATGATAAGATTGTATAGCCTGAGGCTACATTACCTTTTCCATAGCCTCACTTCAATCCCTCCCCCCTAAAGAGGCAGATCCTAGGGGCATCTGCTGGCAGAGGAAGCCATGGCCTGTGATCTGGAGGAGGGGCAGGTGGCCGTCAGCCAGTTTGAAGTCATAGGACCTCACAGTGGATGGCCCTAGCCCTCTGCAAATCTGTAATGGACACTCCTAGGGAAGCAAACCCCAGCTCCCAACAGAACTATTTGGGGAGCTCCACAATGGAAATCTTGCAGGGTTTTCCTTCCTCTGAATATGCTCCTGCAGGCTTTTGCATGGGAGAAGACAATGTGACCATGCAATATTAAGTAGCCACCTGAGCCAGTACCATTCTAATGTGTTCTGCTTGGCTGAGTGTTTGCTAGTGGGATATCTTCAGTATAAAAGTGGGTTTGAATGGTACATTGCACAGGGATGCAGTTGGTATATTTACCATCCATTTGTGGTTTCATACCAAGCCTTACAGAACATGTAAGAAGGCCTCTGCAGTTTCCTGGGGAGGTAATACAGTGTGGGAACGGATCTCAGATACTGCAGCAAAACCACTAAATGCTACAAACCTTGTTTTACTTGTTTACAGACTGTGGAATGAACTGTCACAAGCAATGCAAAGACCTGATTGTATTTGAGTGCAAGAAAAGATCCAAAAGCATGACTGCAGATAACAGCCCGACCTCAGCCCTTGCTTCTAGCCTCTGCCCTGTAGGAGTCAAAGAGCAATTCCATGGTGAGGAAGGTTCAGATATCTAAGATCAAAGTACCATATAGGACCCCTCCTTTATCCCCTCCCCCAACATGTTGATTGATTGATTGAATACCTGGGTGGTATGTGAAGCTTCCCCTAGGAGAGGCTAGCTCCCTGTCCCACCTCTTCCACCTGCAGCCCTGCCCACGCTCCCCACTGCTCTGCCCAGGCCCCCTCCCTGCTCAGCTCCCCCACTTCCCCTCCCTTGTGAGGGCCCCAGCACCTGCCGCATTTCTCCTCCCCTTACCCCTCCCCACCGAAGCCCCCACCACTCAAGATCTCCACATCCCTCCTCTCCTCCACCCTCTCTTCCCTGATGCCCCCACGACTCAAGCTCTCTGCATCCCTCCTCTCCTCCATGTCCCTGGTCCTGTGGGGGTGGGTAGGGGGGTGAGGAGGGATGTGGCGAGCAGCGGGTGGATGGCTCTTGCAGGGAGGGGTGGAGGAGAGGAGCGATGCAGCAGATGTGCAGGCAGCCTTGCAGGGAAGAGGGGGGTGGAGGAGAGGAGGGACGTGGGGGGGAGAATTGGGGGGAGGAGAGTAGGGACATGGCAAGCAGTGGGGACTTGTGGAGGGGCAAGGAGAGACTCACCAGGCAGTGGCGGGGGGCTCGGGGAAGGGACAGAGCAGAGAGCTGTGCCAGCAAAGGCTTATACCCGCCTTCCATGATTGAATAGCATTAGTTAATAAACACTAGAATTCATTAACAACAACATATTGACTAGTATCAGAGGGGTCACCATGTTAGTCTGGACTGTGGCTAGAGCAAGACATAAGTAAACCTAGCTCTGGGAGCACCCACCACTATCCCTCTCCTGCCCACAATATTGCTAATTATTTCAGGCTTGGACATTTCCTGAGCAGAGACCTCCAGTTGTGTAAAATTGTATGACGTGCACAAATTCCCATGAGCTGAGCGAAGACGCTGTCCAACTTTTCTGAGCTGTGACTCGGAGGATCTGAGCCCAGCTATCTAGAAGTGAAAGGCTGATGTGTTAACTAATTGTGCCACCTTGTGACAAGCAGATTGCAGTGTGCTCTAGTTTCTACCACTTGGCAGGAAGCAATTGCAATATTAAATAAGTGGCTCAGAGTTAAATTCAAGTTTCGCTTCTGGGTTTCTAAAATCAACTCATGTACATATCAGTGCACCAAGAAAATTAAGAGCCATAATTACATTCTTTTCTTCACTTCCCTAGGTGATTTCAGACTCCCTCTTGGTCACCTTAACTTTCACTAACCCCTTACATTAATACTCAGCTGTACAGATTTTTACTAACTGCTCATTCTTTCCTGCCTATCTCAAGCCAGGAAACATGGCTTAATCTCAGATGTAATCGGTTAAACATCCAAAAGAAGTGTTTCTTTTTTGACTCAGATTTCCCCAGGGTATTCACTCTCATCATCTTCGAGCTCTCCTGCTCTTTGCGGATCGCCTGTGTCTGTAAATCTGCCTGTAACCACACCTCCAGCATTGCCCATGTACACCACTGCCTCAACTGCTCTGATGGTGGAATTCTCACCCATGCCTCCATATAAGATGTAAATGTTTCATAGTGATAGTAATTAACCATTGGAACAGTTTACTGAGGGTCATGGTGGATTCTCCATTGCTAGCAATCTTTAAACTAAGGCTGGAGGTTTTTCTAAACAATATGCACTAGGAATTATTTTTGGGAAGTTCTATGGCCTGCGTGATAAAGAAGGGCAGGCTAGATTATCACAGGGGCCCCTTCTGGCCTTGGAAGCTCTCACTGACCTGCTCTATGCCCTCCCTCAGGCCCATCTCTCTTCAGCCTCCAGAATATGCAGGGCTGTAACACATACATATATGGCCATCCATCTTGCCCCAGGTACAAAGAGCCACAGCTGCATCCTTCATTAGCTTCACTGACTCCCCCGTTCATTTAAAAGTTCTCAAATTGTCTCCATTGTCACCTCAAGTGCTTGCCCCACATAGTTACTGCAGTCAGACTTGCCTCTTTCCCATCCTTTTCCCCTGTCTGTACGCACATTTAGTCACAGCCTTATCGTCTCACGTCCCATTCACGCGCCACTACTGAGGAGAAAGTTTTCTCTGAAGTTCTGCCATCTGGACTGGCTCCCCTGTATCTCTCACGTGATCAGATCTTCAACCATTTTCAAATCTCATGGGAAGACCTCTCTTTTCCACTCTGCTTCTTGTGACACCCCAGGGGTTTGCAGGGTTGTGAGGCACCTTGCCACCACCTGCCCTTTCTGTGAAAGGGTCTTGTCCATGTCTGTTGTGGGTCAACTTCCTGAAACTAGGGTTGCCAGGTATCCAGTTTTCAACCGAACACGTGGTCAAAAAGGGACCCTCTCCAGCCCGGTGAAAATGAGTGAGGGTGGGGGAGAGCGAGTAACGGAGAAAGGGGGGATGGAGTTAGTGGGGCAGGGCCTTGGAGAAGGAATGGGGCCAGGGATGTTTGGTTTTATTCAGTAAGAAAGTTGGCAACCCTACCTGAAAGCAAAGCTTCTGGTCCCACAATCACTGGTATCCCAGCCTCCACAGAGCTCGCCTTCTCTGTGCCAGCTAGGACTAACCTCCTGAGTGCTCCCTGCAGTATCCAGTCCCTCTCACTGGACACTTACAATAACTGTCCCCCAAGCAACAATGTACAAACAGCTTAGCTGGCACATCTCAGGGTGTGATCTTTTTATAACACCACAGCAGTATAATCTATTTCTATGCTTATTAACAAAGATTATGATTTGAGACATATTGATACAGGATAATGAGTGGAAACAGAACTGATTACGCATATAAAACAAAACATAAAATGCAATCCAAGGTCTACACTTATTAAAGGTTACCTTTCCTGTTTTATAAAGTAGATCTTCTCCCAAGGATTCAGTTATGAAAGAGCTGCTGGTTTTCAGTCAAAACCAGGACCCAAGTTTTCATAACTATCGTGACACCCTTCAAGGGGTTTCCTCAGTAAGGAGATACCAAAATGGGAAATAAAAGGAGAAGCAAAAAGCCAAACTCATTGTTTTGACCCCACAGTCAGGATTGCCCCCTCCTACCCACCCATCCATTGTGATGCCTCCAAGTTGTCTTCAGATCCTACTGCTGATTTGAAATGCAAATATAGCTCCCATTGCGTTTGGCTTGTTTTTGGGATCACTTATATGAAAGACATTGCAAAATGAAGTATTTCATTTTAGAGGGGTAAGCTAACACAAAGATTGTGATTTTTTTTTTTTCCCAAGGCCACGGGGAAAGGAAGGGTATATAAAGGTGTAGAGAGGTTGTTTTACCTTTGTATTTGGCACTGGTGTGACCACTGCTGGAATACTGTGTCCAGTTCTGGAGTCCACAATTCAAGAGGGATGTTGATAAATTGGAGAGGGTTCAGAGAAGAGCCCAGAGAATGATTAAAAGATTAGAAAACATCCTTGCAGTGGCAGATGCAAAGAGCTCAATCTACTTAGCTTACAAAGAGAAGGCTAAGGGGTAACTCGATTACATTCTCTAAGTACCTACATGGGGAACAAATATTTAATAACGGGCTCTTCAATCAAGCAAACAAGAGGTATAACATGATTGAATGGCTGGCGGTTGAAGCTAGACTAATTCAGACGGGAAGTAAGGTGTACATTTTTAACAGTGAGGGTAATTAACCATTGGAACAATTTACCATTCTCCATCAGTGTGGTAATAAAATCAAGATTGGATGTTTTCCTAAAAGATCTGCTGCAGGAATTATTAGGAGGAAGTTCTCTAGTCTGTATTATTTCATTTTCATTCATAGTACATAAAAGTTGTTAAAAGGAGGAGGGTGAAAAATTGTTCTCGTTAACCTCTGAGGATAGAACAAGAAGCAGTGGGCTTAAATTGAAGCAAGGGAGGTTTAGGTTGGACAAACTTCCTAACTGTCAGGGTGGTTAAGCACTGGAATAAATTGCCTAGGGAGATTATGGAATCTCCATCAGAGGAGGTTTTTAAGAACCGGTTAGACAAACACACTGTCAGGAATGGTCTAATTATTACTTAGTCCTGCCTTGAGTGCAGGGGACAGGACTAGATGACCTATTGACCTTCCAGTTTTACACTTCTATGATGCTACATCATCTTAAAGATAGCTACATTTACAGTAATACTTTCCTAATACTTTTCCATGTAAATAATTATTGCAGTTGCTGCAGGGATTTTATGGGACTGTGAATCGGAGGGGAGGTGTCCACACTCTGGAAAAAGTTTCAGAGCCTCTGCTACTAGACCAAATTCAGAGAGATGTGAATATAAACACCAGTTCAGCTTAAATATTGCATAGTACATTGTTTTAAAAAGGCACACTGCATGACTATGGCTATATATCTTCCTTCCCAATGCAGGTCTCCGATTAACTCAGTTCGTTGTTTCTGTTCTGCAGGGCAGGAGGAAGGACCATTTACATTTCCTAATGGAGAAGTGGCTGAACACAATGAAGAGAGCAAGGACCGAACAATTATGCTTATGGGCGTCTCGTCCCAAAAAATCTCAGTGAGAGTGAAGCCAGCTGTTCTTGACAAGAGCACACAGACTGAGCCAACACTGGCAAATAGCGATGTACCCAGCAGGCAGATGGAGAAGGAGCATGGGATGCCATCGGAAAATATTTATTTACAGCCTGCAACACCATCTCCATGCCCAAGCCCAGTTCTAAGCCGCAAAAAGGCTTATGTAAAATGGGAAAACAAAGACTCGAGTCAGAAACGAAAGGACGAGCTGCGCATCCATATACCCTCATACCAGGAACTGGAGCAGGTACTTACCCAATGGATCATATTCTCCTTTACACTATAGTGGCACAGTAAAGAGTCCTTTAAGTTGATTTAACAATCTACCCTTTTGCACTGCCAGGATAACGAACTACTGGAACAATTAATAAGGGATATTTGTAGAGTCTCCATCCCTTGAAAACGTTAAATCAAGATTGGATGTATTTCTAAAAGTTATGCTCTAGTTCAAGCATAAGCTATTGAGCTTGATGCAGAAATTATTAGGCCTTTCTTATGCAGGAGGTCAGACTAAATATCACAATGATCCCTTACGGCCTTTACATCCATAGGTGAAATCCTATTCTCATTGAAGTCATTGGAGCCAGGATTTTACTCCATAAATCTAGTCATCAATTTTAGGGACGCTCCAAACCAGGCAATAGTTTGCAAATTAGTTTCCACAGTGAAGATGTTGCCATTAAACTGTAAGCCACTATGCTGATGCCAGGTTAACCCTGCCTTGCCAAAAACTCTCTCTAGCTAAACAGTAGCACTAACAAAACCAGACTTTACCATGAAAAAGATGTGAACTTCAAAATTTAATTGGGATCATTAAATATTATAGTTTTTTCTTTTTTATGCATTTCTTTAAAAAATCCATAGGACATCAAAGCCTCCCCAAAAAAACTCTGAATGCAACTTCAAGGTGATACAGTTAATCATAAAAACTCCTTCCATAAATAACCTTAACTCTGCAGAACAGAATTTAGCATTTCTAATTCCATTTTCTATTTAAAAGAACAGGCAAGTGTATAACAGTTTGTTGTAATATGTACACATCATAAAATTGATTGGAAGGGTAATGTGGCCAAGTTCACTTTGCTGTTGAAATATTACACTTTCCTGACTCTGATTTTTACTGTGTAGAAGTTGCATTAAGTTTTTTGCATTTAACACCTAGAAAAGTCTGAGTGGTCAAGCAGAGAAAGAGAAATGACACTGGAGAACAAGAGGCTGGAACCAATGAAACTGAAGTGAATATACAGAAAAAAAGACATTGAATGTGTGGGCTACTCAGCTATGGAGAAAACAAGAAGTGTAATAGAAATAAGAAAGCTGGAAGGGAATGACAAGCACATGATTGTGAGGGTAAAAATAAGAAAAAAAAATATCCCAAAGAAATGTAAATAAGAGAAAAGAATAGCATGGAATTCATGATACGGGAGGGCACAGATAGCAGCTGAGAATAAAACCAGAAGAGAGACAGATGAGGACTAATGAAAGAGAGAGAAATAGAACTTTATAGAAATGAAAGGCATTCAGCAGATTAAAATGGACAAACCAGACAATCAGCAATGGGGAACTGTAAAATCTATATACAATATTAACAATTGTAAAATAACTACATAGAAGCCCGAACCTAGATTGGGGCATTGTTCTAAGCACTGTACAAAACACATAGTAAGAAACTGTTCTTCAAATCCTTGCCTGTGTGGCTCTCGCTGTTATTGGTGCACGTGTGTTCCATGAAAATGAGTTTCAAACTTTCTGGAAAGCAGTGTCCATTGCGATCACACCTGTGCCCAGTACGCGCTTGTGCTTCCCACAATCCTAAGGTGTAAATGGCCACAAAAACTCAGTAGGGGCAGTAAGGTGGGAACTATGGCGTCCTCCTTTCGCTTGCAACTAGTCCAATAGTTTTTTTTGTTATTATTTGTATGTATAGATTTAGATTATTAGTTAATAGTTTTTCTGCCCATTTGGCAGCTTTCCAGTCCCCTTTTGTCCCAGGGAACGTTCTTAGATGTTTGTGCCTTACCACCTCTATGATAGACTTCAAACCCTCAGCGCTCGAGTTCTACTCTTTCTGCAACAGGCTGATTCTGCCCCCCACGCAGGGCCAGATGACACTGCCATTCTCCTTCCCTGGAACAGAATAAAGCAAAGGTGTGTAAGAGGAGCCTGAAGCCCTGTGACTCTGATAACTCTAAGGCCAAGAATATAGATCAGCTCAAGAAAGTGACCCTGACTAGCTCGCCATCTCCCTCAGGACAAGAGGAGCCCACTTCAGCTCCAGGACTGTAGCACGGTATTGACTGACTCGGCAACGATAGAATCCTCAGATACTAGAGTCTCTCTCAATACCAAAAGACCTTTTACTCTCTGGTACAAGGCTCAGTTAGCCATCCTGTTACCTGCCCTCAGGGAACCCTCCAGTGCTTAATTTGTTCTGGGGCTCAGCCCAGCACCTCTAGTCTTGGCACCTCTGGGCTCCCAGCCAGCAGCTGCCGCTCTCCAGCTGCCCAGCTCTGAAAGCAGCACCGCCACCAGCAGGAACGCAGAAATAAGGATGGCAACACACCATACCACACCATCCTTATTTCTGCCTTGCTGCTGGTGGTGGTGCTGCCTTCAGAGCTAGGCACCCAGCCAGCCGCCGCCGCTCTCCAGCCAATCAACCAGTGCTTAATTTATGCCAGGGCTTTCTGGGGCTGAGCCGTGGCACCTCTTTCATTACAAATTAAGCACTGGAACCCTCCTCCTCAGTACTAATTCTCCCACTGCTGATCCCATCAGCACTTTCTACAGACCCAATTTATTCCTCATCTTCCCCATCCTCCTACCTCCACTCAGCTTCTGCTAAGGAGCATTCCCATGCTCTTAAGAGCCAAAGTAGGGATATTACCCTAGTTTCCCTTCAGGAAAGGCACCTCCCGCATTACATAGTTGAAAGACTTTGGAAGGCTACTTCTCCTCCTTCTCAGTCTTTCTACCCTTCCTGTCTTTATTGGGCATACTGGAGTGCAGCTTCATGTACCTCTAGGTCCCACTCTCCTGTACCTTCAGCTAGAAAAGGAACAAGTTCAACTTTTATGCAAAGGGCAGCGTCACCCACACACTAAAGATGTCTATATATATGGCAACATGCAGAATACGGACACTGCATGCCCAGCTAGCATGTGTTCAGTGAGACATGGCTTAGGCCAGAAGAGTGCCCTACATGCAGGAACCCTCAGGATAGATACTCTACACCCAAGCAGTGCTTTCTACATCTACACTGGTACTTTTAGCAGTACCCTGCTGCTGGAGCCTTTCCCTGCCACAGGGAAGCAGGGAAAGGCTCTGGCAGGGGGTGGGGGAAGAGGCAGCCTTTTCCTTCTGCCTTCCTGCTGCTGGAGCCTTTTCTCGCTGCACTGAGGCTCCCTGTTGTTGGAGCCTTTCACTGCAGCAAGGAAAGGCTCTGGCAAGGGGAGACAGCAGGGAAAGGCAGGAGGCATACTGTTCCCTGCAGTATGTTGCTACATGTGTGGTGCCCATATGCCATACACTGTTATCAATGTAGACATAGCCACAAAGTCAGAGAGTCAGGGCCTGAATATGAAGAGGAGGGTTCCTCCAGAGATCCGGTTGATGAAATGATAAAACCACCTGCTGCTCATTCATTATCTCCTGCTGAGGCAGTCATCCTGTACTGATCCTGCCTGCAGCTGATTTTAGGCAGTGGTTTTCTAATTTTTTGAGCTGAACCCCCCACCTTTGGAGTTCAAATTTTTGGTTGTGCCCCCAACACAGACAAAAAGAGAAGAAAAAAAAAGTCGGGGGTGGTTGCTGAGCCCTGCCGTGTGGGGATGGCTGGAGCTACCTGCCACCGCCACTTTCCCTCCCCCCCCCCCGAACATTCCTCCATGCCCACCTAGGGGGGCGTGCCCCACTGTTTGAAGACCTTTGTTTTAGGGCATTTCAAGACCTGCTCGGGAGAATAGCCAATACTTGGGTTATTGCTTTCAGTGCACCAAGAAAAGCCACCAAAGCGCATGTAGCGAGACTGGTCATGCCTATCATAGAATCATAGAATCATAGAATATCAGGGTTGGAAGGGACCCCAGAAGGTCATCTAGTCCAACCCCCTGCTCAAAGCAGGACCAAGTCCCAGTTAAATCATCCCAGCCAGGGCTTTGTCAAGCCTGACCTTAAAAACCTCTAAGGAAGGAGATTCTACCACCTCCCTAGGTAACGCATTCCAGTGTTTCACCACCCTCTTAGTGAAAAAGTTTTTCCTAATATCCAATCTAAACCTCCCCCATTGCAACTTGAGACCATTA
This sequence comes from Dermochelys coriacea, assembly GCF_009764565.3. NCBI lineage: Eukaryota > Metazoa > Chordata > Testudines > Dermochelyidae > Dermochelys > Dermochelys coriacea. The sequence continues at coordinate 71,640,448 of NC_050073.1, forward strand.
CTCCTCGTTCTGTCATCTGCTACCATTGAGAACAGTCTAGAGCCATCCTCTTTGAAACCCCCTTTCAGGTAGTTGAAAGCAGCTATCAAATCCCCCCTCATTCTTCTCTTCTGCAGACTAAACAATCCCAGCTCCCTCAGCCTCTCCTCATAAGTCATGTGCTCTAGACCCCTAATCATTTTCGTTGCCCTTCGTTGTACTCTTTCCAATTTATCCACATCCTTCCTGTAGTGTGGGGCCCAAAACTGGACACAGTACTCCAGATGAGGCCTCACCAGTGTCGAATAGAGGGGAACGATCACGTCCCTCGATCTGCTCGCTATGCCCCTACTTATACATCCCAAAATGCCATTGGCCTTCTTGGCAACAAGGGCACACTGCTGACTCATATCCAGCTTCTCGTCCACTGTCACCCCTAGGTCCTTTTCCGCAGAACTGCTGCCGAGCCATTCGGTCCCTAGTCTGTAGCGGTGCATTGGATTCTTCCATCCTAAGTGCAGGACCCTGCACTTATCCTTATTGAACCTCATTAGATTTCTTTTGGCCCAATCCTCCAATTTGTCTAGGTCCTTCTGTATCCTATCCCTCCCCTCCAGCGTATCTATCACTCCTCCCAGTTTAGTATCATCCGCAAATTTGCTGAGAGTGCAATCCACACCATCCTCCAGATCATTTATGAAGATATTGAACAAAACGGGCCCCAGGACCGACCCCTGGGGCACTCCACTTGACACCGGCTGCCAACTAGACATGGAGCCATTGATCACTACCCGTTGAGCCCGACAATCTAGCCAGCTTTCTACCCACCTTATAGTGCATTCATCCAGCCCATACTTCCTTAACTTGCTGACAAGAATGCTGTGGGAGACCGTGTCAAAAGCTTTGCTAAAGTCAAGAAACAATACATCCACTGCTTTCCCTTCATCCACAGAACCAGTAATCTCATCATAAAAGGCGATTAGATTAGTCAGGCATGACCTTCCCTTGGTGAATCCATGCTGACTGTTCCTGATCACTTTCCTCTCCTCTAAGTGCTTCAGGATTGATTCTTTGAGGACCTGCTCCATGATTTTTCCAGGGACTGAGGTGAGGCTGACTGGCCTGTAGTTCCCAGGATCCTCCTTCTTCCCTTTTTTAAAGATGGGCACTACATTAGCCTTTTTCCAGTCATCCGGGACTTCCCCCGTTCGCCACGAGTTTTCAAAGATAATGGCCAAGGGCTCTGCAATCACAGCCGCCAATTCCTTCAGCACTCTCGGATGCAATTCGTCCGGCCCCATGGACTTGTGCACGTCCAGCTTTTCTAAATAGTCCCTAACCACCTCTATCTCTACAGAGGGCTGGCCATCTCTTCCCCATTTTGTGTTGCCCAGCACAGCAGTCTGGGAGCTGACCTTGTTAGTGAAAACAGAGGCAAAAAAAGCATTGAGTACATTAGCTTTTTCCACATCCTCTGTCACTAGCTTGCCTCCCTCATTCAGTAAGGGGCCCACACTTTCCTTGGCTTTCTTCTTGTTGCCAACATACCTGAAGAAACCCTTCTTGTTACTCTTGACATCTCTTGCTAGCTGCAGCTCCAGGTGCGATTTGGCCCTCCTGATATCTTTCCTACATGCCCGAGCAATATTTTTATACTCTTCCCTGGTCATATGTCCAACCTTCCACTTCTTGTAAGCTTCTTTTTTATGTTTAAGATCCGCTAGGATTTCACCATTAAGCCAAGCTGGTCGCCTGCCATATTTACTATTCTTTCGACTCATCGGGATGGTTTGTCCCTGTAACCTCAACAGGGATTCCTTGAAATACAGCCAGCTCTCCTGGACTCCCTTCCCTTTCATGTTAGTCCCCCAGGGGATCCTAGCCATCTGTTCCCTGAGGGAGTCAAAGTCTGCTTTCCTGAAGTCCAGGGTCCGTATCCTGCTGCTTACCTTTCTTCCCTGCGTCAGGATCCTGAACTCAACCAACTCATGGTCACTGCCTCCCAGATTCCCATCCACTTTTGCTTCCCCCACTAATTCTACCCGGTTTGTGAGCAGCAGGTCAAGAAAAGCGCTCCCCCTAGTTGGCTCCCCTAGCACTTGCACCAGGAAATTGTCCCCTACACTTTCCAAAAACTTCCTGGATTGTCTATGCACCGCTGTATTGCTCTCCCAGCAGATATCAGGAAAATTAAAGTCACCCATGAGAATCAGGGCATGCGATCTAGTAGCTTCCGTGAGTTGCCGGAAGAAAGCCTCATCCACCTCATCCCCCTGGTCCGGTGGTCTATAGCAGACTCCCACCATGACATCACTCTTGTTGCACACACTTCTAAACTTAATCCAGAGACCCTCAGGTTTTTCCACAGTTTCGTACCGGAGCTCTGAACAGTCATACTGCTCCCTTACATACAGTGCTACTCCCCCACCTTTTCTGCCCTGCCTGTCCTTCCTGAACAGTTTATAACCATCCATGACTGTACTCCAGTCATGTGAGTTATCCCACCAAGTCTCTGTTATTCCAATCACGTCATAATTCCTTGACATCACCAGGACCTCCAGTTCTCCCTGCTTGTTTCCAAGGCTTTGTGCATTTGTATATAAGCACTTGAGATAACCTGTTGATCGCCCCTCATTCCCAGTATGAGGCAGGAGCCCTCCCCTCATAGACATTCCTGCCTGTGCTTCCTCCCGATATCCCGCTTTCCCACTTACCTCAGGGCTTTGGTCTCCTTCCCCCGGTGAACCTAGTTTAAAGCCCTCCTCACTAGGTTAGCCAGCCTGCTGGCAAAGATGTTCTTCCCTCTCTTCGTAAGATGGAGCCCGTCTCTGCCCAGCACTCCTCCTTCATGGAACACCATCCCATGGTCAAAGAATCCAAAGCCTTCTCTCCGACACCACCTGCGTAGCCATTCGTTGACCTCCACGATTCGACGGTCCCTACCCAGGCCTTTTCCTTCCACGGGGAGGATGGACGAGAACACCACTTGCGCCTCCAACTCCTTTATCCTTCTTCCCAGAGCCACGTAGTCCGCAGTGATCTGCTCAAGGTCATTCTTGGCAGTATCATTGGTGCCCACGTGGAGAAGCAGGAAGGGGTAGCGATCCGAGGGCTTGATGAGTCTCGGCAGTCTCTCCGTCACATCACGAATCTTAGCCCCTGGCAAGCAGCAGACTTCTCGGTTTTCCCGGTCAGGGCGGCAGATAGATGACTCAGTCCCCCGGAGGAGAGAGTCCCCGACCACCACCACCCGCCTTCTCCTCCTCTTGGGAGTGGTGGTCGTGGAACCCCCAACCTCAGGACATCGCATCTCATGCCTCCCAACCAGCGGGGTCTCCTTCTGCTTTCTCCCCCCAGACATATCATCTGGTCCACTCTCCGCAATGGTACCTGTGGAGAGAACATGAAAGCGGTTAGTTACCTGTGTCTGTGTTACTGGAACCCGGACATTCCGCTTACCTCTTCTGGAGGTCACATGTTGCCAAGCTTCTTCACTGGCCTCTTGGCTCCTCTGTGCAACCTGCTCTATATCTTTAGAGCTTTGTGCCCCTAGAAGGCTATCCTGAGTTTGGTCCAGAAAATCCTCAGTCTCTCGTATACAACGCAGGGTCGTTACCTGTTGCTCCAGACCTTCAATCTTCTCTTCCAATATGGAGACCAGCTTGCACTTTGTACAGACAAAGTCGCTTCTGTCCTGTGGAAGAAAGACAAACATGGCACATCCAGTGCAGGTCACAATAGCTGAACCCCCCCCTTCCATATCACCTACCTACTATGAGCTTCCTCAGAGACGTTGGCAAGATGTAAGCCTCACTGGGCTCACTCCAGGCGAACTCCCAGGCAAACTCCTGCTGTGAGCTGCTCTGCTGTCCCCGCTGGTTCGCTGCCGCTCAGCTGGTTCGCGAGGCTCTGGCTATTTTCAAACAGCCAGGCTTCCCTGACGCAAACACACAGACACCCTAATGCCCGCCCCCTGCAGGCTAGCAGCCAATCAGACACTCACTCAGGCTCTCTCCCTGCCCTCCCAGCAAACACACGCTCGGATACTTCCTCAGCAAGCAAACACACACACTCGGATACTTACCAGTCCCAGGCAAACTCCTGCTGTGAGCTGCTCTGCTGTGAAGGCATCTTAGAGCCAACAAAGGACTCATGGCAGATGTCAGCCTCAACTCCTCTATGTCTAAGGGCTGAGAGGAGTTACCAAGTACTCTGCAAAAGGGATATGAATGTCGCTTCTCACCCTACCCCAGGCTCTCTTGTGGTCTCAGCAATATTAGAAAAGGCCTGACAGCCAACCCTGACTCGGTCCACTCCTAAGGAAAATGATCTAAAGAGGTTGGACTTATTTGGTAGAAAACCATATTCCTCAGTATCCTTGCCACTTATCAGGCATTACTTGCCAAACACTTATCAGGCATTACTTGCCAAGGTTCTTTCTTTCTCTCTCTCGACCAAAGAATAGAACTGAAGGCAGTGAAGCAAAAGGTCAATAATGGCCAAGACCTCTCACCAAGCTGCGTCCAATGCAGCTGTTCGATTCCTGGCCACAACAACAACCAAGCATCCTGTCTTCAGCCATCAGGAATCCTGAAATAGGTCCAGTATACCACTGAAGTTCTATCTTTTCAAGGAACCCGATCTCTTCTGTTCCCAAATCGATGAGGCTTTAAGATTAGAGAGTCATGCATAGGTCTTTAGGGATCTATACATTGGTCACTAGAAGGAAGGCAATCTGTTTCCAGAACCAAAACAGAGATCATCATCTTCCTACCAAAAAAGGTCTACTGACTTCTCATCTAAGTGGAGGTCTAGATTTTCAAGGAGGAAGACACCTTCAGCTTCTACCTCATAGATTCTAAGGCTATAATCCTTGCAGCTTTCTCCTCAAAATAAGCAGGTTTGATGAGAATACTGAGCTCCCAACCAATCACTACAGAGCTCCCTAAAAGCCCACTTATATTCGGTTGCCATTTATTTTGCTTCTCTCATACATGAATGGACTGGAATATCTTTGGACATACAGGTCACGGAAATCATAAAGGGTTACCCTATACAATTCCAATCACTGCCTCCCTCCCAACCTTCTTCCCCATCCCTTTTCAGGGACCCTTCTCACAAGAAACAGCTGGGAAAAGAGATGGACTCCTTCCCACTCACAGAAGCCCTAGAGACAATTCCTTCAGAGTTCAAAGGAGAAGGGATTCTGTTCCCATTATTTCCTTCAATCCAAAAGTAATGGTGTGCTGTGCCCCACCCTGGATGAGAGACATCTCAGTAGGTACATCCAAAAGGATGATCTCCCAAGCCTCTGTTATACCTGCTCTGAAAGCTCAGTATTGGTCCATGGCTCTCAACATCCAGAATGCATTACTTCCAAATTGCCATCGACCTTGCACACAGGAAGTATCATTTTATTTATTATTATTATTTGTATTACTGTAGTACCTGCGAGCCCGTCATGGACCAGGACCCCCATCATGCTAAGTGCTATACAAACAGAACAAAAAGACTGTCCCTGCCTCAAAGAGCTTCTAACCTAAGTGTAACACAAGAGAGAACAGATGGAGAGAGACAGGAGTGTGAGTACTCCCTTTTGTCAGTACTAAGGGCCTTTACGAAATGCCTAGCTATTGTGGTAGCTCATTTACACTGACAAAATGATCTGTACCTGGACAACTGACTCCTAAAGAGAAAGTCCAGCCAAGAAGTCTCCACAACCATCACCAATGTTCTGAATCTCTTTCATTATCTAGGACAGAGAGTGATCTATGCCAAGTTGTTCCTCACAGAGGATAGAATTTATCACAACTCTTCTTGACAAACTCAAGAAGGGCTTGCCCCCATATCAATAGATTTCACACCATCAAATCTCTTATATTTACTCTCTCAAACCAACCAATGACATCAGTAAGGTTTTGCTTAAAGCTACTAGGTCATCTTGCTTCATGCACGAATGTGATGCTTCTTGTCAAACTTTGCATATCTCCACTGCAGTCCTGGCTCAGAATAGTGTAGCAGCCTTTTAGAAACCCCATGGACTCTTATCACAGTGCTATACATTGGACTTTCTCACATGGTGGATGAACCCTAGCACGAGGAGAGGAGATCCATTTCAGACATTATGCCCATCACTAATAGTAGTCACAGATGCTTCTACGACAAGGTGAATCAGGTCCCAAAGCAACGCCTGCCTTCACATTAACATCCTGGAGTTTTGAGTGATCAGGCCAACTTTCAAGATGTTGTCACTGATCAAGGGATCTTTGATGGACAATACATCTGCAATATTCATCAGACAAAATGGTGCTCACTCCTCCCTTTGTCAAGAAGCAATAATTTTCTGAAACTGATGCGTCACTCACAAAATCCCAGGCTGCCAAAGCTAATGCCATATTTGTAAGGGCTGTTCTCGGTTCTCTCTTTGATTAAGTTAGATAGTTAGACAAGACCCCTCAGTCTATCCTGTGAGGATTACTGCTTGCTAGCCAGCACCAGTGGGATCCACGTGGACAAGGACGCAAAGAGGAAAGAACAGTTACTTATCATACAGTTACTGTAATTCTTTGCGAAGTCTTGTCCATGTGGATCCCATGACACACACTTCATCCCTGCTCTTTTGGAGTCCTTATCTCTGGGATTCTGAATTACTGAGGGAACAGATTTGGTTGGATCCATGTAGCCCATTGTGTGCTTAGCTGGGGATGGTGGAAGGGAGGGGCGAGGATGTTCAGGGTGCAGGTACCCAGCCCCCAACAGACCCTACTTGCTAGAAAATTCTGATCTTGTGCACATGGGGCACAAGCACATCAACAGTGAGATCCACATGGACATCACAACTTGCAGAACTACATCTACTGTAAGGTAAGTAAGTAACAGTTCTCTTCTTACAAGCTTACCTGATCCAATTCACATTGAAGTCAATGGGAAAAACTCTCATTTGTCACTAGGAGTTGGATTGGGCCCTAAACTGACAAGACAGATAAAAGGTGGGAGAAAGCAAGCATTGTTTACTGAGAAGGGCTTGAAGCCCAGTACAATTAAGTGACTTGCCTAAGGTAATGGAGGAAGCCTGTGACACATCCAGGATTTAAACCCAGATCTGAATCTCTGTCCAGTGCTTTAACCACAAGATGATCCCTTCCTCTTACAAAAGTTAAACAATTCAAATGAAAATTGAAATGATTAAAATCCTAACTCCAATCAGCATCACTGTCCTGAAATCTCAGGCAAGCAAGAATAAAGCAAGCTCACTTCACACAGTTTGCAGGCAGCCAGCACATTGTGGACCTTTGCATATTAATGCATAGGAAAAAGGAAATAAGGAAAGGGTTCAGCTAGTACACTGTCATTACACTAGGCAATGGAATTAAGAGACAGCCTGTCGCTGCCCCATGAAGTCTTCAGTCTTTGTGAAAAACACACCACAGTAATAATCCATGTTATATCTATCTACAAACCCAAGCAATGTCCAAAACTAAAACCTCTCCCACCCATCCTTGAAACACGGACTCCCACCTACCACCCAAATCTTCTCCCCCATCTTTGTATCTCCTTTGCACCGTGTGGCTGAAAGCTCAGTACATTTAGAACAAATATATTCTGCATGAGTCATATTGAAAAATACTGGTTCCAAGCATGAAATGGTTAATTTACCAGGTAACCAAATACATTCTTTAGAGGTGCAAACAGAAAATTAATTGCCATTTGCTCATGCTGATCTTTTTTGTTTAACATGCCATTTACTGTTCAGTGCATAATAACCATTTGGAGAATAGTTAAATAGTCTCTCACGGAAAATGTGAGATGCCAATCAAGCAAGTGCACCCGCAAACGGGTGAAATTTATTTAAAATCCAATACCATTCATATGATGCCTGCCATTCTCTGTTTTTGTTTAGGAAAGAAATATTCTAAAGGCAGAAAATGAAGCTTTAAAGATTCAGCTTAAACAGGCACACAAAACAATTGAATCTCTCAGTATTCAACGCAGAAATCATGTATTGGACAATACACAACACAGAGACTGCGCGTAGCTGACAAGGCAGGAGCTCTCCTCTGGATGAAAGAGAGGGCTTTTTGAACTGTGACAAAGCTGCTGTATTCAAGTAAACAGGAAACAAGAGACTGAAAGATTTTAAACAGAGATACACTCTGTTGAATCAGCGTATTTTGCCTGTTCAATATACTGCTGAATGTATAAATGTGTTCCTTTCTCCGACAGTTTAAAATAATTTATCTTCTGAACATGAGAATTAATACATTCTGGATTCTCTCTCAAGAAGGGTGATATAGGTCCTGAAGTTTATATTTATCATCAGTAAGCAACTTCCATGTCCAATATGGATGATGCATGATGTGACTCTACAAGTAGCTACTGTTTCTATCAAGTCCCCAGTGCCCATCTACAAGTGTTCCAACAAGGTATGTAATTAAGCGGACATTATCAACTCAATTTTGGCCCAAATTCAGGTTTTCTGAAACATTTGATAAACAAACATTTGATAAATCTAAGACTTTTGAGCAATTTTTGATAAAGATAGAAATTTCATGGACCCAGTGATTGCTGCATTAAGAACTGGAAAGTGCAACTGAGTTCATTGATTTTCATCATCCAACATTGGAAATATGAACCGTCAAGTAGTGAAACGAATAACATTTTAAGTCTTTCCTTTTTAATGCTCTAAGATGTGGTATATAAATATTTTTACAACTATGATTAAAATTAAGCATTTCTTTAAAATCTTTGCTTTCTGAGCTGGCCTTAGAGGTTCTAGCTACCCACACTTTTAACCCTGCAAAACTAAGAATTATAGTGCCTCATACAGAGCACGAGACTAGAGATTTCACACTGGAGTATTGCTTCCACTTTAAAGTTCCATGCTACCATTCAGGTCAAATAGTCTTGATACTGGCCCTGCTGGCTCAGTGGTTAATGGTTGAAGACAGATTTTACTGACAGGAGAAAAAAGATGTTGACTATTTTCTTTAACTTTTCTCCATCTTTCAGTCCTTGATTTATAAGCGTGCAATATGTTCTTATATTTCAAAATTTAATCATAAAATATGATTATTAAAATGAAGGAAGGGGAATTTTCAGTCCATGATAGCATTTAACTGTCATGGCCTCCAACTATGGAACCTATCAAAGTTGGGGAAGTACAAAGCCTCCTCACCATTGACAGCCTTCCTCTATAGCTTAAGTTATTGTTATTTATTATTTCTGGCACAAGGGTACCCGTCAGGGTCGAGGACTCTACTGGGCTAAGCACTGTATAAACAAATAATATGAAGGCACTTCCTGCTCCCAAGAGCTCATGCTCTAGGATTTATCGGCATAAATACAAAACAGACTTTATATGTCATTATTACATGGTTGCCAGCATTTCAGAAAAAAGTGGCCATGAAACAGTTCTGAGAAGCAAGGCTAGTGGAGTTGCATGTACATCATGGGAAATTTCAGGTTGTTATTGGGGGTAGCTTAGTTCACTAACGGTTCAGCTAAGCAACCAGAATCCACGGCAATCCTGTCCTTCACACTAGCAAGGAGCCTCTAGCCTTCATCTCTTTTCATCTCTCATATGGAAGCTGGGGAGATTTGGGGTTTCCTGAATCCCTGCCTGTCCCCATTCTGTATTAAATCCATGTACTCTTTCCTGGCTCCAGTCCCTGAGCAATTAATCCCCTTCCCCAAATGTGCCCTCTCAAAATTCGTTTCCTCCATCTCTTCTCCCCCCACCCTTACATTTGTGTTAATTTGGTGCAATAAAAAGTCTTTTCCTAACGGGAGTCCTCAGCAGCAAGAGGTTCTTCCCTGCAATTAAATTTCCTGCTCTGCTCTCAGGACCCTGCTACACCTGCCCTTCTGCACACATTCCCTCTCTCTGGTCCTAGGTCACTGGCTGGATCATCAGCTTGCTAAGGCCATTTGCAAAGTCCTTCAACTGCCTTATCTAAACATTCATGCCCGTGTGAGTCAGATTTTTTAAACAGACTGTTGATTTGTGTGTGGAACCTGCATTTGGGGCTGTACCTAGCTCCCACTGAAATCAACAGCAAAACCTCCATTGGCTTAGCTGGGAAAAAGAACAAGCCCTAGCACATGCAAGTCATGTAACTACATTTCTGATTTTTGCACAGATATAAAAATACCTCCCTTTCTTTCTGAAACTCGATTCTTATCTGTAGGCCTAGTATCCCTGAATGTCTGTCACACTGTGATAATGCAAGAAACACTCTTTATAGGAGAGAGCTCCTCAGCCTGTGCCTTTTTGACCAAGAAGCCTGAGTGGTGAAGGTTTCAGACACTCTCCTTTCGCTACCTCTTCTTAGAGGCTGAAGGTTTCTGTACCTCCCTCGGATGATCTGCCTAGAGTTCCCAAATAACAGTCTAGTTTTCAAAACCCGGATGCTCATTTACAAAGTCCCTTTACAATCTACCGGCATAAGCATGTTTTAATGTAAATACATTTCAGGGGGTCTTAGTTTCATTACGCATAGAGAGAAACCCATTAAAACAAGGCTCTGTATACACTTTTAATCGGACACTGTAAAATTCAGCTAGATAGGTTCTCCTTATGACAAACTCTTAGAAATAGGATGTATTTTTATTTGCTGTGGGCTTGTCTACACAGGGAAGTTAATTCAGATTTAGGTAAAGCATGAATTTAAAGCGGAATAGCTATTCTTGATTAACTCCCTTAACCAATTTTAGATTAAGCTAATTCAGAATAAAGCATTCTTATTCCAGAATAAAAACATCTACACAGGGAGTTAAACAAGATCAACTTTAAATTTAAATCCAACTTTAATCTGAACTAACTTCTCTGTATAGACAAACCCATAAATAAAAATTAGAGCTGCCAAGCAATTAAAAAAAATTAATCTCAATTAATCACGCTGTTAAACAATAATGGAATACTATTTATATAAATATTTATGGATGTTTTCCATCTTTTCCAATATACTGATTTCAGTTACAACACAGAATATGAAGTGTACAGTGCTCACTTTATATTTATTTTTATTATAAATATTTGCACTGCAAAAATAAAAAATTGTATTTTTCAATACACCTAATACAAATACTGTAGTGCAATCTCTTTATCACGAAAGCTGAACTTACAAATGTGGAATTATATACAAAAAATAACTGCATTCAAAAATAAAACAATGTAAAACTTTAGAGTCTACGAGTCCACTCAGTCCAACTTCTTGTTCAGCCAAATCAGACAGACAAGTTTGTCTACATTTTTAGGAGATAATGCTGCCCACTTCTTGTTTACAATGTCACCTGAAAGTGAGAACAGGCGTTCGCATGGCACTGTTGTAGCTGGTGTTGCAAGATATTTACAGATGCACTCAAGATTCATATGTTCCTTCATGTTTAACCACCATTCCAGAGGACGTGTCCATGCTGATGATGGGTTCTGCTTGATAACGATCCAAAGCAGTGCAGAGCGATGCATGTTTTCATCATATGAGTCAGATGCCACCAGCAGAAGGTTGATTTTCTTTTTTGGTGGTTCAGGGTCTGTAGTTCCCCATTGGAGTGTTGCTCTTTTAAGACTTCTCAAAGCATGCTCCATACCCCGTCCCTCTCAGATTTTGGAAGGCACTTCAGATTCTTAAACCTTGGGTCAAGTGCTGTAGCTATCTTTAGAAATCTCACATTGGTACCTTCTTTGCATTTTGTCAAATCTGCAGTGAAAGTGTTCTTAAAAACAAACAACATGGGTTATTGTCGGAGACTGCTATAACATGAAATATATGGCAGAATGCAGGTAAAACACAGAGCAGTAGACATACAATGCTCCCCAAAGGAGATCAGCCACAAATTTAAAGAATGCATTACTTTTTAACGAGCATCAGCAGCATGGAAGCATGTCCTCTGAAATGGTGGCCAAAGAATGAAGGAGCATATGAATGTTTAGCATTTCTGGCATGTAAACACCTTGCAATGCTGGCTACAAAAGTGCTGTGTGAATGTCTGTTCCCGCTTTCAGGGGACACTGTAAATAAGGATATTATCGTGGAGATCCTATGAGATGTGACCAGAATCAACTCCTCCCTACTGGCACCATGGCAGAAGATCAACGCCTTGAACATCCTCCTGATCCCCGATCTCATTTGTCCTGAGGGGATCTTCTATGGCGAAGGTACCACTGAACAAGGCAGAGATCATCATCTGGCAGCTCGTGAAGAAGTGGATGTTTCTTTCCCAGAGGGCCAGCAATGAACTGGTGTACATCTTGCACAGGCAGGACGGTGCCAACATCCCTCAAATGGGTGATCTGTGTGATGTTGCCGTGATCACTCATGCCCTCCGCCTTCTGATGTGCCTGGACACCATGGGTGAGGAACATTGCGGAGAGTGCTTTAACGGATGCCGTCAAGAAGCGAATTGCCAGGACCCCCTCCAACCAAGATGTCGCCGCCTACCTGAGCGGCTCGCTGGAAGGTAAATTTGGAAGAGACGGGAGACTTTGCTTCACTCTGGACTTGTGCCCGCAACGCTACGCAACGACTGGAGAAGCGTATCGGCTGCCACTGGACGTGGTGCGAGGAATGCCAGAAGCTTGGAGTCCTGGTGCCACAGGTGAAGAATACAGCTCACACTATCATCACTCAGAGCTAGAACCATGCTGGAGAGGACCCTGAAGGATGCCATCCACTACCAATATGTGGGGGGAAATAAAAAAGAGTACTTGTGGCACCTTAGAGACTAACAAATTTATTTGAGCATAAGCTTTCGTGAGCTACAGCTCACTTCATTGGATGCATGTCATCCGATGAAGTGAGCTGTAGCTCACAAAAGCTTATGCTTAAATAAATTTGTTTAGTCTCTAAGGTGCCACAAGTACTCCTTTTCTTTTTTGCGAATACAGACTAACACGGCTGCTACTCTGATACCAATATGTGGAAAACTTGAAACGGAAGCCGGACTAGGGCAAGGCATTCGAGGTGATGAGCAAGTGGGACACCAACAACCACTTCCTCCCCGGGGGCAGTTTCACCCGATTTGCCGATTGGAGGTTCATCCACAGGACCAGGCTCAACTGCATACCACTGAACGGAACTGTCCGCCACGGGAATTGGGACAAGCGATGCAGGAAGTGTGGCTACGCCAAAGATGCTACCCCATGTCCTGTGTAGCTGCAAGCTTCATTCAAGAACTTGGCAGCTGTGACACCACACCATCCAAGATAGCCTGGCCAGAGCCAACCTGCCACCTGTTGGGGAAGGTTGCCATAAACTCTATCAACCCCGGACCCGACAGCCAACTGCGAGCGAACATAGTCATCACCAAGGAGGACTGGAAGATCATCACGGTGGACATCACAGTGCCGTTCGAGAACAGGACCCCAGCCTTCTACAATGCCCGAGCTTGAAAGGTAGAGAAATATCCCCCTCTGGACAAAACCTTGAGAGCTAGGGGTTACCAGGGCAGACACGTGCACTGATCGCTGGAGCCTTAGGCACATGGGACCGCAGTATGAGTGAGTGCTGAGAGAATGTGGAATCGGTCAATGCTACACTTGGCTGATGTGGCAACTCATGGTATCAGACGCCATCAAGTAGTCGAGGGACATCTACATAGAACACATCACTGGACATCGGCAATACCAGGAAGGATGACCTGGAGTGCTGATGAGAAGTGCAGTCAGTAAAGTAACAAATACTTTCCTCATGGATTGTATTTTCTAAATGGACAACCAACCTAATTCTCAATTACTGAGGGACAATCTTCACTCATTGATGTATTTTGTTTTCCACAACCAAATCTCTGTACAACTTTTCATGAGTGATGTACTCAAGTATTCGGATTCTAATATCTAAACTGTATTGTTAAATCTATTCACCTAAATTTGGGTTATTGCTGATTATGTACTCTGGGTAGCATATGGCTTTTAAAAAACTAACTTTGTATTTGTGGATAATCTAAGCACTATACTCAGATATACAGACACACTTTCCCCAACCTATGTATTATATACTTTTTTAAACATTAGCTTTAGTAAAATTTTTGTATCTGGCATGTAAATACCTGGCAGTGCTGGCTACAAAAGTGCCGTGCGAATGTCTGTTCTTGCTTTCAGGCAACATTGTAAGTAAGAAGAGGGCAGCATTATCTCCTGTAAATGTAAACAAACTAGTTTCTCTTAGCGATTGGCTGAACAAGAAGTAGAACTGAGTGGACTTGTAGGCCCTACAGTTTTACACTGTTTTGTTTTTGAGTGCAGTTATGTAACAAACAAAAAAATTACATTTGTAAGTTGCACTTTCATGATAAAGAGATTGCACTATGGTAAATGTATGAGGTGAATTGAACAATACTATTTCTTTTATCATTTTTAAAGTGCACATATTTGCAGTAAAATTAATATAAAGTTCACTATATTCTGTGTTGTAATTGAAATCAATTTATTTGAAAATGTAGAAAAAACATCCAAAATATTTAATAAATTTCAATTGGTATTCTATTAACAGTGCAATTAAAACTGTGATTAATCGCCATTAATTTTTTAAAAAGAAAAGGAGTACTTGTGGCACCTTAGAGACTAACAAATTTATTAGAGCATAAGCTTTCGTGAGCTACAGCTCACTTCATCGGATGCATTTGGTGGAAAAAACAGAGGAGAGATTTATATACACACACACAGAGAACATGAAACAATGGGTTTATCATACACACTGTAAGGAGAGTGATCACTTAAGATAAGCCATCACCAGCAGCAGGGCGGGGAAAGGAGGAAAACCTTTCATGGTGACAAGCAAGGTAGGCTAATTCCAGCAGTTAACAAGAATATCAGAGGAACAGTGGGGGGTGGGGTGGGAGGGATAAATACCATGGGGAAATAGTTTTACTTTGTGTAATGACTCATCCATTCCCAGTCTCTATTCAAGCCTAAGTTAATTGTATCCAGTTTGCAAATTAATTCCAATTCAGCAGTCTCTCGTTGGAGTCTGTTTTTGAAGCTTTTTTGTTGAAGGATAGCCACTCTTAGGTCTGTGATCGAGTGACCAGAGAGATTGAAGTGTTCTCCAACTGGTTTTTGAATGTTATAATTCTTGACGTCTGATTTGTGTCCATTCATTCTTTTACGTAGAGACTGTCCAGTTTGGCCAATGTACATGGCAGAGGGGCATTGCTGGCACATGATGGCATATATCACATTGGTAGATGCGCAGGTGAACGAGCCTCTGATAGTGTGGCTGATGTGATTAGGCCCTATGATGGTATCCCCTGAATAGATATGTGGACAGAGTTGGCAACGGGCTTTGTTGCAAGGATAGGTTCCTGGGTTAGTGGTTCTGTTGTGTGGTGTGTGGTTGCTGGTGAGTATTTGCTTCAGATTGGGGGGCTGTCTGTAAGCAAGGACTGGTCTGTCTCCCAAGATCTGTGAGAGTGATGGCTCGTCCTTCAGGATAGGTTGTAGATCCTTGATGATGCGTTGGAGAGGTTTTAGTTGGGGGCTGAAGGTGATGGCTAAAACCTCTCCAACGCATCATCAAGGATCTACCTACCTACCTACCTACATACATCTGCTAGATACTGTCCTAACATTGTAATGTTTAATTGGGAGGTGGGAGTAATAGCCTCCATACAACAGCTGGGTCTCCTGTAACATCGAGCATCCTCCCCTTCTAGCTCAGTATTTTCCCTCTCAAAACCTAGCAGTTCAAATGCCACCTTAATCTCTCCTCCACCTTACTCACCCTAAAGTCAAGGACTGGATCCTATGTTTGCAAGTCAATTTTCCCTGGCTGAAGGTGCTAGAGTGAGTTTAACCCAGTCTACTTTTAAAGCAAGAAAGTGTCGATACTGTTAAGAGGCAACTGATTAGTCTTTCAAATTATTGTCAGATGAGCATCCATCTGGCCAGGATGAAACCTGTGTGTGTTTCAAGACAAAGATTCATTAGACTTTCAGGTGTATAACACATTGTTCACATTGACTGAATGGGGAACCATTATCCAATGTAATTCAACTAAATATCAGAAACTTGTGTAACTGAAGATATTTATGTGCAACATCTACTCAGAGCTCTTCAAGAACACATTCTTGTAAAATACTGTATGGAGTTTATTGTACACTGAAGTCTTAGCTGACGGAACAAAAAGAGCATGTGTACGGTAATAAATGTATATTTACCCCATTACAGCAATTGAAATTGTTAAATATGAAGTGTATGTAGCTTTTATTTAAAAAAAAAAGTTTTAAAAGTCCAGTTGAAACTACTTGTAAAACTCTGTAATTTTAAATTCTTGTTTTGAACTTGGGTCTTGGGCTGGTATCTCTATTGTTGGGTAAACCAAGCAGAGATATAAGCTAAGATGATTTCTAGGTCCAGTGCTATTTTACTGACTGTAAATACATGTACAGTATGTAAAGATAATTGTTATGCATGTGACTTTTTTTTTTTTTAATCAGTAGCTGTGAATTCTCTGCAGCTTCTGTTACTCATACACTAAACTTGAACGATCCAGGATAACCGATAAGCATAATAAATTGCATGTCTGTGTTCAACAAAGTAATCCCAACTGATCTTGGACCATACTTGCAAACTTGCTTTGCCCTCTTTCATATTTTTTTCTTTATGAAAAGAATTAAAGCAAGGGAAGTGCTCTACAAGTCTAAGATGACTTTCAATTTTAAATTAGCAAGATGCTTTATATTTTAGTATCCACTTTCTTACATCTGTAGCTACTGAATGAACTAGATAGATGTTGCATCTATTGTCACATATTTGGAGATTATCCAGCAAATTAAATAAAGCCTGAAGAACCTGGCTACCTGCTTAAAAGAACCCTGTCAACTAATTTTAGGGCTAAAATGATAAAAATCTGATTTCGTATAATAGATGAATAGAAATACATTTTAAAATTAAAGAGTTCTCTGAAGTTATGTGAATCTAACCACAAAGCCATTGTACCTAAAGCAAGAGAACCAAAAAGTAAAACTGACGTAAAACAGTGAAATTTACCAGCTTAAACCTATTTCTCCAAATTAAGTGAAATGTTACGATAACTTTTTATAGCATACATAGCAAAAAAAAATTTCTTTTTTAAACTTTTCCACTTGTGACAATCAAAGGCATTAATAAGAGGAAGAATATATAAAAAAATAAAAATAAATAAATTCACACTCTCTCTAAATTACAATTTGGCAGATATCCCATGGGATTTTCATGCACACACGGGATTTATCCAGGCCCAGTGCAATAAACTAGCATTAGTGGTGCAAATAGCGTGTTTGGAATGAGATTTGCAGACCCTGTCTGAACCAGCACTTCTGTCCTGTAAATCACATCCAGAATCAGGGCTTCATGTAAGGAAAGGTTTTTGCAATCTCAGTTTTATTTTTCTCTTTACTCCATCTCAACTTCTCCTTTTCCCTTCTTCTTTCATTTTGGTGCATGCAGTATTGTCATAAGGATATCAAAAGAGCCTAAATATGAGTCATATTACATCAAAACGTTATAGATCAGAGCTAAAACTAATCAAAGCTCTCCTGTTCAAGTTTAAGGACTGGCTAGACTGCCTCTCCCCCCTTTTCCACATCAAGCAAAAATATTCATCTTAGTTAAATATTAAAATCCAGTCAATTAGCTGCCATTTTGGCTCTGCTATACTTGTGTCTTGATTGTCAGCTGCTTCAAACTACATTCATCCCAGCAAAAACACAAAAAATGAGGCAGGTGAAAGTTTGGGGTAGAAATTGGATATCAGCCTGTGTACTGTACACTCGGTGGTTGTACAAGGATTATTTGAGTGACTGGGAGAGATCCATTTACCAGAGACTTCCCAAGATAGGTATGATTGTTTCACATATATTGGAAGTATTCAACCAAAAGATAAGTAGCTAAAATCTGGAAATTTCAGGGCAATAATAGTAGTTTCAGGTACTATACCTGCCCATTAAGTCCCCGTTAAGTGAATATTTGCAGTTTTATATTAATATTTTCCTATTTTTATATCCTCTCTTGCTCTGTGAAAGACCCATAACAGCAGAAACTGACTAAACGGGGGGAAATGAACTGACAACACCAAAGTGAAAAGCACAAAGTAAATAAACTGGAAAAAAACTTTATAAAAATATATTTCATTTCTAGTCATTGTAGGCCTTGTCGAGACTAGGGACAATGGTGAGTTTTTACAAATGTGTTAGCTGACATTAGAATTGGATGCTGTCTAGAAACTAGTTTAGATAGGTTTTAACGCCTTTAAAATTGTGTTAACATATCATGACTTATCCAATTAAAAACACCCACTTCTTTCCCTACTGTAGCTAAGGCATTAATATTAAAAAAAATAGGAAACACAACAGAAAAAAAAATTTAGAGAAGCATAATTTGGTTTTTTGTTTTTTTTAAGTGGATGGTGTCCCTTTAAAGGAAATACTGCTTATCCTTGGATTTCTAGTCTAATCATTTGAAGTGTTGATTGGTTAGTACGGTACAAGAAACTAGGACTAACATTTATTACTGTTTGCCTAACAGAGGAGTCACGTGTAATTACTGTAAAGTAACTTATATGTATTGGAAAATGCAAAGAAAATGTTGCAATAGTAGCAATCTGCATTATTGTTTCTGTAAATTTGTTTGACTTCTACAGTGGTAGTAATTTGTAGAATTCTGTCTGAAGATAAATGTTAAAGACAACTGACCAAATGTACAGATTGTAAAGATTTTTTTACATACAAGTAAGTTTTCTTTATGTAATATTTATATTATAAAAGTTGCTAAAAACAACTGAATGCCTATTGTAATTTTTTTTGTCCCATAAGCATCCAAAACCTTTTTCTCTGGCAGACTTGCCTGACGCCTAAAATACATCCAACAAGATCTCTACTCTGGAATCGGCATCTCTGCATGATGAACTAGGAGCTTCAGGATATTTCTTTGACCACTTCTGTTCCCATTCATCTTCCTTCAGTCCAATATCTGACACACATATGGAGGACAGATTGACATCTGAATGATCTTTTCCATTTTTAACTACTACAATCCTTACTTTTGAACTCTGCCTCTCTTTACTCATGTAAGTTGCTAAGTTTTCTCAAAAGCTGTTACTTCTGAAACTCTGCAGTTAGCCAAGACTTTTGCCACACACTCATCTTCCAGGCACGAAGGCTTTGTCTTCGTTGACACAAAGCCTTTTTTTCCCTCCAGCAAGATAACTGATGCACATTAGTTATCTCACTGTAAAATCCTAAAAGTCTGGAGTGTTTGCTGAGGCAGCTAGGTGAGGTTGCACCATATCCCACTTGTGATTGATCTCATCTAGTTTATCTTAACAGTAAAACTGAAGAGCCTTGCCTCCATTATGTTTTCACAGGATAGATAAAGCCTATTAGTTATTCCATGGCGGGGTGGGGGGGATGACTATACAAACATGCTATGCTTTCATCTTTATGTTCAAAACCGTCTCCTTTTCAAGGACAGAACTTGACACAAATTAAACATTATGCCATTTTGACTAGTACAGTAGCCTGCCCAGATGTAATGTAATGTATTCATCCCACCAATCCTTGTGAGGCTTTTATTTTTCATGAAATACTTTGAAAAGCACAACACACCCAGCTCAATGACGATTAGTGGCTACCAGACCACGCGGAACTGTCTCAAGAATTCAAAATGGCAGGCCTCAAGATATCTCTTTTCTTCCCATTAACTCAAAGTTAATTCTTCCATTCTTGCAAGCTACCAATGGGAGACAATTCTTTCAAATACAGAAGCAATGTATGACAGATCTCAACCACACTGTATAAAAGACGCAAACAAACTTTAAATACAGTACTTTATTTTTCAGTGTTCACAGCTATTAAAGTGTTTTCTTAAATCCTGAAAATAATTTTTTCTCCACTCTCAAACAACCCTCCCCCCACATTTTGGATGGATGATCACTAAATGAGAACTTTTTAAAAAAAAATCAAATGTTCACAAACATATACAACAAAATCCACATTACCCTCCCAAAACATAAGCTGTATTTACTCAAAACCAAAGTCTTGAAAATTCATTGTTCAGGACGGAAACATAAAAAAAGATTTTGAAAACAGGTTTAAATCAAATATATTTTTAGAAGATTTTATTGCATCTTTTGAAAGTTAAAAACATACATACTGAGAACAGGGGAGACAAAATGTCGTCTCTGAAGTGTACATACTTGTTCATTTTACTGTTTTTACTTTCTTAACTCTTCAGATTTAAAAAAAAAACCACCAAATTTATTTCACTTTTATTTTAGATTGTTTTAGGTCTGGTCTACATGCTGAAGGTGCACGGATATAACTAAAGGTGTGATGTACTAATTTAACTAAAATCGGTGCAACGACTGTGTGGCCACTCTTACATGGGTTTAACCTTGATTTATGTCTGTTTAGCATCTCCCCATCAATCCTGTCACAGGCATGCTAAGCTAGTTCAAATCCAATGTAAGAGTGGCTACACACAGCTGTGCCTGTTTAACTAAAAACCAGTAAGATATTTCACCTTTATTTAAACTGTTGCAACTATAGCATATAGACAAGCCCTTACATTTTCCAGCCTCAGCCTCTTGGTGCTATTCAGATGTCACTTGTAGCAGAAGTCATCAGAACACTACTTTGGGACAAACAGGCAGAATTTCACCTTAGGGACTGTGTGAGAGAAAGGGAAACTGTTCCCTTCCTTTCCTTTCTCTCCTGGCTCTTCTTCTACAGAGCCAGCTTGGGGACAACAGAGTTCTGTATTGAACTTCTGTCCCCATCCTGACCAAAAGTATCTGACAGGACAGAGCTAAGCTAAACATACCTGGAAACACGGCTCTCCTCACTCCCTACCTCCTTCTCTCCCTAATGCAGCAGGAGGCTGTCAGAGGCTCTCCTCTTACACAAGAAGCACATGTAGGAGAGGAGATGGTGGTGATGTTGTGTAGCGCCAGCAGCTGAGAGAAACAGTCAGCTGACAGCTACAATAGGCCAGGACGTGCTGATGGTTAGCTAACTTTCCTAATTCTATGAACAGTTTTTTCAAAATAGTGCCCTTTGTTTGCTCATGACCCCCTTCACGTAGGATTCAAGGGTTCTCCACTCACAGGACAGTTCAGTGCACAGCCATCTTACTCAGCCTTCTGGGGATTATGTGCTACAGAAGACCATGTAAGTGACCGACTGACTAGGTGCGATGGTTGGGGAAATTTTCCATCATGGGTAACAGGGTCTGATTTTAAAGCAAGTTTCATAGAATGCCACTTCTAGCAGATCATTTTCATTTTACCTATTAAGGTTCATCACAAATCAGCTTTTACAATGTAAGTTTTTGGCTTTGAAATATTTTTATACATTATATATAAATACAGCATAGCCTTGTTTTGCTGATCATGGAATAGCATCACTTGGAAACAATGAAGCTTTTTTGTTTTAAAATTTTTAGAATATTTTAGATTAAACTTCTGAAGTTTCATTTTTTTCAATTGTCCCATACAGAGGACTGAAAGAAGACAAGAAGCTGGATCCAGCATTCTACAGTCCTTTTAAAGCATATAAAACTAAGTATGGCCTACAAAGCCAAATTCCCCCTAAATCACTTCCTGTATTCTGGGTATGACAGGCAATAATTAAAGAGATCTGAACATAAAATAGTAACATTGAAAAAAGGAAAATTCATTGTTTCTATTCACTTTTCTGAAGTCTGTTATTTAAAAAACTAAACTGTTTAAGAATACACACGAGCAGTGCAAAACGAGGACTACTTTAAGACATCATATTTCTGTATAAAATAAATGTTGAGTTGACTAACAGGATTCAATAATATCTGGGATCAAATGCAGTGATTCATTACTAAAGAGATCATAATTAATTTTCCTATCATAACACTAATCCATTGCTAATATACACACCTCCTGCTACCAGTAAAATCACAACCACGTTTTGTCAGTTATTAGTATTTACAATGTTGTTGTTAGTATCTTCTGTATCCTCCTCCTCCTCCCCCTCCCCTTCCACCGTATGGATCTCCATAGCCACCTCTACCACGGTAACCTCCCCTTCCCCCATAGTCTCCGCGTCCTTGGAAACCACCTCTACCACCACCACTGAAGCCACCACCTCCTCCTCCTCTGCCACCTCCTCCCCCCCAACCACCCCTCCCACCACCACCTGCTCCCCCCCAACCACCCCTCCCACCACCTTCTTGTCTCTTCTGCCAAGGGGGCATTTCAGGAGGTGGTGGTTCAATCTCAGTTGGTCTGCCTCCACGGTCTGGCACTCTCCCCATCAGGACCTGTGTAGAGAAATACACAATGCTTATATTTACATAACAATAAGACTGCTGAAAGGATACAGAAGTAATCTTGTGGATGAAGAGCATCTGCCTACTCATCACAGGGAATGCAATCTGACCCAGAGCGATCTGTGGGAGTTCAGACTTCCAGGTTATCATCCCATGTCTGCCACAGACTTCCCATGTGACAACAGACAGCCTCTCAGAGTCAGTTTTCCATCAGTACCACCAACTAGCTACTGCCTAGGGTGGTCAGGGTTAATTGTTTATAGTGAGCTTTGAGATTTTTTTAAATCACAGGTGCTACATAAGGGTGATCAATGCTCATGGCTCCTTAATCCTTCTATTATGATGCTGTTTAAATTCAACCAGAATGGCAAACATCAATTCAAATCCCATCAGAAAAAAATGCTCTGACAGCTATAGTGGGTAGCATATATCATCTGACAAAATGGGTAACCATATGCAACTATAAAATGTTCGTTGCTTTCTTTTCAATCAGGCATTACTGATGCAGTGTAGAGAACTGAAAAAGCAAACAAGTCCATAATGCAATGCTATAGTAGCACCTTCAAGTGAAAAGTGTTATCTTGAGATTCACTTGACATGAATTGATGTACAAAGAGAACATTATTTGGAAAAAAATATTCACACAGCATGTCATTCTAACATGAAGAGACACTGTACTCCAGTCAGCTTACTTCTAAGCTGTCATGCAGAAAGACATGACAGTTTTAGTTACCCAAGTATCTTGTTGTTAATTTTCCTGCTTTCAGAGGTTCCCTCTCACCCCACCCCACCATAATGTATACCAACATGCAAGCTACTCAGATCACTCTCAGTCAAAATAGCATTAACACATATACTGTGTACTAAATTAGTATTTACAAAAACAAGGAAGCATGTGTCAAGTAAACCCCTAGATTCCAGTTGGCCACTCATGTGATGTCCTGGGATCACTTGCATGCCAAAGGGACATACCAGTTTTGTTTGACATACAACCCTTGGGTCTTACTTTTTTATTACTATTCAGGATACTGCCTGATCCACATCTAATGTCTCCTCTTGTCTCCAGCTCACTCTCGATCTGCACCTCTCCTGCTGCTTTCTCAGTTTCTTGCTCTTTTGGCCCACACACACTTCATGATCTAACCGAATCACCCACTTCCCAAGTATTCCAAAGCCAATCCTCCCCTAAGTCTGCCTGTGTCTAACCTGCAATACCCATCCCTTTCAACTGGCTCCTGCACCCTGCAATTACTACCTTATTCCATTTGCACCCCATTCCATCTGCTTCTACTTTCCAAACCCTCAGCAATCTGCCCCCTTTGCTCACCCATCACTGCAATTAACATCAAATAGGATTCCTCAGCAAGATTCCAACTTACCCCTTAAATAAATAAGAAACATGGGACTATAGTAGTGATTATGTATTCCTTCTAAAAAGTCTTTCAAAGGGTTTAGATAAATAGTTAAGTAATTTGTTTCATCTTCATTTGAGTAATTATGAAAAAAATTATAACAAACTAATAACATTGTTTGTAGTTATTGAGTTTCATCATTCATATGTAGCTATCACATTTACATAGGTAAACCACAATATATTTTTTTTAATTTTGTAGTAATAATTTCATTCCCATAGATGCTTGTTGTGCCTAGTTTCAACAAAAAGTTTTAAAATTATCAATGAGTTATAAATCTCAGAACATTAGGCCATAATGAAAATCCTTTTAAATCCTTAGCTGTTATGGTATGCATAATATTTCTGTGATGGAAGGAATTACAAAACCTGATATTTAGTAGCTAAGGCCTTCATCCTAGAAACACTTAAGCATATGCTTAACTTCAGACAAATGTAAAGTTAAGCATGTGCATAATTGGGGCCCATTGTTGTAAGTAAAGTATCAAGAATAAATAATGCATTTGGACATATTGGCTACTACATTTAGCTACAAGTCCTGAAATAGAGACTATAAACCCCACGGAGATCCTTTACAGCTTTGTGGCTTTACACTGTTAAAAAAGCACTTGTCACTATTAAAATGAACCAAAGATCTATCAGCAATAAATATGTACAAAAAAATAACATTCCCCAGATAATCCTGTTTCTAATTAGGCAGCAGATTTAGATGTTACAAAATAAAATGGTGGGAAAAAACTGTCAGAAATAAATGACAAAGTCATTTTAAATGAGAGGCAAGTGGGGGAACCATCCAAAGCTGGATTTAGTAAGGTATAAAAAAACCCCCTAAAGATTAATATTTTCAATAGCAAGCTATTTTCTGATTAAAGTTAATGTCATTTTATGATTTTGGAGAGCAGTTAAAAAGTGAGAATCTTTTTTCCATTATGATTTAATCACAGGAGTATAGTATATGGTCTGAATAACTCATTTGCATGTAATTATGATCATAATATTTCTTAACCCTGGAGACCACTTTCATTAAATAGTTACACAAATTGTGAAAAGCATATTGATCCTCAACTGTGATTTCAAAATATCAGACAATTTACATTGATCAGACAAGCGCCTCAATAATATGAAGCCTCAGTTCCTCACATTCCCAATTTCAAGTTCTGCTGGTTGAGCAATCTGGAAATTCACTTCATTTCACTAGTTCATAAAAAGAATGATCTCAGCAAAGTTTCTCCTACTCAAGAAACAATGTACACTTTAACATCTCTTGTGACTTGAGTCCCTGTTAGCAAAGCACTGATGACCAATGATAAATTCAGTTTTTCTCTGAGGTTCTCCTTGCAAGAAAATGTTTGGATGCTCTTCAGATTTCTCAAGACTCCTTGCAGGTCTGCACAAATCCACTTTGACAGTCTCTACTGATTAGAAGATTTTGTAGCAAATCCAGGGAATCAAAAAGTGATATCTGATCATTTTTTTCTTGAAGTATCCAGGCTTGCCATTTCTACAATGGGTTTCTTCTGCTCTGTAGCTTCAAAAAAGCAGGCTCACACCTGTTAGCTTCCAGGGAAAGGTAGGCTGGCTCTGAAATCTGCCCAGTGAAGCTGCTTCCGAAATTGGAAAATGTACAAGGATTCTTATGAGAGAGAAGGTGAGTGAGGTAATATCTTTTGTTGGACCAACTTCTGTCAGTGCGAGAAACAAGCTTTCGAATTTACACAGAGCTCTTCTTCAGGTCTGGAAAAAACTTACTCAGGCCAGGTCTACATTTCAGACCTATAATCGGTATGACTATGTCACTCAGGGGCGTGAAAAATCAACACCCCTGAGCAACATAATTATACTTACCTAACCGCCGTGTAGATAGCACTATGTCAATGGGAGAGCTTCTCCAGTTGAGACAGCTACCGGCTCTTGGGGAGGTGGATTAACAATGCTGATGGGAGAAACTCTCCCGTCAGCATGGTAATGTCTTCACTAAAGTACTACAGGAGCTCAGCTGCACACCGCTGCAGCACTGTATGTGAAGACAAGCCCTGAGTAAGTTTCCCAGAGCTGAAGAAGAGCTCTGTGTAAGTTCAAAAGCTTCTCTCTCACACCAACAGAAGTTGGTCCAACAAAAGATATTACCTCACCCACCTTGTTTCTCTAATATCCTGGGACCGACACGGCTACAACAACACTTCATACAACTAAGGATTCTTGTGACATTTATGGCCATTTCCTGCAATATTCTGGAGAAATCTTATTGAATTAAAATTTAAGTACTTTAGGAGTTCGTTGTATTAAAAAAGCAACTGTTTATGTATTACTGTGGGACCGTACGGAATATCTTTAAGAGGAAGACAGGATTAAGGTGATCTCTAGGAAGTACCGTGAGTTTCAAAAAACTATGCTGAACAATGTAGCAGACACGAATGATCTTTTGGGACAATATGTCTGAAGTGGAATTCCTAGGAAATACTTGGAGGAATGGACTGTAAACTCCCATCTATATATTAAGCCTTTGGAACTTCACCTTGAGGGACCTTTGGGCTGCTGATCACTTGTTACGTGACAAAAGAGACACAGGAAGTAGTCTATGCAACTAGGCAGATCCTGGCAAGCTGATACTGCGGCCCCCGCTGTCCACTTCCTGACTCCCGGCTTCGTCCCCAGTTCCTGCCTTCAACGCTGCCCTGTTTCTGGCTCCTGTCCTTTGTCTTGTTTCAGGACCTGAACACTGTTGGCCTGGTGACTGACTGCTCTGGCTCAGACCATGGCTCTTTGACTTCCAACTCAGCAATGTCTCTTGGCTTCAGCTCCCGTTTCTTGTCTGACCCCGTTCCCATTTTTGGCTCAGACACCTAGCTCCTGATTCTGGACCTACCCCTTGGCCTCGGGTTCCTGACCACCAGGCCAAACCACCCACAACTCGGTCACTGCGCAGAAGATCCTGGTGGATGCAGCTGTCTACGGGGGCGGCCCGGAGATGGAGGTGCCTGCTACAGCATCGTCAGGAGAGGAGGACGAAGAGGCCGGGGAGGGGGGTCTCCTCCGCACCCCTAGAAGTGGGCCGACTGGCCGAAGCTTCCGGCACTCTCGGTTCAGATGTGGCCGACCGGGAAGCTCCAGACTGCACACTCTGGGCCTGCTGGTATGCCCATGGGGTCCAAAATGGTCACTGAGCGGGTGCTTACCAGTGCGCCTGCTATGGGCCTGCCCCCACATCAGGGCATCCACGGTCTGACCAGCACCAGTCCCACTCCGAATACCGAGACCCCGTCTCCGAGCCCGAGGAATGGGATCTGGACCGCAACGGCCAGGGAGGTTCCGAGCGGACCTGCTCCAGCGAACAGCGCCAAGAAGCTGGAGAGCGGCATCGTAAGGCTGGGGAGCAGTGTCATGACCTGGAGCAGTACTGAGATGGTGAACTGCGTCAGGACCAGTGCTGAGTCTGGGACCTGCTCCACGAAAGCGACCGCCGTACGGAGCGGCACCATGATCAGAAGTGGTGCTGAAAGTCTGACCAATGCCATGATCGCGACCAGTGCTGGGACTCCGAGCAGTGCCAGGACCTTGAACGGTGCCGAGGTTCAACCGACGGTTAGATCAATGCTGGCTTGCCTCGAGACTGAGGCACCAGATACTTGGCGTGGAGAAGAGGAGACCCCTGTGCTGTCATGGCGATGAGGTCCCTCGCAGCCGCAAAGGTGTCCGGGGTGGACGGCAGCTGTACTTCCACAATGCTGTGGGTCGGGGAGTCCAAGGGCATTGGACTCAACGGCTCCCCTTGTGGGGCTGAAGTCGACAGTGCTGCATCCACAGCATTTGCCCCCGGGCACGTCTCTCTGCAGGGGTGGCTCTACCAATTTTGCTGCCCCAAGCAGTCGCCACTGAATTGCTGCTGCGCCCGAAAGAGCGGCGGAGCTGCCTCCGAATTGCCACTGCAGGACACGGACTGCCGCCCCATTCTGAATGCCACCCTAAGCACCTGCTTGGAAAGCTGGTGCCTGGAGCAGGCCCTGCCTCTCTGGGACATGCCCAATTGGCCGGCTCCGGGAGGGTGGGCCTCCACTCTTCTCCTGCTCCTGGAGCGGCAGGTCTCGGCCGGAGTCCATCCATGGTGCCGCTTCCACCACTGCTGCCAGGGCGTGGCGCACCAAAGAACTCGGTGCCGGGTCCTGCTGCACCGAAGGAGGCTGGGGTCTAAGCAGCGCCTTATGGAGGTGGCACTTGAGATGAAAGTCCCGTTCCTTTTTGGTCCTAGGACGAAACCCCTTAAAGATCCTGCAATTTTCGGCTTGGTGAGCCTCCCCCAGACACTTCACACAAGAGTCCTGGGGATCGCTCGTTGGCATGAACTTGTCGCAGGATTTGCAGGGTTTGAATCCAGGGATTTGGGCATGAGAGCCCTCCCAAGGGAAAGCAATCAGAGCAGAGGGAAACCCCCCAACCCAACTGCTACTAACTACAACAAAAACGAAAAAGAAACTACAAGAAAGAACAAACTACTATTAGAATCAAGCTAAGGAAACGTGAAGAACTTGCTAACAAGACGCCACAGTTCCAACGACCATCATGGGCGGTAAGAAGGAACTGAGGAGGCGCCAAGTCGGCAGGGTCATATATTGAGCGCTATGGAGGTGCCACTCCAGGGGGCTCCACAGCCGACCCAATGGATGCTGTTAGGGGCACTGTTCCCTAAGCTGTGTGCATGCGCACACAGATCCTAAACCCCATGCACATGGCAAAACACCGCATGCACAAAAATTTGTACAGAAGAAATTTTTTGCACACACGGCCTGTCAAAAATTAGAGGGAACATTGGCTAGGAGAAAAACTTTCTGACAGTCATGTGCGCAGTGCGCTCACACCTAATTGGAATAAATTTGAGCAATCAATCGAAGAAGAAATGTATTTCTTGCACCCCTGAGAAGCAGTGCAAAGGCTTATGGGAGTCAGGGGTAGCAGAGAAATGGAGGGCGAGGGAAGCAGTTGCTGGGAAGGAGCCTGGGAATGAACCTGAAGGATTGCTGGGTTTAGATGGAAGAAGTATGGAACAGGGTTTTTTGGGTTTTTTTGGGGGGGGGGGGGGGTGTTAGTGGGCCTCCCCCATGCATACTCTGGCTGATCCCTAGCCTCTCCATTCAGTCAGGCACATCTGCCCCATCCCCATGTGTCTCTGCACCCCAACTCAGCCACCCCCTTCTCCCTGTCCCCATGCATCCCTGCACTCCCACTTAGCTACCCCTCCTCCCTGCATCCCCATGTATCCCTCCACTCCCCTCATCCCCATGTATCCCTGCACCCCCACTCAGCCACCCCTCCTTCCCCCGTCCCCATATGTTCCTGCACCCCCCTCCCCCATGTGGCCCTGCACCCCCACTCCCATTCAGCCCCTGGCTCAATGCTGTCACCTCACTAGCTCCTGTGCCTCTGTCCCAGTCTATCCCACCTTTACTAGCCCTTCTGAATCCCAGCTCATATGACACCCCCCCAGAAGCATAGTCTACCCCACACTGTCCCCCCTCACCATAACCTCTCACCTGGACCCGCAGGCAGGGCACTGTGAGGAACGCAGCCTCGTCACAGCTGGCTGCTCCAGTCTGTGAGCCAGCTGCCCTCTGTTCTGGTGCCACAGCAGACCTTGGTGGGTGAAAGGTGTAACTACAGCACCTCTCACCCCCTCCCCCCGGAGAAAATACAATCTACAGGGGACATGAATTCTGCACACCTGCAGAATTCCCCCAGGAGTAGCCTCTAGAAGTGATTCAGAGGTGTCAGCAGCCCACGATCTCCATGGTCCCAGATTCTTGCCCTCCAGACCCTTGCACATTAATAGTGTTTGGCTTTGAGTAAAAAAAAACCAAACAGTAAATTTATTGCCTGATGTGAAACTCTGACACTATTTTTGGCAAAACCCTTGGGTCAGATGTAAGGAACAGTTCATCCCTATGAAAAATGATAAATGGCAGGTCTGCCATCAATGCATACAATTCACTCACCCTCCCAGCAGATGTTATAGCAATAATAAACAATATTAACAGATAAAGAAAGATGACTCTTGGCAAAGTTTCAAAAGGCAGCTTCATAAGCACAGACAAAACTTAAGATCCCATGCTGCAACAGTATCTCTCAAGAAAGGAGACCCATTACATAACCCCTTTAAGAACTTTTTAACTGCACCATGCGCAAATAATGATCTACCATCCATAAAGACAAAATAAGCTGACAGAGCCACCAAGTGGATTCTGAGAGGAATCATAAAACTTTAGGCTTTAAATAGATCACATATTCCAAAACACAGAACAGAAGCAGTAACTGCAACTCAAATTTACACTGCATTATAGAAGAGGCAAACCGAGCCCACTGCAAGTGACAACATTTTCTTGCAGACTGCTTTCTAAAGGTAAGCAATAATTCTGAACCATTACTAAATGGGATTGCTCTTACACTAGTCAGAGTCTGACAAACCAGGCCATCAGATGAAGAGACTGAGGATACGGATGAAGAATTCTGCCATACTATTGTAACACCAGGTACAAAGACAAGGGAAGCAGTCAATACACTCCTCCTGACAGCTGAAGCAGGTCTATATCCATATACCATCTGTCCTTGCCAAGCCATGTGACACAAATTAACCTTGCCTCGTCTTATCTCATGTTCTTCACCACCTTCCGAATTAATGGAAAGGTGGTCGGGGGGAGGAGAGAAGTAAAGTAAAAGCTTTGTTATCCGGCACGTTGGAGGAATGGGGGGGTGCTGGTTAGCTAAAAATTCTGGTTAATTAAGAATTATACTTACTAATGGGTTGGGGCATGGGAAGGAGTGCGGGGCATGGGCTCTGGGAGGGAATTTGACCACGGGAGCAGGCTCGGGGCAGGGGTTTTAGGGTACCAGATCCAGGCAGTGCTCACCTCAGGTGGCTCCCTGCAAGCGGTGACATGTCCCTGCTGCTCCTAGGCAGAGGCGTGACCAGGGGACTATGCACGCTACCTCCACCCATTGGCGGTGGAGCCAGCCCTCGGGGTAGGGGCAGCGCACAGAACCCCCTTGGCCATTCCTCCACCTAGGAGCAGCAGGGACATGCCGCTGCTTGCTGTGCTGTCAGCAGTGCTGACCAGGGTCCCTTTTAGACTGGGCGTTCTGGTCTAAATCCAAACACCTGGCAACTCTATTGAAAATTTGTATTGGGAGAGATCAAAAATGCTGGTTTCTAAAGCTTTTCAGTTGGTAAAGTGCCGGATAACACAGCTTTTACTGTATACAGAAGCCACTTTTCCCAGTGCACTAGGAAAGTAGGAGATAGACCAGTTGTCCTTTTCTACTCTTGGATAAAAGAGATGACACTTCTCTGACGTTATCTGATTAAAATATGGCCACGTAGATCATTGTTGCCACCGCTGTTATATAATCGCAACAAAACTTATACAAAGTATGTCAAGTAAGGGGTCTATACAAAAGTTACGATTTGCTGAATATGATTATCCAATTTGTATGCATGTATCATTTTTGTATTTGAAGTTATGAGTATTGGCTCTATATATGTATTTCAAATGCATTTGCTTTTGGGTAGCACCCACAAGGTTTTTAGCCAGCATATTGTGAAGGAACTATTTAAGTTGAATGGCCCATCAAAGAACACTTAACTCACAATGGAAGATGCCTATCTACACTTAATGGACTTTTCTGTGAACGTTCTAACTGGAATATGGGTAGTGACCTCTGCTATGACTAAGCGAAGCATGCATGGACATGTGACTTGCTCATGTGACTCCAACCACCATCTTGTTACCTGTAATTTTCAACAGTGAGAACAATGGAATTCCCTTCACTTGGCAGATGCTGTAAAAAACCCTGGAGACATCTCTATTTGGCCTCTTTCTTGCTTAGCCCCTGGATTATGAACTTCTACTAATGGAAGCATTCTAAGCGAAGGACTGAGGACCTTCCAATGATTTGGAAGCAACCAGAGATTTAACAAGCCAGCAGTTTATTCCATCACCGCTACAAGCCTGAACCAAGAACTTTGCATTTATTGTATGAATTTGATTCCTTTACTAATTTTAACTCTCACCTCTCATTCTTTTTATAAACAAACCTTTAAATTTTAGATCCTAAAGGATTGGCATCAGTGTGATTACTGGATAAGATCTGAGTTGTATATTGACCGGGTGTGTGGCTGGTCCTTTGGGATCAGAAGAACCTTTTGTTTGATGAAGTTGGTTTTACATAACCACTCATCATTAAGTCTAGTGTCTGGATGTTGAATCCAAGACTGGAATACCTATGGAGGCTGCATTTCTGACTTGTTAGCCAGTGAGGTGAGCCAGAAGTTTACTTTTGTTCCTGGTTTGGTATATCTCATGGAAGAATAACCACCAGTTTGTGGGGGGTGGGGGGGGTGTCTGCTCTTTTCCCCAGCAGATTGTCCTGAATTTGGTATTCAGTTGTGACCCATGAAGGCACGGTGACAACTTTTTGTTGAACCTGGTTGCAAACCGGCCTACAACACTTGGTCCTTTAACGACCACTCACGCATCTGAGAGCTGTCCCTGCTTAATTGATCTGCCAAACACATTGCTCTCCCTTGCTAAACACGGGGCCATCAGGAAGACATTGTGTGTTTATCTGCCCTCTTAGAAATTAGTTTGTGCAGCTCTTGCTTCCTGCCAACCTGTTTAACAGGTTGCAAAAGTCCGTCCTACTTCTCGAAGGAGCTCCTAAAATGTTAAATACCAGATGCGATGTTTCATACTATATTAAAACTACAGAAAACTAATTATCTAATATTAATAGACTATTCCTATAAGACACTACAGTAGGAGAAAACCCTGGATCCTCAGGAACAGACTATTCACTTCGTCCGGTGCTGAAGTTGGAAGAAACGAAGAAACCCCTTTTATGCCCTTCCCCTCAGAACATTAGCAAACACTGAGGGGAAGGATAGGTGGGGATGCATGAGCACTCCTACAGGACTGCTTGGAGAAGATTCCACAGTTGGGCTGCACTGCACCCATAAGCAGGAATATACTGGGCCACTCAAAGAATCATCAGGTACCATCTTTCACTCTCACTTTCATACAGGCTCACCATCCTTTCAGTGGGATTTTTTTTTTTTTTTTTTTTTAAAAACAGCAGTGCAACTTCAAGAGCAGGCTTTTAACGCTAATTAGTTGCAGGCTGTATTCAGAAAATAGACTGAGGTACCACAATGTAGAGTCTTCTGAAGGAGATATCTGCTGAAGTTTGGATGGCTAACACGTCAAGTCTCATGAACACATGCAGAGATAGACAAGTTGCTACCTTGCAGATTTCTTCATATGATGCAAAGGAGTTCTCTACCCATGAAGGGGATACTGCTCTGCTTTGCTGACTTAACTTTTACCTAAAGATTTTAGAGCTTTTGTTTTGCAAGCCTTCTTGATGCAAAATTTTAAACTACCTAATAGATATCTTTTTTACCTCATGGGTGTTATAGTACAACTAGGACACAAGACTTTATACAGGCCTGTGATCTTATATTTTTGAGCACCCTGCAGACATTTAGCATGTATCATTGCCTTTCTTTGGGGTGTTTTGGTGCAAATTGGGAAAGAATCATCTCCACTCTGTGAAAGACACAGTTAACTTTTGGAATTAAACCAGGCTCCAGGAAGAATACCTCTTTATCACATTGAAGGTACAGTACTACCACTCCCAGTTCCCAATAATTCTCCCAGTTCCCAAGACTTCCATTGCTCAAGTGATAGCCACTTGTAATGCTCCTTCAATGGAGAAGTAAATCAAAACTAATGTGTCCAACTACAGATTCAACTTCCACAGGGCTCCCCTATATATTTCCAGAAGGTTAAATAGGGAGACTGCTGTGAAAAAGCACTTGATATAAGTGGAAAGACTCTTAGAACTATTCACCCCCAATATGCTGATGAATGCTTTTAGAGAGCTTATGCCTTTAGTTCAATCGCCAGACTACCCCAGCAGTATTCCAGAATTAGAAATGTTTTTGATGCTTTGATTCTTCATGTTCTTCTCTACATCATGAAGCACAACTGAACCAAATTTTAGCATATTCCAAGTCTGTTTATTTTTTTCTCAAAGCCAGGAGACAATTAGTTGCTTCCCCTCTCCCAGCAGTTGTTTCTATTTAGCATCTACACTGTTGAGTATCCGTAGGTCTAGATGCACGACCAATCCTTGATTTAGGAGGTCTTTCAAAAGTGGTAAAGAGAAAAAGAGGACAGTTCCATCTTATCTAGAAATAATGGTGTTCTGGTGTAGGCTAGGTACTTCTGTGGTCCCCAGCATCATAGCATTCACAAATATTAAAGGAGTTATCTTTACAACAAAAATGTGAAGTATATCCCCAATTTTACAGAAGGGGAACCCAGACACAGAGAGATTAAGTGATTAGCCCAAGATCTCCAGGAACTGAACCCAGATCTCCTGAGACCTAATACCTCAATCACAGAACCGTCCTTCCTCCCTTAGGTTCAGTGGGTTCTCCTTTGATAGGGAGCCTGCCAACCCTGCCTAACTGCAGTAGTAGTGGAGGCTTAGCTGGCTCTTTTGGTAGAAGGTTGCCTTTGAATGGCTGTCCAATTAATCCATAAGTTTAGCAATGGCTGAATCAACTATTGGGAGGCTGACAGTCTGATTTTTTGTTTTGTACCAGCACAAGATTTTTTAGACAGATTAGAGAGCCTCTTAATCTTGTTTAGTTAAATTGGAGTGGGAATTACCACATGCTTTTGTAATTATTAGAGGTATACCGAGCTCTCTTATGAAAGTTGAAGGAAATTTTTTTTTTATTTATATGATTGAGTATCCACATTTTTTTTTTATTTATATGATTGAGTACCCAGTACCCACAGGTATGACCACCTCTACTTCCTAGCTTTATCCTGAAAGGAATTTCTCCTCTGAGAGAGGAGATCTTGAAGTAGACAGTTCATTCTTATACATAGGCTCGCTCCAAGTTGCATATGTGACCTGCTCAGAGAAAGCAGGATGGTGGACCATCTGTTGTTGCTACTGGGAGGCAGTGAACTGGCAAATTTTCCAGAAAAGAGTCAAGCATTTGTCATACCCAGGACTGACAGATTTGGTCCTGCCTCCTGAAGCATAAGAAAGAAATACCAATGTAGGAGGCGTGAGATTCTAAATCCTCCTTTTTCCATCCACTGCAATTCTTATCTAGAACTGTTTTATCTCAGTATGAAAGCGACTGTAGATCTATATATACACTACTTACCTCTTGAGGATGCATGTAGGGTATGCATAGTTATGCACCACAATGAAAAGCAGGCTATGTTCACGCTGCAGCGTGTAGCTACATGTAACAGTGAAAGGCTCTGGCACGGGGGAGGCAGATCAGAAAAGCTCATCAGTGCGGAATTGTCAGAGCCCTTCCTTGCTGCTGGAGTCTTTCACTGCAGCAGGGCAAGGATCCTGCAGCAGGGAGGCAGTGGGACACTAAAAATAAAAACACTAAAAATAGCAGTGTAGACAGGGAAAGCACTGCATGGGTGAGTAGAAAGCCCTATAGGGTTCATACCCACAAGGTTCCAGAGAGTCTTTACCTGCCTAAGCAATGCCTCACCATCTATGCTGCTATTTATACCCGTACAGGGCAGGGGTGTAGTGTATGTACTCTACAGGCCACCAAAAGGAGTGTGCAGTGTACTTTGTAACAAAAACTAGGACAATGGAGCTGTAGTGATGCTTATGGGAGTGCTGCAGCCCTTCCTTTTCCAGTGCGCTAAATACAAATAGTTTGCAAAAAAGAAGGAAAACCGTATTAGAGGATAAGCAAAAGTCAACATTCTTGCTAAAGGTATCATTAATTACACATCATCAGTTATTATGCCACATTACTTTCAATAGATCTGTGAATCCACAAAAGAAAAGTATACCTTATTGATGGCGCAGGCTGTCTTTTCTCGTGTAGGTCCACTACTTGTCCTTATGATCTTTGATAAGTCTTCTCGAGCAGCGAGAAGGTGGGCAAACGTAATGGTTGTTTTAGGAGACAGTGCGTAACGCTTGGGCTGATAAATTCTCGCTATGTCATCTGTTTTAACCTAAATGATAAAGTCAAATATAATTCAGTTGCTAAGTATTTCACGTATAAAAATGCAAACGCTCAATGGCTGTTCTTCATGTGCTGTTTGGTGACTTATACACAGAGCACAAAGTTTAGACATTCAAACTACCTTAGTAAAAACAGTGCCAGTCACTCTTATAAATGTCTCCTGGCCTTGCTCACAACAATCAGCTACTGTACACAAAAAAAATGGTAATGCAGATGTTTCATTAGTGCTGAATCCTAGTATTCCCTGTCACAAATTGATACGGTCTAGTCCATGCCCCAGCTGTAACCAGTTCCTTGTGAGTGACCCCTTTAATGTGTCAAACCCCAAGGGTCCACACAGTTCTACAGGGGAAGGCCCACAGCGTCCAGGGGTCCAAAACTGGACCTTTGAGTACCAGCCATCCCTCTTTCTCTGTGTGGCTCCCTGCAGCAAATCCAGCCAAGCCAGATGCCTGCGGGAGGCTTGTACTGTACCCCTTCATGGTGCAATGCTCTCAGTATGTATATGCAGGCAGCCTTTTCAAAAACAAGGTAACAATTTATTAGCCCTGGTCTACACTAGGCGTTGAGGTTGAATTTAGCAGCGTTAAATCGATGTAACCCTGCACCCGTCCACATGACGAAGCCCTTTTTTCCGACTTAAAGGGCTCTTAAAATCGATTTCCTTACTCCACCCCTGACAAGGGGATTAGCGCTGAAATCGGTTTTGCTGGGTCGAATTTGGGGTACTGTGGACGCAATTAGATGGTATTGGCCTCCGGGAGCTATCCCAGAGTGCTCCATTGTGACTGCTCTGGACAGCACTCTCAACTCAGATGCACTGACCAGGTAGACAGGAAAAGGCCCGGGAACTTTTGAATTTCAATTTCCTGTTTGGCCAGTGTGGCAAGCTGCAGGTGACCATGCAGAGCTCATCAGCAGAGGTGGCCATGATGGAGTCCCAGAATCGCAAAAGAGCTCCAGCATGGACCGAACAGGAGGTACGGGATCTGATCACTGTATGGGGAGAGGAATCCGTGCTATCAGAACTACGTTCCAGTTTTCGAAATGCCAAAACATTTGTAAAAATCTTCCAGGGCATGAAGGACAGAGGCCATAACAGGGACCCAAAGCAGTGCCACGTGAAACTTAAGGAGCTGAGGCAAGCCTACCAGAAAATCAGAGAGGCGAACAGCCACTCCGGGTCAGAGCCCCAAACATGCTGCTTCTATGATGAGCTGCATGCCATTTTAAGGGGTTCAGCCACCACTACCCCAGCCGTGTTGTTTGACTCCTTCAATGAAGATGGAGGCAACACGGAAGCAGGTTTTGGGGACTAGGAAGATGATGAGGAGGCTGTAGATAGCTCACAGCAAACAAGCAGAGAAACCGGTTTTCCCGACAGCCAGGAACGGTTTCTCACCCTGGACCTAGAGCCAGTACCCCCCGGACCCACCAGGTGGAGAAGGGACCTCTGGTGAGTGTACCTTTTAAAATACTATACAAAGTTTAAAAGCCAGCATGTTTAATGATTCATTTGCCCTGGCATTCATGGCTCTCCTGGATATACTCCCAAGGCCTTTGCAAAAGGTTTCTGGGGAGGGCAGCCTTATTCCATCCACAATGGTAGGACACTATCACTCCAGGCCAGTAGCACGTACTCGGGAATCATTGTAGAACAAAGCATTGCAGTGTATGTTTGCTGGTGTTCAAACAACATCGGTTCTTTATCTCTCTGTGTTATCCTCAGGAGAGCGATATCGTTCATGGTCACCTGGTTGAAATAGGGTGCTTTTCTTAAGGGGACATTCAGAGGTGCCCGTTCCTGCTGGGCTGTTTGCCTATGGCTGAACAGAAATGTTCCCTGCTGTTAGCGAAGCGGGGGGTGGGGAGGAGGCAAAATGCGACCTTGTAACGAAAGCACATGTGCTATGTATGTAATGTTAACAGCAAGGTTTACCGTGAAAGAGTGTACCCATTGTTCTATAAAATGTGTCTTTTCAAATACCGTCTTTTTTTTTTCTCCACCAGCTGCATGTGTTTCAAGGATCACAGGATCTTCTCCTTCCCAGAGGCTAGCGAAGATTAGAAGGCGAAAAAAATGCACTCGCAATGAAATGTTCTCTGAGCTCATGCTGTCCTCCCACACCGACAGAGCACAGATGAATGCATGGAGGCAGACAATGTCAGAATGCAGGAAAGCACAAAATGACCGGGAGGCAAGGTGGCGGGCTGAAGAGAGGGCTGAAGCTGAAAGGTGGCGGCAGCGTGATGAGAGGAGGCAAGGATTCAATGCTGAGGCTGCTGGAGGATCAAACTAATATGCTCCAGAGTATGGTTGAGCTGCAGGAAAGGCAGCAGGAGCACAGGCCACTGCTTCAGCCCCTGTGTAACCAACCGCTCTCCTCCCCAAGTTCCATAGCCTCCTCACTCAGATGCCCAAGACGCGTTGTGGGGGCCTCCGGCCACCCAGCCACTCCACCCCAGAGGATTGCCCATGTAACAGAAGGCTGGCATTCAATAAGTTTTAAACTTTTAAAGTGCTGTGTGGCCTTCCCTCCTCCACCACCCCTCCTGGGCTACCTTGGTAATTATTCCCCTATTTGTGTGATGAATTAATAAAGAATGCATGAATGTGAAGCAACAATGACTTTATTGCCTCTACAAGCAGTGATCAAAGGGAGGTGGGGAGGGTGGTTAGCTTACAGGGAAGTAGAGTGAACCAAGGGGTGGGGGATTTCATCAAGGAGAAACAGAACTTTCACACCGTAGCCTGGCCAGTCATGAAACTGGTTTTCAAAGCTTCTCTGATGCGCACTGCACCCTCCTGTGCTCTTCTAACTGCCCTGGTGTCTGGCTGTGCATAACCAGGTGAGGTTTTTCGTAGGAGTGGGTGGGTGAGATTCTGTGGCCTGCGCTGTGCAGGAGGTCGGACTAGATGATCAGAATAGTCCCTTCTGACCTTAGTATCTATGAATCTATGAACCAGCAGCCAGGCGATTTGCCTCAACCTCCCACCCTGCCATAAACATCTCCCCCTTACTCTCACAGATATTGTGGAGCGAACAGCAAGCAGTAATAACAGTGGGAATATTGATTTCACTGAGGTCTAACCAATCAGTAAACTGCGCCAGCGCACTTTTAAACGTCCAAATGCACATTCTACCACCATTCTGCACTTGCTCAGCCTGTAGTTGAACAGCTCCTGACTACTCTCCAGGCTGCCTATGTATGGCTTCCTGAGCATGGCATTAAGGGGTAGGCTGAGTCCTCAAGAATAACTATTGGCATTTCAACATCCCCAACGGTTATTTTCTGGTCTGGGAAGAAAGTCCCTTCCTGCAGCTTTTCAAACAGACCAGAGTTCCTGAAGATGCGAGTGTCATGTACCTTTCCCAGCCATCCCATGTTGACGTTGGTGAAACATCCCTTGTGATCCACCAGTGCTTGCAGCACTATTGAAAAGTACCCCTTGCGGTTTATGTACTCGCTGGCTTGGTGCTCCGGTGCCAAGATACGGATATAGGTTCCGTCTATGGCCCCACCATAGTTAGGGAATCCCATTGCAGCAAAGCCATCCACTATGACCTGCACATTTCCCAGGGTCACTACCCTTGATATCAGCAGATCTTTGATTGCGTTGGCTACTTGCATCACAGCAGCTCCCACAGTAGATTTTCCCATTCCAAATTGATTCCCGACTGACAGGTAGCTGTCTGGCGTTGCAAGCTTCCACAGGGCTATTGCCACTTGCTTCTCAACTATGAGGGCTGCTCTCCTCATCTTGGTATTCTTGCATCTCAGGGCAGGGGAAAGCAAGTCACAAAGTTCCATGAAAGTGCCCTTACGCATGCGAAAGTTTCACAGCCACTGGGAATCGTCCCAGACATGCAACACTATGCGAGCCCACCAGTCTGTGCTTGTTTCCCGAGCCCAGAATCGGCATTCCACCGCATGAACCTGCCCCATTAGCACCATGATGCCTACATTGGCAGGGCCCGTGCTTTGAGAGAAGTCTGTGTCCATGTACTCATCACTCTTGTCACCGCGCTGATGTTGCCTACTCGCCCCGTTTCACTTTGCCAGGTTCTGGTGCTGCATATACTGCTGGATAATGCATGTGGTGTTTAATGTGCTCCTAATTGCCAAAGTGATCTGAGCAGGCTCCATGCTTGCTGTGGTATGGCATCTGCACAGAAAAAAGGCGCTGAACAATTGTCTGCTGTTGCCCTGACGGAGGGTGGGGCGATTGACAACATGGCTTACAGGGTTGGCTTACAGGGAATTAAAATCAACAAAGGGGGTGGCTTTGCGAGAAACTGAATGACCGCCTCAAGGATAGAACTCAAAACCTCAAGGAAAGAACTCAAAACTGGGTTTAGCAGGCCGTCGATTTCACAGAGGGAGGGAGGAAAAAATGAATACAAAACAAATCTGGTCTATTTCTTGTTTTGAGCCACTTCATCTATCTTTACACATCATACTGGCAGCAGACTGTGCAGTATGACCACTAGCCATCGTCACCTCGTGGGTGCTCGGCAGAAGACGGTGCAGTATGACTACTGGCCATCGTCTTCTGCTGGCTGCAAATTAAAAGACAGTGCACTGCCGGTAGGACTCAATCACGAGACAAAACAAGGGAAATGACCTGGCTGAGTCTCTCCCATGTTTGCCCAGGCACCCAGTTAAAAAAGCACCCAGGACTAAGTCGACGACGGCTACCAGTCATACTGCACTGTCTGCTGCCAAAAGGCAATAAACTGCTGCTGTGTAGCAATGCAGTACCATGTCCGCCAGCACCCAGGAGACATACGGTGACGGTTAGCTGAGCGGGCTCCATGCTTGCAGTGGTATGGTGTCTGCACAGGTAACTCAAGAAAAAAGGTGCAAAACAATTGTATGCCCTTGCTTTTATGGAGGGAGGGAGGGAATGGGGGCCTGACGATATGTACCCAGAACCACTCGCGACAATGTTTTAGCCCCATCAGGCACTGGGATTTCTACCTAGAATTCAAATGGGCAGTGGAGACTGCGGAAATTGTGGGATAGCTACCCACAGTGCAAAGCTCCAAAAGCCGACTGTTGCCTCGGTAATGTGGACAAAGTCCGCTGACTACATGCACTTAAAGCATTTTTGTGGGGACACACACACTTGACTGTATAAAAAAAAGCTTTCTACAAAACCGGCTTCTATAAATTCGACCTAATTTCGTAGTGTAGACATACCCTTAGTCACCTGGTATACATAATCTAAAAGTGCTTAGGTTAGCATAGAGAACTGAAAGTTAAGATAGTTCAGACTGGCTCAAGACAAGGCTCCCTTGAGCCATGTTGCTGAAAGAACCATCTCTGCCTCCCTTCTCTGTCTTGTTTCATTTCCATTAGTTTCAGGTGACTATCCTGTATCTGTAATAGCTCAGCTCTTAACATAGACACCTGGTACCTTTTGTCTTTGTTCTCTGGACACAGCCATGCTGTGTCCACATCTTCAGCTGCCTCTGCAGCTATGTGTTAAGTTTTGACCATTGCAGTTTCCATTGTCTCTGTAGGGCTTCCACTCAAATATGTTATTCCAGCCCAGACAGTCCTAGTGG
This sequence comes from Dermochelys coriacea, assembly GCF_009764565.3. Classification (NCBI taxonomy): domain Eukaryota; kingdom Metazoa; phylum Chordata; order Testudines; family Dermochelyidae; genus Dermochelys; species Dermochelys coriacea. The sequence goes on from NC_050073.1 coordinate 71,681,760, forward strand.
CAATATGTCTCAAATAGCTACCCTGAACTCCCACATCGTATGGAGAAAATAAATCCCGCCCCCCGCAATGGACAGCAATGCCAACATGACAGGTACAGAGTCATACAGATAGCTCATAAAAATATTGAGAATTTCCACATTCATCATACCACGACAACACCTCTCCTTCTCACTGGAAACAAATGGAATCTCTATTTTCCAAAGTACCCAAAACTCTAGCACTTTCGAAATGAGGCTGCTATTTTAAGGGATTTAAATGCACCCAATGATGAGCAACATGAAAACATAACATCTTGAAAATATGGTCAATCGATTACCAAAAAAAATCAGTATTGCACAGATACCAGCAAGAAGGGCAAAACTACAATGACATTGTGCAGAATGTGAAAAGAAACTGAGAAGGAGAGAAAATATGAACTTTTTAAAACAGGAAAAAAGGAGAAAAAAAAATGTTCCTTGGGAACTGGGAGCTTCAGAGCAACTGGACATTTGCCCACTGACACTGGACACACACTGTTCTCTGCAATAATATATTGTTAAGGAATGACTGACAGTAGGACTTTCCCACTGTGGGAAACTGAAAACCTGAATTAAAAAAACACCATGGTCAAAAAACAAACACAGGGGCCAATAATATCTAAATCAGGGGTGGGCAAACTTTTTGGCCTGAGGGCCACATGTGGGTATAAAAATTGTATGGCAAGCCATGAATGTTCACAAAATTGGGAGTTGGGAGTGCAGGAGGGGGTGAGGGTTCCAACTTGGGGTTCAGGCTCTGGGGTGGGGCCAGAAATGAGGAGTTCAGGGTGTGTGGGGGGAGAGTGGACTCCAGGCTGGGGCAGGGGAGCAGATGAGGGCTCCTGCTGGGGATGTGGGCTCTGGGGTGGGGCTGAGGAAAAGGGGTTGGGGTGCAGAAGGGTGCCCTGGCTAAGACCGAGGGGTTTGGACAACAGGAGGGGACTCTGAGCTGAGGCAGAGAGTTGGGAGAGGGGGGCTGAGGGCTCTGGCTGGGGGTGCAGGCTCTGGAGTGAGGGTAGGATGATGAGTTTGGGGTGCAGGAAGGTGGGACCAAGGTGTTCAGAGAGGGATCAGGGCTGAGGCAGGGAGTTGTGGGGGGAGAAGAAACCTCAGTGGTGCAGGCTCCGGGCAGCACTTACCAGAAGCAGCAGCATGTCCCCACTCCGGCTCCTATGCGGAGATGCGGCCAAGCGGCTCTACGCGCTGCCCTGTCTGCAGGCGCCACCCCCACAGCTCCCAGAAGCAGTGGCATGCCCCCCTACGGCTCCTATGCGGTGGCATGGCGCCAGCCATGTGGATCTGTGTGCTTCCCCATCAACAGGCGTCACCCCTCCAGCTCTCATTAACCGCGATTCCAGCCAATGGGAGCTGTTTGGGGTGGGGTCAGCATACAGAGCCCCCTGGCTGCCCCTATGTGTAGGAGCTGGAGGGGAAACATGCTGTTGCTTCTGGGAGCTGTGCAGCAAGCCCCTGACCCTGCTCCCTGGCGGGAGCTCAAGCACCAGATTAAAAGGCCTGATGGGCTGGACATGGCCTGCGGGCCGTAGTTTGCCGACTCCTGATCTAAATGAATAAAGGCAATTCACCTCTGGACTCAGTAACATTTTGGACTGAAATTATCCTTCTGTTTGGGGAAGTTATAAACTATGAGAAATAAACTAACGTTTTTACTATTACTACAGAAAAAGAGGAAGAACCTAAAGATAAAATTTTACACATAATATGCAAAAGGTTAAATTTAGTTAAACAAAGGGTCAAATTGTTCCTTCCACCTGCATGAGGAGAGGGGACAAAAAGCTGGTGGGGACACAGAATAAAGGAGTTGTCTCTTCTCTGCATAGTTCCCTATTCCTCTCTGCAGCTCCTCCCTGAGTAATCTACAGTTAGAGAAGTGGCAAGCCTGATGTGAAAAGGGTGGGAAATGGATGTTCTCTTCAGCTCTGCTCCCCACTTCTCAACTAATCAAACAGAACTAAGTTAAATCTCACCCAGCATTAACTGAGATCCTTCCCAACTGTATAACATTCAGGACAATATGAGGTGAAGGAGGCTGCCTAGACTACATGGCTCCACACCTGAAGGTAGGGAGGAGAGAAAATGCCTCTCTGAAGATAGTCCTTGATTTTGGTATCTCTAAGAAGAGCTGCACATTTCAAGGAATGAACCTTTCCACCTACTGCTAGAGCTGAAAGTACTAAGGAAAACAGGGAGAGAAGGATCTGGATCTCTGCAGCTTCTTCTGTAACCTCAGTTCCCAATTAAGGAGTCATCTGGCTCAAAGCCCTGACCCCCAGAATATTGCAAGCTATACAAAAAACAAAACAGTAGGTCATATGACAGGGGCGGGCCAACTGTTTGGCCTCAGGGCCACATCGGGTTTCCAAAATTCTATGGAGGGCCAGTTAGGGGAGGCTGTGCCGCCCTAAACAGCCAGGCATGGCCCAATCCCCGACCCCTACCAATCCCCTCTGCTTCTTGCCCCCTTAACGGCCCCCCGGGACTCCTGCCCCATCCACCATCCCCTGACCGCCCCTGGACCCTCCGCCCCGACTACCCCCTGCTGCCCCATCCAACCCTTCCTCTCATTCCTGATTGCCCTCCCCCGGGACCCCTGCCCCCATTCAACCCCCCTTCCTCTCATTCCTGACTGCCCTGACTCCTATCCACACCCCTTTCCCCCGACCGTCTCTGCCCTCTATCCAACACGGCCCCGCCCCCCGCTCCCTTCCACGCTGCCTGGAGCGCCGGTGGCTGGCGGCACTACAGCCGAGCTGTCCAGCTGGAGCCAGCCACACCACCATGCAGCTCAGAGCACTGGGTCAGGCCGAGCTCTGCAGCTGCACTGCCCCAGGAGCTCGCAGCCCTGCCGCCCAGAGCATTGCGCCGGCAGAGCAGTGAGCTGAGGCTGAGGGGGAGGGGGAACAGCGGGGGGGCTAGCCTCCCGGGCCAGGAACTCAGGGACTGGGCGGCAGGGTCCCATGGGCCGGATGTGGCCTGCGAGCCATAGTTTGCCCATCTGTCATATGAAAATATCATATATATCTGAAATCTGCTCTTGTAAATATATATTGTTCTCAGCTAAATATTTATAAGATTCCATGTTACATGCTATGAAAAGCTATACGCAACTGAAAATTGATTTCTCAAAGCTAAGTTTAAAATTTTCCAAAAGGGCAGTTTTTTTTTTTCAGGTGCAATCTACACCCACCAATATTATACCTGCATTTTACATAATTTTAACAATAGCTATAAAACTGAGTACTTGTGCCTCTTGCTACCTCACGTGTATCTGTGTTCAGGTATGAAGAGACATAAGTACTCAGATTTGCACTTCAATTCATTTTTGCAGGCAAAAATTGTACCCTCAAAAGGGATGCTGCACTTCAACTCTTTAAAAATCTACCCAGTAATGTAATTTCAACCTTTAATGCAAGATTACAATAGGCCGCCTGGAAATCTCAGTAACTGTATTTTGTTTTTGCAGAGTTTCTAAGAACAGGCTGCTGACTCATCTCACCACTTTAACTTCATTAAATAAAACAATGGTACACTTTCTTCATGATTGAACAAAAACCATTTAAATAGTGTTTAATGTCACATCTAGGGACTAATACGATGTCAAATGACTCAAATTAAGTCAATTTAAGCTACAGTAATAAATTAAATACAATTTTAATAATATTATTTATTAATATTATTTTAAATTATTTAAATGTGAAGATTTATATAGTTGTACACAAAGAGCAGTGTGGGACCATATAAGACAGACAAACAATCTCTACTTTATCCTTGGTATAAAATCATAAGAATATAGGCCTATACCTTCAAGCTTGGGTGTCTAAAATTAGGTACTTACATCCTATTTAGGCACCAAAATAAAATTTGCCTTGCTCCGAATTCTACTGGATCAGTTGCTCTTCAGTCATAAGGTAAGAAAAAAAAAAGTGTGTGTTTGTGGAGAGGGAGAAAAGAAAGAAATGTATGCAGTAGTCTCCTTACCACAGTGAGTTAACTCCCTTTTCCTTTCCTTTCCTACAGTGCATCAAAATTCCTGCAAGCTGCTGAGGTGAGAGGTGCACAAAGAAGCCATAGCTGCATGTTTGAGAATAAATTTTCAACTCTGTATACGAAGATGTAGCTGCATCACTCCCACTGATATTTAATGAAAGTCATACAACTGAGGTTTTGTCTGCACTTGCACTAAAGCTACAACAGACACCACCAGGTAGGTTTTTAAAAACAAACTGTACATTGTTTTCCATTATTTTCAGTATACATGCAAAGCCTTAAACCGGTTTAAAAATGAACAGGACCTAAACTATTGTATTCCTTTGTAAGGAAAGGTAGTCTTCTGGTTCATGCACAGAACTGGGAGTTAGGATGTCTGTGCGCTATTTCCAGTGCTTCCGTAAGCTTCCTGTATGTCTACTGGTCAAATCACAACCTCACTGTGTCTCAGCTTCCTAATTTGCAAAATAACCAGAGCTGCTAGGGGAGGGGGACAAGGGACGAAAAGGGATAATTTGCCCTGGGCCTCATTTCCCCGCCCTCTTCCTCAAACTGATGGCATTGCAGCCTGGCATAAAGAGTTGCAGTGCCACTCAGGAGAGGCAGCTGGGTAAATTTGAGCGAGCAGCATTACAACCTGGCACCAGGTCGCACAACCTGAAACAGAGAGCTGGGCCCAGACCAACAGGATAGGAGCCACAGCTTCAAGGTAAGCTTGTTCTCCAAAACCCACAGAAGTGCCTCTCCTCAGCAATAAAGGGAGACTTAAAAAAAATAAAAATAAAAAAAAGAGAGAGAGAGAGAAGATAGGAACACTCCACACAAAAATCAAGATGTTGAGAACATAATTCATCAGGGAACCAAGGGACATGAAAAGAAATAATACTTGAATTGCCCATCCACCAATGCTAAGACTGTGGATAACGAACGAGAGGAATTAAAATTACTCATTTATGAGCATAAATTCAATCTACTTGGGTATTACTGAAACCTGGTGGGATGATTCACACAATTGGAATGTTAAAAATCAATGGTTATAAACTATTTAGAAGGATTGAGTGGGAGAAAGCCACTCTCTCTCCCTTTTTATGTCAAAAATGGCATTGCCTGTTTCTGAGTAACTGATATCCAGGAAGGCGGCCTACTGGTCAAAAAACTGACCAGGTTTAGAGAGTAAGTGAAAAAACAAATGGAGGAAGGGGGAAGTTAACAATAATGAATATAAAGCTGAAGTTAGGAATAGAGAAATTGATAAGGGAAACAAATGGACACAGATAAATCTAAGGCCAGCAGTGTTAAGAACACTAAGGAAATTTTTAAAATATATTAGAAATAAAAAGAATCTTGACAAAGATATAGGTCCTTTACTAGATGGAAATAGTAGAATTATGAATAATATTGCAGAAAAGGCAGAAGTGTTCAATAAATATTTCTGTTCTGTATCTGGGAGAAAAGCAGATAATATTGTTTCCTCATATGGTGATAACACTATTCCATTTTACTGGTATCTCTGGAGGATGTTAAATAGAAACTAAAGTGAAACATTTTTAAATTATAGGTTTCAGAGTAGCAGCCGTGTTAGTCTGTATTTGCAAAAAGAAAAGGAGTACTTGTGGCACCTTAGAGACTAACAAATTTATTAGAGCATAAGCTTTCGTGAGCTACAGCTCACTTCATCGGATGCATTTGGTGGAAAAAACAGAGGAGAGATTTATATACACACACACAGAGAACATGAAACAATGGGTTTATCATACACACTGTAAGGAGAGTGATCACTTAAGATAAGCCATCACCAGCAGCAGGGGGGGGAAAAAGGAGGAAAACCTTTCATGGTGACAAGCAAGGTAGGCTAATTCCAGCAGTTAACAAGAATATCAGAGGAACAGTGGGGGGTGGGGTGGGAGGGAGAAATACCATGGGGAAATAGTTTTACTTTGTGTAATGACTCATCCATTCCCAGTCTCTATTCAAGCCTAAGTTAATTGTATCCAGTTTGCAAATTAATTCCAATTCAGCAGTCTCTCGTTGGAGTCTGTTTTTGAAGCTTTTTGTTGAAGGATAGCCACTCTTAGGTCTGTGATCGAGTGACCAGAGAGATTGAAGTGTTCTCCAACTGGTTTTTGAATGTTATAATTCTTGACGTCTGATTTGTGTCCATTCATTCTTTTACGTAGAGACTGTCCAGTTTGGCCAATGTACATGGCAGAGGGGCATTGCTGGCACATGATGGCATATATCACATTGGTAGATGCGCAGGTGAACGAGCCTCTGATAGTGTGGCTGATGTGATTAGGCCCTATGATGGTATCCCCTGAATAGATATGTGGACAGAGTTGGCAACGGGCTTTGTTGCAAGGATAGGTTCCTGGGTTAGTGGTTCTGTTGTGTGGTGTGTGGTTGCTGGTGAGTATTTGCTTCAGATTGGGGGGCTGTCTGTAAGCAAGGACTGGTCTGTCTCCCAAGATCTGTGAGAGTGATGGGTCGTCCTTCAGGATAGGTTGTAGATCCTTGATGATGCGTTGGAGAGGTTTTAGTTGGGGGCTGAAGGTGATGGCTAGTGGCGTTCTGTTGTTTTCTTTATTGGGCCTGTCCTGTAGTAGGTGACTTCTGTGTACTCTTCTGGCTCTGTCAATCTGTTTCTTCACTTCAGCAGGTGGGTATTGTAGTTGTAGAAATGCATGATAGAGATCTTGTAGGTGTTTGTCTCTGTCTGAGGGGTTGGAGCAAATGCGGTTATATCGTAGCGCTTGGCTGTAGACAATGGATCGAATGGTATGATCTGGATGAAAGCTAGTTGATTGATTTCAACAATTTCCATCCCACCATCAACCTCAGCCTGGACCAGTCCACACAAGAGATCCACTTCCTGGACACTACGGTGCTAATAAGCGATGGTCACATAAACACCACCCTATATTGGAAACCTACTGACCGCTATTCCTACCTACATGCCTCTAGCTTTCATCCAGATCAGACCAGTCCTTGCTTACAGACAGCCCCCCAATCTGAAGCAAATACTCACCAGCAACCACACACCACACAACAGAACCACTTTTACAGAGGCTCGTTCACCTGCGCATCTACCAATGTGATATATGCCATCATGTGCAGTAATGCCCCTCTGCCATGTACATTGGTCAAACTGGACAGTCTCTATGTAAAAGAATAAATGGACACAAATCAGACGTTAAGAATTATAACGTTCAAAAACCAGTCGGAGAACACTTCAATCTCTTTGATCACTCGATTACAGACCTAAAAGTGGCAATTCTTCAACAAAAAAACTTCAAAAACAGACTCCAACGAGAGACTGCTGAATTGGAATTAATTTGCAAACTGGATACAATTAACTTAGGCTTGAATAGAGACTGGGAATGGATGAGTCATTACACAAAGTAAAACTATTTCCCCATGATATTTCTCCCTCCCACCCCACCCCCCATTGTTCCTCTGATATTCTTAGAGACTAACAAATTTATTAGAGCATAAGCTTTCGTGAGCTACAGCTCACTTCATTAACTGCTGGAATTAGCCTACCTTGCTTGTCACCATGAAAAGTTTTCCTCCTTTCCCCCCCCTGCTGCTGGTGATGGCTTATCTTAAGTGATCACTCTCCTTACAGTGTGTATGATAAACCCATTGTTTCATGTTCTCTGTGTGTGTGTGTGTATATAAATCTCTCCTCTGTTTTTTCCACCAAATGCATCCGATGAAGTGAGCTGTAGCTCACGAAAGCTTATGCTCTAATAAATTTGTTAGTCTCTAAGGTGCCACAAGTACTCCTTTTCATTTTTAAATTATCTGGTCCAGATACCTTGCATCCAAGAGTTTAAAAAGAGCTGGCTCAGGAGCTTGTTGGATATTTAAATGTTGATTTTTTGTAATAAGTCATGAAGCACTGGGGAAATTCCAGAAGACTGGAAGAAAGCTAAAGTTGTGCCAATTGTTAAAAAGGGTAAATGGGATGACCCAGATAATTATAGGCCTGTCAGCCTGACATCAATCTTAGGCAAGATCAGAATGGAGAGGCTGATATGTGCTTGATTAATAAAGAATTAAAGGAGGGTAATATAATTAATACCAATAAGCATGCATTTGTGGAAAAAAGATCCTGTCAAAATAGCCGGATCTCTTTTTTGGATGAGATTACAAGTTTGGTTAATAAAGTGGAACTCACAACCCTGGGCTTAGCAGGCCAATGCTCAAACCACTGAGCTATCCTCCCCCCATTTAGCCCTGCCCCCGCCCCCCCATTATTTTTAGTAAAGTCATGGATAGGTCACAGGCTTTGTGAATTTTTGTTTATTGCCCATGACTTGTCTGTGAATTTCACTAAAAATAACCATGACAAAATCTTAGTCTTAGCATTGAGCAGTTGTGTTCCAGTGAAGTCCCGCAGGATCGGTTCTTGAACCTATGCTATTTAATTTTTTTACCAATGACCTGGAAGAAAGCATAAAATCACCACCAATAAAGTTTGCAGATGACACAAAAATTGGGGGAGTGGTAAATAATTAAGAGGACAGGTCACTGATTCAGAGTGATCTGGATTGTTTGGTAGACTAGGTGAAGGCAAACAATATACATTTTAATATAGTTAAATGTAAATATATACATCAAGGACAAAGAATGTTCCAAATACTTATAGGATGAAGGACTCTCTCCTGGAAAGCAGTGACTCTGCAAAAGAGTTGAGAGTCAGGATGGGTAATCAGCTGAACACAAGCTTCCACTGTGACACAGTGGTCAAAAAAGCTAATGCAAGGGATGCACAAACACAGGAGTCTTGAGCAGAGAGGATTGTTTTGCCTCTATGTTTCACACTGGTGTGACCACTGCTGGAATACTGCGTCCAGTTTTGGTGCTCACAATTCAAGAAGGATGTTGATAAATTGGAGAGGGTTCAGAGAAAAGCCATGAGAATGATTAAAGTATTAAAAAATATGCCTTATAGTGACTATTTAGCTTAACAAAGAGAAGGTTAAAAATGACTTGATTAAAGTGTAAGTATGTATATGGGGAACAAATATTTAATAATGGGCTCTTCAGTATAGGAGAGAAAAGGTTTAACATGATCCTATCGCTGGAAGTTGGAGCTAGACAAATTCTGATGGAAATAAGGTATACATTTGTAACCACTGAAACAATTTACCAAGGGTTCTGGTGGATTCTCCATCACTAATAATTTTTAGATCAAGATTGGATGTTTGTCTAAAAGTATGCTGTAGGAATTATTTTTGGGAAGGTCTATGACCAGTGTTTTGCAGGAGGTCAAAGTAGATACCTCACAATGGTCTCGTCTGGTCATGGAATCCATGTTTTTTTGTTTGTTTTTTTTGCAAAGGTGGGGGGGACTGTTTCAGATTTTGCCTCGGCCTCCCCAAAAATCTCTCTGCACCCCTGATAATACTTCTCTACCTCTCAGAGATGCTGGGATGATTAATAATATATGAATACTTGAAAAAAATGAGTAAGACAGTGAGCACCATAGAAATGCCTAAACATAATCTGAAAACATACTCAGCCATTAGGATGGTGGGACAGACAGTTACTGATGCATAAATGGTTTATTCCACAGTAACTATCTTTTTTTAAGTCTTCTGGAAAAATTCTGACACCAGCAGGCATACCCTATAGTAGTGATTTGGAAGCTTCCCCATGAAGCAGATACCACCTTTATGGCTCACTGAACCATTACAGATAACCGTGAATTTTTCTGATACAAGCTACTATTCATCTTGATAAAGTATGAATTGAAACTAGCAGAGGAGACACAAATGGCTATTTGAATATGGCCTTGTGCTTGGTTCAGAAGCTTGGGGTTCATTAACTGGCGGCATTCACAGTTAGTAGGTTCTTCAGAAAGATCCCAAGGATTCTGTAGCTCTCCTTGAGGGGTGGGTGGATGGGTGTCTCTCTGTATGAGGAACACTTTGAAGCTTTTTCCTACAATAGCACAAGGGAAAAACAAAGGGAGACTGACATCTTCAAGTGAAGAACACCACTGAAATCTATGTGGATTTCTATCTAGGATCACAAGGATTGGTTGATTTAACTGTTTAGTCAAATCCTTCTCTCTTCACAACATGCACGTTACAAGTAGTGCTCAGAAAAGTTAGTTGTAATGAGATGTCTTTGGTAAGACAGCTTAGAGAATTGTAACAAACTACCACCACCTACAAGAAGCAAACAATAAAACATGTTTACCTTTGCTCTATCAGACCATCCAAAGGATTGCACGGTCACATCAAGCCGCTTCATTAACATCCGACGACGACATTCATATTCATTGCAGAGGGCATCATTGATTTTTTCCAGTCTTTCCTACGGCATTGCAATAAATAGGACAGATATTTGATTCCATTAAAATACACAAGGCCCCACAAGCTAACCTGCCTCACCAATGAAAATGTCTGTCAACAGTTGACCATCATGAAAAACCACTTAACAAAAATTAGGCTGTGACCAACTGCTACAATGTAAGTGAATATCTTCTACAACTTTTTATATGATTTTGTTACATTAATTTAAATCTATAAACAAACTAGCATATGAAGTATCTGAACTGGAGGTCATAATGGTATTGTACCATTAAATCAAATTTAACACTGATCATTCACTATCACACTACTTAAATTAGAAACCGCAAAGCAAGTATGAAAAGCCAGAAAAAAAGGTCACCAGCATTAATTTTGCCCATTATATGAAATAAGGAAAGTAAAATGGAGAGGGGTTTTACCATCTGATCAGGATTCAAAGGTGTTGTTAGCAGTGGTTTCCCCACGTGGGTATTTTTTACTTTTGAAAGAATGTCCTTGATCTGAAACAAAACACACACACCCTTCTCAGAAAACAACTCATATTCCCAAATGTACTTCAGCACAAGTTTTTACGAAAAATTGGTCCTATTATGCGGTGTTCATTATCTTCATATAAAATTATACTAGGATATTTTAGCTTGCTAACATCCCTTGTAAGGGGAGCTCTCAAATATTTCCATAGCAGGGACCACATCTTAACCGTCTCATGAATCACTTCCACCGTCAACTGCAATTATGTGGGCCACCCACAATCACATAATAGCCCTGTGACAACTTCGGCAATTACTTACAGTGAAAATTAGAATGAGTGAAATATTTATTGTATTTTAAGCTATCTAATGCAATGTAGCAGCTGGAAACAAAGAAATCCAGCACCAAATGACCCATCAGTAATTGTGAAGTGAAATATTTTGGGAGCAACTACCTCATATATGAAGTTAAAGATAAGCACTAGTATTAAAAGTAGTAGCTAAAGATCTTGTCTTGCCATTTGTCTCTTAATCCCGTTACTAGCTTTCTTCTGTATCCAATTCTACAGACTTCTCTTCAGAGATCTGACCAGCACCACCCCTGCTTTCATTTCTGCCTTTTGTTTCCTATTTCCCCTTATGTTCTCTATGCCCTCCTCTACCTTCCTCATAACTGCTCTAGCTGCATCATCCCTTTCATCATAGCAAACTGTTCCATACCACCTTGATGTAAGCTCCCTCTTCATTCAGCCGTTTTCTTCATGTGCAGTTCTTCAATTGGCCCCAAAGTCATGTAGAAATTATGTGGGCAATCATTGAAATGTTTGATCCTTTATGCAGGATTCTGCGCATCTGAACAGTATGGTCCACAGCAAATTTAGGATGTGAACTTGGGATGCTTGGAGAAGGGACAATATCCTCTTTTTTTTTTTTTTAAACATACACAAAACTGTGGATGATTATTGTCCAAATAAACAAATGAAAATAAAGCTAGAACTGATGCAATTTTACACTCTATGAAGAAAGGATGCCATTATAACCCTAGACCCAAGGCAAACCAACAGATCATTTCCTCAGGGCTGAAATTATCTGCATGTACACACACTCAGGCATTTGAAGAAGATACATGGTATAAGGATAAATTCCAAATTCTCTTTCCACTAAAACTCCACCAATCTTAGACCTTTCCGTCAGAGGGTAGAGGTGTGCCATATTTTATATACATTATAGGATCTTTGCAATAATCGTTAAGAAGCAGCTTTAGGCTGTCACTAGGAATCAAAATCTACAGCATCATCAATGTGTTAAGAAATCTATTTTAGTAGCAATATTTTTAAGTGAGTTAATTAATTCCCGTTTTCCTTTTTTTTTTTTTAATATCTGATTCATGGTTTTATTTTTCTTGGTGTCAACAAAACCAAGAGGAAAATTTCTTTTCAGTATGTCTCATATATAAGTGTTTATATAGCCCAAGGAGAGCAAGAACCTTTCCCCCACTTTTCTTTTGGAAAATATGGTATTTTGTGTTTGTTTTCTCTTACATCACCAGTGACACAGATAGAAGGCACTGAAATAAGTTTCTTCAAACTGTGATTTCGCCTTACAGACTATTAACCAATAGCACACTGAAATGAATAGAAAATGGTCTGGAAACTTACTGCTTTGACTCCAGCACAAAATGGCCTGCTATACAGTGTAAGGTGATCCTCTGGTAGTTTAGAATCTCCTCTGCCAACCCCGCCCCAGTGCTGCTCACAATAAGACTATGGATAAGAAAAGAGGACATGGCCAGGGCTTCCTTATGCTCCACTGATCCCCCATCTGCTATACTGGCTCCTTGAGGGCATCAGCAGCCTGCATAATTTACAGCCAACTTCAGGCTTGTCCAAATTAACAGGGGTACCACTCTCGTGTATATCCATACCAGGATCAGGAGAATTTCAAAGCCCTGCGTTCAAACGCTAGCATGAGCTGCGCATTCCTCAGCCATAGCCAAGGGTCTGGCCACTGTGCCTGGATTTTAGTAAAACTATTTGTATACAATATCATAACATCTGCCTCAAAAGTCAAATTGGCTTAAATAAATACTATCATGGGACGTGAAAAATGGATTAACTAAAGTTAATAAATAGCAAAGTAACAACCTTTGTGATGGTAGAGTTGGTGAACTGCAAGGATCGATGGGAAGAGGGAATAAGAAGCACATTAAATGATCATTAGAAATGATACTAAGAAGTTGCGCGCACACACACAGTTAGGGACAGAAATGTAATTTTAAATGCTCTAATGATCACAAAGAAGAGCAAAATGCACCAAAGTGAGATTCACTTTGGAAAAAATATAAACCCAGACATCCGAGAGGAAAAAGAAAAAAATATACATCTCAATCTAAAACAAGCATAATGTAGGAAAGAAAATCTGGAAAGCACTGATGTTGAAAGAGACCTAGAAATGAGAGTTAACAGCAAATCAGAGATGAATTTGCAATGGGATAGGGTTACTATACAAGGGTACTACAATTCTGGGCTCCATATCCAATAATTATTAGGAAGAAGCTATAAACACAGATAATATGCTAAATACAGGACAGGCACAATTGGAATGCTGAGGTCAGCTCCGTGCACCTGTCATTAGCATAAGGATTGAGACATAACAGGGAATCTCGAGAAGAGGAACAAAAAGGAGTGGGTTGGAGGAATGGACTCATGAGGAAAGATTAAGAAGTGCTAAATGCATACGGTTTAGCAATGTGAAGGGAAGAGGGAGAGAGATTCAACTCTCCTAATATTTACAGACAACACACAAAGGTAGACTATACCATATGCAATGACACTAAGTAACAGACAATTTAAACATCAGGAAAAGTGTCCTCAAACTGAGATTCCCCATTGTTTATAAGAAACGAGACAAAAACTGTAAGATGTTCTAGAGGAAACAACCTTGTATTGGCGGGGAGATTAAACTGATGAGCTGTGAAAATTCTCTAACTTCTATACCATACTTTTGTGAGTTTAAAAGAATACATACACACTTCCATCCAGAATCAACTTTATTAGTCAGCAACATTAATTTAAAAATGTAGCAACATTTTGGGTATGCCACATCAGCACCACAATCAACAGAGTCTGGGCGTGAGCAGCCACACTACAAAGCCATATGCAAGTTACTGTGTTCTCACTGGTGACATGTGTCAGTAGGACTTTTGGGGGGGGGGGGGGGGGAATATCCCATGGTTCTTTGTACTGCTGCAACCTGAACCACTCTGATTTTTTCCCAGTGAGTTGTGGGAGAATTTGTTTGCTGTCTGGGCACACGGGAGTTTGGGAGAAGGCACTGGACAACTATCAGCACACACATGTGCTTTAGCCTGTGTTCTCACTGCAAACTGGATGGGTTACCAGCCTGCGTGAAAGCAGCTTACATGCTTTAGCCTACTGTCCCAAACAAGCCAGCAAGCCTGAATAGAAAGGACCAATAAACTCACGTCACAGGTATTTTGCATGTGGAACAGAGAGGGGTTAGCAGAAATACCCAGATAAGAGCCTAGACTAACTCTACAGTGAAGACATACACTTTAAAGCGAATTTAGAACCATGCGTTATGAAAGCAACCTCAGCATATGGTTGTTGTGTACTTAAACATATGAGTAGATCAAAGTCCTAAAAGACAACTCGATCCATCGTAATTCCACAAATCACAGTTGCAGGAGCACACATTTGACTAATTAACAGAGATTTTTTCCAAAGTCACTGTCACCACTGTGCATTTTTAGGGCAATTCTTTGATTATTTTTATCCTCTAGTAAATATGTTAGTCACTGAATCATTTGATCTGTTTTTCTATTGTTTAAAAAGAGACACAGCCAAGTTTCTGGATATTGCACTAAAATCTATTATGTTTTAAAATATGCAGCTGTCCTGTACCTACCAATTTAAAATCCCATGCGTTAAATCTGCTTTCTTCCTTTGATTTTTTTTAAGCCTGTAGCTCTTTGATAAGTTTTAAAAGTTCCATCTTCTAATACATACTGTTTTTTTCTAGACTATCTTATGAGAGACGGTAAGGATAGTTCTTTCTTTCTGCTTGACCCCGTGTTCGTGTAAGTATCAGATTTGTATGTGCTCATAAGGGTTCTGATGCTTTGAAAAATCTGGCCCTAAGAGTTGAACTATAACATTAATTTATCTTAAACTGTAAACTCTTCCAGAAAAAGGGCATTGATCTTACGGTATATCTACACTTTGAGCTGTGGTGTGAATTTCAACTCGAGGAGCCATCCTTGCCCTAGCTCTCATCAAGCTAGCACACTAAAAACAGAATGTAGCTGCTACAGCAGCAAGTGAGGCTAGATCCCGTCATTACATTCTATTTTTAGCACACTAGCTTGATGAGAGCTAGCACAAGTATGACTCCTCAAACTGGGAATCACGACCCACCTCGAAGGGCAGATTTACCCTTCACTATCTGTAAAGTGACACATTTACAAAACAATCATATGAAAACCATTAGTATCAAACATTTTACATCCATTCCCTCCTTCCTCCCCCCATTTACCAGAAGCTTGTGTTGGTGTGGTATTTGTCAGTCTTTAAAGACATTTTTTGCTTGACTTTTATGCATGTTTACTCTGACCTGTTCAGTTATATAGTCTATAACAACAGAACACATCTGCCATGTTCTTTAATAACTAACTATGTTGTTATGTTAAAGTGCATTATTCATTGTTAGACTGTAGGTTTAGTGAATGCCATACAAACATGCTTTTGAAAACTAATCATGTTAAAGACAACATGCTAGCTTCAATTTAAAAAGTAAACTACAGAAAATTTAACTTTTGTAAAAATAACTAAAACACGAGAAAGTAAAGTAACTCCCTCTTTTTTCAACTTTTAAATATTTTTTCAAAAGCTTTCAATCATTCTTTAGTGTTTCATTTCATTGTCTGCTACTTAAAGGATTTAGATCTTTTCTATTGTACACATGACCACAGTATATAAGGCAACATTTAGGTGACAGAAGACATTTTAAAATCTTTATATTATTATTTCATATAGATGTTAGTCACTTTTTCTTTGTTCCTTTCCAAACAGTTATTAAATTCACACAATCTTGCACGTGAGAAAAGTATGAACCACAGGATACTAAATTCCTGTGACTCTCCTGGATTTGGTGTTTGTGCCAACATTGTGCTTCCTTTGTACTAAATGTCAATGTTTCTACCTCAGTTTACCCCTCCAGTGCAATTCCAGAGTAGAATAACATCCTGACAAGCAAACTTCAAGTTGCCATACTAATTTTTCAACCTACCTACTGGAGTAAATAAATCTAGTATTGTGGTCACTGCAGCATTAAACTGACTTAATTCTTCACATTGTCTTAAATCAATGATACCCAGACAGAGGCTCTTGAGCCACAAGTGGCTCTTTAATGTGTCGCCTGTGGCTCTGTGCAGCACACTATATTAAAACACTGTGTGATTTAATTATTGACCAGTCTAAGTTATTAACTAATCAGGTTACTTTTCCTATGTTATTAACCAACTTTAGTTGATAAAATAATACTTGGTCAGCTATTTTATTGTGAGAATTATACATATAAAAAAGCCTAAATATTTCCCATTATACTGTTTAAATATGAATATATAGTACTACAGTAAATGAAACAATGAATTCACACTACTGTGGTTCTTTTGGGTAATGTTGACTACTAATTTGGCTCCTGAATCACTGAGGTCTGAGTATCACTGTCTTAAATAGTTTGGTAACCACTGCACCAGTTTGCCATAAGAAATGTAAATCTGAAGAGATATTTTCAACCTCTTCAAGTCCAAAATTTGTTACACCATAAGTGTTATAGTCACAGTGAAGAAAGCGGTTTGGATTTTATACTTATCTTTAAAATAATCTGAGACATTATTAAAAACACAATCAACATTCTGATGTGCCATACCAAAATACAATGTGTGATCTGTCCCTTTGGCTTTGCAGCAGCAGTCTATCAAACACTATTCTCAGAACTATTCCCACAGCTACTGACATTGGTGATGAGGCTAGACAGAGAAAGAGCAGACATGTTGAAATACAGCAAACACATTTGAAAATTGGATAAAACTGATAAGAGTGTAAGTTTCTATTACAAATGACAAACATGAAATTATAAGTTAATAATATAATTTTACATGGAACCAAATTAAGTCAAATGTAACAGACATTTGAAAATCCAAGAATTTATTTCAAGTGAACGCTTACAAGCAACTAATACTAAGAAAGGCATAATCACTAATTCTAAAAAATTGCCTTTTTTTTTTTATTATTGAAGAGACCAACAAAATAAAGGCATCACTATTATCCCTCCTAATGCAGCTCCCCCTACAGATACATGGAATTCCTTCTGATATGTCAAGATAAATTGTGAACCTGTGCCATTTAAAATTAAGCCTTGGAGTATAAAAATCGAAGATGCACAAAGATTCTATAATATTTCTCAAGCACTAGGACAAGGAAAACTATAATATGTATAAAACGAGTATGTGAAGAAACATTTGCACATTAATTCTTAATAGCTGCATGGAATATGCCACAATGGATTAATACACTAGTTTTGACACCTATAAAGACCCCAAAGCAAGCGTAGCTGGTATCAATTCATTGCTGAATTGGCAGGCATTTTGGAAGAGAAGTATGAAATAGTTTTCACATAAAAAGAAAAGTTTGCACCGGAATCTTCTGTTTGTTTTAGTATCTGTTGTAATTCTCCATAAATTACAGCAGTAACATTTTTATACATCCGTGCAGATAAAAGGATATCTTTTTGGAAAAAATAAACCTTCAAGTTTGCCAGATATGATAGACCTGGGAGATGTAAGAGTCTGATGAATATTTGCTGGATTCCTTATTTTTCCCCATTCTGTCAGATATATCTGTGGCTCACCTCAACATTCAGAACGAGAGAGGTTTTTTGTTTCAAAATTAGGGCAAAATAGGCTTCCCTCCCAGAGCTCATGAATATCAGTCTTCCATTGTATAACAATTTCAGTGATGATATCAGACGTGGTGCACGTCTTGTATATTATGTATAAAAAAAATTTACACGTGTACGTACACGCGCGCGCACACACACACACACACACGCACACACACTTCAGTTCATACTACAGAGCTTGTAGCAGCCTGCCTAACTGCAGGATGAAATTGCTTACCCTACATGCTCTTGCCTAGCCACCTCAGACAACCCCCCTTTTACGGCAGAATTATGAAATAATGTTTATTTGACATTAAATACTGTTCCATTTTATATTTTTTTTTTTAGCACATAGAGCAAATGTAAATTTTAAAAGTGTTTATATTGACCTGCTGAAAAAAATGACAGGGACTAGTCAAGGAACATATAGAATTACACTTGATAATCAATTAGGATGATGATTAATTTTATCTTCACATAATACCCATTGCTAAATTGAGTATTACTAGTATGAAAGGGTTTTTCAAAGGCCTTTTCAGCTAAATTAGATTCTAGGATTCCTCTTTGAATTTTACAGTAAAACCAGCAGATGCAGTGCAGTTGTTAATGCTAAGTGAACCTGAATCAACTTCTAGGGAAGTGGTCTTTTAATGCTGTTGTATAAGTTTTCATCATGGCACACAAAAGTACATAGGAATGTTTAGTACTAGCAGCTATGTGTGTACTAAACATTCAAAATAATCAGTCTGAGCTGAAAATGTAGGTTTAAAATTATTTGCTTGAAAAGATTTCTTTTGTTGTCTCTTACAACTTTGACAACATGATTTAAGCAATCACACTAGGGGTATGCCTGCACTGCAATTAGATACTACAGCTGGTCCATGCCAGCTGACTCAGGCTCACAGGGCAGTTCAATTGCAGTGTGGACGTTTAGACTCAGGTTCTGGGACCCTCCCATCTCATAGGCCCGAACCTGAACATTTGCACTGCAATTAAACAATCCCTTAGCCAAGCCCCACAAGCCCGAGTCAGCTGGCACAGGCCAGCCGCAGGTTTTTAATCACTGTGCAGACATACTGTACGTGAGTTTTTTAAAATTTACAGAGGTCTGCTGGCTAGCTTCCTTGCCTATAAATCTTATTGATCTTGAGAACTGGAGAGAAAACAGTTGATTAAAAAGAGATGGCAAATAAGTAGGGCTGTAAATTAACTGCAGTTACCTCACGGGTTTAACTCAAAAAAATTAATTGTGATTAATCACAGTTTAAAATCACACTGTTAAACAATAGAATACCAACTGAAATTTATTAAACATATTTGGATGTTTTCCTACATTTTCAAATATACTGCTTTTAATTACAACACAGAATACAAACTGTACAGTGCTCACTTTATATTATTTATTACAAATATTTGCACTGTAAAATTTTAAAAAAATAATTTTTCAATTCACCTTATACAAGTACTATAGGGCAATCTCTCTCCTGAAAGTGCAATTTACAAATGTAGATTTTTTTTTTTTTTTAAATATAACTGCACTCAAAAACAAAACAATGTAAAACTTCAGAGTTTACAAATCCACTCAGTCCTACTCCTTTTTCAGCCAATCGCTAAGACAAACAAGTTTGTTTACATTTTCAGGAGATAATGTTGCCGGCTTCTTATTTACAATGTCACCTGAAAGTGAGAACAGGCATAAGCATGACACCTTTGTAGCCGGCATTGCAAGGCATTTTTGTGCCAGATATGCTAAAGATTCATATGTCACTTCATGCTTCAGCCACCATTCCAGAGGACATGATTTCAAGCTGACAACACTCATTAAAAAATAATGCGTTAAATAAATTTGTGACTCAACTCCTTGGGGGAGAATTGTATGCCTCCCCATATATTTCATGTCATGGTAATCTCAGATGATGACCCAGCACATGTTCGTTTTAAGAACACTTTCACTTCAGATTTGGCAAAATGCAAAAAAGGTACCAATGTGAGATTTCTAAAGATAGCTACAGCACTTCACCTAGGTTTAAGAATCTGAAGCGCCTTCCAAAATCTCTGAGGGATGAGGTGTAGCACATGCTTTCAGAAGCCTTAAAAGAACAACACTCTGCAGCAGAAACTACGGAAGACAAACCATGAAAAAAGAAAATCAACTTTCTGCTGGTGGCATCTGACTCAGATGATGAAAATGAACATGCGTTGGTCCCTACTTCTTTGCATCATTATCAAGCAAAACCGGTCATCAGCATGGACACGTCTCTCTTCTGGAATGGTGGTTGAAGCATGAAGGGACACATGAATATTTAGTGCATCTGGCACGTAAGTATCTTGTGATGCCAGCTACAACAGTGCCATGCGAACACCTGTTCTCACTTTCAGGTGACATTGTAAACAAGCAGTGGGCAGTATTATCTCCTGCAAATGTGAACAAACTTGTCTGTCTGATCGATTGGCTGAACAAGAAGTAGGACTGAATGGACTTGTAGGCTCTGAAGTTTTACATTGTTTTATTTTTGAATGCGGTTATTTTTTGTACATAATTCTACATTTGTAAGTCCAACTTTAATGATAAAGAGATTACACTACAGTACTTTTATCAGGTGAATTGAATACTATTTCTTTTTTTACAATGGAAACATTTGTAATAAAAAAATATAAAGTGAGCACTGTACACTTTGTATTCTGTGTTGTAACTGAAATCAATATATTTGAAAATATGGAAAACATCCAAAAATATTTAAATAAATGTATTCTATTATTGTTTAACAGTGCGATTAATTGCAATTAATGTTTTCAATCGCTTGACATCCCTACAAATAAGCCTAATTAGGCTACTTGTGTCTGTTATTGCAAAGATTTTGATAAATGGGTCAATATCTTGATTCACTTATGTAATCTAGCCTGTTGTACAGGCACATCCTTGAAAACAATAGAAAAGTTACATGGCTGAAAGAATACTTTGATTTGTGGGATTCAGGGATTTAAAATGCAAGGTGTTACCAGTCTTACCATACTAATACAATATTTTTTGCATTTGCAGCATTTGAGACCAATACTGGCAACTGAAATAAAAGCATACATCCTTCTGAAATAATTATTCCCATTTTACAATAGGAATCATGACAGTCTGGGAAATGTGTCTATGTGAAATTTGTGAATTTGGGTTGATTCTATGAAATTGCTCTATCACTGAACAAGTCATTTGTTACCAGTGCTAGTGTCACATATCTCAAGGCTCAGGAAAAAGAGAGAGAGTCATTAAAACTGAACGGCCTTCCCTTCAAATGGGAGCACTTGGGATGTCTGCAGTCTAGGGGAAAGCCAGTTCTACCCAGTTTGTCTAGAGCAGTGGTTCTCAAAGCCAGTCCGCTGCTTGTTCAGGGAAAGCCCCTAGTGGGCCAGACCAGTTTGTTTATCTGCCACATCCACAGGTTCAGGCGATCGCGGTTCCCAGTGGCCGCGGTTCACTGCTCCAGGCCAATGGGGGCTGCAGGAAGCGGCGTGGGTCAAGGGACATGCTGGCCGCCCTTCCCGCAGCCCCAGTGGCCTGAAGCGGCGAACCACAGCCACTGGGAGCCACAATCGGCTGAACCTGTGGATGCGGCAGGTAGACAAACCGGTCTGGCCCGCCAGGGACATTCCCTGAACAAGCGGCGGACCGGCTTTGAGAACCACTGCGCTAGAGGAGAAGGGGCTGATCAGCTGAAAATCCACAGCAGAAAAGAAGAAACAAAGTAAAACATGGTGTTAGAACATTTTTTTTTTTTTTAATAAATACAGACTCTAGGTAACAAAGGTTCTTTGAAGAGGGAGAACCTTTAAACCACTGGTTCTGAACAAGGTAAAGGGAGCTTGTTGCAGGAGTGAGAGAAGATTCCCTGATCAGGAAAAGAAGCCTGAGATGGGAAAGTGGGGTCCAGGAGAAAGGAACTCACCAAAAGCCCAACAACACTCAAGACTGGAGAGGACTCTGAGGGACAGAAATGCATACTGGTGTTCCCTCTAATACTTAATCATTTTAAATTATTTTTTAAAAATGATATAAGAAACTAAAGCCTATTCTATATTCTACAGCACAGAAGTCAATTTAGAATCAAACAAGTTAGAACTTGGTAGGGTAAAGTCTCAAAAACAGTTTTCCTTAAGTTGTTTGGTGAAGTGGCTAACTTAGTCAGGCCCTTTCAGGCAATTCCATAATTCACAGAATGGCATTCACAAAGTAAGTACTTGTAAATATTTTCAAACCAAGAAATAAAAGTGGAGGTTTGGTATGATCATATTCACATACATACTTGGATCACTACTTATTCAGATAAATTTTTGCACAACCAGTTATGTGCACCTAACATAAAAACTTTTCCCCTTTATTACTTAAAATGACTTGCATTGCATATCAGGAAAATTAGTACACTACTTCACCTTGTCCCACAAAGCTATAGACTGAAAAGTCTACATCACCAGATATAAAGCACATCTCATTGTGAGTGCAGCACACGTATTTAACATTGTAACTGAAATGGGTTAGTGTAAAACAGTTACATATAATTTAGAGAGGGTTAAACTATTTTCAAAACCAGAATACCTTTGTGCTAGTTGGACAGGACTTTAATGAACTAGAAGGTTGGGTTTCACACTTAAACATATAGTAAAAGAATATTTAAAGATTAAAAATTCTGTACCTTTGACTCCACATTGCTTAACAAGAGAGGAATGTCAGAAGATGATGACTTTGATAGGCCCAGCGAGTCACAGAGAGTTTGCACTTCCTGATAGATTTCGTTATTCTTTTCCAAATGAGAACTTTTAAGTTGCTTGCTGTGCAATATTTGTAAAGCTTGAAGTTCTGTACTTAAAAATACTAGAGAGAGAAAAAGTGTTATAATAGCATCTTTAAGACATCTTGAATATTTTTGTGCTGGTATTCTCATAGTAAATAAAACATACATGTAATACAAACATAACAGAAAAGAAGTAGCCAGAATACTGCAAACTTAATGAAAAATTCCAAAGAGCTACTACTTTATACAAACGTATCAGAAAGCGTTATAAGCATGTAACTGATTGGTACTCAGTTTTTTGGGAAGAGGCCTACTTCCTTCCTGACAAAGACCACCAATATAATTCTGTTTTTCCTCTAAATATGGGATTTTCTTATACATTTTTAGATTCATCATAAGAGAGTTATATTTCCTCTAAAAATCCTCAGAATATTGCCCTTACATGTGGAACTGGCAATGCCACCTATTAAGATTGCCTAATATATCATATTACATGACCCCGTTTTCAGTTGTTTATAAAACTTTGTCAAACTTTAATAGTCCGGGCTGAAATTTTTCAAGCCGGGTTCAAAAGTCATGAAAGGTCAAAACTGAGGTTGCCTATGTGATGTCATTAAAGACTGTATCATAATCCATACAGCATGAATTAAGGTTGACAGATAAGCTAATTTCTAGCATTTCCTAACTTTTGAACACTTGACTTTGCAACCTCAGGCTGGTCTACACTTAAAAGTTACAAGTTAAGCCATAGTCTGAATCTCTATGTCCAACCAGTTCAAGCTTCCCCTCCACATATCACTGGACTTCCAGTGCCAGTCTCCTTGTCCAGACAGTCCCTTGGGTTCCTTGTCGCAATGTATCTCCCTGCCCCAAAGGTCCAGTTCTCGTTCCCTTTACATTTGAGTCAGGCAGTTGCTTCCTCCATGCTACCTAGGTGCCAGCAGGGAGGTCATTGAGAGCACAGGAGAGACAGACTCCCTGCTCTCAGTTCCACTGACATACCTAACCCGAAGCGGCTGTTACAGGGAAAGTCCAGCTTCTTCACTGTATCTCCAGGGTAGAGCATATGCAGTTATTCTGTTGGGATGCACATGTACTTTCTGGTGACACACAGAAAGTGAATGGCTGCAGCATGCTCAGTGCTGATGGAATCTTCAGAGATCTTAGCTACTTTAATCTCAGCTAAAGCACTCGCATGCATATACACAGGCAACATTTATGCTGGTATTTTTTAACTTTTACATGCTTGACTTTGAAAAGTTAATCTTTTAAACACAGTTTCTGGTGTGTAATATAATTAGCAACCAGAAAACAGCATATTCTGACACTCAGAATGGGGGAGGTAGAGCATCACTGATGTTAAAAAACAACTAGTATTTTCTATGCCACTTGAACCCTAAAGTCTACTGGGTGTTCTTAATTACTGCACAAAACTCCCATTGAGTTATACTTATAGATCAAGGGCTTCAAAACATAACTGTGAAGACAAATATGAGGCAAAAAAAATATCAACACTGAAGACAGTGGAAGATAAGCAACCAAAAACATGAAACAAACTACGATGTTAGAGATGATAAATATGCAAAATATTAAAGACGACAACAAAGAGCTTACAAAAAATAAATATTTTTGCAAGAGGGAAAATTGTTGCAACTTACACAGGAGTTTAAGACAATCTTCTTTCTTTTTTAACCTGTCCTTAATGTCTCCAGACACAAGTGTTGAATATGGGCAAGCCATTTCTTTTAAAAAACCACTAATCTCAAGCTGGAAGCTCTCTACATCTTCCCCACCTTAAGAAAGTAAGAAAAAAAGATCACTGCAAAAATTCAGCATTTTTTTATTTTATTTTAAACTCATATTTGTTATTACGAAAATTAATTATAATTACAAGTTTAAACATAATATATTAGTTTATGGTAGAGACCAACGCAATAGGACTTTGTTAAATTAAAAATGGAGTCCTATACATAAATAAGCAAGAATTTTAAATTAGAAGAAACAATAACACCTTCACATTTCAAAACCAGAAGAGAACGCTATAATGATCCCCCAAGGAACCAACGCAATCAGTTGAAGTGGACTAGTAGTTTACAACTAGTGTAAAGTGAGTGGGATAGGCTTTATTTTCCTTTCAAACCATAACAACATGGGTGTCATTTTTATATCAAAAATCATAGATCATAGTTAGGGCCCTGTCAAATTCACAGTCAGAGGGTTTTTAAAATAGTAAATTTCATGATTTCAGCTATTTAAATCTGAAATTTCACAGTGTTGTAATTGCAGGAGTCCTGACCCCAAAAGGAGTTATGGCAGGGAGATCGCAATACTGCTACTCTTACTGCTGCTGGCGGCAGTGCTGCCTTCAGAGCTGGGGAGCTGGTGAGTGGCAGCTGCCGGCTGGGAGCCCAGCTCTGAAGGCAGAGCCACTGCCACCAGCAGCGCAGAAGTAAGGGTGGCATGGTATAGTATTGCCACCCTTACTTCTGCACCACTGCTGCTGGGGCACTGCCTTCAGTGTTGGGCACCTGGCCAACTGCCACCGCTCTCTGGCCAACCAGCTCTGAAGGCAGCGCAGAAGGGTGGCAATACTGGAACCCCCCTAAAATAATTTTGTGACTCCCCTGCAACTCCCTTTTGGGTCAGAACTCCCAATTTGAGAAATGCTGGGTCTCTCCCATGAAATCTAGTCTTTTATGTGCTTTTACCCTATACTATACAGATTTCACAGGGGGAGACCAGATTTCACAGTCTGTGATGCGTTTTTTTGTGGCTGTGAATTTGGTAGGGTCCTAATCATAGTAATAGGATGAAATTTAATAGTGCGAAGTGCAAGGTCATGCAATTAGGAACGAACAACAGAAATTTTTGCTATAAACTGGGAATTTAATTGGAAGTGACAGAGGAGAAAGACCTAGGTCTACTGATTGATTACAGGACCAAAGAAGGGCTACTAGCATGATCGTAGGAATGGAAAACCAACCTTATGATAGGAAATTCAAAGAGCTTGGTTTGTTTAGCCTAACCCAGTGGTTTTTAACCTGTGGTCCGCAGACCCTGGGGGGTCCACAGACTCGAAAATTTCCAAAGGGGTCCGTAACTCCATTTGAAATTTTTTAGGGGTCTGAAAATGCAAAAAAAAGTTGAAAACCACTAGCCTAATCGAAAGAAGGCTGATTTTCTCTATAAATACATCAAAGGGATAAATTCCAGGGATGTGCAAGAATTATTTAAGTGTCAGAGTTAATAAGGACAAATGGATATATACTGGCCATCAATAAATTTAGACTTGAAATTAGATAAAGGGTTCTAATCATCAGAGGAGTTAAGTTCTGGAACAGCCTTCCAAGGGGGTAGTGGAGGTAAAAATACCTAGCTTGCTTCAAGACTGAGCTTGATAAGTTTATGGAGGGTAGTATGAGAAAAGGAGTACTTGTGGCACCTTAGAGACTAACAAATTTATTTGAGCATAAGCTTTCATGAGCTACAGCTCAATTCATCGGATGCACCTGCCTACAATGGCATATAGACAATCTGCGACTGCTAGTAGCAAATATCTCCAACAGTCCAAGGGACACTAGATGGGGAGGGCTCTGACTTTTATTACAGGGAATTTTTTCCCAGCTGGCTGGCTGGTGGATTTTGCCCACATGCTTGGAGTGTAACTGATCACCTTACTTGGGGTCAGAAAGGAATTTTCCCCAGGTCACATTGGTAGAGAACCCAGGGGTTTCTACCTTCCTCTGCAACACGGGGCACGCATCACTTGCATGTTTCAACTACCATAAATGGTGGATACTCTATAATGGAGGAGTCTCATGATTTGAGGACTTCAGTAACTCAGACAGTGATTACAGGTCTATTACAGGAGTGGGCAGAAGAGGTCTGTGGCCAGCAACGTGCAGAAGGTCATACTAGATGATCACTATGGTCCCTTCTGGCATTAATGTCTATGAGTCAATCTCGTAGGATGTGTTCACATGAAGAAGTTATGGAGGGAAAACTTAACTAAATGAGGTACGTACATATTGTTTTACCATTTCATTACAAAAATATAAAGTCTACAATTATTTGTAGGTTGTATGTGAATGTCTTTTTATAGTAAGATTTAAGAAAATTTTAAACAATTAAAAACAGACACACCAACACATGAGTTTTACCCTTGGGTTTGTTCTTTACTACAACTATCTTACTCCTAAGCATCAATACTGTTTCTTTGACTAAGATTACAAGGTTATTATTAAACAAAATATAAACAATAAACAGTCTTAACCACTACATTATTTCAATAAATTAAAGTTCAAATTTTGTGGAAATACCAGCTATTGAAGTGATGCTTTCTTCCAGGTCACACACTGATTTTATTTCAGAACTTAACCAAACACAAAGCTCAGAAAAGTCTGGTGAAGATAATCCATTTTCTACTGCTTTGCTAAGTGCTTCCTCCCCTAACAGGGGACCTTCATACCTGAACAGGGGAAAAAAAAAAAAAAAAAAAGTCTGACAAATACAGCTCCTGGATTTTAAATTTATTTTCATGTAAATTGTTTCACAGTTAGAAACGGGACTAATCCATTACAGTTTTTTGAATCACTAAATTCATAATTCACATCTCTTACAAGTTTTCCTAAATGTTAAATATTGTAAAAGAAGTTATGCTGTACTAATGTTGATCTTCTGACAATGCAGACAGCATGCATGTGTTTGTATATCACAGATATGTGAAATCACTTACACATATTTATATTTTTATTTAAGATTTGGACTATGTTGAAGAGATTATAAATCAGGACATAATTTAAATGGACTTAGTCAATTTAAAAAAAAATTGTAAAGGAAACTTTTACCTATTGCTTCAAATTACTAGCAATGAAATAATTTGAAAATCAAATGTACTTCTCATTATTTATGCCCTGTTTACTTTTTGCATTTCCCTGAGTTTGGTCAATGAAAATAAATAAAATCTCTTTGATTTTGCTCATAATATATTTCACTTTCAGGTTCCTAGTGCTGCAACGTTTGGGGTTCAGGTACTATAGGGAAATGTTTAAAAACAGTTCTCATTGCAATTTTTAAAATTACACTGTAAACTCATCCTTATTTTCATTTCTTCAAATCATTATCTCTAGCAGTTCAAAGAACCTAGGCTTTTTCAGGATTGGCACATTCTATTGTTGTGGGACTCTGTTCTGATGAATTTCTGTACCGAGTAAAAGGCCCTGCTACATAGAATTCTCCTTTATTTCTTGCTTGGTCTCCTAATAGCATATAGGTGCTTAGATACCAATACAACCTATGCAGAATAGAAGAAATATCTTCATTGCCTTTTCATAATCTCATGCAAGCTTACAATGTTGGTCATCGTTTCTAGCTTTACAGACACAGAGTTAGTGCAACTCTTCCCACTTCCATGAGATGTGCATCTGAGATCTCTATTTCATGATTACACTTGAGGGAGAAATAAATATATATAGTTTTCACTATCCTAATACGTTCAAATCCATCAAATGATTAACTCTAAGTAGGAGTCAAATAGGTAGTAAAACGTAAAGAAAGTCTTGCTTTTCCATATATGATCTAAATATATTTTCTATTAAACATCCAAGATCTTACCAATTTGTGTGATTATATTCTTGATAGCCACTGTATCACAAAAGGGTTATTTTGAAATCTTAAGGCCCAATCCTGAGAAGTGCACTGTATGTGCCTCTATGGAGCCCCACTGACTTCAATAGGGCTTCCACCCACACGGAGCAACTTGCAGGACGGGTACCCTATACTCCGAACTATTCCCAACAAATAGAATGCAGTAGGACTTACTTTAAGGAAGACAAAGTTGAATGAATACACTGGAGAAAAACACACGTCCACTACTTGTACCGTTTAGCATTTATTGATTTCTAGTCTTCCAATAGTCATTTTATGGAATCCTTTATCATGACATAGATACATATATATAGTTTATTTTATTCCCACAGAAGCGTCACATGCTAGAGCACTCTAGCTCTCTTCCCCTTTCCAACATATGGTTCTGACAGGGTGAGCACACACCACAGATGAACTACCCAGATCTCCCAGGTTCACACACACACGCACTACGGTTTACGAAGTCCCTGCACCCATCCCTCGAGCCTGTGTGCCCACTTCTCCCATACCCATCTCCACACCTTCCCCCCCCCCGCCCCCTCCAGAGGATCGGCCCTTCCTAGGCGGCACCACAGCACCCCTGCCCCCTTCTCACCCACACTGCCGGGGGGGGGGGGGCACAACTCTTTGAATCAGCACAGACCGTTGGCCCCCAAAGATCCCCTTGGGGACGCTCCTTCCGCCGCAGTTTCCCCTTCTTCCCACTCTCGCTCCCCCCCCCCCTCCCGTCCCAGCTGGAGGCCATTTCTCGGCGCGAGAGACACGCCGGGGCTGGCGCCCCCGTGTCCCGCCCGAGCAGCCCCCGTCGCAGGCGGACAGCGCCGGGGGAGGCCGAGCTGCTCACAAGGCTTCAGGGGCTGAGGCGAGGGACTGTGGCGCAGAGGATCCAGTGCAGGCTGCTGTAGTGGGGCTGCGGGGAGCGACGGCTACCCCGCCCCCCTGCAAACGGGGCCCACGGAGCCTCTGCACAACGGGAACGGCAGACAGGCCCGGCGGCGCCGGGGGCTGAGGAGGGCAGGCGGCCGCCCCCGCACACTCACCCCAACGCCTCCAGCGCGTCTAGAACGTCGCTCTCCATTTTCAGCTCCCGCTCGCGCGCCCTCATGCTGCTGGCGCGGCCCCGCCGCCCCCAGACTCCGCCCCGTCCGGCTCCCGGCTTCGCACGGCCTCGGCTTTCCCCCTCACACAGGCCCCGCCCCCGCCTCGGGTTCCCGCTTCCCCTCACACAGGCCCCGCCCCGCCCCGCCCCGCACGGCCTCAGCTTCCCCCCACAGGCCCCGCCCCCGCCCCGCCTCGGGTTCCCGCTTCCCCTCACACAGGCCCCGCCCCGCAGGGCGCCGGGTGTCCGCCGCCCCCTCACGCGGGTCCCGCCGCTCGCCCCTCTGGGGCCGCTAGGCGCTGCTGGCCGCCAGCGAGCGAGCCAGGCCCGGCACCTTTTACACGCAGCCCTCCCGGTGCGGGGGCGCGCTGAACGGGGGAGCGTCAAACGTTCCTGACCAGATCGGCACAGAGAGGCCGAGGCGCTTCCTGACATGCTCAGGCCAGAGCCAGGGCCCCTCCGACCCGCCATCTCCATACGGGGCCCGAGGAAGCTGGTCGGCAATTTGGGGCAGGAAGTGGAGTGTCCCTCTGGTGACCTGCACGGCGTGGGGGAAGCCGCACTCTGCCCCTGCCCCAGCCCCAGCCCCAGCCCCAGCCTTCCCCAGGCCGCCTCCCAGAGGCACGGGAGGCCAGAGTATCCGTGCTTGGCTTCTGCAGGAAGCTTTCCAGCTCAGAGCAGGGTGACTGAGATGGACGTCAAGGATAAAGGAGGCCAGAGTTTACACATGCATTTTAAAAACAAATTATTTTTCATGTCTTCCCACCTCTGCCCCACAGCATTGCCCTGGTCTCTGAGCTCCCTCCATAGACTGCCCCAGTCAGTCGTCTCTGACACATGGGCACTCATCAGGACTTCCTCTGGTACTCAGTAATGAGAAGGTGGCTTAAGAAACCCTTAATGCCAGCGGGCAAGAAGGTTACAGGTGTATCTTGATTCTGCTATGTACATCCTGGTTCACCAAAGAATGTCAAGTGAGGTCTTAAATGAAAGCTGGGGGTCACACTGATCATTGTGAAATGTATGGACACATACTGTGTAAGGAGTTATGTGTATATACTGAAAATATGGTTGTAAAGTCTGTGTCAAGGAATTAGGCACCAGCAGAGGTGAAAAACACTGATCATTAATAGCATTGTGAAATGTATGTACAGATACTGTGTAAGGAGTTATGTGTATATCCTGAAAATATGGTTTTAAAATCTGTGTCAAGGAATTAGTCACCAGAGGTGAAAAACAGGTTTTTCTCTAAGACAGGAGATAAGGAATGTTTCTCTCTCTCTGTAGGGATGTAAATGAAGCACTGTACGCCAACAATGAATTCCCGTTTACATACAAATGTTAATAAAGAGATGTAAAGTCAACTGAAAAGCAGCACAGAAAAAATAAGCCATGGGTGGTTATCCTGGCTCTGAGTACAGACAATTAACTCCGGGGGGGGGGGGGGGTACACGTAGAAGGCAAAGCAGACACCATCCTCATCCTGCACTTTGGAAGTAAACTAACGCCATATTTGCATTCATGAAAACAGGATCACAGCCAGC
Organism: Dermochelys coriacea; assembly: GCF_009764565.3. NCBI lineage: Eukaryota > Metazoa > Chordata > Testudines > Dermochelyidae > Dermochelys > Dermochelys coriacea. Next base: position 71,712,606 of record NC_050073.1, read on the forward strand.
CTTGGCTGAAAACACTGCAGACTTTGGGTGAGATAAAGTTTCTTTAAGCAAGAAATTAACCCATTAGTTAAGTTTACTCTCTAGAAAAGCATGTTAAAATTTTCTATGTAATTATATGTTTTCTAACTCACTGTCACTTATCTTGAACTTTTGGTAATTTATTCTTGATTTCACTATAAATATATCTAAGTGCTGTGATATTAAGCAAAGTGCTGCTCCTGAGCTGAATCTTACAAGCTGACGTGTATATTGTTCCTTTGGAGACAGCAGACCTGGCATTTCTGTGAGTGTTGAGTGAATAAAGGACTAAACAGTACAGGAGACTCAGGGACTAGGATAGACATATTGTTAACCTGCAAGGCAAAGTAAATCCTGGCATATCCCCCAGAGGAGAGTGCTTAAGCGGCTGACAAGCTGGTGGTGTTAGGGAGATGACACCCAGTTAAGCACAAGCATGACTCCCTCTTGCTGGTGGCAGGGAGTAACAAGGTGACTCACAGTCCTGGGTACCCCAAGAACCTTTACAGTGAGCAAACCTCTACTCCTGTACTGACCTCAATACAGTTGAGGGGTGGTACAGGGCTGCCAAGTGTTATGCACTTGGACGGAAGGCTTTGAGCTGGGCCAATTGCTTCGAGCCAGCAGCCTTATAAAAAAGCAGCCAGTTGCGAACTGAGTGAGCGGTGAACTGAGGACAGGCAAACAGAGGTTATTTGCCTGGGGACCATCCGAGAGGAGCTACAGTGAATGCTACATTACAGGGGCTGTGTTGTGAGCTGGTCGGGTGAATATCCAAGTGTCTGTCTGTTGTGACCATTTGTTTGACTGGAGCTAGTTGCAGGGACTCTTTGACCATGTGTTTGTTTGTTTGAAAAGTGGGAATTGGGAGTACTTTGTTCCAGGTTAGCCTTGAGTGGTTGACTGGGGGAAGGCTTTGAGCTGGGCCAACTGCTTTGAGCCAGCAGCCTTATAAAAAAGCAGCCAATCGCAAACAGAGTGAGCAACCGAGTGGGTGGGTGAGAATCTGTGGCCTGCGCTGTGCAGGAGGTCGGACTAGATGATCAGAATGGTCCCTTCTGACCTTAGTATCTATGAATCTATAACAAACCGAGGACAGGCAAACAGAGGGAGTTTGCCTGGGAGTTCTCAAAGAGGTTTTTTTTTTTTGCCTTTCAGGCTTATGTGAGCAGTAAATACAACATCTGAAGAGGCTCTTAGAAGGAAGACATTATGGATAGTGAGCGATCAGCTGTTCTGACCTGCACAGGATGTGCCATGTTTGTCTTTCTCCCAGAGGATAGAAGCGACTTCGTCTGTACAAAGTGCAAGCTGGTCTCCATATTGGAAGAGAAGGTTAAAGGACTAGAGACCCAAGTATCAACTCTGCATTGCATCAGAGAAAATGAAGATTTTCTGGATAGAAGTCAGCATTTGGTACAGCAGGCACAGCATGCTGAAGAATCTGAGAGTGCAATGCAGAACAGGGAAGAAAATTGGCAGCATATGACCTCCAGAAGAAGAAAGAGGAGAACCCATGTACCCTCAATGCAGATAGAGGTAAGAAACTGTTTTCAGGCTCTCTGCACAGATACTACGGTGGAGAATGGTTTGGAAGAGTCATCTGAGAGAAGGGATCAGGAGGAGACCCCATCGACTGGAAGGCATGGAATACATTGTCCTAGGGATGGGGGTTCCACGACCACCACTCCCAAAAGGAGGAGACGGGTGGTGGTGGTCGGGGACTCCCTCCTAAGGGTAATGGAGTCATCCATCTGATGTCCAGACCAGGAAACTTGAGATGTGTGCTGCTTGCCTGAAGCTAGAATTCGGATGTGACAGAGACTGATCAAGCCTTCAGACTACTACCCCTGCCTACTTCTCCATGTGGGCATCAATGACACTGCCAAGAATGACCTTGAGCAGTCACTGCAGACTACATGGCTCTAGGAAGAAGGATAAAGGAGTTTGAGGCGTAAGTGATGTTCTCATCCATCCTCCCTGTTGAAGGAAAAGGCCCAGATAGGGACCATTGAATTGTGGAGGTAAATGCGTGGTTACACAGATGGTGTTGGAGAGAGGGCTTTGGATTCTTTTGCTAGGAAGAAGTAGCCAGCAAAGAGAGGGGAAGAGCATCTTTGCAGGCAGGCTTGCTAACCTAGTGAGGTGGGCTTTAAACTAGGTTTGCCAAGGGATGGTGACCTAAGCCCAGAGGTAAGTGGGATACTGGAAGGAAACGCAAGGAAGGGGGTGCAACAGTGGAGGCCTGCTTATTCATACTGGGAAAGTAGGGCAATCACCTAGTTATCTTAGGTGCCTGTACATGAATGCAAAAAGCCTCGGAAACAAGCAGGAGGAATTGGAAGTCCTCGCACAGTCAAGGAACTTTGATGTGATTGGAATAACAGAGACTTGGTGGGGTAACTCACATGACTGGAGCACTGTCATGGATGGCTATAAATTGTTCAGGAAGGACAGGCAGGGGAGAAAAGGGGGACGAGTTGCACTGTATGTAAGAGAGCAGTATGATTGTTCAGAGCTCCAGTTGAGAGTCTTTGGGTTAAGTTTAGAGGTGAGAGAAACAAGGGTGATGTCGTAGTGGGCATCTGCTATAGACCACCAGACCAGCAGGATGAGGTGGATGAGGCTTTCTTTGGATAACTAACAGAAATTTCCAGATCACAGGTCCCGGATCTCATGGGGGACTTCAAATCACCCTGACATCTGCTGGAGAGCAATACAGCAGTGCATAGGCAATCCAGGAAGTTTTTGGAGAGTGCTGGGGACAACTTCCTGGTGCAAGTGCTGGAGGAACCAACTAAGGGTCGTGCTACTCTTGACCTGCTGCTCACCAACAAGGAAGAATTGGTAGGGGAAGTAAAAGTGGGTGGCAACCTGGGCAGCAGTGACCATGAGATGGTTGAGTTCAGGATCCTGACAAAAGGAAGAAAGGAGAGCAGCAGAATACAGACCCTGGACTTCAGAAAAGCAGACTTTGACTCCCTCAGGGAACTAATGGGCAGGATCCCCTGGGAGACTAATATGGGGGGGGAAAGGAGTCCAAGAGAGCTGGCTGTATTTTAAAGAAGCCTGATAGAGGGTGCAGGAACAAACCATCCCAATCTGCAGAAAGAATAGCAAATATGGCAGGCGACCAGCTTGGCTTAAGAGAGAAATCTTCAGTGAACTTAAACATAAAAAGGAAGCTTACAAGAAATGGAAACTTCTGGACAGATGACATGGGAGGAGTATAAAGATATTGCTCAAGCATGTAGGGGTGTAATCAGGAAGGCCAAAGCACAATTGGAGTTGCAGTTAGTAATGTATGTGAAGGGTAATAAGAAGGGTTTCTACAGGTGTATTAGCAACAAGAAGGTGGTCAGGGAAAGTGTGGGACCCTTACTGAATGGGGGAGGCAACCTAGTGACAGATGATGTGGAAAAAGCTGAAGTACTCAATGCTTTTTTGCCTTGGTCTTCACAGACAAGGTCAGCTCCCAGACTGCTGCAATGGGCAGCACAGTATGGGGAGGAGATGAGCAGCCCTCAGTGGTGAAAGAATAGGTTAAGGACTATTTAGAAAAGCTGGACATGCACAAGTCCATGGGTCCGGATCTAATGCATTCGAGGATGCTGAGGGAGTTGGCTGATGTGATTGCAGAGCCATTGGCCGTTATCTTTGAAAACTCATGGTGATCAGGGGAGGTCCTGGACGGTTGGAAAAAGGCAGATATAGTGCCCATCTTTTTAAAAGGGAAGAAGAAGAATCTGGAGAACTATAGACCAATCAGCCTCACCTCTGTCCCTGGAAAAATCATGGAGCAGGTCCTCAAAGGATCCATTTTGAAGCACTTGGAGGAGAGGAAAGTGATCAGGGACAGTCAACATGGCTTCACCTAGGGCAAGTCATGCCTGACCAACCTGATTGCCTTCTATGATGAGATAACTGGCTCTGTGGATATGGGGAAAGCGGTGAATGTGATATACTTGACTTTAGCAAAGCTTTTGATACGGTCTTCCACAGTATTCTTGCCAGCATGTTAAAGAAGTATGGATTGGATGAATGGACTATAAGGTGGATAGAAAGCTGGCTGGATCATTGGGCTCAATGGACAGTGATCAACGGCTCGATATCTAGTTGGCAGCCGGTATCAAGCAGAGTGCCCCAGGGGTCTGTCTGGGGGCCAGTTTTGTTCAACATCTTCATTAATGATCTGGATGATGGGATGGATTGCACCGTCAGCAAGTTCGCTGATGGCACTAAGCTAGGGGGAGAGGATAGGGTCCAGAGTGACCTAGACAAATTGGAGGATTGGGCCAAAAGAAATCTGATGAGGTCCAACAAGGACAAGTGCAGAAACCTGAACTTAGGATGGAAGAATCCCATGCACTGCTACAGGCTGAGGTAGCATTGACTGGCTTAGTGGCAGGTCTGCAGAAAAGGACCTGGGCATTACAGTGGACGAGAAGCTGGATATGAGTCAACAGTGTGCCCTTGTTGCCAAGAAGGCTAATGGCATATTGGGCTGCATTAGTAGGAGCATTGCCAGCAGATCGAGGGAAGTGATTATTCCCCGCTATTCGGCACTGGTGAGGCCACATCGGGAGTATTGCGTCCAGTTTTGGGCCACCCACTACAGAAATGATGTGAACAAATTGGAGAGAGTCCAGCGGAGGGCAGTGAAAATGATTGGGGGGCTGGGGCCATAGGTGCCGACTCCGTGGGTGCTCTGGGGCTGGAGCACCCACAGGGAAAAATTGGTGGGTGCTCAGTACCCACTGGCAGCTCCTCGCGGCCCACCAACTCACCTCCGCCTCCTCCCCTGAGCGCACCGCCGCCACTCCGCTTCTCCCCCCTCCCTCCCGCTCCAATGGCACGGCAAGCCTGGGAGCAGGAGGGAGGGGGGAGAAGCGGAGCGGCGGCAGCACTCTCAGAGGCGGAGCGGAGGTGAGCTGGGGTGGAGAGCAGTTCCTCTGCTCCCCCCCAGGGTTACTTCCTGAGGGTCCCCCCCGCTTACCTCTGTTCCGCCTCCTCCCCTGAGCACGCCGCTTCTCCCCCCTCCCTCCCAAGTTTGCTGGGGAGGAGGGGAAATGTGGCGCGCCCAGGGGAGGAGGCAGGGCAGGGGATTTGGGGAAGGGGTTGGAATGGGGGCGGGACTGGGGACAGAGGGGGGGCACGAGCACCCACCAGCGCTGGCTAAAGTTGGCGGCTATGGCTGTGGCACCTGACTTACAAGGAGAGGCTGAGGGAACTGGGCTTATTCAGTCTGCAGAAGAGAAGAGTGAGGGGGGATTTGATAGCAGCCTTCAACTACCTGAAGTGGGGTTCCAAAGAGGATGGAGCTAGGCTGTTTTCAGTGGTGGCAGATGACAGAACAAGGAGCAATGGTCTCAAGTTGCAATGAGGGAGGTCTAAGTTGGATATTAGGAAAAACTATTTCACTAGGAGGCTGGTGAAGCACTGGAATGGGTTACCTATGCGGGTGGTGGAATCTCCATCCTTAGAGGTTTTTAAGGCCCGGCTTGACAAAGCCCTGGCTGGGTTGATATCGTTGGGGTTGGTCCTGCTTTGAGCAGGGGGTTGAACTAGCGGACCTTTTGAGGTCTCTTCCAACCTTAATCTTCTATGATTCTATGCATTTAGCAGTCCTGTTGCACCTGCCCTCAGCCAAGCTGTCATCTCACACATTCAGTTGTGTCAGGCAAACAGCTGTGGTTTCTCTGCCTCCAGGGAACACTGACACCTGTTATCACACAATCCCATTCTCCCTTCTCTCTACTCTCTTTCTTGTCTCCAGGAACCTGCTCAATTATGCTGGCTTAGCAGAGCATGTTTAAGAGCTTCACTCAAAAGAAACAGACACCAAGGCAGCCACGAGGGCCAGTCTCAGAACTGAAGTGTGCCCAAGGGTTCTATCAAAATACTCTTGCACAGTCCACTTAATCACCATGTTAAAATCTACTGGACACTGTGTTTATGCCAACCCACCATGCACAGCAATATCAGTGGCTCAGCACTGCTTTCTCAAAACCCTCGTCTGCACCCTACCCCCATCTGCTATTTAGAACAGAGCGTGAATACCATTTCTGTCCTAAGTGGTGTGTCTACACAGGGATAAAAGACCTGCATTGGGCATAGGTCAGCTGACTTGGGCTTGGGCTATGGAGCTAAAAATTGCTATGTAGACATTCAGGCTTAGGCTGGAGACCGACACTCAGCCCTCACAGAGTTCCAGAACTTGGGCTCCAGCCTGAGGCCAGACGTCTACACAGTGATTTTTCAGCCCGGAACTGAAAGGATAGATTTCAATGAAGAGAGGAAAAGGAGTTCCAGACATAAGGGATGGATTGAATTTTAAATGATAGCACTTGGGTCCAGTGGGAGGAGGCTAGGAGGAGCTTCCCCATCTTCTTTTGTACTTGTTTGGGAAATAGGCAATCTTCTGAGGGGAATGTACACTCCTAATGCTCCCCATCTCCAGGCATTAGCTATTTGAAATGTGGCAAGAGGACCATGGGTGCAGCAGCCTGGGGGGGGGGGGGAAACATGTTGTACCTTATTCAAGTGGTGTGCCAATGTGAGCTGTGTGGGAGCACTAAGTCAGGCAAAATCCCACGTGAGAACTCCAGCTGCTGTCCTGCCTCCCACACCCCCATAAACGTGGATACTTTTCCCTCACATTTTCATAACGTGCATTTAAAGTCTTGAAACGCCATGTTCTTAACCAAGCAACAGTAAGCACTATTCATTAACTTCTAGTTTGAATCTAATTGAATGTAATACAGTAGAGAGACATGCCGAATTAATGTTAAACTGGAAAAATATGGGGTATGAATAAGCTTTTCATTATAACAGTTTATTTTTGATATCTTTTTAAAAACAGTACAACTACAAAGTACTGTTTCCCTTAATGAATCATCGTTTTAAAGCTGTTTTTAGGAACCGAGCAATTTTCCTGTCACTCTAGGAGCATGGTAAGAAAAGTTCATTATATTAAGCTTTAGTACAATTGGAAGTGAAATAATCATTCAAAACAAAACTAGTAATGTGATAATTGAAGAGATACAGTACATAGGTACTGCAGCAATTTCTCTAACCCACTCTTTTTTGTAAGTTTTATTACAGGTTTGCCAAACATATGTTTTCCAGGTCTAATTCCAGGACCATTAAGTATGCCTTTGACAGACTGACAATATCCTTGACAAACTTTATGGAATTAAGATTCAACTTCATTGCATTACATTAAACCTTATTAAATTAGGTTTAATACCTTTGGGGTCCATCATATTAAAAATGCAATTGTGTATGTGTTATTGTGGAAAGAATGTAACATCTAGGAGGAGGGGAATGCTAATGTAATTTCTCTGGTTATCAGCCCTTTGAAGCCATTCCCTGGGGAGGTTCGTGTACACTAGTTCAAACTGGATTCTCCAGGGACCAAAAGACAAAAAATGGATTTTTGGATAAATAGCCTGATTTTAAACAGGCCCAGGGGTTTCCTCCTGATCCAGCTAACGAACAGGACTCCTGGGCCACAGTGGGCCCCAATTCTTAGGAAGTTGGCCTATAAGTGAGTGAGGGCTCATAAGACTGGGTGTTAGTCCTCAGCCAAGACTGTTATGAACTTGTGACCCTGGAGAGACTCTTTTGGGTAGGAGGGGGTGGGAGTTGAAAGACACACGTCAGAACCTATGTTGAAGACAGTTGGGGGGAATCTCTGGTAAACTTGTGCATATGTATGTAGGCTCTTTTATTGTTTTATTATATTTTAAAAAAATAAAATAGGCTTCCATAGGAAGTGCTGTGTGGTAACTTATAAAGGTTGGCAATCACTCTGTTATCAATCTCTGAAGTGTGCAGATCTGCTTAGGCAGAGTCTCTTTTTAGGAATAACACAGGGAAGGGAGGGATCTGCTCCACCTGGAAATATACCAGTCCAAAGGGAGAGAGATGTGGGTCTCTGCCAAGAAAGGCAGTGGCCATGAGCTGGAAACCTGAGAGTCGGTGTCGTTGCTGGCCCATAGAGGGGGGAGTACAGGTGCAGCTGGCCTGAACTATGATAATGCCCTTGCGAGAGATGATGTGGAAATTTCTGCTACTTTACTTTTGGGTGTTGCAAACATCTGTCAGGGAATCACAACCATCCTATCAAACCCATGTTCCTCAATAGAAAGGGGGTCCCTATTTAGATCGCAGCTAAAGGGAGGGAAGAGGGAGGTCCTGGTATGGTCACGATATGTTAAAGGTTGAGAATCTCTGCACTAGATCATACTCCCCTCCAAAGACAGGAATAGAAACTAGGATTTTGAGTCCTAACAGTCCTCTGCTCTCCAGTAGAGTTATTTAAATCTCTGCCAAAGTGTAAATCTCCTCATCTGGCTGGTCCACAAAGCAGAACAGCCTAGTACGACTTCCATCTTTTAGCTCTAGTAGTAGAGGTGTGTGCATCTAAAAGTCCTGGGTTCCAGCATTGCTTATGAGCGTGTGGGGTGTCAATATGGTTTCATATTTTGGAATTTCAGTGGGGGGCTTCAGTTGCTTTTTTAAAAAAATAGGGAACTGTATATCAAAAATATGTTAAGATAATATTATGGTTGCAAAGGTTGCACTCAGATGTTAGGAAAACAGTGTGAAGGTTGCCAGTGTGGGTGCATTACAATGCAGCAATATAATTTTTAATTACATGATCAGACATTATTTGTGCCACAGGACCCTTGCCTCATTCAGTGCTTAGGGTGGATGATGAATGAGGCAGAGGGCTGCAGATGAAAAAAAGATGTTCTCTTGGGAGTTAGGCACTGAAGTGGGACTCTCTACGATCCCTGTGTTTGTCACACATTCCTACGTAATACTGATCCAGACTATTATACATTCATAAAAGCAGATCAAATTAAGGTTGCATGGCTAACATTGATTCTGGTATTTCCTAACTTCTGAATGCTTGAGTTTGCAATCTTAACATTCTTTTAGTATAGGGTTTTTTTAAAAAAAATGTAATTAAAATGTTAGTATGTTTTAACACTTTTGGAACTTACATGTTAAACTCTGGGTCAAATTTAAAACATCCAAGCATCCTAACAACTGATGGTACAAAGAAATTGCCTCCCCATGCCATTTTCAGTTAATTTCAATTGGTGGTTGTCCAGGATTTTAGGTCAATCTGAAGTTTACTGAAATATCGTAATATTGTCCGTATTTAGAGAAGTACATTCTTGGATTCTGAAGAATAGTCAGGCTGGGTTGGCTCGCAGAAATTGAAATAAAACATTTAATGCAAAATGGATGTTTCCTTCCTGCTCTTCAGCCTCTCCTCCTTTTGGTGCTCTTTTTTATCTTGCATTCATTTTGTTTTTAAAATTCATCTGGAGTTGGCCCAGAGCAATAAAAACTAATTGGATTTTAAAAATAAGTTTCTTAGTTTCCTATCCAAGTATTGACCAGTCTTCAGCCTGCTCAGTTTGTGAGAATCAAGAGGATCAGTGCACAAAGTAGTAGTAGTATTGCTCTCAACATATGATCCATTTTCTCTTCTCTTTTATTATCAAAGTTTATGTGTAGGAAAAAGATTAATTTAAAATCTGCAGTAGAATAATGGATTAAATACAATAGTTCAGCTTTCTTTGGACAGAGAAAATAATAGTATAGCTGAAACTTGTGTTTCTTTTTTCACCTACCTTTCCCCCAAGAAGCTCAAGGCCCAGGTCCTTTAGGTATTCCAGTTGTTGTTATTAATAAGAAGGGTCTCAAGGCCCATGTGACTGGAACTTTGCAGGATGTACACTATATGATGTGAAGCGATAAAGGGATTAACTTTGGGAAAGCAGTATTCAGTTTTTTCATGGAGAAAATATAAATATTTCCAGATACAATTAGTAAATGTTTCCAAAAAATCCACTTGTTTTTTCCTTTATAATATGCAGCATGGAACAGCCTCTCTGCCCCCACAGGATCAAATGTAAATTGAATTAAAGAGATACAGACTCCACAGTCATTATTTTAATGCAACAAGTCTACAAGTCTTTTTTCTGTGCATTTTTGTTAGAATAAAAAGAAACAGCAGAAAATTATCAACCACTAGAGGGGACCATAGTAGCAGAGAAAGAAGGGGAGTAAGTGATACAAAGTGCTTAAAAGGGCTCATCTACATGCAAAGTTGTTCTTACTTAAGAAAACATGTAATTTAAAATTGATTTAGTTAATACAGTACAAAATGCTGTCTGGGCACTGTTCAATCAGTATAACCCTGGTTTATATTGATTTAGCTTAAATTGATTACTAATTATTTTACACTAAAATAAAATAAAACCAAATCTCTTAAACCAAAATAAGAACTTTTACATAGGCTATGTCTACATTTAAACCATTACACGGGTACAGTTGTAGTGCTGCGGCTTTACCATAGACATTTAGAACAGTGACAAGTGGGGTTCTCCTGTCACTGTAGTTAATCCACCTCCCTGCGAGGTGATAGCTAGATCAATGGAAGAATTCTTCCAGTGACCTGAATTCTGCCATTGACCTAGGGTTGTCTAGAGTGGGGTTAGGTAAGCTTAACTATGTCACTCACGGGGGTGGATTTTTCACACCCCAGAGCAAAGTAACTGGGTCAACATAACATTTTAGTGCAGATGCAGCCACAGGGTTTTGCCCCAGTTTAATGTAAATAGATATACATTAAATCTATGCAAATTGAGTATAGAGAAGCACTCACTGTTCTTTTAGCCTCATAAGTCTAAAAAGCAGCATGCAATATTTTTCTATCTACGCATGGAAGTTGTATTGGTGTAAGTTAAATTGATTTTAAAACTGATTCGGTTAAACTGGTGCAAACCCATGTGTGGACACACTGATATCAGTTTAAAATTGATTTAAGACTCTCCACCCAAAGTTGGACCAGTTTAACTAAATCAGTTTAGAAATACAGCTTTAGTTAAACCAGTGTAACTGTGTTTGTAGAACAGCACAGCGAGGAGAAGGAGGGGGGAGGACATGTAGCAGGAGGAACCAGCTATGCCATGAGCCAGGATCTTTTCAAGACTCCACCCCAGCCTAGCCAGTGCTGCCAGGCAGGCACCGACAAGTCCAATGAAGGGGAAGGAAACCTTGGGAAGTGTGTGTATGCATTTTTTCTTACAATGTTTAAATGTAAAGAAGGCGCCTCCCCCAACCCCAAGTTAACAGGACTTTTCATTGTTTTACTCATATGAAAGGAGGTAGCGATACAACAAACAGAGATAGTATTGTTACCTGCTTTTTATTCCCCTGGATGGTTAGGCAGGGTGAGGTGGAAGGAGGCAAAGATGTTGAGCAGTTTATGTAGATAGGGAAGTTCCTTGTATCCCCTTGAGAGATCTCAATGAAACTTTAATGGAGATACTCTGCAATCCTCTCCTGAAGGAATGGCAGCCTTAGTTCTTCCTCTATGGTAGGACACTTTCCCACGCCATTCCACAATGACTTTGGATGGCACCATTGCAGTAAGCAGACTAGCAGCTTTCCTCTCTGTCTTTTTTACCCTCAGGAGTGAGATATCAGCTAGAATCACCACCGTCTGTGGAAAATAGTACTAATACTTGGTGCCATTGCCCTGAACCCACGCCCATGGAAATAGGGACTGAAATGTTATTGTTTCATGCAACTGAACAAGACCCTCCTCTTTTCCTCCCCCACTTTCACTTGTGGGAGGCCATACTGACCATTGATGGGGCTGGAGAGTGCTGTGCAGACTCTCCAAAAGCTGACATGGCAATAAGCATGTCTTATTTAAAACTTTTATGGGAATAAGGGATGGGCGTTCTGAAATGTACCTTTCCCTTTCCATTGTGACTGTAAATCCAATGATTCATCTGTCTGTTTTATCTGTAGTTTCTGCCGTTGTGGCTTGAAGGGTGCCTCTCCTCCACACTTGTGGAACACCTGACCCTGATTAGAAGGAGAAGGAAGATGACTAAGGAGGATACATTCAATGAGATCCTGCAAACCAGTGCTGGATCAGACTGTGAACACATGGCATGGAAGGTGACTATGGCAGACAGCATGGAGAAGGAAAGAGAAGACAGGAAAAAGACCCAGGAAAAGCAGAGGGAAATGCACCAGGACATAATGCGTCTTCTCAGGCAGCAAACACAAATGCTGCAGAGTTGTTGACCTCCAGGTCCAACAATCATGGCTTGCTTCCCTTTGCAGTCTATGGAGAACTCAATTTTAGGACTTCTCTACACTCTCCAACATTCCACATGACAAGTGCTTAATTTGTGCCAGGGCTTGCCAGGGCTGAGCCCCACCCCTTCTCGGCTTTGTAGTTCATAGCCCCGGCAACTGTGGGCTTACTGTGTCGGTTATGAAAGTAAAATAATTGCTTGAGCCCTGGCACCTCTTTCATTACAAATTAAGCACAGCACGTGACATTAGCAGCCATTCACCTACCCCTACCACTCCAGACTGGGGGACAGCAAGGACAACCACAGCTTCACATACACTGACCTGTGAGAGACACGGTTGCCATATGTGTAGTGTACCCACAATGGAAAGGAATGTTTTCTACCATTTTTAATTTTAAAGTTTTGTTTCATTAATTTATTTTAGAAGTTTATATTGTATTTATTTTTAATTACCTTTTTGTGCACTAATATTGGTATGTAATAAATTTATATTTAGTGGAAATAAATTCATGTTTATTACTTCACAACATAGAATGCAGGATGCTACTCAAAGAACTCACTATTTGTAATTGAATGAAGCCTCAGAACTCATAGGTTCAGTGAAAAACTCAGTGTAATAATTATAAATGTAGCGCAAGCACCACATAATTCATAGATGTATTAAAAGACTGTGGTATATTCATAAATGTACACCAAGTACTACATAATTCCTAATAGCTCCCAAACCTTCAGGGTCAAGTGAAGCACAGTCCAACACACTACATTACTGTGCCTGACTGTTAATTGCTCTTTTAAGGTCTCCCGAAACCATGTAGCGCTGTGTTGAGCTCTTCTAATAGCCCTGGTGTCTGGTTGTTCAAAGTCAGCAGACAGCTGCTCCACCCAGCTGCAACTTTCCCCCCTTTGCCTCATAGATATTACACAGGACGCAGCAGGCAGCTATAACCATTGGGATGTTTTTCTTACTGAGATCCAATCTTGTGAATATACAAAGCCAGCATCCCTTCAGCCTTCCAAAAGAGCATTTAACTGTCATTCTGTACCGGTTGAGTCTTTCCTTGAGTCTGTCAAGTTGGCTGGTTTATGGCTCTATGAGCCCAGGAAGCAAGGGCTAAGCTGGGTCTCCTAGAATCACCACTGGCATTTCAACATCGCCTGTCCATGCTTGCAGCTTTCTGAACAGTCCTGCGTTCTTAAAGATGCAAGCATCATGCACCTTCCCAGAGTAGCCCATATTGATACTGGTGAATCATCCTCAGTGATCCACCAACGCTTGCATATGCAGCTAAAAGTAGCCCTTTCTGTTAGTGTATTCTGTGGCAAGGTGGGCTCGTACTAAGATAAAGACATGCAAGCTATCGTCTCAACACAGTTCAAGAAATTGATTGTTGCAAATACATCCATTATGTCCTGCACATTGCTGAGTGTCACACTCCTGCATAGCAAGAGATGATTAATGGCTCTACTTGCTTGCATGACAATGGCCTCCACAATTGATTCTCCAACTCCAAAATCCGGATGAAGTTCTGTGGCCTATGTGTTATGCGGGAAGTCAGGCTGCATGATCCCAGTGGTCACTTCTGGCCTTGGAATCTATGGTAATGAGAGGTTACTGATTCAAAGCAATCTGGATTGCTTGGTAAACTGGGCTGAAGCAAACAATATATGTTTTAATACAGCTAAATGTAAATGTATACATCTAGGAACAAAAAAAGTAGGCCATATGGGACAGGGGACTCGAACTTGGGACTCACTCACTTTGGAAAGGATTTGGAGGTCATGGCAGACAATCAGCAGAACATGAGCTTCCAGTGTTACGCTGTGGTCAAAAGAGCTAATGCAATCCTAGTATGTTCTGACACAGAGGCCCATTGGTGCCAGCTGGCAAAGGGTTCACCACGCTGTGTCAGCGACTCCTAACAGGCCTGACAAACTCACTACACCCAACACATTGCTGTCATGGTATTTATCTATAAAGAATGTTGTGTGAGATCATAAATGAAAGCCAGGAACATGCTGATCATCAATAGCATTGGGAAATATATGTACAGATGACATTTAAAGAGTTATATGTACCTACTAAAATACGTTTTAAACTGTGTAACAAAGCAGAGTTGACAAACAGGTTTTCTCCCAGACAAAGCAGATCTATTCACCATGCCCTGTCTCTGATGTAAATAAAGCATTGTAAGTCAAATCCAATGGGAGCTACATTGCCTTCCAAGTTAACATGGGGATCAGCACACCAGAGAATAAACAATAGAGAGCATTTTGAATATTTGCCGGCTGACAAGTAAGACACTTTGGATATCCATCATAGACAGAGCAAAAAGAACTGCTCTTTTTGCATCTATGAACGGTGGATTGGTGATGCTGGGAAAGTGTCACAGTTGCCTACACAGAGGAGTCTCAAATTGGAGTCCAGAGGTAATTTTACCTCTATATTTGCCACTGATGCTACTGCTGCTGGAATACTGTGTCCAGTTCTGGTGCACATAATTCAGGAAGGGTGTTGATAAATTGGAGAAGGTTCAGAGAAAATCCACAAGAAAGATTAAAGGACTAGAAAATATGCCTTACAGTGATAGACTCAAAGAGCTCAATCTATTTCGCTTAACAAAGGGAAGGTAAAGGAGAGACTTGGTTACAGTCTGTAAGTATCTGCATGGGGAACAAATATTTAATAATGGGTTCTAATCTGGCAAGGAACGGTACAACACAACCCAATGGCTGGAAGTTGAAGCCAGACAAATTCAGAATGAAATTAAGGTGTACGTGTTTAATGGTAAGTTTCAGAGTAGCAGCCGTGTTAGTCTGTATTCGTAAAAAGAAAAGGAGTACTTGTGGCACCTTAGAGACTAACAAATTTATTAGAGCATAAGCTTTCGTGAGCTACAGCTCACTTCATCGGATGCATTCGGTGGAAAAAACAGAGGGGAGATTTATATACACACACAGAGAACATGAAACAATGGGTTTATCATACACACTGTAAGGAGAGTGATCACTTAAGATAAGCCATCACCAGCAGCAGGGGGGGAAAGGAGGAAAACCTTTCATGGTGACAAGCAAGGTAGGCTATTTCCAGCAGTTAACAAGAATATCTGAGGAACAGTGGCGGGTGGGGTGGGGGGAGAAATAACATGGGGAAATAATTTTACTTTGTGTAATGACTCATCCATTCCCAGTCTCTATTCAAGCCTAAGTTAATTGTATCCAGTTTGCAAAGTAATTCCAATTCAGCAGTCTCTCGTTGGAGTCTGTTTTTGAAGCTTTTTTGTTGAAGGATAGCCACTCTTAGGTCTGTAATCGAGTGACCAGAGAGATTGAAGTGTTCTCCAACTGGTTTTTGAATGTTATAATTCTTGACATCTTATTTGTGTCCATTCATTCTTTTACGTAGAGACTGTCCAGTTTGGGCAATGTACATGGCAGAGGGGCATTGCTGGCACATGATGGCATATATCACATTGATAGATGCGCAGGTGAACGAGCCTCTGATAGTGTGGCTGATGTGATTAGGCCCTATGATGGTATCCCCTGAATAGATATGTGGACAGAGTTGGCAACGGGCTTTGTTGCAAGGATAGGTTCCTGGGTTAGTGGTTCTGTTGTGTGGTGTGTGGTTGCTGGTGAGTATTTGCTTCAGACTGGGGGGCTGTCTGTAAGGAAGGACTGGCCTGTCTCCCAAGATCTGTGAGAGTGATGGGTCGTCCTTCAGGATAGGTTGTAGATCCTTATGATGCGTTGGAGAGTTTTTAGTTGGGGGCTGAAGGTGATGGCTAGTGGCGTTCTGTTATTTTCTTTGTTGGGCCTGTCCTGTAGTAGGTGACTTCTGGGTACTCTTCTGGCTCTGTCAGTCTGTTTCTTCATTTCAGCAGGTGGGTATTGTAGTTGTAGGAATGCATGATAGAGATCTTGTAGGTGTTTGTCTCTGTCTGAGGGGTTGGAGCAAATGCGGTTATATCGTAGAGCTTGGCTGCAGACAATGGATTGTGTGGTATGATCTGGTTAAAAGCTAGAGGCATGTAGGTAGGAATAGCGGTCAGTAGGTTTCCGATATAGGGTGGTGTTTATGTGACCATCACTTATTAGCACCGTAGTCTCCAGGAAGTGGATCTCTTGTGTGGACTGGTCCAGGCTGAGGTTGATGGTGGCATGGAAATTGTTGAAATCCTGGTGGAATTCCTCAAGGGCTTCTTTTCCATGGGTCCAGATGATGAAGATGTCATCAATGTAGTGCAAGTAGAGTAGGGGCATTAGGGGACGAGAGCTGAGGAAGCGTTGTTCTAAGTCAGCCATAAAAATGTTGGCATACTGTGGGGCCATGCGGGTACCCATCGCAGTGCCGCTGATTTGAAGGTATACATTGTCCCCAAATGTGAAATATTTATGGATGAGGACAAATTCACAAAGTTCAGCCACCAGGTTAGCCGTGACATTATCGGGGATTCTGTTCCTGATGGCTTGTAGTCCATCTTTGTGTGGAATGTTGGTGTAGAGGGCTTCTACATCCATAGTGGCTAGGATGGTGTTTTTAGGAAGATCACCAATGGACTGTAGTTTCCTCAGGAAGTCAGTGGTGTCTCGAAGATAGCTGGGAATGCTGGTAACGTAGGGCCTGAGGAGGGAGTCTACATAGCCAGACAATCCTGCTGTCAACGTGCCAAGCCCCCAACTAAAACTTCTCCAACGCATTATCAAGGATCTACAACCTATCCTGAAGGACGACCCATCACTCTCACAGATCTTGGGAGACAGGCCAGTCCTTGCTTACAGAGAGCTCCCCAGTCTGAAGCAAATACTCACCAGCAACCACA
Source organism: Dermochelys coriacea (assembly GCF_009764565.3). NCBI lineage: Eukaryota > Metazoa > Chordata > Testudines > Dermochelyidae > Dermochelys > Dermochelys coriacea. The sequence continues at coordinate 71,729,584 of NC_050073.1, forward strand.
CACCACACAACAGAACCACTAACCCAGGAACCTATCCTTGCAACAAAGCCCGTTGCCAACTCTGTCCACATATCTATTCAGGGGATACCATCATAGGGCCTAATCACATCAGCCACACTATCAAAGGCTCGTTCACCTGCGCATCTACCAATGTGATATATGCCATCATGTGCCAGCAATGCCCCTCTGCCATGTACATTGGCCAAACTGGACAGTCTCTATGTAAAAGAATGAATGGACACAAATCAGACGTCAAGAATTATAACATTCAAAAACCAGTTGGAGAACACTTCAATCTCTCTGGTCACTCGATCACAGACCTAAGAGTGGCTATCCTTCAACAAAAAAGCTTCAAAAACAGACTCCAACGAGAGACTGCTGAATTGGAATTAATTTGCGAACTGGATACAATTAACTTAGGCTTGAATAGAGATTGGGAATGGATGAGTCATTACACAAAGTAAAACTATTTCCCCATGTTATTTCTCCCCCCCACCCCACCCCCCACTGTTCCTCAGATATTCTTGTTAACTGCTGGAAATAGCCTACCTTGCTTGTTACCATGAAAGGTTTTCCTCCTTTGCCCCCCTGCTGCTGGTGATGGCTTATCTTAAGTGATCACTCTCCTTACAGTGTGTATGATAAACCCATTGTTTCATGTTCTCTGTGTGTGTATATAAATCTCCCCTCTGTTTTTTCCACCGAATGCATCCGATGAAGTGAGCTGTAGCTCACGAAAGCTTATGCTCTAATAAATTTGTTAGTCTCTAAGGTGCCACAAGTACTCCTTTTCTTTTTATGTTTAATGGTGAGAGTAATTAGCATTTGGAACAACTTACCAACGGTCATGGTGGATTCTCTATCACTGACAGTTTTAAAATCAAGATTGGATGTTTTTGTAAGAGATAGGGCTCTAAGAATTATTGTGGGGAAGTTCTGTGGCTCAGGCTGCATGATCCCAGTGGTCACTTCTGGCCTTGGAATTTCTGGATGGCTCAGGATTGGCAATGAGAAATAGCGCCTTTCACTTCTATCACATTGGCTTGAATTCAGCCCCAGAGATGGAAAACAATAGGCATTACAATGGCTAAATACTCTGGGGATTTCCTCAGGAAAAAATTGCTTTAATGGGCACATTTAGACAGAAAACGATAGGCGCAAGAAGGCAATTCAGTCTCCATGATGACCACTGAATCCTTGGCATCAGCTGATACTGCTGAGGAGTGATGATTTTTGTGGTCTGGACATCATTCCACTAGAACCAGACTGAAGCCACAAACTCATGGGACATATGCCACCAAACAGGCAAAAAAGCCAGAAATGCAGTAGATCTGGCCTCCTCCTCAGCAAATCCTGGCTGTCTGCCTGGCAGGACCAAGCAATGCATATTCCAAGCTCATATTTCTCATTCTTTTAGAAATAAACAGTGCCCATTTTGCTCTTCAGCCCATATGGCATGAATCTTTTCAGGGAAGTATTCAGCACAGCACATCATGATTTACATTGACATTATGATGATGATGATTTCTTAGATGGTAAGTGTAAGTGTTTTATTGTGAAGAGCAGCATACAGATGGGTTGATTCTCCATTCTGTTACACTGGTTTTACACTTGCATAACTCCATGGAGCTGAACAAAAAACAGTTTACTTGAGAATCAAGCCCATAGTGTTCTTGACTGATTTTGGCTCTCTGAATTTTACATAATTTACATACATTCTGTGGGGCCATGCGGGTACCCATAGCAGTGCCACTGATTTGAAGGTATACATTGTCCCCAAATGTGAAATAGTTATGGGTGAAGACAAAGTCACAAAGTTCAGCCATCAGGTTTGCCGTGACATTATCGGGGATACTGTTCCTGATGGCTTGTAGTCCATCTTTGTGTGGAATGTTGGTGTAGAGGGCTTCTGCATCCATAGTGGCTAGGATGGTGTTTTCAGGAAGATCACCGATGGATTGTAGTTTCCTCAGGAAGTTAGTGGTGTCTCGAAGATAGCTGGGAGTGCTGGTAGCATAGGCCTGAGGAGGGAGTCTACATAGCCAGACAATTCTGCTGTCAGGGTGCCAATGCCTGAGATGATGGGGCATCCAGGATTTCCAGGTTTATGGATCTTGGGTAGCAGATAGAATACCCCTGGTTGCGGTTCTAGGGGTGTGTCTGTGCAGATTTGTTCCTGTGCTTTTTCAGGGAGTTTCTTGAGCAAATGGTGTAGTTTCTTTTGGTAACCCTCAGTGGGATCAGAGGGTAATGGCTTGTAGAAAGTGGTGTTGGAGAGCTGCCTAGCAGCCTCTTGTTCGCATGACCCCACAGTATGTCAACATTTTTATGGCTGACTTAGAACAACGCTTCCTCAGCTCTCGTCCCCTAATGCCCCATCTCTACTTGTGCTACATTGATGACATCTTCATCATCTGGACTCATGGAAAAGAAGTTCTTGAGGAATTCCACCATGATTTCAACAATTTCCAACCCACCATCAACCTCAGCCTGGACCAGTCCACACAAGAGATCCACTTCCTGGACACTATGGTGCTAATAAGCGATGGTCACATAAACACCACCCTATACCGGAAACCTACTGACTGCTATGCCTACCTACATGCCTCCAGCTTTCATTCAGACCACACCACACAATCCATTGTCTACAGCCAAGCTCTATGATACAACCGCATTTGCTCCAGAGACAAACGCGTACAAGATCTCTATCAAGCGTTCTTACAACTACAGTACCCACCTGCTGAAGTGAAGAAACAGACTGACAAAGCCAGAAGAGTACCCAGAAGTTACCTACTACAGGACAGTCCCAACAAAGAAAATAACAGAACGCCACTAGCCATCACCTTCAGCCCCCAACTAAAACCTCTCCAACGCATCATCAAAGATCTACAACCTATCCTGAAGGATGACCCATCACTCTCAAAGATCTTGGGAGACAGGCCAGTCCTTGCTTACAGACAGCCCCCCAATCTGAAGCAAATACTCACCAGCAACCACACAGCACACAACCGCTAACCCAGGAACCTATCCTTGCAACAAAGCCCGTTGCCAACTTTGTCCACATATCTATTCAGGGGACACCATCATAGGGCCTAATCACATCAGCCACACTATCAAAGGCTCGTTCACCTGCGCATCTACCAATGTGATATATGCCATCATGTGCCAGCAATGCCCCTCTGCCATGTACATTGGCCAAACTGGACAGTCTCTATGTAAAGAATGAATGGACACAAATCAGACGTCAAGAATTATAACATTCAAAAACCAGTTGGAGAACACTTCAATCTCTCTGGTCACTCGATCACAGACCTAAGAGTGGCTATCCTTCAACAAAAAAGCTTCAAAAACAGACTCCAACGAGAGACTGCTGAATTGGAATTAATTTGCGAACTGGATACAATTAACTTAGGCTTGAATAGAGATTGGGAATGGATGAGTCATTACACAAAGTAAAACTATTTCCCCATGTTATTTCTCCCCCCCACCCCACCCCCCACTGTTCCTCAGATATTCTTGTTAACTGCTGGAAATAGCCTACCTTGCTTGTTACCATGAAAGGTTTTCCTCCTTTGCCCCCCTGCTGCTGGTGATGGCTTATCTTAAGTGATCACTCTCCTTACAGTGTGTATGATAAACCCATTGTTTCATGTTCTCTGTGTGTGTATATAAATCTCCCCTCTGTTTTTTCCACCGAATGCATCCGATGAAGTGAGCTGTAGCTCACGAAAGCTTATGCTCTAATAAATTTGTTAGTCTCTAAGGTGCCACAAGTACTCCTTTTCTTTTTATGTTTAATGGTGAGAGTAATTAGCATTTGGAACAACTTACCAACGGTCATGGTGGATTCTCTATCACTGACAGTTTAAAATCAAGATTGGATGTTTTGTAAGAGATAGGGCTCTAAGAATTATTGTGGGGAAGTTCTGTGGCTCAGGCTGCATGATCCCAGTGGTCACTTCTGGCCTTGGAATTTCTGGATGGCTCAGGATTGGCAATGAGAAATAGCGCCTTTCACTTCTATCACATTGGCTTGAATTCAGCCCCAGAGATGGAAAACAATAGGCATTACAATGGCTAAATACTCTGGGGATTTCCTCAGGAAAAAATTGCTTTAATGGGCACATTTAGACAGAAAACGATAGGCGCAAGAAGGCAATTCAGTCTCCATGATGACCACTGAATCCTTGGCATCAGCTGATACTGCTGAGGAGTGATGATTTTTGTGGTCTGGACATCATTCCACTAGAACCAGACTGAAGCCACAAACTCATGGGACATATGCCACCAAACAGGCAAAAAAGCCAGAAATGCAGTAGATCTGGCCTCCTCCTCAGCAAATCCTGGCTGTCTGCCTGGCAGGACCAAGCAATGCATATTCCAAGCTCATATTTCTCATTCTTTTAGAAATAAACAGTGCCCATTTTGCTCTTCAGCCCATATGGCATGAATCTTTTCAGGGAAGTATTCAGCACAGCACATCATGATTTACATTGACATTATGATGATGATGATTTCTTAGATGGTAAGTGTAAGTGTTTTATTGTGAAGAGCAGCATACAGATGGGTTGATTCTCCATTCTGTTACACTGGTTTTACACTTGCATAACTCCATGGAGCTGAACAAAAAACAGTTTACTTGAGAATCAAGCCCATAGTGTTCTTGACTGATTTTGGCTCTCTGAATTTTACATAATTTACATACATTCTGTGGGGCCATGCGGGTACCCATAGCAGTGCCACTGATTTGAAGGTATACATTGTCCCCAAATGTGAAATAGTTATGGGTGAAGACAAAGTCACAAAGTTCAGCCATCAGGTTTGCCGTGACATTATCGGGGATACTGTTCCTGATGGCTTGTAGTCCATCTTTGTGTGGAATGTTGGTGTAGAGGGCTTCTGCATCCATAGTGGCTAGGATGGTGTTTTCAGGAAGATCACCGATGGATTGTAGTTTCCTCAGGAAGTTAGTGGTGTCTCGAAGATAGCTGGGAGTGCTGGTAGCATAGGCCTGAGGAGGGAGTCTACATAGCCAGACAATTCTGCTGTCAGGGTGCCAATGCCTGAGATGATGGGGCATCCAGGATTTCCAGGTTTATGGATCTTGGGTAGCAGATAGAATACCCCTGGTTGCGGTTCTAGGGGTGTGTCTGTGCAGATTTGTTCCTGTGCTTTTTCAGGGAGTTTCTTGAGCAAATGGTGTAGTTTCTTTTGGTAACCCTCAGTGGGATCAGAGGGTAATGGCTTGTAGAAAGTGGTGTTGGAGAGCTGCCTAGCAGCCTCTTGTTCGCATGACCCCACAGTATGTCAACATTTTTATGGCTGACTTAGAACAACGCTTCCTCAGCTCTCGTCCCCTAATGCCCCATCTCTACTTGTGCTACATTGATGACATCTTCATCATCTGGACTCATGGAAAAGAAGTTCTTGAGGAATTCCACCATGATTTCAACAATTTCCAACCCACCATCAACCTCAGCCTGGACCAGTCCACACAAGAGATCCACTTCCTGGACACTATGGTGCTAATAAGCGATGGTCACATAAACACCACCCTATACCGGAAACCTACTGACTGCTATGCCTACCTACATGCCTCCAGCTTTCATTCAGACCACACCACACAATCCATTGTCTACAGCCAAGCTCTATGATACAACCGCATTTGCTCCAGAGACAAACGCGTACAAGATCTCTATCAAGCGTTCTTACAACTACAGTACCCACCTGCTGAAGTGAAGAAACAGACTGACAAAGCCAGAAGAGTACCCAGAAGTTACCTACTACAGGACAGTCCCAACAAAGAAAATAACAGAACGCCACTAGCCATCACCTTCAGCCCCCAACTAAAACCTCTCCAACGCATCATCAAAGATCTACAACCTATCCTGAAGGATGACCCATCACTCTCAAAGATCTTGGGAGACAGGCCAGTCCTTGCTTACAGACAGCCCCCCAATCTGAAGCAAATACTCACCAGCAACCACACAGCACACAACCGCTAACCCAGGAACCTATCCTTGCAACAAAGCCCGTTGCCAACTTTGTCCACATATCTATTCAGGGGACACCATCATAGGGCCTAATCACGTCAGCCAAGCTATCAGAGGCTCATTCACCTGCGCATCTACTAATGTGATATATGCCATCATGTGCAGCAATGCCCCTCTGCCATGTACATTGGTCAAACTGGACAGTCTCTATGTAAAAGAATAAATGGACACAAATCAGACGTTAAGAATTATAACGTTCAAAAACCAGTCGGAGAACACTTCAATCTCTTTGATCACTCGATTACAGACCTAAAAGTGGCAATTCTTCAACAAAAAAACTTCAAAAACAGACTCCAACGAGAGACTGCTGAATTGGAATTAATTTGCAAACTGGATACAATTAACTTAGCTTGAATAAAGACTGGGAGTTGATGAGTCATTACACAAAGTAAAACTATTTCCCCATGTTTATCCCCCACACACACACACACTGTTCCTCAGACATTCTTGTCAACTGCTGGAAATGGCCCACCTTGATTATCACTAGAAAAGGTTCCCCCTGTTCTCCCCCTCCCCGCTCTCCTGCTGGTAATAGCTCACCTTCCCTGATCACTCTCGTTACAGTATGTATTGTAACACCCATTGTTTCATGTTCTCTGTGTATATAAATCTCCCTACTGTATATTCCACTGAATGCATCCGATGAAGTGAGCTGTAGCTCACGAAGGCTTATGCTCAAATAAATTTGTTAGTCTCTAAGGTGCCAAAAGTACTCGTTTTCTTTTTGTGGATACAGACTAACATGGCTGCTACTCTGAAACCTGAATTTTACATGAATCTCTTCCTGAATATACACAAAGTTATATTTGAGGCCTTATTCCTGCACTGTGATGTAATCATAGGTAGTTGATACCCTTCTCCTTTTCCAGTCTTCTAAGGGAGGAACTGCAATATGGATGGACCTTGCAGCAGGTCTTTTTCAAGTAGCAGTTTAACTAGAACATGATGATGGAAGGACACATATCTGGGTATTCAGGTCCTGTGGGCTTAATAGGGGAAGACTCTCAGACCAAAAGCAATCCCTGAAATGTGTATAATTGGCACTGGAATGTTGCGAAGTAACTCAAAGCATCCTAAGAAGCCAGTTACAAGTCCTAGAGGATTAAGTAGTTTTATATTGAATCCTCATCCTAATCTTGTTTTACGGGCATGCAAGAGTTCCCCCTTTCCAGTTTGCCTGTCAGGGCAAGTGCCCTTATTGCATTAAACAAGTCAGTTAAGGAAGAGATAAGAAATGTCTCTTATCTCAGAAAAGAAGGAGACAGAAAGACATGGACCTGTCTTGAGATCTTGAGGTGCTCGCAATGAATCTGGGAAGAGGCATTTGACCTTTACTCTTTGATTTAGATCATGGTTTTTAAGATTTTTATTCTAAACTATGCTACCTGCCATTCTGAATTGCACAGGACCAGTAAATAACGCCACCTCCAAGAGGAGCTGCCCTATCCCAGTGTTCCTCCACCTGCACTGACCCCAGGCTTTCCACAGGCCACAAAGGTAAGAAGGAAGAGACAAGTGGTCTTTTGTAACATAGTCTGTTCAACTTCTTTTTCTTTTTTCGAATCCCTTTCATCTTATCTCCATCCTGTCCTTCACCCTTCAATCTCCAGTTTTGTTGTGACAGTCATGGGCAGTAGGTGGGCTGGGGCCACACTTAAAAAAATGATCCTCCTTTACATCCTCAAGAAATTCAAATCCTGAATGTCCAGTAGGAGAACAGAGACAGCTCCGTGCCTCATACAATATTGACTCGATGTTACTTGAAGGCCAAGTTTAAAAACAAAGAGTGCACTAAGGAGCTTCCAAGTAAACACACCTTTAAAAAAAAGAAAAAAAAAGTAGCCGCTTTCTGCTCTAGAGCTTCTTCACCCATCATTTTGTCTTCCTGCCTATCTGCTTCTTTGTGCTATGGTTTCCTCACGGCTCAGTGGACTCCTTGTGCTTTTTCCCATGCTGCTTCCCTTGGCAGGACAGAGTGGAAGGCAGAGAGAGGAAGATCCTTTTAATGAGCTGAAGCAGGACAGGAGTATGAGGCGAGAAGCACTTCCTTGGCTCTGCCACTCACTTACGCTATGTGACCTTGTGCAGTTCACTCAGCCTCTCTGTGCCAAAGGTTCTGCAGCTGTAAGATGGGAGAGGGGAAGGCTACTACTTGGCTACCTTTGTAAAGCACTTTCAGGTCCTTGGATAATCTCAGGTGAGGTCTACTGATGAAATACCATTATTATCCTTCTGGTTGAGGACTGTGGCAAGGACAAAGGCAAACTACCCACTCAGACTTTTTTTTTTTTTTTTTTTTAATAAGAGGTAGGGGTGAGATATGTGTTCAGCTTTACCATCAGGGTTGCAATAAGGGGTGCACACAGCAACTTCTAAGCTGTTCTTCTCCTACAGGCCTTCATAGTTTAAAATTATCCTCCTTAAGAGTCCATTCTGCCACAGTAATACTTTACTGGTTGAGTAGTCCTGTTAAAATCAACCAGATTACTCAATGAGTAAGGGATTAGTCACTGTGAATAAAGTTGGTAGAATCAGGCCTCAAATGAATAAGAATTTTTATTCTGCTCCCCATTCACTAGTAAAGCAGATTTCAGGGTGTCCTAGAAAAAATAAAAGCCAGAAGACAGGTAAGAACTATTGAGAACAATGTGAATGATTTCATTTATTCAGGGGGAAAAAAATATTTTAGCGAGTCAAAGACTCTCTTTAAAGACTCAAGATTTTTCAGTCTTGAAGGTGAAACTGTGAACTGAAGAGTATGAACCATCCATTCCTCTGGGGCTTGATTCACAAGTCATACTTCACAATTTGTAGCAAAAATGGGTTCTTAACATATAGGAATAAAGATTTTAACAAGCTTCCATCTGTTAAACTAGTAAGTTGGCTTGGTACGATCATTCTTGCTGTTTTAATAAATAGGCAGTATCATTTTTCAAGCCACAGCTTCAAATTCTTTTGGAGGACTGAAATTCACACCCATTGTGGCTAATGCTGAAATGGTTATATTGCTTGTGCACTGGGAGGAGGCTATGCCACAAAGAGTGCTCTGGTCCAGTGGCTTGGCAGAAGGGCATCCCAGTGCCATTTGGGAAGGGTAGGCTAAGGAAAGACCTCAGCATAGCTGCTCCCTTGACTAATGGTATGGCAAACGAGACACAACTGGTCTCCAGCAGGAAGGGAGTGAACCACTAAAGTTTGAAAGCAACTCCCTGTCTGGAAGCTGTGACTGCCACAGAAAGAGAAATCAAGAATCTACTTTGTGAGTATAAGAAAATGGATCCAGTGCATTTGTCTATTTTTTTTAATGCACATATGAAATGTAAACAAATGAGCATATGAAATAAAAGTATTGTCTTTCCCTCTCAAAAATCTATTACAGACATTTCTATAGCTCTCATCAAGGCTGGTCACATGTGAGCAATAAAAAAAAGCAGGCGTGGATCTCGGTATATTGTATTCTACAATAGAATTTACTCCTTACCACAGAATGATGTTGTAAAATCAAATGTGAACTGAATGTAAATCAATGCAGTGTCATATTCCTGAGGCTGTGCATGGCCTAAAATGCTAGTTCTAAGAGAGTGTGAAATGCCCCCACTTGTCTCAGGTGATCCTCAACTCTGAACCTAATAATGATCATTTAAATGTCAACGTTGTTAACTTATAACTGATCATTTTAGCAAAAATATCAGCTAACATATTTATTCCCAAATCCCAAACCACCTCCCACCAATGCCCAAATCTCACATGACCGGGGTCCTAGAAGGCCCACACTGAGCTTGCCTCCATCAGGGCAAACTGCAGAGAATGGGGCAGACAATCCCCAAAGCTGGTGGTAATTCTAATAATTAGATTCACCAAGCTAGCAATAAAACAGTTTCTACAATACCTTACTGGTTACCCAGAAGCCAAAAACACTTAAAGCAACCCCGCCTTGGGCTCCCACCCAGACAGTCAAGTCAAATATGATGAGGATTACTGAAAATTTTGTTCATCATATATAAAGTTATAACAATCCCAAAGGATCAGACACATTACCCACCAGGTCCATGAATATTTCAGATCTTACCCAAATACACCCTTACAGCCAATTCTTATTAACTAAACTAAACTTTAATTTAAGAGAAAAAGAGTATTGGTTAAAAGATCTTTATACATACAGATATGAATAAAGTTCTTAGGTCAGTTTCATAGTAGAGATGGTGAACTGTAGAGTTGCAAAAAGTTCTTTCCAGAATCAGTTCATCAGGTTATAGTCCAAAATAGGCAGACCATGTCCAATATCAAGGTGATCCAGACTGAAGCTGGAGACCTCAGTCTTGTGATTCAAACTTCCCTTGATGAGGCTTAAGCAGATCTGAGATATAGAAATGGGACCATAGAGTTCTTTTATAGATCTCTGCCAGCCTCTTGACAGCAGGCCTTCCATTGTGGCTTTGAAGTAAAACCTCTTATTTCCTATGTGTACATGGGTAATGATCTGCATTCATCAGCATAAGGTAATTATTCATTAAGCAGTTCATAGACAGTTTACTACAAACAAAGAGAAATATAGACAATGATATTATTACACCCAAGTTCCATCTTAATGGTCATATCCCCCTTTTGATCTCTGAATCAACAGAATATAGTAACAGATAGGAACCATTTGGTTACATTGTTAAGCACTAACAAGATATAGGTAAACAGACCACTACAATCACTATCTTCTTTCAATTCTCTAACAATATAGGTTTCAGAGTAGCAGCCGTGTTAGTCTGTATTCGCAAAAAGAAAAGTAGTACACCTTGTGGCACTTTAGAGACTAAAATTTATTTGAGCATAAGCTTTCTTGAGCTACAATTTGTTATTCTCTAAGGTGCCACAAGTACTCCTTTTCTTTCTTCTAACAATATAGGTTTACATTTCAAAGCTCTAGTCTGTCTCACATGGCTTTGTTAGCTATTTATAAGGAATAGCCCTAATTACCATTTACAGACTTTCCTAATATGTCTTTAAAGGCTTAATTTGGGTCATTTAGCCTGCTAGTTGCTTAACCCTTTCTGGCCCAGTGTCATATCTCTAAAGCCCAAATTGTCCCCCATCCAGCTGCCAAAATCTTTAGCTTCTCCCCTCTACCCCCCAACCTGACAACTTCTACAAAGCAGTTGTTTTAGCAATACAAAAAAATCTGGGACACATTGAAAATTTATGGGGAGAGCAAAATCAGTATTTAAGACTGGGTTTCCTTTAGAGAACAAAACCAGAACAATAACATTTCCCATGTACGCATATTCAAAACAAAATGAAAACAGCCACAGAAAAGTGCAGTTGACTTTTACTGCTGGTAGGTGTCATGACAGAAAAGGTCAGGATGGGGCAAGAGAGGAGAGAGGCAACATGGCGGCCCTACCAATGGAAGAGGAGAAGGGGCATTTAGTATATATTTGTTTGTTTTGATCACTCTGTATCTAAATGCTGTGAAAAGAATAATCACTAAAATAAAGATGGGTCCACAGAGCTCAGGGAAAAGCAGCCAAGAGGATGGCAAAGAAAACTCTAAATGGAAGAGCTGTGGTCTGTGGAAAAGGGATAAAAAAAATGATGAAAGATGAACCAACCTGGATAGAAAGGTCTTCCACCAAACCTAAAAAACAGGTTCATTCAGAGGGATGTATCTAGAAGGGATTTTCCTAAATGGGATCCTCAAACTAAGAAGGTCCTGAGTCCTGATGAAGATGAAGCCTCATGATGGAAACTGAGGCCAACCCAACCGAACATCACCAGTTTTGGAGATGCATGGGCAAAAAGTACCTTTGATTTACATTCTTAAGGACTTTCTATACAAAGTAGTAGCTGGAAAATGGGTATAGGAAGATGTCAAAGATCTAGTCAGGCTCCCCCTGTTGGCGGCTCACCAGACTGCTGTGAGGGGATCCAGACACTGAATTTCCCATATGCTTTATAAAAGCTTCCCTGGATGTCAGTGGGTTGCAGCACTGTTTTCCCCTTTGTTCTCTTTGGCATATTTCCTGGGCACAGACTCTCAGTCCATTACCCCTTCCCAGAAATGGAATCTCACAGACCTTCTGCCTATAGCCCTAGAACCAGTACTCATCCCCAAGATCTCCCCTATATCTTAAGAACCCTCTCCTAGAACTCCACCTAAAGGTGTGAGCCTTCTGGTTGACTTCTTCAAGGGATCATATGGTAGATGTATCCTATAACACAGACACTTTGTGCAGAATTCTAACATACTATTTCCCTTTACTTAAACACACAAGTAATATATAGAGCTATACAAAAATAATAATCCTGACACACATTTCCCTGCCTCAGTTTCCTCATCACTCCAGAATATTCTTTGGGCTCGGATCAGGGTTCTTCTATCTTCCTCAGCTCAATTACTCTGACTTTGGCCAGTCCGTCCCCTTCCTTCCTCCTGCCCAAACTTCCTGACTGTTTCTGTATGTCCTTTTACAAATTCAAGCTTAATCGCCTGCTTGGTAACTTTCCACTGCTCCAAGAACCCAGAGCCCTACAGACCAACGTGGCTAAGCTGGTTTCTCCCTCCTTAGCATAGCCACTGTGTGGTCAAAATACAGTCATTAAAGTTAAGTATTCCCCATTATGCTAATTTTGGTGTGTACCTGCTGTAGGTCTTACCCACAATAGTGGATTCCACACTTATACAGGGAATTCAATGATACAGAAATATTCATGGCAAGAACTTCATAATAACTTCATATGAATCACATTTCTTAAATTGTCCAGACAGATTTCCCAAATCATCACATTGGGTCTAAGAAGGTGGGGGAAAAAGCAGTAGAAGAATCCTAGGATAGGAAAGGAGGTGTGAAATCTGAGAGCTGAAAAATAACAACTATTTTGTCTGACAGACAAAGCAGTAGGACAGAGGTTCCCAGGCAGGAAGAAGACCTGATAATCCCCTTTGCTTTCATCTTTTATGATCATTCATATCAGAGAGCTTTGGTGCATTTATTTACCATGCATCCTTAAATCAGTCTAATTCACAGTTGTTTATGATTTATGTTCATGCAAGCATTGGTGTGACATATGATAGCACAAGGGGATCATGGTCCATGATCAGGGCTCCTATGTGCTTTGATAATACAAATAAATAACAACAACAATAACAACTAGAACTAGCCAAAATTCAGGATTTCCAGTTTGCAAGAAATTTCAGTATTTTAAAATTACCCAGGAACTGAAAATTCCAAAAAAATTCATTTCAGAAACACTGACACATGGTGTTTCCAAAATGAAATATGCTTCCCAGGACCAGCAGCTGCTGACTGAAATGGACATGATTTTTTTCAGTTTCATTAAGCAGCTGAGTTAGGCAGCTTGGGGAGCCAGCTGGCCTGGGATTTTCAAAGCCGTAGGGTCCCAGTTCCAATCTCTTTTCCCAACGAGTCCCAGTCTCCCCTCTCCACTCCCACCCTTTGGCTCCCAGTCCCAGTCTCCTGGCCCTGCAAGTCCCAGTTTCTCTCACCCTTCACCTCTCCACTCCCAATCTCACCAGATCCCTTGTCACAATCTACCCCTTCCCTTCCTCCCTGTTCAGGCTTCTATCCCTTCTGCATTTGAATCAGACAGCTTCCGTCTCAATGCTGTATGGGTGCCATCTGGGAGGTCACTGACAGCACAGGAGAGGCTGACTCCCTGTTCTCAGAACTGATGCCCGGCCCTGAGCAACAGGGAGCAACCATTACAGAAAAAGGGCAGCCCCATAGCCCTGGGCTGGAGTATGCTCAGTTGTTCTGTGAGGATGGCACATGCACAGTCTGATCAACACTAAGAGCTGTGAGATGCTCAAAAATCTTCGAAGATTTTAGCCGCTAAAATGTAAGAAGTTTCTACTGAGCGTGTGTGAACTAATAGTTCTCAGATGCATATAAATTGGCCAAATTTGGGCAGATTTTCATGGGATTGGCAAAAGTCACAACCCTGACACAAAGGTCACCTCCTGCCAAATTTCAAGTCCCTGCTCCAAAACATCATGGTGCAGGAACTTTTCAAACACTGGGTCATTAGAATTTTTTAACATGGGCAAAACGACTATTTATTTATTTATTTATTTTTAATAGCCCTGTTCTTGGAAATGGCTGAACTGTTTGGCTGAAGATCCACAAAAATTCAGACTGAGACAGCCATCCAGCAGGGAAAAATTTAGCCCACTTAAAGTTTGACAATGAGCTAAATAACTGAAAACGGTGTCTTATAATGGGAAGCTTCAGGTGAACAATACTAGGTTTTGCTAGCAGCCCCATATATAATACATACGCACATTTTACATTACATATTATTTTACCCACTCTCATGCATGCACAGACTCACATACACATATGTGTATATAATAGAAAGTGTCTCAGCTTTACATTTGGGGTGGGGAGGCAGGGCTGGCTATTAGGCTTTCTCTGCCAGATACTTCACTGGTGTTTTTTTCTGCAGGAACCTATTCACCAATCCATAATGGAATCTGCTAAAAAAGGGGAGAGAAAGGAGGGGAAAACAGGCCGGGTGACATTTAGAATACTCAGTTCGTTTGTTATTGTTTTTAAAAGAGACTGGGAATGGATGAGTCATTACACAAAGTAAAACTATTTCCCCATGGTATTTCTCCCCCCCACCCCACCCCCCACTGTTCCTCTGATATTCTTGTTAACTGCTGGAATTAGCCTACCTTGCTTGTCACCATGAAAGGTTTTCCTCCTCCCCCCCCACCCCCCCCCCCCCCCCCCCGCTGCTGGTGATGGCTTATCTTAAGTGATCACTCTCCTTACAGTGTGTATGATAAACCCATTGTTTCATGTTCTCTGTGTGTGTGTATATAAATCTCTCCTCTGTTTTTTCCACCAAATGCATCCGATGAAGTGAACTGTAGCTCACGAAAGCTTATGCTCTAATAAATTTGTTAGTCTCTAAGGTGCCACAAGTACTCCTTTTCTTTTTGAGTATT
Source organism: Dermochelys coriacea (assembly GCF_009764565.3). Lineage (NCBI taxonomy): Eukaryota > Metazoa > Chordata > Testudines > Dermochelyidae > Dermochelys > Dermochelys coriacea. Next base: position 71,744,599 of record NC_050073.1, read on the forward strand.
TTTACAGTCACTCTGATTCTTTGATTTTCCTCCATCTCTATTCCACACCCCTCCCCGCACCTCTTGCTGTTGCTCAAGAACTGTGGGTGGCAGTTTAAGCAGTGAGCATCACATGATGTCACCTAGCAACCTGATATTCATAAATAGTAACAATCATTTTTATGGCTATTTATTTCCCCCATCAGGAAAAAAGGGTTAGACCCACTCCATTCTGATAGTACTGAATTCTTCCTCTGACCTGCTAGCAGACTTGTCAATTGCATTCTCATTTTGTGAGTGGCTCTCTCTCCAAACTTTCACATCATGGTTGATTGTCCTAAGAGGCTCTCAACATATTTCCAAGCTTTCTCTAATGGGGGAAAAAAAATCAAATATCCATCAGAACCCCCACAATCCTGTTAAAAATGAAACCTCCTCTAAATGTCTGCATTGTCCAAATTCCAAGAGCTTCAGCAAACTGCTGTTGGGATGAAAACAGAAGTGTTATCCATGAAGGATATTTTTTACATGCCATTTGGGAATATGCAGGAAATTCTGAGATTCTTTTCAGTTCTTACAGAAAGTGTTTGTCTGGACTTTGTGTGTCTTATTAACATTGGTTATAAACCATAAAAATATCAGCCCTGGAAAATATCAGATATGCTATCAAGCCAGTGTATGATATACTTTGGCAAATGACATCACACGTTAACCAGGTACATACCATCATGTATAATTACTAAACAAGAAATAAAAAGATCATAATAAAACCTAGCTTTACTTTTCATCAGTAGATCTCAAAATACTTCCCAATCTTTATTGTATTTACCCTCACAACACCCCTGTGAGGTAGGGAAGTCCTAATATCCCCACTTTGCAGATGGGGAAATGAGGCACAGAGAGGCTAAGTGATTTGCCAAAGGTCACACAAGAAGTCTCTAAAAGTTGTGTGTGTGTGTGTGTGTGTGTGTGTGTGTGTGTACGTGTGTGTGATCTTCCTAAGAACACAGAAATAATTGATTGCTGCATCTGCTACATTATTCCCTTTTTTCCAGACCTCATGGTAGTTCCTGAAAGGGGGAATCTGCAACTCAGAAGGGGGCATGGTGAAGCCAGGGGACTGGCATCATCACTCCCACAAAACCTATAGATACTCTGTAAATTTCCCCTCCCCCTCATTATTTGCCCAGCTCTAATAAAAAGTCAATTTAACTAGTGGCTAAGCCACTTAGTTAAGAAAAAATATTCAAGTCTCTTTTTTAAATTGGCTTATTTACTGACAATTTTAAAACTTAATATACAGTTTAACAGAGAAGTAGCTAAGCAATTCAAGCATGTAAACTTTCTTTTCTTCTCCAAGAACCACTTATTTTTCAGCACTTATAGAGTTTCATCAAACTCCCTTGATGAAGCCAAGGCCAAGTCTACACTAAAGAGCACTTTGCCCGTATAGGAATATGAGTATACTATATTGGCAAAGGATTCCCCTTGTGGCCAAAGCTTATACCAGCAAAGCTGTGCTTTTGCCAGCTGTGATGAACTTCAAATAGCTGTACTTATTTTTATGAATATGGTGCATGCCTTTGTGCGTTTATGATGGGTTACTTGCTATGAAGTGATGAAGTGAGCTGTAGCTCACGAAAGCTTATGCTCAAATAAATTTGTTAGTCTCTAAGGTACCACAGGTACTCCTTTTCTTTTTGCTATGGAGTTAGACCAAAAGGTGGTGTTAGGGGAAAGCTGGAAAGGCAACATAATGACCTAGATATAGAACATTCTAACACACACTCAAAACCTAATAACCAGATTTATAGCCTTCAAGAGCCAACTCCTCAGGCCCCCACTCTGGTAACATAGCTGTTTTGCAAAAGTTAGAAGAGAGAGAGATCAAAGAGTTACAGGACTCTGAATGAACTAAGGTGGGGTCTCTGATGCTAAGCACTTCTATATTCACACACTACACATTATTGTAATAATCTTAATGCCAAATACGCCTTGTGAGGTATCATTTAGAAACTAATAACACAATGATTAATATTATTGTGTAATGTGCATCCAAAATGGATATTAAGAGTTATGAACGTAAACTGAAATTATGACTAAATTGCATTTACTAGATAAGTCTTGGGTGGGGATAAACCTGTTTCTCAAAGACAAAGAACAAGCTGACACCTCTAGCTAGGTGTCGTCAAAGTTGATTGCCAATCACCTGTCAACTGGCTATTCTTTGGCAACAAAGGGGGGCAGGAACAGATCTATCTACATCCAAATAACAGTATGGAACCTCTTTCACTACAAGACTCCATGTCTCCTTTCTCACAGCTGGAATGAACTTTATTCACGGGTAACTCTCAGTGGAAAATGCATTTTAAAGGGTGACTGGACTATAAAACTGAGGGGCAAAACCACCCCAATCTCTCTCTCTCTCTATCTCACCTTAGAAGACAAAGGAACCAGTCACAAGAATTTGGTCAGCCATATTGCTGGAAAAGTGGTAAAGATTTTACCTTGAACCAAGTGTAGCTTGTTAAGTTTTAGCTACTAGAAAGCATTTTATCTATTTCTCTTGTAACCATTTCTGACTTTAATACATTGTACTTGCACTCACTTAAAACCTCCCTCTTTGTCATTAAATAAACTTGTTTTATTTTTAATCTAAACTAATCCAGTGTTGTGTTTAAACTGAACTGTTTGGTCATTCCCATTAAAGTAGCAAACTGTTGAACATTGATCCTTTACAGGGGCAACAGACCTTTAATATCTGAATTGTCCAGGAGAAGACTAGAAAGTACAGAACACATGTTTTGGGAAAATTCAGGACTGAGACTGTGTTGGGGTCACCCTGCAAATAGTAACCAAGGCTGATGGAAGCCAGAGTGTGACTGATATGTTGCCGACAAGCTGCTAGGGTCAGAGCTGCTGGCCCAGGGCTACAACTATAAAACACTCAGGGTGTTACCTGCATGCTGGCAGGCTGTTTGAGAGCAGCCAGGGTTGGGAGCTACTGCAGAAAAGCATTATGAGGCACCCAAGATTGTGAGGCAGGCATAGGGTTGCTAGGTGTCGAGTTTTTGACCGGAACACCCGGTCAAAAAGGGACCCTGGTGCTCTGGGTGGTACTGCTGACCGGGCCATTAAAAGTCCAGTCAGCAGTGCAGCAGGGGTATGGGGCTAGGGCAGGCTCCCTGCCTGGCCTAACTCCGTGCAGCTCCTAAAAGTGGCCGCCAGGTCCTTGCAGCCCCTAGGAAGAGGGACAATCAGGGAAGCTCCATTCACTGCCCCTGCTTCCAGTGCCAGCTCCGTAGCTTCCATCCTAGGAGCTGCAGGGAACCAGTGGCTGCTTCCTGGGAGCCGCAGTAAGTGCCGCCTGGACCCTGCACTTCAAACCCCATCCCACACTCCAACTCCCTACACCAGCCAGGAGTCCCCTCCTGGACCCAAACTCCCACCCAGAGCCCACACACACACACACACCCCCAACACCCCAACCCCCTGTCCCAGCCCAGAGCCCTCTCCCACACCCCAAATCCTTCATACCTGTCCCCAGCCCGCATCCCCAGCTGGAGCCCTCACCCCCCTCCCGCACCCCAATGCCCTGCCCCAGTCTGGTGAAAGTGAGAGAGGCGGGGGAAGGAAAGGGGATGGAGCGAGCAGGGGTGGGGCCTCAGAGAAGGGGCGGGGTAGGGGTGTTAGGGTTGCCAATTTTCTAATGGCACAAAACCTAGGTAGGCAGTGACACAGTCCCTCACTAGTCTGGATTGCACTCCAGAATGTGATTGGGTCTGCCCATGGAATGGTGGTGAGAGCTGACAAGCAGGCAAGGAGATACTCAGAGACAGGGATCATGCTTAGAGCAGGACGGACTGCTTCTGTAACTGGGCTAGCTGAAATGTATGAAAAAGTTGGCCAGGAAAGATTAAGAGTAAGGTAAAGGGAAATATAACTGTAGAGCCCATGGTTTTTACCCTTTGCTCAACATGCTTTGTACCTTTGGGGGGAGGAATAAGTAATGCT